>NC_064641.1:862180288-862789460 GCF_023864345.2 Schistocerca serialis cubense
AAATCAAAACAGATCTCAAAGTGCTACATCAAAACATGCAGTACCTAAGCAACAAATGTATAAAATTACAGCAAGCACTGAGTGAGGAGAATGTTGGTGTGATCTACTTCATTGTATATTGTGTGCAATCCATTCTGTTTGTGGCTAGAATGATCTCACCGGTGTATCCTATCCTGTAGGCCCACTGCCTCTCTGTCCCAGGAACCAGCCGCCCTTGCCCAACCCTATTTTTCACTCCCCATGTCTTTTCTCCCATGTCTCCCCTACTGCACTCCTCCCTACACAACTTCTCATCCCAGTTGAGCTGCAGTTCCAGCAGCTGGGGTCCTGTGATCTTGTAGCCGTGCGTGCATGTGTGTGTGTGTGTGGGGGGGGGGGGGGGGGGGGGGGGGTGCTCGTGCTCTATAGCTGTGAAGGAGGGACGACTCATCCAAAAGTTAGCAATGTTCCCACACTTGTTTAAGCATCTGTCAGTGACTTGACCTTTGAGGGGCAGACATACAAAGAGATCAGGGGTACGACCATGGGAACCAGGATGGCTCCTTCCTATGCCAAACTTTTCATGCGTCACTTGGAGGGGGCTTTCCTGGAATCCATAAGTCTTCGGCCCCTGGTTTGGTTTAGATATGTTGATGACATCCTTACCATATGGACTCGTGGTGAGACTGACCTGTTAAAATTCCTGCAATCTCTAAATACCTTTTCTCAATTGAATTTCACATAGTCCTATTCCAAATCCCATGCCATCTTCCTCAATGTTGATCTCATTCTCATCGAAAGCCAGCTACACACTTCAGTCCACATTAAACCTGCTATCAAACAACAGTACTTACATTCTGACAGTTGCCATCTGTCCCACATCAGACGTTCCCTCCCATACAGCTTTGACATTCAAGGCAAACATATTTGTTTGGATGCAGACCTCTTGCAGAAATACACCACCATTCTCACCTCAGTCTTCACTGTACATAATTACTCCACCAGTCTAGTTCAAAAGTATATTTCCCAGTCCATCACATCCAATCCTGGTACTGCTGATCCCTCCAAAAAACAACTTCCGAGTGCACCACTGGTCACTCAATCTTATCCTGGTCTGTAATGTGTTAATCAGTTACTCTGACAAGGCCATGACTTCCTAAAATCATGACCGAGCGAGGTGGCGCAGTGGTTAGCACACTGGACTCGCATTCGGGAGGACGACGGTTGAATCCCGCGTCCGGCCATCCTGATTTTAGGTTTTTCATGATTTACCTGAATCGCTCCAGGCGGATGGTTCTTTTGAAAGGGCACGGCTAACTTCCCCAATCCAATGAGACAGATGACCTCGCTGTTTGGTCTCCTCCCCCAAGCAGCCCAACCCTAAAATCATGCCCTGAAATGAGATCCAGTCTGTCTGAGATTTTGCTCACCACACCTATAACAGCTTTTTGTCGCCCTCCAGTCTCCGTAATATTCTCGTCAGATCCTATGCTCATTTTGCACCCATCTCCCTACCCTATGGCTCCTACCCTTGTGACTGTCCCCACTGCAAGATTTGTCCTATGCAGCCTCCCACCACCACCTATACCAGCCCTGTAACTGGCAATACATATACTATCAAACGTAGGGCCTCATGTGAAACGACACATCATATACCAACAGTTATGTAAACACTATTTGGCCTTCTACATTGGCATGCCTACAACCAAATTATGAGTTAGGATGAATGAACATAGGCAGAGGGTGTGTACTGGCAACATGCAATATCCTGTTACAGAGCTCTACAATGTGACAATTGTGTCCTCAGTGCTGTTTCACCACACGCGCCATCTGGATTCTTCACCCAGATATCAGTTTCTCAGAACTCCGCAAGTGGGAGCTAGTGTTACTACATGTCCTTGGTTTTTGCCATTTATCTGACCTTAATTTATGTTCATTTCTTTTGCCTCAGCATTTCTTCACAGTAACTACTCCTTTCTTCACAGGAATTACTCCTTTCTTCACTCCATTTTGGTTTTCTATATCTATCATTTTTTTACCTGTATTTTTGCTCCCCCCCCCCCTCCCCACCCTTCCTCTGTTATGTATAATGCCCAGTAATCTCTGTCTTGCATATTCCCCTGTCTTCCATCTTTAAACTCTCAGGTTTTCAAATATAGTTTGGTGCAGTCCCCAACAACCAGTCTTTCCTTCTCATCCCATCCGGTAAGTCTCCCCTGACCCACAGTTCTGGGTGCCTTTCCTAAAGTCTACCCCTTTTTCTAGACCTCTCCAGTCCTTTTCCTTGACTCCTCTTCCTTCCCCTTCAACCCTTCTGTCGGTAGAAGGAGTCGCTGACTTCAAAAGCATGCTTAATTATAACCTTATTTTATGTGCGTGCTGTGCTGTTGCTTGGTGAGAAGAGTTCTTATCCATTCAATTACATCTTATTGTCAAATTTTGATTGTTGTCAATGACTTAGTGTCTGAGCTGTTTAGTGAAATTTATGCCTTTCATCACTAAACATGTGACTGTTTCACAGGCACAAGTATTGTCAAAAACACACACACACACACACACACACACACACACACACACACACACACACACACACACACACACAGAGAGAGAGAGAGAGAGAGAGATATATATATATATATATATATATATATATATATATATATTGGTGGTTGTCTTAATGTTTACTTCGGCCAACAGATCAACTAAATTGGTATTTGTTTTCTGTACAGATCATTGTTGCAGAAAGGTCTCCTCACATATAAAGAAAGTGGTGTTGATATCAATGCAGGGGACTCACTTGTAAATCAAATAAAATCATATGTAAAAAAAACCAACAGGACTGGTGTCTTAGGCTCCATTGGAGGATTTGGAGGTGTTTTTGATGTTCCTGCTACTGGTTATAGTGATCCTCTTCTTGTGTCTGGTACTGATGGAGTTGGCACAAAATTAAAGGTAATTTCATCAACAATGTATCTTTCTTCTTACATATTCATTGTTTGTACAGTATGGTGTAGCAGTAATTTTGAGGATTCAACATATGCTACTTTGTATTTAGAAACTAACTCACCACACAGAGGAGGTGTTAAGCAGCAGACAGAAACATTTAAAAGTAGACTGTGCCTCTCTGCTGCTCACTGCCATCTCAGTGTGGTAAACAGCAACCCAGCTTAATTCATATTGATGTTTTCCATTATCTGATTGTATAACACCATATAGTTGTTTTTGTCATCATTCTTATAAGGTATCTTTGGCGCAGTTATCTACTGTCTTAGATATTTGAAAACTGTGGTCTTTTGTCTGACAGTTCCAGCATTTTCAAGAAAAATCTCAGTTAATTGTATGTGGGATGGTTTGTTGCTAAGTACGTAAGTTGATTGTATGATAAGAAAATTATTTCTGCTCTTCATGTTTGTTTAATTTCCATTACAGATTTAGTAGCTTTGCTAATTTTCTAACTGTAAATAAAATACAAGTTGTTGTGGACTTTCATTGCTTCCATTTACTTCTTTTCACAGAAAGTACAGTGGTGAATGTGGGGTGAGTTCTGTTTTTTAACTCCCTGCATGTAGTGAAATTACCAGTTAGAGATTTGTCATCTTGATGTAATTGACAACGTTATGCTGAGTTTTAATAATGTGGCTGTCTCTTAGTTGAAAATATCATCACTCTTTCTATCTCACTCACTTTAATAAATTTTTTTCAATATTTGAGTTAAGATGACTGACTAAAACGAAGCACCCTGAAGTGAAAATTTTCTTGTGTAGCATAGTAGTTTGCACTTTTTGTTTTCCTAATGAACGCTAATTGACATCATTACATATTTTGGTATGCAGAACAGTAGTAGTTGTGTTATAATTTTAAATGCTGTTTGTAAAGTGTGAAACATAACACTTAACATTTTAATGTGACTGGTTTCTTGCCCAGTATAATAAATACATGCTCCTGGAATTGGCTCCTATCTTCATGTGTTAACATGTATGCATACAAAAACTACAGCTACCAGGTGTACAAGTATGAAATGCAGATTTCAGACAACAGATGTTGCACCAGTGCAGTTTGCGCTATAAAGATTTGACATTGCACCATTTTGTTGTGTCATTAACGAGTTACAGATGCCCACAAGTGATAAATTGGAAAAGTGTGTGAATAGAGTTGTGTTGTTGTGTTCAATATGTCAAAATTTATACCGAACAAAGAGCATTCACAGGGAGCATTAATTATCTGTTTTCATTCGAATAAAACTGCTGCTGAATCATACAAGTTACTTCGAGAAGTTTATGGTGAACGTACTCTGTTGCAAGATATGTGTGAATGATGGTTTCAGCATTTCAAAAATGGTGACTTCCATGTTGCAAACAACAAACATGGAAAACCATCAAAAAAATACAAAGATGTGGAATTGGAAGCATTGTTGAATGAAGATGATTTGCAAACACAAAAACAACTCGCCAAGCAGTTGGGCACTAGACAACAAGTTGTTTCCAATTGGCTACAAGAGATGGAAAAAGTTCATAAGACCGGTAGGTGGGTACCACATGAGTTGAATGACAGGCAAATGAAAAAGTGCAAAAACTCATGTGAGATTTTGCTTGCCATGTACAAAAGGAAGTCATTTTTATTTTGAGAATCCCAAGTGCAAAAAATTATGAGTAGACCCACCCACACCATCCACATTGACTGTAAGACTGAATCGCTTTGGCAGAAAGACAATGCTCTGTGTTTGGTGGGACCAGGGGGCATGGTCTATTATGAGCTGTTAAAACCTGGGGAAATGGTTAATACTAATTGTTACCAACAAGAATTGACTGATTTGAACTATTTGCTGCTTGAAGAAAGGCCACAATACCAAAAGAGGCAACACAAAGTCATTTTTCTTCATGACATTGGTCCTTCACATACAGCAAAACAGGTTCGCAACGTGTTGGAAGACTCAGCTGGGTAGTTCTACCCCATGCAGCTTACTCACCAGTCTTGGTTCCTTATGATTACCACTTGATTGCACCGATGGGTTGTGCACTTGCCTGAGCAGCACTTCGGTTCACACAGAGATGCGAGAAAATGGCTCGCTGAATGGTTTGCAGCAAAGGGGGAAAATTTTTACTGGCGTGGAATTCACAAAATGCCCAAAAGATGGGGAAAATGTGTAATAAATGATGGAGCATACTTTGAATGAAGCACTATTTATCATTCTTCTGAATTTAACTTTTTTTGTGCTGTTTTTTTCTGCTTACTGTATTGTCTCCCTACTCATTTTTCCACTTAAAATGTTTCTGTTGCTCAGTCTATTGAAATTTTTCCATTGACGCATTATGAAGGCTACACTATAGGTTGTTATATAGCACACAACAGTACAAATTTTAAATTATCAACACTGCTGGCCGAAGGACATGTTATGGTATTATTGGAGTTCCTGAAAAATTAGAAGGGAATAGTAAACTTAAGCACAAGGAAAAGGGTGTCTTACTGCCCAGAGATTAGCTGTTGCAATAACAGCTTTATTTTAGGCAGTTTTGTATCCTATCTACAGCTGAGTCTAAGACTTCTCCTTGTTTCACATAATCTTCATGAGAAAAAATATCAAATGGAGACATCAGAGACATTAAGTTAGAAAAAAATATAAGAAAATTATATTAGTTTCCAATTTAGGAAAATGTAGAACCATTGGTAAATCGAACTGAAATATAGTGGCTGACAGAGATAGAAATCTTGTATTATGCATTTAATGTAAATAAGACTATAAATGAGACTATATTACAAACATTTTGCGTCTTTGAGCTATTGGTAAATGATTTATACGTATATCTACTGTCCATTGCTTCTTTTGTGTGTAAATTAGTTGGCTTTCCTCCATACTATTGCATGTATTCCACTGTTTGACTCCATTTAATAGAAATCAGAGTTTGTTTGTTTTCTTTTTTGTGTAATAGATAATTTACATGTGTACCAAAACAAGTTTGATCAAATGATAAAAAAGACATATAGAGCAGGGAAACGTTACCATGAACTTCTTTGTGAATCGTCTACTCCTTGGGAAAAGGAGAAGAAATATTGTACATACAAATTATAATTTTATGCAATTTATATATGTAACATCTGCATATGTTTAGTTCTGTTTTCAGGTACATATGTAACAGGGTGTATCATGACTAATAGCATAAATGCATATATCTGAAAGTAAATGGCACTAGAGACAAAACCGAGCGCGGTGGCGCAGTGGTTAGACACTGGACTCGCATTCGGGAGGACGACGGTTCAATCCCGCGTCCGGCCATCCTGATTTAGGTTTTCCGTGATTTCCCTAAATCACTCCAGGCAAATGCCGGGATGGTTCCTCTGAAAGGGCACGGCCGACTTCCTTCCCTAATCCGATGAGACCGATGACCACGCTGTCTGGTCTCCTTCCCCAAACCAACCAACCAACTAGAGACAAAAAAGTCTCGGTAAACATAGGTTAGCTAATGAAATGTGTGCAAAATAATTGTGACTTTTTGGTTACCAGCCACCACTGACTTGATTCTGTGTTATGAAAAGGTAACTATTCTGTACAACATTTAAAAAAAGGTATTATAGATGCCTTGATGGGAGTGCAGGTATTTTGAATTAACACAACAGTGCACAACTGTACTCATAGTTAAAGGAGGTGTTCAAAGTGTTGTCCTTGTACCCGGTGCAGGCCTGTACCCATCACTGCAATGAGTTTCAAATCCTTTTAAACATGCATGGAGCATTTCAAAAGTCTTATAAGCAGTGACAAGACTCTGTTTCATTTCATCAAATGTGTTAACGGGAATGGCGTACACTACACATTTAAATTGGCCTCAAACACAGAAATCCCTATGATTCAGATCAGATGATGTTTGAGGCCAGGTACAGGTCCTCTTGGCCCAATTTATCTTTTGTCCATATCAGCTTATTAGATGTCATCTCACGATAGAAGCAAAATTTTCCACTGCTCCATCTTGTATGTGGCATGTCCTCTGGCATTGCTCTAAAGTAACTTCCTTGAGCAACCCTGCAAGATAATGCCGCAGAAACTGAAAATAATTCTGTCCATTGAGTGTGTTTGGTAACATACGTGGCCCAATAAGATGATCATCTAGTACTCCTAGCCATCGACTCAGTGAGAAATGTCACTGATGTGGACACTCGTGCACAGCATGTGAATTGGAGCCTGGATGATCACAAATGTGATAATTAAACACACCATCACAGGTGAACCCTGCTTCATCTGTAAATAAAATGTTTGTCAAACATGAGGTTGCTTACAGCTTGTTGTTGCATCCACTGACAGAGTTTAATCTAGGACCATAGTCCACCTCAGTAAGACCCTGAACTAATTGGAGGTGATATAGGTAGATTGCATTGCAATGCATTATTTTCCAACCACTACTATGGCTCATTCCAGGAAATTATGTTGCAAGTCTGCATGTCTACATTCCTGGAGAGTATTCGACTGTTTGCAGCATTACATCTTCAAGCACACACATAATTTGTGCAGACCTTCCTGCACCTAACAGCATGTGCAAAGTTTCCAGTTTCTCGAAGGTGTACTCCTCATTTCTGTAATGTTCCATGTTACCAACACAACTGATGCTCTGCAAACAGCTGACATGAGTGATACTCTGACTGTATACTGTACTGTCATATTCATTCTGCTTACAACTCCACCTCTTGAAAATGTAAACAAAGGTCACACTACAGAGCAGCATTTGGTGTGTACACAGAATGACGTTTACACAGAATGGTAAACACAAAGTTGCAATTATTTCACAAATGGTTCATTTGCAGACCTATGTTTGTGTCTAGTATCATGTACTTTCAACAGTATGCATTTTTCCCATTAATTATGATACACCCTGTATAATTACTTTATCATATTCAAGTGTGAAAATTGTATACACACTTTGTTACGTACCTGTAATACTACTTCTAACAGTTTGGATGAAAATCAACACAAAAATTTAGTTTAATAGTAATTTGTAATATCCGCACCATAATATTGTGTTTCTTGCAAATGATAAAAGGTTTTAAGCAGGAAACAGTACATAACTAATTATTTAGGATGTTAATTTTGATTAATTTGTTATATTTGTACATCATTCTTATTCACTGTAGAAGTTGTGGTGATTTTTTTGGGTTATTTCGTATTCTTACTGGAACACAGAGATTTTAGTTTAACAAATAATCTTTTTACAATCAAATTTTATTAAATTATTCATTTATTCATAAATAATTGATTCATTAATTGACATAATTGTACCTTCAACTATCTACAACCACAACAGATTTACCAATAGCAAAAAGCTCTCTTCTTTGCCCTAACATAGGCTCTTAAATAAATGACAGTGCATCATATTTTCAGTATTATTATAATCAATATTTATCTGATTTACAGTGAACAGAAACTTGTGCATATGGATTTACACATGACAGAAATGGTCAGCAGAAAACACAAACATTTTTACATAAAAAGTTTTCCAATGCTAAATTTAAAAAAGAATAGTTTCAACAAATAATATTGAAATATGTAAATTTTCATTAGATACAAATACACGCCAATTCCCTTCAATAGCTGTTACTCAAATGGCGTATCTTTATACCAAAGCTTTATCATCTTATAAAGAAAAGTGTTCCAAGTGACACTGAACACCAGAAATGAATTAACTGTTTACATTTTGAACAATTTTTTAAATTTTTTTCCATAGCCTTTGCCTCATATCTTCACAGGGTCAACATGTTAATTATTGGGCTTGGAAATTGTAGTTAGAAGGCTGCCAGATAGCCTTCCTGTTGCAACCCCCTTCCCCAAGACAGACCTTATGTACTCCAGCTGTCGGTGTCTAGTGTTATCCCATGTGAAAGTGTTTGAATGTTTTCTAAATGTTGGTGAAATGCGGGGACGTGGGTACCTGCCCTATATTCACCTAACTGGATGCAGGAAACCACATGAAAATCATATCCAGGCTGATCACACTCCACCCCTCGTGGGTAATCTGCTAGGCAGATTTGATGTGGGGCCAGCATGCTTACCAAAATCTGGGAAGTGATTTGTTAACACACGTCTATGGAGGCAGGTTTTTAAAAGACCTGCACGATACTTCCATTACAGTATTTTATGTTGTATATTATATCCAACTTCATTAAATAATGATTATTGTAAGCTGAAAGTCAAGCCATGGCTGTAAATATACAGTTACTTAATAAAAAATTATTGTTTATTGTATTCTAGAGTAGATCGATCTCGGTCTGTTACTTGCATGTATTGGATGTATTACATTGCTTGATATTAACAAATGTGATTTACCACTACATGTGCAGGTTGCTCAGCAGTGTGGCATCCACTCAACAGTTGGAATTGATCTAGTTGCAATGTGTGTAAATGACATTCTTGCACAAGGAGCAGAACCACTTTTCTTTCTGGACTATTTTGCAACTGGTAATCTGAACGTTGACGTAGCTTCGCAAGTGGTTTCTGGTGTAGCTGAAGGTTGTCGCCTTGCAAATTGTGCTCTCATTGGTAATTAATAGAAAATATTTTTTCCAACTGCAAAGTTTTCAAAGAGCTCAAGATTATTATGATACATAACTTTGCCATATTTATGTAATTGTTTAAATTGAATGTAACAATAAAATATGTTTGCAAGCTTTAGCGGCCATTGTCATAATCTTTAGAGTTGTTTGGTTATGTCATACTCCTCTTCAGAATTCTTGAATACTGAATGTTTAGGTCCCTCTGCTGGGACCAAAAACATCAAGTATGGTAGAGTTTTGAAGAGAAATGTAAAATAGCATAACAACTTGCAAAATTTTACCATCAAAATTTATTATCGCTTTTTTATGTGAAATGCTCGTTTTGATATGAATATTCCATCTTCAGGATTGATGGTGCTTATTATAGAGAACTGATCAAGATTTTAATATGTAGGAGCTTTGGTCCTTAAGAGAATGATAGACCTGTTATTTGAAAGTTAAATTACAGAAAATGGTCAAAGTGCAAAAATATGTGAAGTTACGATATTCCTGCTGCTGTGGAACAAGAATGACAGGTATCTCATCAATTTACATATTTGTGTACTTGACCATTTGCATTAACTTTCATAATATTTTCAAGTATCTCATAAACTCACACTATGCCCATACCAATTGTTACACATTAAAATCTCAAGGATCTTCTTATAGTAACCATTCTGGACTCTGAAGACTTGTATAATTATAGCAGAGCTGCTCTTTGATTATAATCATAAAGCAGCTCACAAAATTTATATGTTTGTCCATAAATTGTGTAATTTTTTTAAAAAATCAGGACTGCCACTGTGTACTGAATTCATTGTTTCTATGGACTTTTTAATAAATAAATAAATAAATAAATAATAGCTTTCAGTTAGCAATTCATTGGTTGTCGTCCACAGGTGGTGAAACAGCTGAAATGCCGGGGCTTTATGCTGAAGGTGATTATGACCTGGCAGGCTTTGCTGTAGGAGCAGTCGAACGTAAAAAGTTGTTGCCAGTGATGGATTCCATTATTCCTGGAGACATTGTTCTTGGATTGTCATCCAGTGGAATTCATAGCAATGGATTCAGTCTTGTGAGGAAAGTTGTTGAAAGATTTGGTGTTAAATATAGTAGCAAAGCACCATTCAGCAAGACAGGGAAGAGTTATGGTATGTGTCATGGTGAAATAGAAAGTCTTATGCCTGTTTGTGTCTTTTCTTTCAGAATCTCAAATTCTGTACTAACTTAGGATTATTTTTTTCATTTTTTAAATCTTGTCTTTTGTTTCATGTTGTGACTATGAGTCAACACTTCCACAATGTTCATTTTGATTTATCACTTCAACTTGTTGACATATCGTGAAGGATGCCTTATGGACAACTATAGAAGTAAAATAATGTTAAATATGAGTCATTAAATAGCATTGTACTTCTTTGCCATTTAGAACTAGAAATAAAAAAAAGGAAGAGATGCTACAGATATGAAACTTGATAGAGATCAAACAGTGGAAAATCCATGATGGAATGTAACTCGACAGCGAATATTTGCAGTTTGAGCGAAGAAAGGTGAAACAAAGATAAAACAGATGGCAACTGCCATGTTTTTGATGACAGTGATGTTGACTTACAGGAGCATAGAGCAGACATGATCAATAATGTGAGAATTATAATATAAAATGCTTACAGAAGATAAGGGTTTTATCAGAGGAAAATTCAGTTTATAAAATTATGAGGACAGAATTAACCTCAGGTGGCAAAATTATTAATATAACCAATAGATACACGTAAATGTTCAAGAAATAATCGTAACTTTAAGAAGTATTTGTTCCTAATTTTGGGAACGGGATAGTTTGGGAAATGTTGGAAAGGAAATTTAATTTATTCTGGTCCCAGAATGAGAGGGACCCACCTGTAGTGAGGATGAGGGCAGACAAAGGTGAAAGGGGTAGGCTTCAGAGACAGGAGAAAGTCAAAAATAGTAAGCACTGTGTTAGCTTCAGTTCAAAGTTGATGAAAGAGTGAAAAATGAAGATGGATTAAGAGGGGAAAAAAATGAAATGAACTGTACAGTGGACCTAGCCAGTTTGAGCTGTCTGGAGTAATTCATCAACATGTTATTGAGAGTTAAAAATTTTCTTTCATGTGTGTAACTGCAAGTAGGCTACAGACAGGTTTCCAGCATGAGTTATTGCATTTCCTATGTGACACAAATGCCTGCCTTTCAGGACAGCAGCAGTTCTTTGTGGTAAAAGCTACTGACAGTTTATGCTTTCAGTGCCCTGTTGAATGCACTAAAGTGCCCACACCACTGACTAGCCAATAGTGAGGTCTGAGGAAGGAGTCATGTGGTTGCTACTGGTTGTGTCTTGGGGAGCAGAAGAAAGTGACTCTTGGTGTCTAACTTTCTGATAGGGCAAATTACCTCCTGCTATCAGTCTCCATGTTTACTGTCTCTGACCAGCCACCAACTAGTTCAGATTGAATCACCTTTCTCTCTTCTGCCTGTTCCTGTATTTTGTGAAAACTGAAACTGGTGGAAGCCCCTGGAGTCCAGCCTGGACAATGTACACCCTAATGCCAGAATATGGTGAAAAGTTAGTTTTAATTCACCTCCCTTCTGGCACCTCCCTCTCCCACCATTGACACAGGCCGCCTCCACACAGGTGCTGTCCATACAAAGACAAAAACCATTTGGACATGCCTTAAAGGCCCAACGTTACTGACAGGCAGTTGTGTCATTTCTCAGCCCTTTGGCATCACCGGATACAGTCCATACAGAGTAATGGAGTTAAGAAGTAGACAGAAAAGGACATGGGATTAAAGAAATAAAAGATAATTAAATAAGATATAAAACAAATAAATATTATTATGATGATGATGATGGTGATGAAAAAGAGGGGGGATTTTATGTTCAGGAGGTTGTTGCGGAGCAAAGATATGTTAGGTGTCAAGTACCTATCTCTGGAGTTCAGGAAAACTAATATCATGTGAAAGAGTCCAAATACCCTTATGATATGCCAGGCACTCAGATCCCTTTTAATGCTGTAGAGTATGTTCAGCAACAATGTGCTGGGTGCCCCCAAGCCTTACAGTTCTTCTATGCCCACTCTTGATCTCAGCCAGTTTAAAGTGGTCTTTTCTCTCTAAAACACTGTGCAGTGGACATGCATTAGTCAATAAACATTACTGTGGGTTTGCAAGTTGCTTTACATTCGATATTGTAGGATTTACCAGTGGTGGGGCTGGAGTAAGTGTTGGTGGATGAGTACATGATATAGATTTTACAACAGGAACATTTCTAAGCGTATAAACCTTGAAAACTCTGTTTTTGTTGTTGTTGTCGAAACCTTGATGTAGAGATATTGGTCTGGGAGAGAGCACTTGGCTTGAGGAAGTCATAGCCTTGTTTTAGTAATGTATTCAGTCATTCAAGCCATGTGTGGTATTATATCAAGAGGCATGAATCTCTTAAAAAGAAAAAGAAAAGCAGGAACTGTATTATCAGAGGATGAGTGAGTTTACAAATAAAATCTGTGAGGTGTTTGTGAGAGAGGAAAGTTTGGAAGTGAAAGTGTTCTACATCTATGTGATTACTCTGCAGTTCACAATTAAGTGCCTGGCAAAGAATTCATAAAATCACCTTCAAGCTATTTCTCTAGTGTGCCACTCTCAAAGAGTGCATGGGAAAAACAAACACTTAAATCTTTCTGTGTGAGCTCTGATTTCTCTTATTTTCTGATGATGATCACTCCCCTCCTGTGTAGGTGGGCACCAACAAAATATTTTCACACTCTGAGGAGAAAGTTGATGATTGAAATTTCATGAAAAGATCCTGCCATAATAAAAAACACTTTTGTTTCAATGATTACCACTCCCAATTCGTGTATTATATCCATGGCAGTACTCCCCTATTTTGCAATAGTGCAAAAAGAGCTGCCCTTCTTTGAACTTTTCTGATGTCCTCTTGTCGATTCTGTCTGATGCAGATCCCACACTGCACAGCAATACTCCAGAAGAGGATGTACAAAGCGTAATCTAGGCAGTCTCTTCAGTAGAACTGTTGCATTTTCTCTGTGTTCTGGCAATAAATCGTAGTTTTTTGTTCGCTTTACCCACAACAGTATGTCATCTTTCCAATTTAAGTTATTCATAATTGTAAACCATATTTAGTAACTCAGCTTTAGTGGCACAGTCATCAGTATCATCACCATTGTTCGTGCTGTGAAGGTATTGACTGTGTCTTTCCATTGGTGTACTTTACATACAGCAAGACTCTCTTTGGATTTTCTGCCAGATTTTGAGACAGAGTTTCTTTGTGGAAAGTATTAAAGCCATCTTGCATTGAAATTTGTGATACATTTTCAGCTTCTGTAAAACTCCATCAATCTTGAGAGTGTTGAATGATTCAGTGTTGGAGCAGGTAACTCTGTCTTGGATGCTGAGCCTGAAAGGAAGTGTTTGATATTGAAAGGGTGTCAAGTGCCAAAGTATAGGTATTGTAATTTATTGGCGAGTTTTGTGTGGATGGAGGTTTGGATGTGGGCAGCTGTAAGGTGGAAGTCAACATCAAAAATGGTGACTTTGGATTTGGAAAAGGATCATATTAACTTGAGTTGGGAAAAGCAGTAAAGCTGTTGCACAAAGTGGTGGAGTTCTTCACCATGCATGCAGACCACAAATGTATTGTTATTAAATCTTTTCTGACCCAGCAGCACCACCTTTTGTGTCGTGAGGAATGCCTCTTTCATGTGGTGCTCGAAAAGGTTGGCAAACCAGTTCCCATAAAGGCCTCTCCCCTTATTCATTTGTGAGTTCAAAGGTGAAGTATTTATGGGTAAGGATGAAGTGAATTAATTTCAAAATAAACAATGTTTTTGGAAGACTTTCGGGAGGACGTTGGGAGCAATAGTGTTCTAGCACTGAGAGGCCATTTGTATGCAGTACATTTGTCTAGAGTGAGGTCGCATCGATAGTGTTAAGAAGGGTTCCATGTGGAAGAGGGCTGAGAATGACACTGAGATGTTCCAGGAAGTGGTTGATTTCTTTTGTGTGAATTATGGGCTGTGTGTGATGGATTGGAAGAGCTGGTCGACCATGGCTGAGATTTGTTCAGCAGAAACTTTGAAGCCAGCTGCTGTAGGACATTGGGAGTGTTGTTTATGTATAATTTGGAAAGGGGATAGAAAGTCTGGATGAACAGAATGAGGTCATTATGAACAGTTTTGTATGTGAGGTGTCCAGGGGCCAACAATTTCTCATCCCTGCTGCTCCTCAGTATTATTGTCATTCTTTAGTTTACTCTTGATCCATTTTCTGTGCTCCTTAGACTCTTCGTTCTGTTAAACAGGCCCTGCAACTCTGTGTTAATTGTGTCATGATATCCTTTCACCCTGAATTGTAATCCCTCTCCTAAATCTTTATCTTATTTCCTTTTTTGCTTCTTTGATATGTAGGTTGCACAATACAAAAGAAAGTTTGAATTCCTACTTTATACCTTTTTTACTTTTAGAAATTTTCTCTCGATATTCCATTCTCCATATAGTCTCAAGTTAAAGTAAAGTTACAATCTCCACTTTCTTTTAAACCATCTGTGCTCCTAACTTTAACTAGATTTTTATGATTGTTGCATTCATTGTTTTGTTACTTTCCCCCTTTATTGTATTGTTCTGTCAATGCCTTTTCTTTTAGTGATGTAGTTTGATCTTTACCTTTTTGTCAATGGCCATTGTTTCTTTAAAGATATTTTCAGAATATTAACACTTTACATTCTTCTGATGTTGACATGTATTTTTCTTTTTCATTCAATATCAATTTTTTTTAAATTTTATGTAAGATTGCATTTGTTACAAGGAAACAATGTCTGGCCAGTACATCCCTTCAGGAAATGTAATTCCAATTACTGACATTAAATGTATTCAGCAGGAAAAGTAACTATACCTGACTTTCTCAATCATTAGTTTCTTCCTTTGTAAGGAAAGAGGGATAGATGAGGAAAGGTTTGAAAGGAAAATGGATCAGTCAGACCACAGGGTTAGAGGGAACCGATTTATTGTTTGTTCCTTCACATACCTACACTTCTTTCCTCCCAGAGAGAGGCACTAACAGTTCTCAAATCTAGCTACAGTTTGCTCAACATTTGAATTTGTTTATCTGCAACACCTGGAGATAAGTACTGGTCAGCCATTGTGTTTATCTGCAATTTTAAAATTTTCTCAAATCAGTGTGTCTTGTCATGAGATTACTTTTAGTATCATTACTTCCTCATAAATGCTTCAATGTGTTTAATAATGATGTGGCAAGTTTCCATCTTGCAATGTTTTTAAACTGTATGCCTCTCTTCTTCTCATTTTGTCATGCCCGTTCATGGTTTTTTTTTCTGGTAATAATTGTTGTATGACTGCATGAATTGAATTGTCAACATCTTAAACTCAACTGCTGCCATTTCTTTGTTTTTACTCTACACATTTTTATCTTCATTTGTAACTGACAAGGGAGCGATACCAACTGTGAATTGCTGATTTGGATGAAATTTTGTACAGGCTTTAATCATTTAACAAATTTAACATGTTTTACAGTCTTTTTGTTGTGCCTATCTGTGACTCAGCATCTCTGTTACATGGTGAGTAGCAACTATCTTTTCGTAATATTGTCATTATTCCATCTTGGATTTTCCATTGTTTCATTTTTTTTTTTTTTTAATAGACCTGTATTTCAGCTTTTGATTAAACTCTCAAAAGTTTTTGAGAAAACTGACACTAGTTTTTTGTGGTATATAAATCCCAATAACTACACTTGCTTGGTGATCTAGTCTCATAGACTAGTGGTGAGTGCACAATGCTCTGAAAGGTTAAATCTATCTGTTCATCTTGCGAAAACTTTCTTCATTAAATAAAATATCTTTTTGACAAAACAATCAGCATTTTAATATCGTAAATAATTTTATTCATTTTATGTGGAAGAACTGCTAAAGTTGGTCATTTTTTTACAACATTCGGTGCAGCAAAGGTTGGACGTGTGAAAAATTTCATCCAAATCCACAGTACACAATTGGTTGCTGTTGTAATCCTATAGTGTGAGTTCATGTAATCAAATAGTGTGCAATCTAAGTGCCTCAACGGCTGGTGTTGAGAGGTCGCCTCACAACCTGGACAAGCGGCACAGCAAGTGCCGTACCAAGTGAACAACATCCCAGTATAAGCCTGGCATCCTGGGCCCTCAGCCTCACCTATGTTTACTTGCTTATTGCAGATTTACCTAAGAGACTTTTTATTGGTGTGATGTATAGTTGTGATACTTTGTGCTGTTCTATACTTTGTTCAGTGTTACAATCAATCTCTTCGTGTGGAGCAGAATAAAACTTGTTTGGCGTTACTTCTGATATTGTGTCTGTACAATGTTACAACAGTAGCCTTGCCCTGAAAGACTTAACTTAGGCTTGTAATATTTGATAGAACCAATTCCAATGTTTAATGATCAACTGCAGTACTATATCAAACTGGTAGCAAGGTATGACAGAAAGTTTTAGTGAATGTCATTGTCTCATTGTAGGTGAAGAATTCTTAACACCAACAAAAATTTATGTGAAGGGCTTGCTGAAAGTACTACAGAGTGGAAAAGTCAAAGCTCTGGCTCACATAACAGGTGGTGGGCTGATTGAAAATATACCCCGTGTATTGCCTGATGGCACTGGAGTAAGATTGGATGCTGCTTCTTGGGAAATACCTCCTGTCTTCGGTTGGATAGCAGCAGCAGGTAGGCAGTGATTTTCAGTCTTACTTCACAATTAATCAAAACTATATTTACCTAGGAATTGTGCTGTTGCATTTTTTTTAACTGATAGTTTCATAATTATGAATGAGTTGAAATTTGCTTATCAAATGATAAAGCTAATTTGTTGGTAAAATTAGTTAATAGGTTCTGTTTTTAAAACATTCATTGGCTGCTTATATTTTTATTGATATCTGGCTACTGCAATTAATTTTGGTGGGCTTAGCTTGAACTATATATTCAACATTCAGTTCTGGATAAAAAGGCCTCATCTAGTCTTCAGCTATAAGAATTCATGTTGCTCCAGTGTGTTTTCTGGTGTCATCACCCACTTTCCACTAGGTTGGTATCTCAATCTTCTTTCGTCTCTTGATATCGCAAAGTATGTCATTGGTATACTTGCCATTCATTTATGTGGATTCATGTCCAAACCATACTTAATCGTCCATGTCCTGCAATCCTATACCATCATTTAGTTTGTTTACTACAGATTTCTTTTCTTGCAAGTTCTTTGGAAAACTACCTCATTTCCTACCTTATCAGTCCACTTAATTTTCAACATACTTCTGTAATACCACATCTCAAATGGTTTGACCTTTCCTTTTCTGGTTTTCCTACAATCAATAATTCACTTACACACAATTCTGTGTTCCAGACTACAGTCTCAATTACATCTTCACGAAGTTGAAACTGTTCTAACCCAAGAACACTGTAATTTACTGCTCGTACAGTACACACATGTGGAAGACAACGTACAACACAATTAGGTATACATAAGTGGCGGGTGGAGGCTTGCACTCTGGCCTATATATTCATTAGATCCAGCAGGGGGCACAACTAGCAGGCTGAATGCGCAACTGCTGTCGTATTAGCAGGCCGAGTGGCCACTAGGAGTGAAGCACAAAGTTCACATGCGAACAGTGAAGTGGTGGACAGACAGAATTGGTAGTTACAGCACTCCCTTTCCTTTCTGAAGAAGTGACCACTGTGCTCACATGCATCTCTTGTGTGGTCAACGTAGGTTGTTGAGCCACTCAATGCATTGCCATCGCCGCGTAGGGTCGGGTGCGGTGCCTGCTCCCCAACCTCTCCCTCCCCTCCCTTTGTGAGAGGCTGTATGGAACAACAGGCGACACTGGTGCAGCATCCCCTTCCACATCTGAATCAAACCCCAGGGAAGGAGATTGTGGCAAAGGCAGCGGAATATTCGGTGCCGGCTGCGATGGAGGTGGCTGTGGTCCCCAGCAGCTGAAGGGGGCACCCACAGCAGAGGACACAGTTGCAGAAATGGCGGGAGCAGCAGCAGAGAAAGTGAGGGTACCGGCTGTGATTCAGGAGATGGCTGGGCAGACGGGGATGCAGCGAAGGCAGAAGTGCACCCAATGCACAGCTGCCCACACAAGGTTGTAGCAGGTTGATATTCCTGACACCCATCCCTCAGCCGTGCCGACAATGCAGATGCATCATCCACGAATACTCTCAATTACTGGTGACAACTGTTTCGGTCGGCGGCCAAACCCGTGAGCACAAACAGCTGTGATAGGCTGGAAACGTGGTGCCGGTGCCGGCACCGGCAGACAGCTTGGTGTCAGCCAAAGAAGATGTAGCAGAGACTGGGGCTGATGGCCATGCGAAAACTCTTCCAGACACTTATCCCCAACATGTGTGAACTCGTAAGTAGTGAGGAACCAGTCAAGAGCTACTTCTGGTGACACATCCAAAACATACTTTATAATCTGAGTCTCAAATGTTTGTACTAGTCATTCAGCTTCCCCATTCAATTGAGGTGGAAAGGAGAAGCTGTGACGTGGCAGATGTAGCATCTTTTCTTTCTTTCTTTTTTTTTGCAACAACTGAGTAGAAATTTAAGAAAGATCCCACAAAATCTATATGAATTCATTCTCAAGGCTATGGATCTGGCTACGGTGACAAAGAAGCACAGGAAGCTGCATTATCGGTGGCACACTGTGGGCTGACTGCCTGGTCCAAAAACATGTCTGCATCCTAATGTTGCACCGTAGGTTGAAATATATCTCATAATCATATCATGAAAGGAAAAGAGCCCACCACTGTAAGTGATGTGCGGCTTTATCTCGTAAAGACTGAAGGCAAAACTTAGACCCTTAAAGAAAAATATGAAATGTTTTTAGAACATACACAATTGCCAAAGCCTCTTTCTCCATCTCAAAATAGCACTGTTGTACTATATTTAAGGATTTAGAGCCATATGCAATAGGGTGTTCAGAGCTGTCCACGTACTTATGAGCAAGGAAAGTGCAAATGGCAAACTGAGACCTGTCTATCACTAACACAAGGTGCTGGCCCAGCTGAAAAGTGACCTACAGCTTAAATTTCAAAAACTTTAGTGCCCAGACACAAGCCAGAGACCCGTGGAAAGGAAAATCTTTATATAATATTGCATGGAGTGGTTGTGCCACAGGAGCAGCATCAGGCATGAATTTGTGTTAGTATGCAATTTTGTCTAAAATGCCTGTAATTCCTTGATGGACATGGGCTGTTGCAGTGCGGCAATAGCACCATTGTGCTGGTGCAATGGTTTGATTTCAGCATGCGACACTTCGAAACACAAGTAAGTAATGGATGGTTGAAAAACTGTGACTTGATTGAATTACACTTTGACCCTGCAGACTGTAAAATAGAAAATAGAGCATGAAGGTTCTGTAAGGCACCAGGCATTACTATGTCATGCAAATAGTTGATGCAGCCTGGAACTGATGGAATAAGTTGATCTGAAAAGTAATGAAAAATAGCTGGTGGCGTTTGCCACACCAAAAGGCAAAGATTGGTATTGATAAAGCCCAAAGGGGGCATTGATTACTAGAAGGCATTTAGATTCCTTGTCGAACAGTAGCTGTAAATATGCCTCTGCCAAGTCAGCCCCTGAAAAATAATGGCCCCCAATAATTTTGCTAGCAACTCATCAGGGCATGACAAAATATAGGTATCAGTACTTGACTGTGTGTTAATAGTTTTTTAAAATCACCGGAGAGGCATAATTTAATGATAGGTTTTTTTAATATTGCCAATGGTGCTGACATTTCACTGTAAAAAGAGGATGAATAACATCAAGGGATTAAAGACAATCTAATTCTGCTTTTACTTGATCCGGTAAAGTTACTGGTACTGAGTGGGCCGAGGAAAAATGTAGTTGGTCATGCTGTTTCATGATAATATTAGCCTGAAATTGTGTTGCACAACCCTGTTGTGGAGAAAACAGAGAGGAAAATTTGGCACAGAGAGCATCTAACTGTTGATATGGAACTTGATCAGAAACCTAAAGCACTTCATCATCGATGGAGAATTGAAACAGTTTAAAAGTGTCCAAACGAAACAGATTTCCAGTGTCGGCATTGTTCACAACTAGTGATGCTAATGAATGAACCACAGCCTTGTGAGTCGCACGTGCAAAAACTGTCCAAGAATTTGGGATCTGTTGTTTCTTATAACTCACCAGCCTCCATTACACAGGAGTTAGAGGGGGAGAGCCCAAGTCCACATGAGTCTAAGAATTCACAAATTTAGCAGCTGCACCTGTGTCCATCTGCAGTCACAGCCACACTTCAGTGTATAGCTTGCTTGGAGACACCATTACTGCTGACATACTGTTGGAGAGGAGTTACATACAGAAACAATGTCTGCTTTCTTATAGCACCTGTTACATGTTGCCCATCGCTTGGGACGCATGGTCTATTCATGTTAAATGAAACAATATGGGCATGAAGGCAACAGAGCACACGAAGCTGTAACTGTTGTGACTGGACTCTTGTTGTCACAAATGCCGATTACCTATATGGAGCTGAGATGTCTGTTGTGCCGTTACAAAAGCTTCCCCATTTCATTGCAGACTGATTGAATGCTGGGAGGGGTAGGAGAGACTGATTTCTGAAGCTTTGCACCAGGCTTCTATCTTACTACCTGCTGCTCATGAAACTTCAAATGTGAGAGCTATGTTTAATACTTGTGTAAGCATAGGTGTTGCACACTGTAAAGCTTGCTCTTGAACTTCCCTATTACGAGAAAAATGTATAATTGTGTCTTGAACCATTTGATCTGGATCGGATTCCTTATGAACATTTGTCACAAAATTATGATGACAGCTAAGTCCATGTAGTTCTGCTACCCACGCCCTGTATGACTGCTTTGGCAATGGTAAAACTCCACACGAGCAGCAACAGTATAAGTATGTTTACAGTGATAGGTAGAACATAACTCAAACATCTGATCAAAAGAAAGACTTGAGAGTCTTCTAAGGGGGCAAGCTGACACAACAACTGATACCCACAAGGTGAAATCCATGGCAAAAAAGGGCCTTGCACAAGTTTATATCTGTTACCTCAAATGCCTAGAAATGTTGCCACAGATATTTTTTGTAAGTGTCCCAGTTTTCTTGTGCATCATGGTATGCAGGCAACATTGGAAGTATTGAACACTCTAATTTATTGCTTGAGCAGTACACACACATGGAAGATAAGGTACAATACAATTAGCTACACACAAGTGGCTAGTGGAACTTACCACTCCAGCCCCTGTATTCATTAGTTTCAGCAGGGGGTGCAGTCGGCAGGCTGCTGTCATATTAGTAGGCTGAATCAAGCACAAACTTCACGCAAGAACTATGAAGCGGCACACACAAAATTGGTAGTTGCAGCAGAAACCTATATTCTTTTGGTGAGGAATATTCTCACCGAGTGTGGTAATCTGCTTCTTACATCTTTCTGGATTTCATTTACTATGTGGTCCGTAAATTTGATGTTAAGTTTGTTGTTGTGTCCATCATGCAGAATTTGCTTCCAAGGTTTTATAAATCCTTCATTTCATTTATTTCATTGTCTCCAGTTTTGATGATGTAAAGTTTTTCACATATTTCATTTCTGAGGCTCTTCATTTGTACAACAGGTTCTGTAACACTTCCTCACTTTCACAGAGGATAGCGATGTTGTCAGCAAATCTTATAATTGATATCCTTTCTCTTGAATTTTAATCCTATATAATAAATAACAGAAAAAACTGACATAGGCAAAAGTATGTGATAACTGAAGCAAACATGGGTCCACAAACAAGCAATGGGTGAAATTATCTGAATGTATAGTTAGAGCTGCCACTGATTTCAGTACAAAATATTGTCCTAGTTAGGGGCAAGTATGCTTGAAATGCAAACTTTTCAATTAAGCTGCTTCAAATATATCTTCTGTCTTATATTAATTATTTTGAGTCTGAGGCATAACTACATCAATCACTACCAGTAATGGGGAAACTAAACTATAATCCTCCTCCTTTGCTTTTCTTGTAGGGAACACCAATTGTCCCAATGATTGTGTAATACTTGTTAAGGTCATGCTATAGATCTTGTGCTGAAATGAAAACTATATTGCTGTTGCAGGTGGAGTAAGTGAAACAGAGATGTTAAGAACCTTCAATTGTGGCATAGGTGTTGTTTTAATAGTGAATCCGAATGATGTAGCAGATGTGCAAAAACTTATTACTGAAGAAGATGCAAAAGTCATTGGCCAAGTAGAAAAACTTAGTTCCACAGGTAATTTTTTTATGATATAATGTTGAAGACAAATAATCAATAACTAAAATTGTTTCAGTGCTTAAGTAGTTATCACAGTATATTAACATGCTTTACTTAGCAGTGGTATTAAGTCTTTTTAACTGTCATTTTTATTGAAGATTTGCAATCAACTCTATTGGAGTTTTTGCTGGGTTGTTTGGTCCCCAGTAAGGGTTGGATTATTTACAATGATTGTTGGTTTGGGGATATTTTATGGCTACTTAAAAAACGATTTCCATGAGAAGATTCATTCAAACTGTGACTGTAGCAATATAATGTTAGTACTGTAGTTCTCATGCTTAAAGTTTCCATGTCTTGTATCATAATAGTTAAGTTATGTCACTTCCTAGAAGTAAACATCTACAGGTAAATATGATTCCATGTCTGATGAAATTAGTTCCTATTTCCACAAGCACTCTGTAAAGTGTGCTTTGGTTATGGAAAATAGCTTTTTAAGCATGCAGTGAAATTACTATTGATCTTTTTATAAAGTGGTATGACATACTGAGCGTGCTGCTTACTGCAGTAATTATTAGGGGAGGAATGACATAGTGTAGTGCAGACCATTCCAACACTGTCCCACACCTCTATGCACCCACCAGCTTACCCATATGCATGCGAAGGTAGTGTAGGCTACCAACCAGGCAACCTGTTTCTTGTATTCTGTGTGTGCACAAGCCATCTGGCCTTCCCTCCCTGTGGGCTCTCAACACCTAGCACAAGCTATGTCCCAGCTCCCTGATTACCCAGATATCAGCGTTTGTCCACTCCT
Source organism: Schistocerca serialis cubense (assembly GCF_023864345.2). Lineage (NCBI taxonomy): Eukaryota > Metazoa > Arthropoda > Insecta > Orthoptera > Acrididae > Schistocerca > Schistocerca serialis. The sequence goes on from NC_064641.1 coordinate 862,203,873, forward strand.
GCCCATTCTGACCATGGGTACACAACTACCCATGGCCAGTCACTTGTGCTGGAACAGCCTGGCATGGTGAGTAGCACATTGTTATCATTACTATTGAATGCAAAAATGCAGAAATTTTCCTGCCCTTCATTATAATTGTCACCCAAAAGGAGGGAAGAGAGATTATCTCATGTACCACTTCAGGGACTCAAATGCATGTATTTCACTTACTTTTACCCCAGCCTTAACTTTCGTACATCAGCTCTGATTCAACAGTAACTGTCCAGTTCCTTGAATTCATTGTAAGAAGATAGAAGGAGCAAATATTTTCCCCTTATTCCCTCCCCTCCTCTTCATTGCCCCCCAAAATCCTTTGTCGCTTTATTTTTTTTTTCTGTAAATGAGAGCTGGGTCCACTTGAGCAGGTGGATGAGCGATAAGAACTTTTCACTCTCCCACAGCAACGCCTTACCTGCTGTACAGGGCACACTAACAGTCAGTTCCCTATCTAGAAGTTTAGTGTGTGGTGATTGACATTAATTCTGTTTGGGTATGTTTTTTTGCACTAATTATGTTTATTATTAATATCTGTATTTCATATACTGTTAATGCATTTTGTGGAGAGTAAACATTCCCATGTGTTTCTGAGCACTATGTTGTCAATATGGAAGGGTTGGCATAACATTGGGAAACAGCCTGAAAGTGCTCCTTGTGATATGACTGGGTAGAGAGAGTGGGGATTCTTCTGCACACTCTTCAGTGTACAGGTTATACTGTTCAGAAACAGGTGCCCTAGGCAATCTCAGAAATCTCTGGTACTGGTGATTTCTCTCAAACTATAAAGTAGTCTATGTCCCATTAGCCAGTATGATCTTCTTCTACAATGCATTATACAACTTTTTCAGCAGATCTTTGATTTTCTGAACTCACAGCATGAAACAAGGTTCATAATACCTAATATTCTCCCCACACCAAAGCGAATGTCATTTATAACATCCCCCCTCCCCCCCTTTCTCTCCTATTTCTTAAAATACCTAGACAGACCTCGCAATCCAATGTAGATAATGACAGAAGGGGACAGAAAAATCGCTAAATGAGAAGATGGCTTCTGTCCATCACATAGATGGAGAATTTGGGAAAGAGAGATAAGACTAGGGTAAAAGATAGTAAACATGATTTGACCAACAGATTTGACCTATTAAGTGAACTAGAGGAGGATGAATCCAAACGTAAAGTAACATAGAATGCTGCAGAACAGGCTATAGGCCTTGTAGGTGAGTTGAGAAGAAAACAATAGTAAAAAAGAGTTCTGAGAAATGATAAATCACGGAAGGGCTGTAGCATGAGCAACTACAGGAAAAATTAGTTTTTTGTGTACGAGGTCTAAAGTTTTCTGATAGTAAATGACAGTCTTAGCCTGCTAACAGAATACTTATGACAAAAAGCAAATACAATCATGTGGCAGTAGTTGGAGCAGCCTGGGCAAAATGGCATCTACTATAGTATTATTTGACACCTGGTCAAAATAGCAGTCACTAATCACATAAAAGTCAGCTTTGTTGAAGTCCTGTGGTGGTGTGATCAGGTACTGTTAACAATGCATAGCATGGAGCTTATCACATCATTTATGATTAGATAGTCAAGGGCCACATTTTTGGGCAACTGGAGACAGATATTAATTGTTTCTCTATTTGTCTGCTAGCAGCAGGAGCAAGTTATATGCAATATTATTTATGCTGCTACCAGTGGGATAAATATGACCTCTCCCTCTTTTAATGTTTTCTTTAGATATACTGGCCGTGGAAGCTGGAAATAGATATATTTGAATATAATTCCAGAAGTATATTACAAATATTAGAGATGAATATCTTTGGTTTTTTTAGTTAAAAGGATATCTGGTATTTAAAAGTTGATAACAGAAAGCTAGCTGTGGATTATTCTGTGCACAAGTGATAAACCTTGTAGTTACATTAGAAACGTTGATTATGTGATTCAATGATATGTAATATTTTTATATTAGATACATGTACAGAATTATTTTGAAAGAAGATACTATCTCTGTATGGCATTCTATAAATGTGTTAATTAGAAAGGTGTTTCTTCTGATGGCCAGTCTGACGTGTCATATGTAAAATCATAAATGATTGTCTGCCTTGTGTGCAGTATCTTGTCATTTGAATTCCACTTGACAGACGTCCTATTCTGGAGAATTGTTAATAAGCATCTTCTATTGATAATATAGGCTTTGAAAATCTTTGAGTGTTATCACAAACATAAAAAAGCCTTGTGTTAATTGCATTAAGTCACATTACCAATCTACCCATGTGTGTATCACCAAACTAAATCAGTTTAAGCAGCATCCAGATTAGGTTGCTACTAAGAACATAGAGTGAACAATGACACTCTTGAGAGCCAGTGTCTCCTTCTTCTGGCAGAAGTGTTGAAGAGGAAGGAAGAGGGATGAAGCAAAAGAACCAGTGAGGTTTACGAAATGGGGAGAGTTCGGAAAAGGCGCCCAGATACCTGGGTCAGGGGAGACCTACCAGGCAGGATGAGAAGGAAAGGCTTTTCCTTTGCCCTTCTTCCTTCCCCTTCAACCTCTCTGCCAGAAGAATGATCCACTGCCTACAAAAGTCAGCATGTTTCTTTAACCTTCATAAGTGTTTCCTCCTGCCGATACTTGGTGAGTAAATTTTTAGCAACTTTGGGCTATTTTCTTATTCGACACTTCTATTGAACAAACACTTTTTTTCACTGTAGCTGCAATGTTCCAGAAGATTTTGACACAGAATAGAATTGAGTGAAAGTATGCTAGCAATCTTGTCTACAGGTCCACCAAATGCATGATTTTTGAGTGCAAAGCAGGGAGAACTGACCTTTTTGATAAACTTGTCCACATGCTGGTACCATCTCAGTTTACTATCCATCTCGATACCCAGAGACTTCACACATCCAGTTATGCGTATTGATCTCTAGTTCTGGTACCTGTAAGTCATTTTTATGTGTTTGGAAGGCTGTATTTGAAGATTCCTCCAATTTACCTGGTAAATCGTTTATCTAGACCAAAAATAGGAGTGGGCCAAGCACCAAACTTGTGCCACACCATACTTAATGTTCCCCTCTCTGAATTAATCTTATTCCTTTGCTAGTGCGACTCTTTGTTTTCTGGTTTCCCTGGCACAGTTATATATTCTAACTGTCAAAGGCTTTGGCAGGTCACAGGAAATGTGAATAGGCTAATTTTTGCTGTTCTACTCGTATTGAGTCTGAGAGATCATATATTGCATTCTCAATAGAGAAACCTTTACACAAGCCAAACTGAGCAGTTGTTAAAAGATTATTCACGGGAGGATGGTTTAGTATTCTGTTGTAAGCTATTTTTTTCAAACATTTAGGAAAAAAATGGGAAGGCATCATTGTTAGCTGCAACAGGCAGAAGACATGCTTTGTTGGTGCTGCACATCTTAGTGATTTTGATTGAGACAGACTCACACTGTAGTGTTCTTCTTTGGCATGTCAGAGTAGGAGTTGGCACAGAAACAGCTAAGTAAAAAAATCCTTGTAATTTAGCACATTATTTATATATAAAAGTTGTTCTGATTTGCAGTTCTAGATTCATATACTTTACTGTTCGCATTGCTTCTGCATAATCTTTCATTGATTGTATCATGTGCCATTTTGAGAATTTTCGGAAGCTATCATTGTCCTGTGCATAAACTAATGTTTAGTTAATCAGCATTTGTGATTTACACTACTGGCCATTAAAAAATTGCTACACCAAGAAGAAATGCAGATGATAAACGGGTATTCATTGGACAAATATATTATACTAGAACTAACATGTGATTACATTTTCACGCAATTTGGGTGCGTAGATACTGATAAATCAGTACCCAGAACAACCAGCTCTGGCCGTAATAACGGCCTTGATACGCCTGGGTATTGAGTCAAACAGAACTTGGATGACGTGTACAGGTACAGCTGCCCAGGCAGCTTCAACACGATACCACAGTTCATTAAGAGTAGTGACTGGCGTATTGTGACGAGCCAGTTGCTCGGCCACCATTGACCAGATGTTTTCAATTGGTGAGAGATCTGGAGAATGTGCTGGCCAGGGCAGCAGTCGAACATTTTCTGTATCCAATGAGGCCCGTACAGGACCTGCAACATGTGGTCGTGCATTATCCTGCTGAAATGTAGGGTTTTGCAGGGATCGAATGATGGGTACAACCACAGGTCGTAACACATTTGAAATGTAACGTCCACTGTTCAAAGTGCCGTCAATACAAACAAGAGGTGACCAAGACGTGTAACCAATGGCACCCCATACTATCACGCCGGGTGATATGCCAGTATGGCGATGACGAATACACGCTTCCAATGTGCATTCACTGCGATGTCGCCAAACACAGATGCGACTGTCATGATGCTGTAAACAGAACCTGGATTCATCCGAAAAAATGACGTTTTGCCATTCGTGTACCCAGGTTCATCATTGAGTACACCATCGCAGGCGCTCCTGTCTGTGGTGCAGTGTCAAGGGTAACCGCAGCCATGGTCTCCGAGCTGATAGTCCATGCTGCTGCAAACGTCGTCGAACTGTTCGTGCAGATGGTTGTTGTCTTGCAAATGTCCCGATCTGTTGACTCAGGGATCGAGATGTGGCTGCACGATCCGTTACAGCCATGCGGATAAGATGCCTGTCATCCCAACTGCTAGTGATACGCGGCTGTTGGGATCCAGCACGGTGTTCCATATCACCCTCCTGAACCTACCGATTCCATATTCTTCTAACAGTCATTGGATCTCGACCAATGTGAGCAGTAATGTCGCGATACTATAAACCAAAATCGCAATAAGCTACAATCTGACCTTTATCAAAGTCGGAAACGTGATGGTACGGATTTCTCCTCCTTACACGAGGCATCACAACGACGTTTCACCAGGCAATGCTGGTCAACTGCTGTTTGTGTATGAGAAATCGGTTGGAAACTTTCCTGATGTCAGCATGTTGTAGGTGTCACCACCGGTGCCAGCCTTGTGTGAATGCTCTGAAAAGCTAATCATTTGCATATCACAGCATCTTCTTCCTGTTGGTTAAATTTCGCGTCTGTAGCACGTCATCTTCGTGGTGTAGCAATTTTAATGGCCAGTAGTGTAGTTACTGTAGCAGATATTCCAACTGACATATTGTGTTACATTTAGTCTTCCCTTAAAGAGAAGTATATATTATATATATTTATCATAAATTAACTCTATTTTCGAGTTTGCTAATATCTATGACTAACCTCAAAAAGTTTTCAGAAATTAGTAATTTTTACCATAGGTTTTTCTGTTGCCACAATAGAAATTTCATTTTATGTATTTGCTTAGATTCTTATAGAACATTAGCAGCTTCATAGCTCAAGAGATTAAGTTATAATCAGTGGGCTTAATTTAAAGTTATGTGTTCACTTTTTTGTTGTACTTCGCACCAGCTAAAATACAGCCCCACTGTGAATGCTGTTCTCAAACACAGAATGAGTTGGTTGACATTCCTAAGCACCTAGAAATCACCCTGACTACTGTCAAACAATTGGCAGCTGCTGCGAGTTGTATTGAAAGAGCTCCCAAGAGTCTTGTACCTGTAGTACTGGTACTGAAGGTACTTCAAGTGCTACTCCTGTCTATCTTGTCTCGTATGCTGAAAGTACGGGATCCGTCATCACTCGTCCACTTGACTGAGCATGGCATTTCCATTGTGGAGCAAGGCATTCTGTACATGGTGGATGGGACTCGTGTCACCTGTTTTGGGGAAACCTGTTTTTTTTCCTGTGTCAAGAGGAGGCAAACACAAAATTGTCGGGACCTATTAATCATTTGTTGTTGAAATCAGTGACAAATGATGGTACCCATTAGGGAAATAGCAACAAGTGATAGGGAAGGACACCAGGTGCACTCAGTGCGTGTGCCTGGGGGCACCATTCAACATGTTGTGTAGGCTATTGTGGCAGCCATTGCAGGAACAATGTTCAAGCAACTGCTAATTGTGGTGCACGTTGAATCAAATGATACCTGTTGTCTGGACTCTGAGGTCATACTTTGGTTATTCCAGTGACTGGCAGAAAAGGTTGAGAAGACCAGCATTGCACATGGAGTTTGAAGTTAGCTCACAATTTGCAGCATTATCCCCAGAATTGATAATGGCCCTTCGGTTCTGAGTCAAGTGGAAGGACTGAACCAGAGACTTTGAAAACAGAGACAAGCTAGGTTGCAACTTCCTGGACTTGTGCAGTAGGTTTGAGAACTGTAGAGTCCCCTTAAATGGGTCAGGTGTGCACCACACATCAGACACTGCTACTATGGTAACTGACTGTGTGGAGCGCATACATAGACTGGGAAACTCTCCATCCAATCCAGGTGATGATATCTGTAGGCAACCCAGAAGTATCGGTGTAAGATCAAAAGAGATAACTACCACAGGTGATAATATTGAAAGCCTAATGGTTAACTGCCAAAGCATTTGCAACAAAGTGCCAGAGTTTGAAGCATTCATGAAAAGCAGTGGACCTAGGCACAGAAAGCGGGTTGAATCCTGAAATTGATAGTGGTGAGATTTTTGAGGAAAATTTAAGTGTATATCAAAAGGATAGGCAAATGGGAGATGGAGGTGATGTCTTTGTCACAGTAGACAAAACACTTAAATACACTGAGATAGAAACTGAAGCTGCACGTGTGATTGTTTTTGGGAAAAACTCTCAGGGTGGCCATAAAATGATGACTGGCTCCTTCTATCGCCTACCAGACTCATCTCTAGATGTAACAGGAAACTTTAGAGAAAACATCAGTTCACTTGTACATAAGTTCCCCAGTCATGCTGTAATCATCGGCGGAGACTTTAATCAACCAACAAACAATTGAGAATATTACAGTTTTGTTAGTGGTGGATGTGATAAGGTATCCTGTGAAAAATTACTGAACACCTTATCTGAAAACTATCTAGAACATATAGTACAAAACCCCACTCATTAAGGCAATATATTGGATCTAACGGTAACAAATAGATCAGATCTTTTTGAGGATGTCCACATCGAAACTGGTACCAGTGACCACGAAGTGCTTGTGAATGATCAATAAAATACAAAGGACAATTAAAACAAGCAGAAAGATATATATCTTGCAGTAAACTAGTGGCTCAAGTTTAAAAGACTAATTGAGCATGCACTGGATAGGTATGTACCTAGTAGAACAGTTTATAATGGAAGGGACCCTCCATGGTATACAGTCACTATAAAGAAACTTCTAAAAAACAGAGATTACTACGTAATAGGTGTAAAGAAAAGCTAAGGGCTGTAGACATAGAGATGCTGAATGAAACGTTTTTGGCTATGTTTCACAAAACCCAAAGAAATTCTGGTCATATGTTAAGGCTGTTAGTGGCATCACAGTTAGTGTCTGGTCCCTAGGAAACGAGACAGGAACTGAAATTGAGGGTAGGAAAGCAAAAGCTGAAATGCTTAACTCTGTTTTCAAATGTTCCTTTACAAAGGAAATCCCAGGAAAATTGCCCCAATTTAATCCTTGTACCACTAAAAAGATGAGCAAAATAGGTATTAGTGTCAGTGGTGTTGAGAAACAGCTGAAATTGTTAAAATTGAAAAAAGCTCCAGGACGTGATGGACTCCCTGTCAGATTCTATACTGAATTTGCAGCTGAATTAGCCCTTCTTCTACCTATAATCCATCATAGATTCCTTGAACAAAAAGCTGTGCCCAGTTCTTGGGAAAAAGCAGAGGTCGCATCTGTCTACATGAAGGGTAGTAGAAGTCATCAACAAAACTACCATCCAATATCCTTGACATCAGTTTGTTGTAGAATCTTGAAACATATTTTGAGCTCTAACATAGTGAAGTGTCTCGAACAGAATGACCTCCTAAATGCTAACCAGCATGAATTCTGAAGACGCTGATTGAGTAAACCTAACTTGCACTTTTCTCACATGACATTTTGTAGCTTTGGGTCAAGGCAGTCAGGTAGGTGCAGTATTTATTGATTTCTGAAAAGCATTTGACTCAGTACCACCCCTACACTTATTGTCAAAGTATGATCATTTGGGATGTCAAGTGAAATTTGTGACTGGATTGAGCATGTTATTTAGATGTAGAGTCATCATCAGAAGTAGAAGTGCTCCAGGGAAGTGTGTTGGGAGCTTTGCTGTTCACGTTGTATGTTAATGATCTTGCAGACAATATCAATTGTAACCTCAGACTTTTGCAGATGATGCAGTTATGTATAATGAAGTATTGTCTAAGAAGCTGCATAAATATTCATTTAGATCTTGATAAAATTTCAAAGTGGTGAAAAGATTGGCAACTTGCTTTAAATCTTCAAAAATGTAAAATTGTACACTTCACAAAATGAAAAGGTTGCAGTATCCTGTGACTGTAATATCAATGAGTCACTGTTGGAATTGGTCAATTCACACAAACACCACAGTGTAACACTTTGTAGGGATATGAAGTGGAATGATCACACAGGCTCAGTTGGTAGAGCAGGTGGTAGACTTTGTCTTACTGGTAGAATATTGGGGACGTGCAATTAGTCTACAAAGGAGATTGCTTACAAATCGCTCATGTGACTGGTTCTTGAATATTGCTCAAGTGTTTGCTAAGTAGAACCAAATAGGAACATATCAAGAGCAGGACACCACGAATGGTTACAGATTTGTTTGATCTATGGGAAAGTGCCAAAGAGATACTGAAGAAGGTGAACTGACAAACTCTTGAAGACAGATGTGAACTATCCCGAGAAAGTCTACTAACAAAGGTTCAAGATATGGCTTTAAATTCTGGCTGTAGATTCATACTACAACCCCCTACATCTTGCTCACACAGGGATCGTGAGGATACAATTAGAATAATTGCAGCATGAACAGAGGCATTCGAACAATCATTCTTCCTGCACTCCATACGTGAATGGAATGAGAAGAAGCTATAATAACTGGTACAATGGGATGTGATTTGCAGAGTATAGTTCTGGATGAAGGAGATCAGTGTGTAATTAGAAGTCAGTTGCGTATCTCCACTTTTGTATATTGGTGTTACCACTACAGACTTTCAGTCTTTCAGCATTTACTCCTCAATGTACTGATTATAAAGGTACTCAACAATGACAATACCAAGTCAGCATAAGATTTTATCATTTTGGATGAGATGCCTTCATAGCCAGTGATGTAATTATTTTTGTAATTTATCTATCACATGAGTTGGCAAAACTGATGTCTGGTGATGGAGGACTTGTTACTTGAATGAGATCTTTACTCTGCAGCGGAGTGTGCACTGATATGAAACTTCCTGGGACATTAAAACTGTGTGCTGGACCGAGACTCGAATTCGGGACCTTTGCCTTTCGTGGGCAAGTGCTGTACCGCCTGAGCTACTCAAGCACGACTTTCACCCTGTCTTCACAGCTTTACTTCTGCCAGTACCTCGTCTCCTACCTTCCAAACTTCACAAAAGCTCTCCTGTGAACCTTACAGAACTAGCACTCCTGAAAGAAAGACTATTGCGGAGATATGGCTTAGCCACAGCCTAGGGGATGTTACCAGAATGAGATCTTCACTCTGCAGCAGATTGTGCACTGATATCAAACTTCCTCGCAGATTAAAACTGTGTGCTGGACCGAGACTCGAACTCGGGACCTTTGCCTTTCGCGGGCACGTGCTCTAGAGCATTTGCCCGTGAAAGGCAAAGGTCCTGAGTTTGAGTCTCGCTACGGCACACAGTTTTAATCTGCCAGGAAGTTTCATACTTGTTACCTTTCTAAATAAGGCTATTGGACCTGCTTTTGATGAGAGGTTTTTTGTCACCATCTTTTCAGCTGCTGTTAGAAAGAATGAATTTATTGAATTTACTAGCCATCGATTTTAATTTCATGTCATCTATTTTTGTGCTCAAGCCACCTTGACGTTCAACATAATTTGTTTTGCCAAATTTTATCTGCATCATACCTGATAATGCCCCAAATTGTCCTTTCCTTGTTTCTGGAATTTGTATCTTTTGTGCATAGTACATAGTTTTTGCATCATGCCAAAGAATGCCCCAAATTGGCCTTGTCTTCTTCCTGGAAATTTGAGCTTTTGTGCATAGTACATATTTTTTGCTGACACAAAAATTTTGCACTTCTGCTTTTAGTACATTTTAAAGTCTTGATTAGAGCTACTTCTTTGCATTAAATAAAGCTTCTCCCTTCCTAGCATAAGATTTTTTGATCCCTGGTGTTAGCCATTCTTTTTATCAGCTTCCACCATTAATGTCCTTGACCCATTATAAACAAAAGTGGGTTCATTATGTTGTTAGAATATTTTTGGGAAAGAATTAAGTTTCTCATATACCATGTGTCCCTTGTAAACTTCTTCCCATTTTTCATCCTGTAACTTCTCTCTGAGCAGTGTAACTGAATCAGCATTTACAATTCTGTAAAAATTTATTTTTCGTTACTTAGTCAGACCTGATTGTGGTGCACTGTGTCTTCGATTCTTGGTGGAAATGTTACTGTGAGGGTTAGATGGAAGCTGCAAATAATTAATTCTCTGTGCCCTTGATAAGACTTATCAGAGATGAAATCTACTTTGAAATCTTCAAGTATAACACTTCCCAGTTATTTCTACTAAATCTTATTAGTACCCCCCACCAGTTGCTTAACGAAGTTTAAAACATTTCCCGTAGAGGGGTCTGTAGGCTGTCAGGAATGTTGTCTTGTATGTTGCAAGTCTATTGCTGAAGTACGGCACCTAATAGGTGTTCAATACGGTATTCACAGAGGTCTACAGCCTGGACTATATTCCACTTTTTGTGCATGTAGCTACTTCCTCTTTCCTCACGTTACTCCTACACTAATGTGATACTGACTTATATTCATGTAGGTGCTTTTGTTCATTCTTAAATTGATTTTCTCCATTAAGAATCTTCACTAATGCTGTCATGGCATGTCTGGGTATGGAACCATTATCTAGGACACCTAGCTTACTGACTGTCAGTCAGCTACATGTGTCCCAATGCGTCCACACTGAAAGGCACAGGAGCCTTAGTATCACATCAGCTATATCTGACCTAGTGGTTGGATGAATACAGAATATACCACCATATCCAGTGCAAACTAACTTCATCCGCAGCTATGACAAGTTCCCTAGTATTTAATGCTAGCAAAAAGTAGTGGTTGATATGTAAGTTCTTCAAGTATCTGAATGGCTTTCTTCTCCTAGAAATATACAGTCTGCTGCTTATCAGACTACCATAATTCACCACATGAATTTTCCATAACTCATTGCCCTGACATAGCCACTCCCTTTGTTTGGTAATAATTCATAGACCTTCCATTCCTAAGGCATCCTGTCCTTTATCTCTGTATTTCTTATTTCAGATTAGTCATTTCGAGCTTGCAGATGACTAGCAAACAAACCGTGAATGTGTCGTGGTTTTATACGGGGGCTGCTCAAAAAGTATCTGACCTTATTTGTTATTGTTGAAACCAACAAAGGTATTGATGTGCACACATGCTCTCTGTATGTTGTAGACATACATAATGTGCATGCCTGTTTTTTTTCACAGCTGTGGAAACAACCTGTTGCTGACAAATGAATACGTGTAAGTTGTAATCATTCGATTTAGTGTTGTGGGCAAAATGACAGAAAAAGTGGAACAACATTATTACATCAAATTTTGTTTTAAGCTTGGCGAGTCTCAAGTTGAAACAATCCGCAAGGTACGATGAGTGTTAGGGGATGAAGTAAAGGGTACCACACAGATAAAGCACTAGTTCAACCATTTCGAAGATGGCCGCATGCCAGTGAAGACTGAACCATTGATCATATGAGAATCCTGATGATGCAGGTTAGACGGATCACATTCAGAGAACTTTCAGATGAGGTAAAAATTAGAATTGGCTCCATTCATTTCATTTTAACATAAAATTGCACCTCAGGAGGATTTGTGCCAAAGTTGCTACCAAATGAGTAGAAGCAACTTCATTCGGAGATCACACTAGGCCATGCTGTATACTGTGAACAGTAATCCCAACTTTATTTACACAGTGATTACTGGTGATGAGTCCTGGGTTTATGGGCAAGACCCAGAAAAGAAGTTCCAGTTATTGCAGTGGAAGCACCAATCGTCCCTGAAACCCAAAAAGTGAGCCAGGTCCACAGTGGTGTGAAAGTTATACTGGCTGTCCTCTTTGACTCCAATGGCACGGTCCATAACCAGTATGCGCCAGAAGGCACTAATTTCAATAAGGAGTGCTACCAAGAGGTTGTGTGTCACCTTCATGAAGCAGTGAGATGGCCAGACTTTTGGGCAGTGGGCATTTGGCACTTCACCACGATAAGGCACCTGCTCATCATTCTCAATTAATTCACAGTTTTTTGGCCAAACATAATATGGCTGTGGTTTGTCAGCCTGCCTGTGCCCCCAATCTAGCTCCACTGTTTTTCCACAAACTGAAAAATACTCTGAAATGGACTAGATTCCAAAACTTTCAAAATAGGAAAGATACTAGGCAGAATTCGATGGGGCAGCTGCGCACAATACCAGCAGTGCAGTAGCATTAGAAAAAACAGTTGTATCTAAATGAAGATTTATTCTATAAATAAAAGTCAGACACTTTTTGAAATGCCCTCATACATAAAGTGAAAGGCTTAAGCTGTTTAAAACACTTTATCCTTTGAACTAACTGTTGAGAAGTATTGATATGCGGGCAAGTAAACATTATCATTTGTTGACATCTTACATTTTTATGTTGTTTAACGTAAACATACTGCTGCTGAACTGTGTAGTGTTTTTGTTATGAAGCACAATTTGTTCTTGTTACTGTCATTACATTTCATTTTTCATCAGGTGTCCCACGTGTACATGTAGAGAACTTTGTTCCTGAAATGGAAAGAATTATGAGACCATTTGTTGAATCAGTGGTTGCTGCCAAAGAACCTCCAAGGAAAAGAGTTGGAGTTCTAATTTCTGGAAGTGGAACAAACTTGCAGGTTTCTTGCTCTCCATTTTATACTGCATGCATAAATGTTAAAATTACTGCTTTGTTTGTGGTGATAAGTCACTTACACTATCTTGTCAAATGTTGAACCAAATCTCCATCAATACTGTTGTGGACATCATGTATCATTTGCCTCGGCAGCACTGTTTTCCATGTGGAGTGGGATAAACTTCCAAGTGACACACCATTTAAATGGCTGCAAAAATCTCCACAAAATAATTACCATCTCCACAAAATAATTACCAATGTATGGAGTTTATCTCACACAGAATGCTGTTCTGGTCCAAACACTCCCGTACTCCCATTTTAAAAATACTACAGACAATTATGTTTTATACTATATTTTATTAAAGTAATGTTTGGTAATGTAAGTAAACAGGGCTGTTGAAACTAATCAATTTTTGTCTGAAGAGCAGAATAAACGAAGTTCTTGTGAATGCCACAGTTAGAAAGGACACCATATTATGACCAAAGTAGTATTTACATGTACTGACTGTAGTGTGCAAGTGTTTTCTGTAATAGAAGAACATAAAAATATGATGGGGAAGAGTGGACAAATGTTATTGTTGGATATCACGCTGGTTTATGTATCAGTTCTTTTACTTGGCTAGAAACGCTGTCTTGTTGTTAAAAATGGTTGTAATTTAATACAATTAGTAATGTACTGTTGCTGAAAATGGGGTTGGAGTCATAAAGAAGGCATTTCTGGACACATACAGTTATATTGAGTTGTTTTGATTTGCTACTGTATTTTGATGTCATGTTGTTGAAAAAGGGTTTTAACATGCAGGTATGAAGTAAAAGGGTCACAGTGGCCTTCTTTCAAGGCTGAGTCTTACATCCTATATTATTTTTGGGATAAATAGCTCAATTTTCACAGAACCTGACACAATTCATGACAGTCATTGGTTTTAGAAAAAATCTCATGGGATCATTCTCTCGCTTTCCAACATGATTTGATTAGTTTTGAATCAAATGGAACTAGTTACTCCATGTTACATAACTTTAGATTATCCAGTTATGGATTGTTTCTTAGTGAGGCAAAATGATAGTTTGAATTCATTCGACTGCAGCAGTGTAAGAGGGCTAGAATTATTGAAATATTAATAATATGTATATTTATTGACATCCTTAGGAAAATAAGAAAGATGGAATGGATTTCTTTTACATATTTTCTGCTATTTTAAGTGGTATTGATTTGATTTTTTGTAAATTACTATGGCATATATGCCCATGAATGAAGTTGTTGTTCTCTCTGTTACCATCTAGCATAGAATGTTTCATCAAATTGAAAATCTTGAGAAAAAAAATCATTGGTTTCATCCATTTGTTCCTTAAAATGTGCTGAAAAAAGTATCTGATCACAGAGTCATGTTCTAATCCATCACTAACTCTTATAAGAATTCTCCAAGTTTTTTTGTGAAGAATTTTTGTTGTGTATACACATGCCATTGATATTTATGTCAAAATTATGTAAGCTTAGTTTCATTTTTTTCTGTTTATTCAGTCCCTCATTGACGCCACCGTGGATCGTTCACAAGGGGTTGGGGCAGAAATTGTGATCGTTATTTCAAATAAGGCTGGTGTCCAAGGGCTTGAAAGAGCAACAAGAGCAAACATTCACACAAAGGTAATGCTGAAAAATTATTGTAATTATTTCATTACTCAGTTTGCAATTAGTTAGAATAGTTGTTATAGAAAATAAGCTAAAGTTGGTGAGAAGACAAGGAGATAGACACATTTTATTTACAGTTTTACGCTTTGGCTGTCTTGGGGCACTGTTTTCTGGAAACTGGTGAGGTGCTTGCATAACTGTCCAAAATTAATTGAACATTTTGGTGGATCTTGCATCAACAAAGAATCGAAAGACTGCTACCGGTAAGATGTAAATACAAGGAAATCAGAAAATGGATGCAGGATGAAAAAAAAAAAACAGTTAAAGTGAGTTTAAAGATGGCAGTAACAGTGATAATTAATGAAGTTAATTAAAATACAGCGATAACCTGCCAAGAAATGACAGGGAAAAAGAAATAGCTAAGCAGAAACAGATAATGATGCAACAGGAGAGGAAAGGAGAAAATCAAATCCATAGCTCATTTCCTCTTGCACATCACTACTAAGTGTCTGTAGGCTTACAATGCTGGGTGTGTAATTTTTTACAAAGTTTCTTTTCACTTAGACCATTTACCCTTTTCCAATAAACGAAGGAGTTTTTGATTCTTGAAAGTCTGACATTCTTTAACTGGTCTACACATGGAAGTCATTCAGTGCCATTCTTTGGTTTGGTAAGTAATTGAGTAATCAGTGATTATTTAAAGTTTCATATTATTCTAGTTAAATATAAGGTATTTTTATCACTCAAATATTGAATCTGAAAGAAATGTGTCATGAGATATTTAAAGTTTCATATTATTCTAGTTAAATATAAGGTATTTTTATCACTCAAACATTGAATCTGAAAGAAATGTGTCATGAGAAATGATGTAATATGACATAGGACAACTATCACAATAATTCAGATGACTAAAAAAATATCATTTAAAAAGTAACGGCAGAAGTTTTATTCTCTGTATTTTATATTCTACAGGTGATACCCCATACAGCATATGGATCTAGATTAGAATTTGATATGGCAGTACATGCAGCTCTTAAAGCAGCTCGTGTCGACATTGTGTGTCTAGCAGGATTTATGCGAGTACTTACAGGAGATTTTGTCAGATTGTGGCGTGGACGCCTGATAAACATACATCCGGCACTGCTGCCATTATTCAAGGGTACTCATGCTCACCGCCAGGCTCTGCAGGCTGGTGTAAGGGTTACTGGGTGCACTGCACACTTTGTAGAGGTATGTATTTCGTCTTAAGTGGCTAATTAAACAGTGTCCTGATGGGCAGTGCTCATTTCATACTTTTACATACAACATACAAGTTTTCAGAGTTTATTTGAGACCAGGTTGAGCTGTACTTTATGAAATTTTTTGCAACTTAAGCAAAAGTGTACCTATATTGGGAGACAGATATTAACAATTGTGTAATTATTTATCAGTACACGTCTCTTTGGAAACTGAATATGTTTCTCTCTAGGAATAATAAACCTATTCCATGTACACTTGTGACCAGCTTAGTTATAGATACCTCCCATATAGTATGTAGACCTGCTACCATCTTGATGATGGCAGTGCAAGACAATGAAAATGTTAGAGTGTGATTATGAGCCATGTCTGTTCAAATGTCACACATAACTCCTGGTGATTGGTTGCAGTTGGGTCCTAGGTGAACACATCTTGCTCAGTGGCATCAAAGATTTGCTCCATAGTTTTTAAGGGTCAAGTGCCTTGGGATGGCCTTCACAAGTACCTCAAATTGTGTGGCATGTTCCTCAAACCATTCTGAACCATTTCGGAAGGAATGGAATAGTGCACTGTTTTGCTGAAGACACAGGTCACCAACAGAGCGTTATAGCAAACAAATGGTTCTGTGCAACCAGACAGTAGATAGCTGTGTTGACTCTTAGCGAGAGACAGTGCCTGGCAGTCATATAAAGAGCCCCATTACGTCCTCCATGTGGGAATACCCCCACTACCTAACTGAATGTTGCCCTGATGGTAAGTGAGATGCATTGCCTTATGTTGATTTTTACATACGTGTACTCTGGCAGTAGTGTGTTCCATTGTGTGCTATAACTCAGTCTAAGTAACCTTTCTCCACAATTCAAATGTTCAGTGATGGCGTCCTCCGCACCTGGTGATGGATGGTGAGCATAGGGACCTAAATTAAGGTACTCGTGCCTCTGAGAAGCCAAGTGACCATATGGCCTCGGAGATGGTGTGCCCATGATCTGGTTGCAGTCAAATGTGTTGATTAATTGTGTCTTTCCTAAGCTACCTTTGATTGATAGTCTGATGGCCAGAATGAGACCCACCAAACTGTTCCATCCACTATAGAAGCATTTTGTCTTGCACATATTGTCCAGCTGAAATATGGCACATGGAGTTTCCTGGGGGAGGAGCAGAACCTCTGGTTTTTAAATGCCTTCATTATGTAAGATCTGTTTTCAGTTTTCTCTCAAAATGTAAATGCACATGTGGGGACCAATATAATATTGTTAGTAGAGGAAGTTACCTAAAAATTCATTTTGCCACTCATAAAGACAGTGATGGCATTCAAATTCTCCAATGTGCTTGTGGTTATTATAAAATGGAAATAAGAAACAGTAGCACAGTTGATATTGGCCTGGTGTAAATTTGATGGTTTTGTACTATTGACATATATTGAATGGTTCATGCCTGTTGCAGTATTGTGAACCAAGCTGTATAGCCTGTTACAGCTACAGCAGCAAGATGATGGTCTCGCTGCACTGTGTGTCCCAGTACTCACTCATTGCTAATGAATAACCCTCTTCTATCCAGTGGTTCCACACATTTATTATGGTCAGGGTAACATTTCCTGTAGGAACTGAAATGTCACAGTATGATAGTTCCATTTCCTGGAGATCAATCATTCTACCCCCATTCAAAGTCGCTCATCTCCTGTATAGTACTCTTTGATTTTTATGAGGATAATTGGTTTAATTAATAAAGCAGCTTCTGAGGTCAACTCTGTTGTGGTGAGTAATGTGCTCTGAAATTTTTGATCTTGGTTGTTGGTTGCCATTCATCCAGTTAAACAGCCGGTTTGATTGTCATGTCACCAAAAATGAGGAGTGGTTGTACAATGATATTACTGCTTTTTCGAATTTCTCTTCCTACAATTGTGAATAAAATGCCTCTTTTAAGCCAAAAGTATGAATCAGTATTCAGATGCATGAAGTAAGTGCTACACTTTGTGGCAGATTAGACATCAAGCAGAGATAGAGTTATTAATATCTTTGTATAATTATGTGCAAAATACCAATTTTGATTTGGGGTAAGGCTAGCCCATATTTAACAAGAAAAGTAGCCAAGGCCCTGACAGGGATTGTAGTTGATATGTTAAAGTTTCGTTGTTCCTGGAAGATGAAGGAAATAATACTTTATGTAGGAAATTAGAAGATATGGCATACAAAATTTGGTTGTTGAGTAGATGAGACTGTAGAGGAGTGACATTTTTGGCATTTGAGGAACAGAGGGCACAGAAGGGGTGGATAGGGGAAAGTAGGCAGCAATCAGAGGCCGTGTAGATGTGACTGGATATTTTAGGGTGCTATTAGAGAGGTGAAGGGGAAATCATGGAAGGTGACTTATTGAGCAAAGGAAAGAAAGCTAAATGGATCTGCGATAAAGTCCGAAGGAATGTAGGTTTTTGCCATGAGGCCAAGGTGTATGGAGAGTGCCCTTCTGTGAATTGCTAACGAAGGTCGTAGCATGTGGAAAAGTATGTGGGTGACTTGAAGACACTGCAATTAATAGAATCCAGTACATTGTCAGTGACAGCAAATGTTCCTGAAGGCAAAGGTGTCATCAGGAGTGCCCCAGGGAAGGGTGATAGGACTGCTGTTGTTCACTACACACATAAATGATCTGACAGATAGCGTGAGCAGCAATCTGCAGCTGTTTGCTGATTAACCCAAAGTTTACAGGGCAGTGTCATCTTTAAGTGAGTGTAACGGCACCCAGGATGACTTGGACAGAATTTTTAAATTTTGTGATGAACGGCAGCTAGCTCAAATTTTCAATGCAGATGAGTAGGAGAAAGGATCCTGTAATGTTAGAATAAAGTATAAGTGGTGTGCTGCTTGACACAGTCACATCAATATATCTAGGTGTAATGTTGCAAAATAACATGAAATAAATGAGCTCATAACATCGGTTGTAAGAGTGCCGACAACTTTGGTTTACTGGGTGAATTCTGGGAAATTATAGCTTGTCTATAAAGGGAACTGAGTATAGAACACCGATGCGACCCATTCTTGAGTACTACTCAAGTTTTTGGGACCCCCAATAGGTTGAATTAATGGAAAACATCAAAGCAGTTCAGAGACGATTTGCTACATTTGTTACCAACAGGTTCAATCAACATGTGAGTGTTATGGAAATGGGAATTCTTGGGGGGAGGTTGATGGTTCTTTGCTGAAACACTCTCGAGAAAGTTTGGAGAACCGGGATTTGCAACTGAATGCCAGACGATCCTGCTGTCACCAATGTACATCTTGTGTAAGGACCACAAAGACAAGATAAGAGAACTTATGACTCATACAGAGGTATACAGATAGTCATTTCTCCCATTTGTGAGTGGAACACAAAAAGGAATGATTAGCTATCATACAAGATGCCAACTGTGTACACCATTTTTATGTTCTATACATGTAAATATAAATCATCAATGACTGTAAATTGGGCATGTGGTTCTGCAGGGTAGTAAGGGCTCTTTTCGATGGCTTGAGAAAATATATTTTCAATAATTATTAACCTTACTTTATGATTTATAAACACACATCATAGATTAGTCATTGATATCATCTTTCATTATTATATTTTTTGTTGCAGGAGGATATTGATGCTGGGGCTATATTAGCACAAGAAGCAGTACAGATTGAGATAGATGACACTGAAGAAACATTGCAAGAACGAGTTAAATTAGTAGAACATAAAGTTTTCCCTAAAGCTCTGAAACTTGTTGCCACAGAACAAGTGCATTTGGATGAAAATGGGAAGATTGTTTGGAAGCACTAAGAATTTAATAAAGTTAGAGAGAGAGAGAAAGAGAGAGAGAGAGAGAGAGAGAGAGAGAGAGAGAGAATTAATCTCAATGCTCAAACATGACTGAAATAGTTTTTTACTTTTTAAAGAAATAACTTGTTTACAAGAATCTCAGTAGTTGAAAAAAATAATGAAAAATTAAAAAAGAATTCTGTTATTCTTGTCTAATCTTTTTTGTTATTCCTAAGTTCCGTGGTTCATTTTTCTATTCCTTTTCTCTCTAGACATCTGAAATATAAGGAATTTTTTGTGGAACATAAAGTACAAGTGATGAGCACAAAGAATGCGAAAATGTCAAGTGATTTCTGAATCAGTTCATAGATCATGATACTTGTCATACATATGATGGGCACCACAGCTGAAAGACATACACGTCATAAATGTGCACCCAAACATTTCTGTGCTTGTTGTTGTCCTTTTCCCTTTGTGAATTTTGAACTGTAATACAAAAACCATAAACCATATTCATTCCTCCCTCCCTTCCCCCCCCTCCCTCCCCAAGCCAACAGTATATATATTCATTTTTTTAAAATATTTTCTTTCAACACACTTTGAACAGCATATCATAACCATAGCCTCCCCCCCCCCCTTTTCCCCAATTGTTTGACATGTATACATTGTCATTGGCCCGCATGTTTCCTAAAAATGAAGAAATATGTCTCTTGAACATAAGGAAACTTATATATGAATCCCCCAAAAGCTTGATCATATGACCATGGGTCTCTGTAGCTTGGGTACTTCATGAATCTTAAAAGTTGACTTTTTGTTTATTTTTTCACTGTCTTCCATTAGGGCACCAGAAAACTGGTAGTCTCCTATGCAGCATATAGATTTGTCTGAAAATAATGTATTTAACATCCCTTAAATAAAACTACAAACAAAAAAAACTCAGTAGGATATCACCAATTTCACTTATGTTAGATCCTGTTTTTTCAGTGAAATCCTCCATCCCTGTGCACAAAGAATTCGTTACTGTTTGTATGACATGTGACTGGTCTTTTTTCTTCAAAACACAGAAATCATTCACCACAAAGCAGAACAGAAGGTAGATATGCTGACTTGGGCACATTAGCTTTGTCAGTCTTATCTGTGTCTGATTCTAAATCAGAAACAACTGAATCCACATCTCTAGGTGCTTCCCTAAATGTTTCAGTCAGTTGCTAATAGGTCAAATTTTCAGCATATATACTGGGTGATGAAAAAGTCAGTATAAATTTGAAAACTGAATAAATCACGGAATAATGTAGATAGAAAGGAACAAATTGACACACATGCTTGGAATGACACGGGGTTTTATTAGAACCAAAAAATACAAAAGTTCAAAAAATGGCCGACAGATGGCGCTTCACCTGATCAGAATAGCAATAATTAGCATAACAAAGTAAGACAAAGCAAAGATGATGTTCTTTACTAGAAATGCTCAATATTACCACCATCATTCCTCAACAATAGCTGTAGTCGAGGAATAATGTTGTGAACAGCACTGTAAAGCATGTCCGGAGTTATGGTGAGGCATTGGCATCGGATGTTGTCTTTCAGCATCCCTAGATATGTCGGTCAATCACGATACACTTGCGACTTCAGGTAACCCCAAAGCCAATAATCCCACGGACTGAGGTCTGGGGACCTGGGAGGCCAAGCATGACAAAAGTGGTGGCTGAGCACACGATCATCACCAAACGATGCGTGCAAGAGATCTTTCATGGGTCTAGCAATATGGGGTGGAGCGCCATCCTGCATAAGCATCGTACGTTCCAGCAGGTGTTTATCAGCCAGGCTGGGCATGCTGCGATTCTGTAACATATCGACATACCTCTCACCCGTCACGGTAGCAGTTACAAAACCAGAATCACACCTTCGCTCGAAGAAAAAAGGCCCGATAACGGTAGATGTGGTAGATCCAACCCATACCGTGACTTTCTCGTCGTGCAATGGAGTTTCCACGACAGTTCTAGGATTTTCAATAGCCCAAATTCTGCAGTTGTGGGCGTTGATAGACCCTCGGAGCATGACATGAGCTTCGTCGGTCCACAACACGTTACTCAACCAATCATCATCTTCCACCATCTTTTGAAATTCACATACTGCAAATGCCCTCCGCTTCACTATATCGCCAGGTAACAGTTCATCATGCCGATGGATTTTGTACGGATAGCATCGGAGGGTATGCCTAAGTGCCAACCAAACAGTAGTGTATGGAATACCGGTGCGACGTGCGACTGCACGAGTGCTGACTTCCCCGTGCGTAGACAAACCCGCTACAGTCTCCATTTATTCCTGAACTGTCTCAGCAGCATTATGCCTTGTGCTCGGTCGGCCACTACGGGGTCTATAGTCTAAACAACCCATGGCTTCGAACTTCGAAATCATTCTCGCCACAGCTGCATTTGTCAATGGACCTTTACCCGTTCGAATCCCCTTCCTATGGCAATAGGATCATAACGCTGAGCTAGCACATTCCCCATTCTGATAATACAGCTTCACTAAAAGTGCCTTTTCAGCTAACATCAACATGCTGCAACTGCTGGCGCATGTGATTCTCTCTCTCATTACAGCTCCTTTTTATACACGATTGTCATACGCAGTCACTGACGTTTTGCTGTCCAGCGCCATCTGTCGGACATTTTGTGAACTTTTTTTTTCCTAATAAAGCCCCATGTCATTCCAAGCATGTGTGCCAGTTTTTACCTCTCTATCTACATTTTCCGTGGTTTATTAAGTTTTCAAATTTATACTGACTTTTTGATCACCCGGTATATTAGAATCAGCCAACACCAGTATGTGATGTAGGAGGCTCAGGTTCTATGGGTACCTACAACAAATGAACAACAATAGGCTTACCAAGAAGATCTCAATTGTTAAAAGCTACAAGACTGGAAGCCTGTGTCTTAATGAAGTACTAAAGTACTTGAATTTGACCGGGATCTCTGATCTTGAGATAGAAGATCGTTCCAAATTTTGTGCTATGGTAGATCTTGGACTCCACCACCTACAGTCCCTAAATCTCAGAAGCCTCTTTCACAGGAGAGGAAGGAGAAATTATCAGCAGGGCTCAAGAGATATTGGGAATGGAAGAGAGCATCAAAGAAGAACTAGTCATAAGTGCTCTATAGTGGGCTTAAAACAGTAATATATTATTATTTATTTTCGTTACAGCCAGCTATGGGCTATGTTTACACAACTTCCCTCACTTTCTAAAGTTCTCTTCCTTCCTCTTTTGCCAGTACTCCTTCATCTGTTGGCTCACTCGTGTACATTCTTCTGCTGAGAATACTCTGGTCTTCCTCATTTTCTCCTGGAAGAAATCCTTCACCTCCGCAACCTTTTTCCTAAAGATCTGCCAGTTCACAATTTCTCCTGCCATGATCCCGCATTTTTCTAGATCCCAGTGCAATTCTTTCACCCATGGAACTTGTGTCTTCCTGTTCTTCTGGAAGAGAAGAATCTTGTTGCTGAGCCTCTCTCATTCCATTCTTTTAATACGTCCATAGAAAGACAGTCCTCTTTTCTTCAGTGTGGTGGTGATATTTTCAAATTATTGATAAAGTTCTTGATTTGATCTGAGGTGGAATGTAAATTCATTAGATACTTTTCTGGGCCCAAGAATCTTTCTAAGGAATTTCCTTTCTTTCTTTTCCAAGTCAGAAAGTCCCTTCCTGGCTATTTTCTCAGATGCATATAAACATTCAGGTTTGACGACCGTGCTGTAGTGTTGGAATTTGGCCTGGTATGAGAGTGATTTAGATTTATATGTGTTCTGACACAATCTGAACGCTATTTCCATTTTTCTTGCCCGTTCTTTAATTGCTGCCTTTTCATTGTTGTTTGGAGTAAAAATCTCTCCTAGGTACTTGAACTTCTGAATTCTTTTGATGTCGCCATACTTGGCCCTCATTGTCCAAACTGGATCAGTGGCATTTATGTTCATATATTGTTTCTTCTCAAAATATATTTGAAATCCTGCTTTCACTACTGTTTCCTTGAGGACTTCAATCTGTTTAGTTGCAATTTGCAGATTCTCTGCAAAAAACACTATATCATCTGCAAATGCGAGGCATTCAAATGTAAGCCCAGATTGTTTGCTACTTAGCATGATTCAATTTGGTAAGTTGAACTGACTCATTTCTTTTCACCCTTCCCAGATAACTTTTTCTAAAACGAAGTTGAACAAAATTGGAGAGAGACTGTCTCCTTGTCTCAAACCTGTTTTGATTTCAAAGGGCTCTGACAGTTCTAAAAATTTAATTTGTGATCGGGTGTTTGTTAGTGCTTGCTAAATTAGCCTCGTTGTCTTATCATCTGTCTTTCAGCACTTCTATTAATATGTCTCTATCTACTGAGTCATACGCCTTTTTAAAGTTCACAAATGTCGTGGTCACTTTCTTATCAGCTGCTAGTGTCTTTGTTTTGACTGAGGTTTTGATGGTAAAGATCTGCTCTGCACAAGGTCTTCCTGTCCTAAGGCTGGCTTGATATTCACCTAGTTGTTGATCTGTGTGTTGTTCTATTCTATGTTTGAGAGCAATGGCAAGGATTTGGATGCTACTGGTAGAAGTGATATTCCTCTGTAATTATTGACATTGAATTTGTCTCCTTTCTTGTGCAATGGGCGGATGACAGCATCTCTCCATTATTCTGGGATCTCTCCCGTGAGCCAGATTTTTTGAAAGAGTCTTTCAAGTCGTTCCAGAAAACTGTCCCCTGCGTACTTCAAAAGTTCTGCAACAACTGAATCTTTGCAGTCACTTTGTTGTTTTCAAGCCCTGGATGATCTCTCATATTTCCTTTTTGTCTGGTGGGGTGGAATCAGGACGTTTATTTTGTGGTTCCTGGGAAGTTAATTTTTCTGATGGTGGGTCACAGTTGAGCAACTCTTTGAAGTATCTAGCCAAGTGTTCACAATTATTCTGTTTGTTGTTCACAATCAATTTGCCCTGATCATTTTTGAAACAGATGTTGGGTGATGAGTAACCTCTAAGTTTTGATTTAAATGTCTGATAGAAGCTTCTGGTGTTGTTCTTCTGGAAATTCTCTTCCAGCTCCTTTAATTGATCTCTTTCAAATCTTCATTTGGTGTTCCTAAATACTTTTGCTGTTGTCCTCCTTTGGGTTTTAAATTCTTCGAAGTTCTATTTGGTAGAATTCCACTTGTTCCAAGCTCCAGAACGTTTCCGTAAGGCATCTTCACATTCATCATCCCGCCATGGATGTTTCTTTTTCTTAGCAAAGAAAATTGTTTTTTTCGCTGCTTCCTGAATCTTCTGAGCCATTTTGTCCCACTTGTTAGAGTTTAACGTGTCGAGTTCATGCTGATACTTCACAACTATTTCTTCACTGATTTTCAGTTCTTCAATTCTGTACTTCTGTATTCTGAGGGTTTTCCTTCTCTGATTTCCAGGGATTGGTTTCACTTTGGCCCTTGTCAGGTAATGGTCGGAATCAAAATTAGCATCCTTCTGCATTATTTCCTTCAGGCTGACGGTCGCTTGGTGATCAATTTGAAATTCTCCTAACATGGGATGGGGTGATTGCCATGTTTTCATCTGCTTTGGAGTTCTGTTAAACTGGGTGGACATAATTTTCATTCAAATGATTCACAAACATCGATCAATCTTTCTCCATTTCTGTTTGTCCTTCTGTGAGCTACATATTTGTCCACAATGTTCCGGAATTTTCTCTCTTTTCCAATCTGGGCATTGAAGTCCCCCATAAGGATCTTGACACGCTTGTCTGGGGTTGTGACCAAAATTCTTCTACCTTCTCTGGGTTCTTTCTATTGTCTTCATTGATTGACGCATGGGCATTGAATACGGTGTATAATTTGTTTCCACTTGCAAGAGTTACTATAGACAGTCTAGGAGATGGAGATCTGAACTCTACTATAGATTCAGTTATACAATTATGAATGAAGAAGGCCGTTCCAGGGATCAACACTGCATTCTTCATTTTCTCTGTTTTCTTAACCTTGATAGCTGGTCATCCTTTCAGTATCCTGTAATTGCCCATAGCTGACACTTCATCTGTTGTGAATCTTGTTTCTTGGACTGCTAGAAGTTTGATTTTGTATTCATCAAGTACTTTGATCAGTTCCTTTTGTTTTCCAATTTTCAATAGGGTGTTCACGTTAAGTGTACGAAATAAATGTTTCTCCTTCGTTCTGAGTTTGCAGGGTGATGGATCCTCCGACTGATGGTGTAGGGGCCTCAGAATCCATTGCATTACTTGAACCAAAATTTTGGCTCCGGACTGAACCAGCTTGCCATCATGGTAGTTCCATGGGTTTATATTTGTGGGATAGGGTGAAACCCTACCCACAAAGAAATAATATATAGTATATTGGATTCCAAGTCCCTGTCAACAAAATAAAGTGGAATTCTTTCTGGTGGTGTAACTGTATTTAATAATTTGTTGCAGATATGACAATAAATTGGAAATATGCCAAAACTGGAAACAATAAATTCTCTATCTATCTGGATTTTGGATTTCCTTAGTAAGAAACAATGGTCATTGTCAATAAACCACTTTTTAACTGACAAATAACATATGCTGTCTAACTTCAGTGATAGCAACAATGATATTACACACACACACACACACACACACACACACACACACACACACACACACACACGGGAAATGTCATCCTGGGCACTAAAGTCTGACGTTGGTGAGCGGCACTTTTGGCTGAGGCAGTTGGTGTGGGTCTAGAAGAGGTGCAGGGCTGTGAGGGGGAGGGATTGCTGAGGTGGTGAGAGATGTAGGAGAGCTGCATTTTGAAGAGTGCAGGGACAGGACAGTGAACTGCTAGGTGTAGTATCAGGAGGCCATGCTGGGGAGGGAGGTTGGGTGGTTGGTAGAGGAGGGAAACAGAGAAGGGCAAAGGACTCTGTAGGTGTGTTGGGTGGATAGCAGGCATTTGTGAGTCTAGAGTGGGAAGAAGCCAGATGCCACAGGCTGTGGAGCAGTGGGGCGAGGACATCGTGTTGGTCAGCACGCTTGGACAGGTGGGTGGTCTAGCTGTCTCTTGGCCGCAGTATGACAGTGGCCCCCCATGTGAGGAGACTGCTTGTTAGAAGTCTGCCTTTACAATTCCGCACAGAGGTAAGTTGCAACCATATGGCTGCTTTCGTGGGTGGCCCTGCCTTTGATGGGTAGGGAATCCCAAAAATGTGGTGGTGTGAGGATGTATGGGGCAGGTATCACATCTAGGTGTATTACAGGGATATGAGCCATGGACAAGGGGTGGCAGCAAAGATGGAATAAGGACAGACAAGTATACTGTTTAGCTTGGGTGGGCAGTGCGGAATACCACGGGGGAGGGGAGGGGGGAGATTATTTCTCATGTCAGGGCACAACAACCAGAGAGTAGAAACCCTGGTGAAGAATGCAATTTGGCTGCTCCAGTCCTGGATCGAACTGGGTCACAAAAGGGTGTGCTCTTTTGTGCCAGACAGTGGGTATGTGGGGGATATTAGGTGCTGGGGGTTGGTAACACTGTTGTTGACAGGCACAAATGGAGCCATTTGTGAGGTGGAAGTTGTCATCCGAGAAGGTGGCTTGTTGGGCTGAGGAGGACCAGGAGAAGCAAATGGGACAGAAGGTGTTGAAGTTCTGGAGGAATTTAGGTACAGGTATACTTACACTCAGTTCAGTTAGTGAAGATTTCTTCAGTGAATCTGAATCAGGTGAGGGATTTGGGATTCTGGGTGGGCCCATGAATAGGTTGGCATGGGATGATGCCACGAGGATGATAATTTATGTACACGACAGATGCAGCTCACTATACTTGTATCCCTATGCTAAAGCATGTTTTTATAAACATGGGGTTCTCCATCATCAAGGGTGTTATAACTGTCCCGTACTCCCACCAGTGATGCGGAAGATAACCTTTTACAACTCTTCGAGGATATTGACCATTCACTCAAATCTTAACACCATAGGTCTCACCTCCGACAATCTGTCCTCACCGTAAGCACACCACAACTATGTGACGCCCTCTCTGAGAAGACATTACATTACATGGTGTAAACCAGTTGTTATCAGCTGGGCTTCAGAAGGAGCAATCAGGTGCAGAATCCTCAGCCTCTAACCATTTCAAGTGAATTATATGACATGTACGACAGCTTGTGCTACTGTGCTGACTATTGGCTTTTTTACTTCGACTTTTTTGTGGTCAGCATTATTGTGATCACAGTACGATAACCTTGCATGGACTTGGTATTGTCGTGTGCATACCTATTCAGTGTAATGCTGTATTGTCAAAAACTGTTGTTCTGAGCCCATGGCTGTGTGCAAAATACAGGGTGATTCTTGCAGAGAAGATAACAGCACCAGCCACCTTGTATAATGCTATTTATTTATATAAATAACACTGTACCAGTGTCCAGTAATGCTAATTATATATAAATGAATAGCATTATAAAAAGTGGCTGGTTGTTGTTATCTTCTGTCCAAGAATCAGCCCCTATTCTGTGTAACTTGATTACTGTCAATAAACATGTTCAAAGTGAGAGCCTTTCATAACAGGTGCTATGGAACATAATGTATGACTAATTTAATGGCTTGGTTCAAATGGCTCTGAGCACTATGGGACTTAACATCTATGGTCATCAGTCCCCTAGAACTAAGAACTACTTAAACCTAACTAACCTAAGGACATCACAGAACACCCAGTCATCACGAGGCAGACCCCGCTGGGAATCCAAAATTCACAGCATAGAAGCACATTTATCAAGAATTGGCATAGCCTTTCTTTCCAGCTGCAGCTTCATCTTCCTATCGTTTCACTCTGGTGCATAACGATATATATGTGTTTCATCACAAATTACAATACAATATAATAACCAAAAAGAATCATCTTATGTGCAACAACAGTAATACCTTCAGCCGAAGGTATTATCATTATTGCAATGACATAGCAGCTTCTGTCCCAATACCCATCATAAGACAGATTTATATAAAAATGGTCTTATTTTGTGTAGAAATTTGGAAGTCTGTGGTAATTTTTTTATTGACATAATTTTGTTTTTCGGCTTGTAGAATGGAAACCCACTTCACACACAATTTTTTCACTTTAAAGCCCTCAGTGTTGGCACCACCTGTCCTCCCATACCATTCACGCACTAGGTAACACACCCTGTATAAAGTTTCTTGCTGCCCAAATTGACAAACTACAATGGAATCAGCACATTGATATTTTGGAAAAGCAGCTCAGCTAGGCACGCTTTGTATATATCTCTATTCATTGTTTTGACCTACAAGCAAATATCAGAGATAATTTTAAATTTCTCACTCTCCATCATACTACGGAATCAACTAATGGAATACATACTTACAGACAATAAAGTATTTATATGGCAAAAGCAAGCAATATGAATATAGAGTAAATTGCATCATGGCTGAGCAGTCATTGTGTCTGACTGCTATGTCGAGGACTTGGCTTCAATTCTCAATACTGCCGAGGATGTCTCCTTGGTGGGAGGACTGTACGATGCACTAAGCCTGATGAAGCAAAGTGAGGAGCTGGGCGCCAAGTATCAGAAAGCTATGAGTTAGGAGTGTGGTGTGTTGACCACACGTCCATTCACACTGCATGCAAAAGCAACTATGTGCAGAGGATGACATGGTGGCCAGTCAGTTCCACATGGTTCTCAGAGCCGGAATGTAGACTAGAGCTATATAAGTGCTCATTCTGGAAAGGACATCATCTTACTTTACACTTATTTTAAAGTCCATTTACTGTTTTATGGTATTTGTAGTTAATGATAAAAATTACTTTCATATGGATTCTTGATTTACATTCATAACACAAGTTATAAAAATTCATTAATAATTGTGAAAGATGCAGAACCAAATCATTAGGATTAAAATACAGTTCACAATCTCTGAATGTGATAATTCAATGTCCTGTGATGTCCTCATGTTGTACAATCAGAGTCCCTTGACATCATGGCATGGAATCAGAGAGTTTGGTATGCATTCCTGGAAAATCTACCACCACACTACTTACAAGCAATTCCACCAAACATCAACAGTCGTTGATGCAAGATTTTGATGAAAAAGATTGCCTTTGAAGGGTGATACCTCAGGAGGAAATAAACCTTGCACATTCCTAGCTACATATGGCCAGGTATTATCCTGCTGAAACATGGCAGAGTCCCTACACACTATAATCTTAGTAATGCATGGGCTGTTATTCATTGTGTAGGAAGCAAGATTACTGTCACACATGATGTTTGCTTTTTTTACCTATTAACAATGCAGGCAGCCAAGTCACAGTCAATATACATTGATCAGCCCAAATATTATAAACTGCCCACCATGATGTTGGATGCCGCCTGGTGGCGTTGTGGGCAAGTGACATGATAACAAAAGAATGCAAGCAGAGCACCGAGAATATGGGCTACAAATGAGGGAATCCATTGAGATAAGCGACTTTTATAATGGACATATTATTGTTACGCAGAGCCTGTAAACAAGTATCTCGAAAATGGCAAAGCTGGTCAAATGTTCATGTGCTACTGCCGTGAGCATCTACGGAAAGAGGTAGAAGGACACTGAAACTACCACTAGGCGCTAAATGGTTGGACATTATGACTCTTCACA
Organism: Schistocerca serialis cubense; assembly: GCF_023864345.2. NCBI lineage: Eukaryota > Metazoa > Arthropoda > Insecta > Orthoptera > Acrididae > Schistocerca > Schistocerca serialis. Next base: position 862,234,156 of record NC_064641.1, read on the forward strand.
GAATGTGTGGTTTGGAGGCTTGTCAGCTCTGTAAAGTACGATAGATGGTGATCTATGGCATCTCTGCCGAAAGAGCACAATGCTGATGCAAGCACAAGTGTTTTGGAACACACCATTCATCGTACATTGTTGAACAAGGAGCTCCACAACAGACCACCCCTGTGTGTTCACATGTTGACCCAGCAACATCGTTAATTACACAGGCCAACGATGGAAAAACTTTTTTGCTGAAAATATCTTATTCTTATGTTTTTAGGGTGGGAAATCCAAATATGATACTTCCTTCACATTTTATAGTTAAATTTATTAAATTAAGTGATTTTTAAAGAATTTAAAAGCTTTTATAGAGTTAAAATAATTTAAAAAGGAGGTGTAATGAATGTAGATGACATTGGTAGCACTGCTGAAAAACATTTGCTGGCAAAAAAAGGTCGATTCTATTTTTGTGTTAACAGATGGTGTTTTGTTTACTGTCAACTTAACCTCACTTTCCCGTTTCCTGTACACGCTCTGTACAATGTCTAATCATGGTTGTAAAAACTCTGCTGACAGTTTTTGTTATATTTATGGTGAATTTGTGATTAAAAAACACCAAAGAAACATTACAGACTTTGTGAAAAAGGTTTATCTATCATACTTTGGAGCTAAACTTGGTGATCAAGATAAATCTTGGGCACCGCTTAAGGTATGTTATGTGTGTGTTGAAGGTCTGAGTAAATGGTCCCAAGAGGAGAAAAAAGCTTTTAGATTTGCTATTCTTATGATATGGAGGGAGCCAAGAAATCATTCCGATGATTGCTACATTTGCAGTGTTGATATTACTGGTTATAATTCAAAAAACACGAAGGTAATAAGCTACCCTAACCTTCCATCTACCATCTGACCAGTAGGCAAGGTGTAGATTTGCCAGTTCCTGAACCACCAGATGATTTAAATTCTATTCCAACAGAAGTATTTTCTGATGTACAATGTGATTTAGATGAACCAAATGATGATGAATTCCATTGTAATATAGAAAGTCTAGAGCCCAAATTGTTTACTCAGACCAAGCTTAACAATTTGGCTAAGGACCTGGGCTCGCCGAAAGAAAAAGCTGAATTGCTTGGCTCTAGATTAAAAGAAAAGAACTTATTGGCAGTTGGAACCAGCATATATATGTATAAAAAGAGAGAGCAGCAATTCTCCAAGTTTTTTCAACAACAATGTACTTTAGTGTACTGCTCAGACATTCGTGGTCTGATGAATGAGTTTGGTATTGAATACAAAAAGGAAGACTGGAGGCTGTTTATTGATTCATCAAAAACTAGTTTAAAGGCTGTTTTATTACGCAATGGTAACATGTATGGATCTATATACCTTTTGGACATTCTGTACATATGAAAGAAAGCTATGAAAACCTAGAAATAGTGGTAAATAAAATAGGCTATTCTGCTCATGGTTGGATGATATGTGGTGATCTAAAAGTAACATGCATGCTCCTTGGTCAGCAAGGTGGCTTTACCAAATTTCCATGTTTCTTGTGTGAATGGGACAGTAGGGCTAGGAATAAACACTGGTGGAGAAAGAATTGGCCTGTGAGGGAGTCTTTAAAACCCGGTGAGAAGAACAATCTACGCAAAAATCTTGTAGATCTAAAAAACTTACTCCTACCACCTCTGCATATAAAGTTAGGCCTAATTAAACACTTTGTATAGGCTTTGCCTAAAGATGGGCCACTTTTTAAGTATATCTGCCAAAAGTTTCCACACCTTTCAGAAGCTAAACTAAAAGAAGGTGTCTTTGTTGGACCTGACATTAGAAAATTGATGTTTGATGTTAATTTTGAATCCACAATGATCTTAAATGAGAAATAAGCATGGGTATCATTCAAGCAAGTAGTACAAAGTTCATAAGACATGAAAAAGACTCAGAATAAGTTTCTATTATAGCTACAGTGTTAAAGAAGTTTAAAACTTTAGGGTGTTTAATGATCCTGAAAGTTCACTTTTTAGACAGTCATCTTGATTACTTCCCGGACAACATGGGAGATGTTAGTGCGGAGCAAGGAGAGTGTGTTCACCAGGACATTAAAGTGATGGAAAAACACTACCAAGGCTGCTGGAACACCAACATGATGAGGCACTACTGTTGGTCACTTCACTGAGAAGTTCAGCAAGCAACTCATTGTAGAAAAAGCTACACAAGAAGCTTCAAAGAAAAAAGAGAAAGAAAATACAAACCAATTCCAACTGACAAGTGAAACCTCTACTAACAAGTATCATTGTTTTAAGTAGCTTACTGTAAATACAAACCATGCTTATGTTGTAACAAAGCTTTTCATTAATTTCCTGTTTACTGTATAGCATAGGATTTTTATATTGTATAGTAAAAAGCATATTGCTCAAAAACTATGGGTGATACAATAAAAAAAAGAAAAAAAAAACTAAGACCAGATTTGGATTCAGCTCATAAAAATCTATAAAGATCGGCTATCAAAGTAAAAAAAGTTTTTTAAAAATATTTTTTCGTTGGCCTTTGTTATTATTGCAGTGGGCCCAGGACCATTGGGATTTGACCATCGAGCAATGGAAAAATGTCGCCTCTTTGGATGAATCACATTTTCACTGCATTAGGTCGATGGTCATTTTCACAAATGCTGTCATTGAGATGAATGGCGCCTTGAAACGTGCAGCACGCCACAAATGCAGGCTGGTGTGAGCAGTATTATGTTATGGAAGACATTCTTCTGCGCTTGCATAGGGCCTGTGATAGTAATCAAAGACACGCTGAGAACTGCGAACCACCTGTGTCCCTTCATGCTTAATATCTTCCCCAACGGCGATGTCATCTTTCAGCAGTAAAATTGTCAATGTCTCAGAGCCAGAACCATGCTACAATAGCTTGAGGAACATTATAGTTAACTCATGTTGATGTCTCAGTGACTAAATTTGCCTGATATATATCCTATGGAACCCATTTGGGCCGCTGTTGCATGCCATCACTGTGTACGCAAGTCAGCAGCACTTTATTTATGTGAATTACATGACCTGTCTGTACACATCTAATGCCACATACCTTCACAAACCTGCCAACAAACTGTCGAATCCCTGGTATGCAGAACCAGTGACGTATTTTGTTCCAAAGACGGATGAACAATTTAGCTATTAAGCAGCTGTTCAAAATTTTTAGGCTCGGTGTATGGGGGAGAACCATTTGCTAATGGATATCTCTCTGCTATGTGGGATATGCAAAATTGTGAGTACCACACAGAATGTGGTCAGTCTTTATAGAATTTGGCAAGCTCAAATCACCTGAGCTAGGGACTGGCAAGGGCTTCCAGTCCTAACTGTAAATTCTGGCGATGCTTCCACTGAAGCATCGCCAGAATTTACAGTGTCTGTGATGTGTTAGTGACATACCATGTCCCATATGGAATGGGGATTTTGGTTAACCACCTGGAACATGAAAATGTTGCAAACCACTACCAAAAACCCTCAAGTCAATGAGGTTGGCAACTGTTGAAGCAAAACAGTTGTTACGAGGTAAACTGCACAATGATGGTGGCTTTAGATAGCCCTTTACGATTTTCAACTCAAAGATGAACTGTACACACTAGACAAAGACCAGGTGTTTTTGAGAATGTTGGCGAGGCTGTTCCAGCGGCCAGTGAGAGAACAGAGTACAAACAGATGCAGATTGTGGCAGGCATTGTAACAAATGATGCCTTTCATGTAGCCTTCTTGTTAATACCTAGATCTTTGCAGCAACTGGCAGAGAAGATTGAGAAGACTGCCTTACTCATGGAGTTCCAATGAAGCTCACACTCTGCAGCACTGTTACCGCAACTGATCATGGCTCTCTGTATTTAAGTCAGATGGTAAGTTTTAATCGGAGACTTTGAAGGTTCTGTGACACGGTAGGTTCCAACTTTCATGATTTGTGTCACAGGATTGAGAACTATAGGGTAGTCAAGTGTGTACTACACGTCAGAGACTGCTACACAGGTAGCTGACCATGCATGGGGTGCTATTGTGTCTTTTTTCCTTCCCTTTTTTTCTTTTTTAATAGAGAAGGCTACTTTCTACCCACTCCAGATAATATAAGTGTAGAGAACCTCACAGTCAACTGCGGAAGCAGTTGCAACAAAATGTCAGAGACTGAACCAAAGAAGCTAACATATAGGCACAGAAAGTTGATCAAAAAACAAAACTGACAGTAGTGAGAGTACCAAAGTGTGTATCAAAAGGATAGGCTAATGGGAAATGGATGTGAGATTTCTCACGTTAGACAAGAAAATTAAATTCATTGACATCTGTATTGATCCTGCATGTTTGAACAAGACTCAGTATCAAGGATAGAAATAAATTTGTGATTGGATCTCTTTTCTATGCACCAGATTCCCATCGAGACGTAATCAAAGAGAGAACCTCAGTTTGGTAGTATGTATGTTCTCCAGTCACTGTCATAATTGGAGGAGACTGTAATGATCACAAAATTGACTGGGATGGTTATAGTTTTGCAAATTGTGGATGTAACATTACATTCTGCAAAACAGTACTAAATACGTTGAGACTGGTACCAATGACAATAAAACAGTACTAAATATGTTGAGACTGGTACTAGTGACAATGTGGCAGTTCTAACTACAGTGATTATAAAAGTACAGAGGACAGCTAAAACGTAGGAAGATTTACATGTTCAGTAAGTTAGATAAAGAGGTAGCAATGTCATATTTCAAAGAGGAACTCAAAACATTTACCTCTGAGCAATACCATGGAGAACAACCAAGGCTCAAATATGAAACATTAATTGACCGCACACAAGACAGATAAATACCTACTGGATGTAAAACAAAGGATATGGCTATATAAGCCTTTGATGGCTACTGTAGAAGAACCTTACAGAAAAACCTCTCAGGACAAGGAGGAAAAAAATCTGGTCAGTGGCACTGAAGTTGCTGACTAGACACTTGTGGATGATACAGAAACTGAAATTGAGGGTAGCAAACCAAAAGCAGAAATCTGAACTCAATTTCCAAATGCTCCGTTACAAACAAACTGCACGGAGTACTTCCCCAGATTAATTCTCACACTACTGCAAAGCTGAGTGTCACAGATAATAGTGTGAAGAGCATTGAGAAACAAATAAAATGGTTAAAATTGGACAAAGTTTCAGGGCCCAATGGAGTCCTTATCAGATTCCATATAGAATTTGTGATGGAGTTAGCTGGACTTTTAACCATTATATATTGTAGATCCCTGAAAGATACAAAAAAAAAAAGCTTTTTAAGAGAGGAATCTTGGAATCATATCATATCACAGAGACAGCAAAGACAAGCGTAGACTAATTACAGCATGAACCTAAGCATTTAAGCAATCATTCTTCACATAATACATACCTGAATCGAATAAGTGTCACAATAAAAATCACCCTGTCAGGAACTTCACTGTGGTTTGCAGAGTTCGGGTATAGGTGTAGAATTGTTGTCCTTCCAAATGTGAGCCATTTCACTAAACACAGTGCCAGTTTATGGGTTTTCTCTCCTAAGAGAATTGTATGAATGATGCAATGTATGACGCACTGAGGCACAAATATTAACACAAATAACTAAATTTTCTCACGATATTGCAATAATTGTTATGTTTTGTCACACGATCAGAGTGACCTCACTTTGTACAAACATCTCCCCCCACTCCCCCCCCCCCCCCCAATACACATTCTCTCAGTGTTAGAACAATACATCTCCCTACACCACCAACGACCTGAAAGTCTTTCTAAAATCTCAATTACTGTCAAATTAGTCAACTTTATCCATACCCATAAAGTTCATTTTCATGGGGCAGATCTACAAACAAACAAGAGAGACTGCGATGGGAACCGGGATGGCTGTGTTCTATACCAGCCTTTTCATCCGTCCATGGAAGACACATCCCTCAAGACACAGAAGCCAGGCACCTGCCTTGGTACAGAGTTATTGATGACATCTTTGTGGATAGACTCATGGTGAAGAATGATGCCTCTGTTTTCTCCAAAAACTTAACTTTTTTCCCCAACTAAGATTCACCTGGTCCTTTTGCTAATCCAAATTCCAATTCCTTGATGTTGATCTCCACTTCACTGAAGTCCATATTCAAAACACAATGTATTTAAACCAATTACTACGCAACAATATCTACACTTTGACAGCTGCCAACCTTCCACATCAAATTCTTCATTTCCCTACAGCACAGGCATCTGCAGCAAATGTGTTTGCTCCACCACCAAAGCCATTAACAACTATACCAATAACCTCTTCCAGGGTTTCCTCTTCATGTCCTCCTAAACACACACACACACACACACACACACACACTTTCCTGGATAAAGTAGCTACTGTAGTGTTGCCTTTGTGGTTTTCAGCTGTGCCGGAAAGACCGTGAAGCAGATAGTCTGCAATTAATGTATTAGCATTGTTCAAAAACAAAAATTAATTACAATGTCATAATTAAAATCAATCAACTACTGTTTATAATAAATTCTACTTTAACCATCATAGTGTGTGTGAAAATACGGTACTTACAAAGTACTTTAGAATCCAATTTCAAATTTTCTTACATTATTTGGGACAAAATACTGTCCAGCACCTGCAGTATTTGAGAAGCACATTGCTTACTACACTTGTGCTGTAACATGAGATTATCGCTCACCCATCACTACTCCTGGGTTAAACAAAAATTTTCAACAGCATGAAAAGTGAGAGAATTAGACGGCGGATAATCCGCAAAGCTGATAATTGACAGTTTACTGTACTATTTATGTTTTTGGACAGTCACTTGACTTATAAAAATGTTTAAAGAAATCTTCCAGTGACTGTACAATCCTCTCTCTTCCTCCCCCCCACCCCTCTCTCTCTCATTACTTACGGTGTAATGCTGACATGTTCAATATCAATTTCGCAGTTTGAGTATGATAAAACTGGATCAATACAAAATCAAAAATCAAATCAATTGAAATGCAATGCCTATGTATCATAGCTTTTGTTTGATTTTCTTCATGGTCCTATTTTTGTTTTTCATTTATTTTCCTTACCAATTTTGCATTGTATCTTCTCAGATTTCTCCTCAGATATTTTTGTTTAATTTAGTATATTTATGACGTTCACCTGCTTTTTTTCTTCGTTGATAGTCCTCGGTGTCGACATACTGCATTGTTACACCGGCTGAAAAATTGGGGGTGGAAGTTCAACACTGACTACTGTAAATGATGTAGCCGACAGTTGCACAGTGGCGTTTCACTGTTCTTTACTTTCACTGTTCACAACCCCTCCAATCTTACACAGTTATATGGCCAGTTCACTATTGGTAAATGAAAAGCCCCATCAATAGCTTGCAGATAAACATCAACATACTGCTACAATAGTTTGCTGTTGAACATCTATGACCAGTAAATACCCAACCACACAGTTCACTATTTCTGAAATAAATTGAACAGATACTGTTATTGTTTTAAAACACAGCCTATTTATGTTACACTAATTCCACTGTTCAGTTGACACATTGCTCTAATTTATACAGACTTCCGGTCTGAAAATCAGCCGTGGACTGACTGTCTCGGGACCAAAAATCGGGCCTTAATATATCCTCACTGTAATAGGCACTGAAACTACACATTGTTCGATTTTGAAGTTACAGAAATTACAATTAAAATGTAACTCATTCAATTAAATGAATACATAAAAAATTCTTTCTTTTTAACAGTTACTTCTACCACAAAGGTTAGGTCGAATTATTTGTTTAAATAATTAACATGTATAGTTATACAAACAATACTTTTGACAAACCTGGTAATTATATTGGAATTAAGTAAGGGCTGGCTTTGCTAATACGTTTTCGAATGGAGCCAAATAAATACTTTAATAATCCTAGTAGTTCTTCTTCCAAATGTTTATAATTAGTACAGCATTTATATTTGTTTGTAGGTCAATAATAGAATCTACATCATGAAAAAATTACTGAGAACCCTATAACAAAAGATTTGGGATTACGGAAGTGTCCGAATCCACCCGTCTGCTTTGACCCATGATGTCATCAATATGGCGGAAATGGCTATTCTAAGCGTCTCCAATATGGCGCTTATGACGTCACTAAATACACACAGTGACAAACACAAAAATACATATAAATGTGACAATAACATCTCTCTCCAAAAATACACTCAAAAGAACAGTACAATATGGGAAATTGGGGGTTTTAGGGTGGGGACAAGCAAAATATAACAGTAAAAAAGCACAATACGATCCCAAACCACACAAAATGACAAAAAAGGAAACAACGTTACAACATTCTACTACACCAACAACATCTATAGGAATTGGACACTTCCCTTGACCTATATAGGTCAACCACAGGTGAAGATACCAAAACACCAACACCTACAAACTACGAAAATTGGAATCGGACATTTCTCTTGACCTATATAGGTCAACCACAGCTGACGATACCAAAACACCAACACCTACAGCTAAAAACTGCGAAATTGGAATCGGACATTCCCCTTGACCACAGTTGGCAATACCACAACACCAATACCTACAACTAAAACAATAAAAATTGGAATCGGTCTTTTCCCTCGACCTATGTAGGTCAACCACAACTATTGATACCAAAAAACCAACACCTGTGGAAAAAAAAAAAAAAAAAAACCCTCAATATAAAAATCAAACATCCCTACATAATTTAAAACAGATTTAGTACACCATAAATACACAAAATATGACAATTCAAGAAGAATAAACGCAAAATAACAATTACTCCCCCCCCCCCCACACACACACACATGCCACCACATGTACCTGTCCCTGATCCGAGACGACGGCTCTGGTCAACCTTATGTGCTCGTGACAAATACTACACTTCGCAATCTCAGCGGTCCAAATAACTGGAGGAATTTAATAACAGACAACATGTTCTCCTCGATCTCCAGCCACAATATAGAACTGTTATATTTCATCGTCATATCGATACCTAACAACAGAAGCCACACAATAAATTAAACGTCTTACTGCACCACAGACAGCAAACCAGTAGCACCAAACACATAAACAAAAAAAAAAAAATGTTAACTCACTGGAAAAGCTCCAAACCTTACGTCCCCAACTACAAACGCTGCCAATAATTTCACACATCCAACACCAAGGCTCAAATGAACCCAGTGCAACATATTACACTCAGTACATACACACACACACACACACACACACACACACACACACACACACACCAGCAGAGGGCACCATCATACACAACAAGACGACATCTACAAACACAACCAACTCATAAACTCCATGCCATAATGATGTCACACAGCACAACACCCTTACGTCATGGGTCAAAGCAGACAGGTGGTATCGGACGCTTCCATTGACCCAAAATATTAACTAGGAATAGTCAAAATATATTAGGAAATTGATTACATACACAAAACTAAGCACAAAATTAGACCAGGTGCTATACTTCTTAACTGAGGGCCACCCTTTCTCTTTTATGAAAATGCAGATTATACTCATGTATGTTAATGGTAATAATGAAAAAATGACTTCAAGGAGGCAGATGGAGAAATAAGAGCGGAAGTAAAGAAATCCCAGCTTTCTTCATCACATATTCTATTGTTTTTATATAACTTTTTCTTGAAACTCTGGTATTCTCTTTAATTGTTGGTTTGTTTCAGTAGAGATTTTCTTTCTTTGTAACTTAAGCGTCTTCTGGTGCTTGCAAATGTATCTGCAGTAAATGATTATTGCTTTCACCTATGCCTGCAATAAAGAGCATATTGGTGCATATATTTGATAGATTTCCATGGAATATCTTGTGTTTGGTTTTTAAAACAAGTATTGATATTCTTTTGGAGATTCCTCCAAGCAGACCTGTAAAGAACCAATGCCTGATGAAGGGTGGAAGGTAGACCGTGGTATGAATTTTTCCTTCTTTTCCTGCTGTTGTTTATTTTGTAAGATTTGCGCATAGAGCTTATAACTGTCTATTTTGTTGCATATTTATTTACTGGTTTTGAGGTGTAAACACCTGTGAGTTTTATGAAAGGATTTGTTATTCGTATTCCCCGTATTTCAGTCATTCATTGAATAAATTTCATTTATTTCAGTAATCAGTGTGTCTAAACCTTCAATAAACGCTAATAACTCGTTCACGGTTTTCCACCCTCTATACAATATTTCTTGTTGCGTGTTGAATGGTAAACGTCTAATGAGTACTTTTACTAAGTACATTTCATCTATCGGATCATCTAAGTACTCCGATTTTGTCATATGCCATACTGTGTACCCCTTTGTGCCCCATGAATTATTGTATGGAGTAAGGTGTAATAACTTTAAGATTCATTTTTCTTGAAATCTTGATGACCAGTACTTCCTCTTAAAGCTTTCCTCAAATTCTTCTGCATGAGCATTTCCCCATTCTGCAGTGTCTCCCATTAAATATCCTAATGTGAAATCTATTTTCTTTAAGTCATCCTACTTTTTACGTAAATATCTGGCAAATACTAGTAAAAAATAAATTTCGTATACATCAGTGTCTGGTTTATACTTTGGAAATTGCTTTGCTAAATTAAATCCATTTCCTATATATAAATTCTCTGTTACATCTTTAGTTACTCCTGTCATAGTTTCAGGTTTACAATTTTCTAATTCCTTTTTATTATCATCTGTTGCTTCCCATATTCTATCTAGTTCTTGTTTACTGCCAATTGTACCTTCCCCAGAAGTGATTTTGTCATTATTTATTTTTGTTTTGTCTTCTACTTCTTGTGGTATGAGTAACTGTAAACGTTTTTTCCAAATGTTTCATAGCATCAGGTGTCCCTATAACAGCATTTTTCTGTATGGACATAATATGCTTATTTACGTCTGCAATACTAGCTTGTACCGTTTGGAATTGGGAATTCACGTTGTCTACATAGTCAGTCCACTGTCGGATTGTTATTCTATGTACACTTTCTTGTAAATCATCTGTTAACACTTGTTTAACTACTTGTTGTACCTCTACCGGAACAAATTCTTGTAATTCATTTACTTTAGAGTTTATTTCCATTATTTTAATGTTTATATTATTAATTTGTGTTTTAAAGTCAGATTCTAAGTTAGCTGTAACCTCTTGTATTTTATGGCTTATTATGTCATCTATTGATTCAGTAATTTGTTCCTTAAAGGACTTAATTAATTCAACTTGCTCCAGTTTCCATCCTTCCTTATCCTTCACTGCTTGTTCTTTAATTATATCTTCTAGTTCTTAACTCCTCATTTTGCATTGCCATCTTTCTTGTGATCGGCATGCACTATTTATTACCAATTGATAATATTAACATTAAACCCTATATTCACATAACTGTTTCTACTTTTTAAACGTTCACGGCTCACCCTTCTGCACAACTGGGAACTATGTGCTGGTTGTAGAACAGCCGAAGTCGTAGCTGGGCTGAAGCTGAAGCTGACGTCTGCTCTTGTGCTGCGTGCTGCCACTGACTGGACAACACAGCACCCCGTACTCGCGTAACTGCTCGCCACTCAGCATTGATAACTCCCGCCAGATTGACGTCCGCCACATGCGTTACCCAGTTGAAACGAATTTGTTAAGTTTCAAACAAATTCCATGCACTCATTGCTTGTAATATGCGCGTGCACTTTCTGCTGCCACTGTCTTCTTCTTTCTTTCTGTTTGAGATTTATGACAGTAAATTATATTTTCCATTCATTATGTGTTTACTATTCTTTCTTAGACAGTTCGTTGAAAAGAAGCTCTTAATTATTTTTGATTTCTTGTTATGTGCTTTATAAGGCACTGTTGTTGATCACTAGTTGCCAGGGGCAACTTCTGTCTTCTATCCTTTGGAGTCATAATTCTGACTAGTAAATTTTCTGTACTTTCTTGCTGGTGCATTCTCCATTCGTGTTTACCATTGTCACCATGTGGTGTGTATTTTTCCTTCTTTTCCTGCTGTTGTTTATTTTGTAAGATTTGTGGTGGGTCTTCTACCAGAACTAGCGGGAAGTTGCATCCCTGGCTGATATAACTGGGCAGTATGAAAGTAGTATTACCTTCATCCTCTCTTCTTAGAGTTGTTTTTTGGTGGTCTGGATCCTTCCGTGCCACCTCCCTGTCGATCCAACCGTGGTGAAGATTTCTGGAATGCTTCTGCAAGTTCTCTCTATCGCACTACTAAATAAATAGCCAAACCGCTAACAAACAGGGGTATATTTTGTCCAACATTTTCACTGTTACTTTTCTCAATACAACTAACAATTGCTATGGTTTACCACTCTCTTGAGTACATTCAAACATCCGTACACATACACTATAGGACCTGAGAGAAAAACCAGAAAAACAATTATCACTCTCCAATTGTCCATTACGCCCTTGTTGGTGCGTCGTCTACCCCATGGCTCTTAGATTCAGGCACTTGCTGTACCATGGCACAAATGACTCCTGGATGACCAGTGGTTGTAATACCATTTTCACTGGTCCCCTTCTTGCCGGCTCCACCACTGTTCCACATTCACTGCATACAAGAAAGGAAAACACAAAGTTTCCCTTAATGAGATTTCCACTCTGCAGCGGAGTGTGCGCTGATATGAAACTGACCTGGCAGATTAAAACTGTGTGCCCGACCGAGACTAGAACTCGGGACCTTTGCCATTCCGCGGGCAAGTGCTCTACCATCTGAGCTACCGAAGCACGACTCACGCCCAGCCCTCACAGCTTTACTTCTGCCAGTATCTCGTCTCCTACCTTCCAAATCTCATTCTGGAAACATCCCCCAGGCTGTGGCTAAGCCATGTCTCCGCAGTATCCTTTCTTTCAGGAGTGCTAGTTCTGCAAGGTTCGCAGGATAGCTTCTGTAAAGTTTGGAAGGTAGGAGACGAGATACTGGCAGAAGTAAAGCTGTGAGGGGCGGGCGTGAGTCGTGCTTTGGTAGCTCAGATGGTAGAGCATTTGCCCGTGAAAGGCAAAGGTCCCGAGTTCGAGTCTCGGTCGGGCACACAGTTTTAATCTGCCAGGAAGTTTCAAAGTTTCCCTTTCCCACTACATTTATCCTTATTCAATTTACTCATGAGCATCTCTTGTCGACAGCTTTCCCATGGTCTTTTGGGATGTTAACAAATATCCCGAAACACTACAACCGTCAACACATCGCACATAAATAGGTCGAAAAACAATTTGTTGTTTCATTACACCATTGACAATAAAGGTTTGGAAGCTCTAGCAGCCATGAAATAACTGAGAGAAACCTAAATAGGAAGTAGTTGGATATGTCTCATGGCCTAAGACCATTGCCCCAAGTTCTCTCAGTTCACCAGCCCAGTAGGTATGACGATGGCTCTTTATATCATACCTCAAGTCAAACAAAATCAATGGGTGAGGGAGGGAGGGGGGGGGGGGGGGGGAGGGAGAGAGAGAGAGAGAGAGAGAGAGAGAGAGAGAGAGAGAGAGAGAGAGAGAGAGAGAGAGGTGGGGGGAAGGGGGGCGGGAAGGAGAAAGTACTGTTGTCCTCAACATGGTTAGCTTGAACACCAGAAGTAGACATGATATGTCCTTGCTTTCCTCAGAGGTGTGACCTGACTTGCCCAGCCAGTTAAAGGGGCCTATAACATAAAGTGGATTCCAAGACATGATACAACTTTTTTTCATACATACAAGTCAATTCCAGAGGTGAAATACGTGCCACTTATATAAGAATGCCCATAATCAACAATAAAAAATTTAGAAACCAAATTACAATGATAGTACATTGTCTTAATCGTAATTTATTTGAAAATTATTAGTTTTACTACAAAAATAAATATTTGACATCATTTAACTTTATGTAATCATAATATCACATTACACATCACATAAGTGTGTTTACATGTTCTTTTTGTATGGGGACAGCAACAACAAACATAACTGAACTTCATACTTTGCCTGCAAACAAATAGTCAAATATATTGAGAACTGATGAATTATTATGTTGATATTTATCCTCACTGGCACCAGAGCTTTTATTAACAACATCAAATTTGGTTTTACCATTCTTTAATATTTTCTCAGCTTCCAAATTTATTTGGAACAAGAGTTTCTGTTTCTCTAGTAAAGGGACCTGAAGATTATAATCATTAATTTTCTTATTTAATCTTTTGACACTCTGCTCCTGATCACAGACTGCCTGTTTCCACACACGTACTTCATCAGTTGTAAGTGGTTCTGTTCCAAGAGTTGATCGTACTTCTGAAAGTTTGCTGCGAATTTCTGCGGCATCAATTTTAATTTCCTTTTGTAGTGTAATCCATTCTGGCACATAGCCATTATCTATCATTACCTACCCGACATAAGAAAAAGTAAATAATTATTGTTATTCAGCTTGAGAGCTCTAATAATTCTTGTTCTTAGGTATTAAATAAATAATATTACCTGTGAACAGTTACCAAACACGATGTAGATATGGCACAGCATGAATAGTCACAATATAATGCACCTGCAGTTTGAGCTTAGATAAGAATTTGTTACATCCGCTTCCTAAGGTTCACCTGTCAAGTTTGTGCATGAATTTCTCACAATCTTTATATCATTTCATTTTCCTGGAGGAGATGTATGAGATTTATCTTTGCCAAAAACCTTTCAGCCTAAAGATTTGTGATTCATGGAACACAGATTTTCAGAATAAAGTAAGAATATGATACTGCACCAGATGTACTTTAAAAAAATATCATGTTATGCCATCCAACACCAAAATTTACCAAATGCTGATATTCCAATATCTTAAGGGTGTTTTGGCAATTGCTGATGCTGATGTAGGCATAGGTTTGCAAAAGTTTAAAAAAAAAAATTATTTTCTCTGATTTAGTGTATGTAATTGATTGTATGCTTTCATTTAACTTGCATTTACATAAAAGAAGATGTAAATGCTACATCAGATCCAAGACTGACAATGTGAATCAGTAGAATGAACTGATATCATAAACAGGAAAGGAAGTCCGGTTTCAGATTTAGAAGAAAATGATGGACTTAGTGGTGCATACTGGGCTCATGAGCTCTGGGAATTACACTCCTGGAAATGGAAAAAAGAACACATTGACACCGGTGTGTCAGACCCACCATACTTGCTCCGGACACTGCGAGAGGGCTGTACAAGCAATGATCACACGCACGGCACAGCGGACACACCAGGAACCACGGTGTTGGCCGTCGAATGGCGCTAGCTGCACAGCATTTGTGCACCGCCGCCGTCAGTGTCAGCCAGTTTGCCGTGGCATACGGAGCTCCATCGCAGTCTTTAACACTGGTAGCATGCCGCGACAGCGTGGACGTGAACCGTATGTGCAGTTGACGGACTTTGAGCGAGGGCGTATAGTGGGCATGCGGGAGGCCGGGTGGACGTACCGCCGAATTGCTCAACACGTGGGGCGTGAGGTCTCCACAGTACATCAATGTTGTCGCCAGTGGTCGGCGGAAGGTGCACGTGCCCGTCGACCTGGGACCGGACCGCAGCGACGCACGGATGCACGCCAAGACCGTAGGATCCTACGCAGTGCCGTAGGGGACCGCACCGCCACTTCCCAGCAAATTAGGGACACTGTTGCTCCTGGGGTATCGGCGAGGACCATTCGCAACCGTCTCCATGAAGCTGGGCTACGGTCCCGCACACCGTTAGGCCGTCTTCCGCTCACGCCCCAACATCGTGCAGCCCGCCTCCAGTGGTGTTGCGACAGGCGTGAATGGAGGGACGAATGGAGACGTGTCGTCTTCAGCGATGAGAGTCGCTTCTGCCTTGGTGCCAATGATGGTCGTACGCGTGTTTGGTGCCGTGCAGGTGAGCGCCACAATCAGGACTGCATACGACCGAGGCACACAGGGCCAACACCCGGCATCATGGTGTGGGGAGCGATCTCCTACACTGGCCGTACACCACTGGTGATCGTCGAGGGGACACTGAATAGTGCACGGTACATCCAAACCGTCATCGAACCCATCGTTCTACCATTCCTAGACTGGCAAGGGAACTTGCTGTTCCAACAGGACAATGCACGTCCGCATGTATCCCGTGCCACCCAACGTGCTCTAGAAGGTGTAAGTCAACTACCCTGGCCAGCAAGATCTCCGGATCTGTCCCCCATTGAGCATGTTTGGGACTGGATGAAGCGTCGTCTCACGCGGTCTGCACGTCCAGCACGAACGCTGGTCCAACTGAGGCGCCAGGTGGAAATGGCATGGCAAGCCGTTCCACAGGACTACATCCAGCATCTCTACGATCGTCTCCATGGGAGAATAGCAGCCTGCATTGCTGCGAAAGGTGGATATACACTGTACTAGTGCCGACATTGTGCATGCTCTGTTGCCTGTGTCTATGTGCCTGTGGTTCTGTCAGTGTGATCATGTGATGTATCTGACCCCAGGAACGTGTCAATAAAGTTTCCCCTTCCTGGGACAATGAATTCACGATGTTCTTATTTCAATTTCCAGGAGTGTATGATGAATATGCTTGAAGTAATAATTTCACACTTAGCTTATATAGTTGTTTCAAATAATGCTGGATTAATTAGAAAAAAACTTAGTTCTTTTAATTAGTATAACAAAAAAGGTCATTTATACAGGATGAAAATAGTGATGGCACATCATTAGTAATTTGCACGTAGGTAAATGATGACCAATTCTCTGTCCTTATGAAGCTACATAACATTATCAACTGATTCCCATTAATTGATCCTTAAAACTGGAAGTAGCTGCACAGTATGGCATAGGACAGTGGAGAATAATCTGCATAACCAAGCTCCACTGTACACCAAAATGATGTGATTGAATGGAAACACAACATGTGACTAGACGTAACAAAATAAACTGCATATTTCTCATAATTCTTACAAATCCAGACCATGGGTCGACACTGGCTGGGTTAGAAGTATCTCTGGTGATCGTTACATTTTAACTCAGAAATTTTGGATATTACATTTCACATTAGAAACAGAATTTATTTTAAGTATCAAAGATGAGTATCTTTTACTACACTTTGTTCTGAAGGAATATGACCAGATCTGGTCAACAAAAATTAAATTTCATTTTTTTTACTCAACAGTTTAGAAACAGAAAGAAAATTAAGAGAAATATGACCAGAAATGATCATAAACATGTTTATGTATTATTACTTCACTCTAATCTCATCAGAGAATGAAGAAATAAAAGAACAGAAAACTTAAGATCAGAAATGATCATAAACATGTTTATGTATTATTACTTCACTCTAATCTCATCAGAGAATGAAGAAATAAAAGAACAGAAAACTTAAGACTTTGATCGGCTGACCTCATTGAGGATTTCCACATTGAAACTGGTAGCAGTGACCATGTGGCAGTTGTAGCAAAAATGATTATGAAAGTACAAAGGGAAACTAAAACAAGTAAGAAGGTTTTTAATGTGTTCAACAACCTAGATAAAGAAGCAGTAGTGTTACGTTTGAATAAAGGACATGAAACATTTTGCTATGGGGAGGAGCGTGTACAACAGGCTGTTCCAACCGAGCTCCAAGGAGCCGGAGCACTCCGGAGCACTCACTGCGGCAGCTCGGAGCCTGCGTGGAGGGGGAAAGCGAACTCACTGCCCCCTGGCCGCATGCAGCCACAACTAACGCAATAATACATGTTCAATGACAGCTACGACTAGCTGCGGGAGCCCTGTACCTCTATTGGAGGATACCTTTCTACTCACTGAGAGGGATGGTCATCCACAGTGTCCTGTATGTCATAAAGTATTTAATTCTGCAAAGAGGTACAATATACAGTGACATTATACACGTCTTCACGCAGTGCACTACGATCAAGTAGAAGGCATTGCTCGCAGAGAACTGGTAGCCAGGCTTAAGAACGACATACCAGGAGACATAAGTTTAAAAACGGTTTCATAATACGGAGGGTATCAAAACATGCAACATAATTCGTCTTCTGTAATGCGTTTATAATTTTCAGGTGAATGAGAGCGGAGAAAACACTACTGAATCTGCAATTCAAGCAAGCTACAGGGTTGCTCACATCACTGCGACAAGTGGCAAGCCATTTTCGGTGGGATCACTCGTAAAATATCAGCATGGTAGCAGTTGCAGAATGTTTGTTTCCAAGGGAGGTGCAGGCAATTGAAGGGGTTTGCCTGTCGAAGCAAACAATGTCTCATCGAATCCTGGACATGGCAGCGGATTTAGAGGTACAGCTCAGGAAAAAGACGGAGAGCTTTGTTGCATTTTCGCTAGCGTTGACAAAAGTACCGACATATTGGACTGTGCTTAGCTTGCAGTCTTTGTGCATGGTGTCGACATGGAGCTGCAAGTAACTGGAAGAACTCTTGGATGTGGTACCACTCAATTACACTCCAACAGGATGTGACATTTTTGAAGCTGTTTGTGAATCAGTGGACAAGATGAATTTGCCGTAGGATAAGCTCCATTCTGTAGCAACAGACGGTGCACCACAAATGATCGGGCGTCACCAAGGTTTTGCTTCTCATTTGAAAAATAAACTCAGGGACGAATTCGGGAAAGACATTGTGACTCTTCATTGTTTTATTCACCAAGAGGCACTGTGTGCAGAAACAGTAGAGCTAGGTGGCATAATGAAAAATGTTGTGAAGTGTGTGAATTTTGTGCGGTGTCATAGTATGAATCATCGCCAATTCAAAGGATTCCTGAAAGATATGGAAGCGGAGTATGGGGATATACCTTACCACAGTACAGTTCGTTGGCTGAGTAGGGGAAAAGTTCTTGATGTTTTCTTTGCCATTTGTGAGGAAATATCCCTTTTTCTCGAAATGAAAGGGGAAGAAATGCTTTGTCTGAAAGATATAAAATGGATATCAGACCTGGTGTTCCTAGCTGACATAACTATGCATCTGAATAATTTAAATCTGTCATTGCAGGGCAAAGGGCAGCTAATCGTTGACATGCACGACCAGATCAAAGCATTCATGGAAAAGTTACATGAGTAATGGACATTTAACATTTTTCAATCGTCTTGCTTCTTTAAAACTACCTGAAGGTACTACTTTAAGTAATTTCCAAGCAAAGTTAAAGCAGCTCATCATGTCGTTTGAAACACGATTCCAAGACCTCACTAGTTTGGAAATGGAACTTAAGGTGTTCAGCACTCCTTTTTCAGTTTCCCCCGATGACTTGTCATCGTCACTTCAATTGGAGATTATTGATTTGCAAAATTCAACTTTGTTGAAAGAGAGGTACTACAACACATTGGATTTGTCATGATGGTATCATTCATTAGAGCAAAAAACATTTCCCAAGCTTCACAACAAGGCCGCTCAGGTCATGTGCATGTTTGGATCTACATATTGTTGTGAGCAGCTTTTCTCAGCAATGAAAAGAGTAAAAGTAAGGAACGACTGTTTCTTCAGAATGCAACAATGAAGACCATCCTCCGCATTAACGCTGCGAACACTTTGACGCCTGATATTTCCGATCTTGTAATGAAAAGAAAATGTCAAGCTACAGAGGCCCACTAAATTTAGTATGCAATTTCTTGTAAAACAGTTGTTTCTTATTTATTTCCTGAACATCGTATTTCCTGGTGTAGCATGTCACCACGTCTTAGCAACTAAGAGTATGAGGTTGGCGATCTTGTAAGACGCAGCTGGCACATCAAAACGCTTGCCTTGCCGCCTGCCTCAGCCAGCCGTGCCATGTGGTGACCCACTTTAATGGTCACAATGAGCTGCACGGTTCCCTGGAGCAGGGAGCACTCTGCGGCTCACAATGGAGCTGACGAGCTGGAACAGCCTGATGTACAAGAACTGTTGCTCAGGTTCAGAAGAATAGTTGACCATGTAATTGATAGCTATATACTTAGAACAGTTCATAATAGCAAGGACCCCCATGGTATAGGTTCACTGTAAAGAAATTTATAAACATTACTTTTCTTGTAATGTGTCTCAACAGTTTACATAAATTTTTAAATGATGTCATGTTCACTTTTAGCTGCAACTGTTTTTATTACAGTTAAAGCTAAATGGAAACAGGATCTCATTTAAATACTTCCAAAAAACAAAGACTACTGCACCATAGATGTAAAACAAAGCATGGGACTATAGATGGATAGATGTTGATGAAACAGCAGGAGGGCAATCCATGAAGTGTTATTCAACGACTACAGTAGCGGAACATTATCAAAGGATCTCTCACACAACCCAAAGATATTCTGGTCATACATAAAGGACATTAGTGGTACCAAAGTTAGTGTCCAGACACTCATGGATGAGATATGAACTGAAATTGAGGATAGTAAATCAAAAGCAGAAATGCTGCACTCCATTTCTAAACTTTCCTTTACATAGGAAAAGCCAGGGGTATTGGCCAATTCAACTCTTGCACCAGCAACATGACGAGTGATATAGGTTTTATTATCAGTGGTAATGAGAAAAATCTGAATCTGCTAAAATTCAATAAAGCACCAAGGCCCAATGGAATCTTCATCATATTCAGTACCACACCTACATTTATTATTGAAAGTATGGAGTATCAAGTGAAATTTGTGACTAAATTGTGGATTTCTTGGCAGCAAGAATGCAGCACGTTATCTTGGATGGAGGGTGATCAACAGATGTAGAAGTAACTTCACCTGCGGCCCAGTGCTGTTTGTTGGCACCCTTGCTGTTCGTATTGTATATTAACGACATTGGAAATAATATTAATAGTAACCTCAGACTGTTCGTAGATGATGCAGTACCAAACAGGAATAGAAGGAGATGTTCAATGTAAGCAGAGGAGGACATAGGAATGGTCACAGGCTTTTTGATTTGTGGCAGAATGTTACAGAGATGGTGAAGACATGAACTGACAGACAATGGAAGATACATGTAACTATCCTAAGAAAGCCTACTTACGAAGTCTTTAGAGCAAGCTTTAAGTGATAAATCTAGAATACTATATATATAGCACAACCCCTTATGTATTGCTCACATAGGAATTGCAAAGACAAGATTAGATTAATTACAGCATGCACAGAAGCATTTAAACAGTCATTCTTTCCATACTCCTTATGTGACTGGAATGGCAAGCAGCCCTCAAAGGCTACGATCTCAAGATTTTTTTCAGTTGCTGGACAACACTTCAGAATAGTGATAAATACCCAGCAGATTACACTTCATATGATGAAGTAGAGGGTAGAACTTATATGCATAGAAGAATCAGAGGCATATTTAAGGGGGTTTCTGGACTTAAGCCCCCCCCCCCAATTTAAAATTACAGACATAACAATATTATGAAAAGGATAGACAGCTACTCACCATATAGTGGAGATGCTGAGTTGCAATAGGGGGGGGGGGAACCTGTCAAACAAGTAAGCTTCCAGCCAAAAGGCCTTCATCAGAATTTGGCAACATACATGCAAATGGAAGAGGATGTAGATGAAGATGAAATGAGAGATTTGATACTGCATGAAGAATTTGACAGAGCACTGAAAGACCTAAGTCGAAAGAAGGCCCCGGTAGTAGACGACATTCCATTAGAACTGCTTATAGCATTGGGTGAGCCAGCCCTGACAAAACCCTTCCATTTGGTGAGCAAGATGTATGGAACAAGCGAAATACTCTCAGACTTCAAGAAGAATATAATAATTCCAATCCCAAAGAAAGCAGTTCTTGACAAGTATGAAAAATAACTGAACCTCAGTTTAATAAGTTGGTTGCAAAATACTAACACAAATTCTTTAGAGACGAATGAAAAAACTGGTAGAAGCTAATATCAGGGAAGATTAGTTTGGATTCTGTAGAAATGTTGGAACACATAAGGCAATAGTGATGCTATGAGTTATATTAGAAGGTAAATTAAGAAAAGACAAACCTACATTTCTAGCATTTGTAGACTTAGAGAAAGTTATTGACAATGTTGACTGGTATACTCACTTTCAAATTCTGAAGATGGCAGGCATAAAATACAGGGAGCAAAACAGCATTTACAATTTGCACAAAAACCAGATGGCAGTTATAAGAGTTGAGGGGCATGAAAGGGAAGCAGTGGTTGAGAAGAAAGTGAGACAGGGTTGTAGCATATCTCTGATGTTATTCAATCTGTATACTGAGTAGGCAGTAAAGTAAACAAAAGAAAAATTTGCAGCAGGAGTTAAAATCCATGGGGAAGAAATAAAAGCTTTGAGGTTTGTCAGTGACAGTGTAATTCCGACAGAGACAGCAACGGACGTGGAAGAGCAGCTGAACGG
This sequence comes from Schistocerca serialis cubense, assembly GCF_023864345.2. Lineage (NCBI taxonomy): Eukaryota > Metazoa > Arthropoda > Insecta > Orthoptera > Acrididae > Schistocerca > Schistocerca serialis. The sequence goes on from NC_064641.1 coordinate 862,256,363, forward strand.
AATGGACAGCATCTTGAAAGGAGGACATAAGATGGACATCAACAAAAGCAAAATGAGGATAACGGAATGTAGTCAAATTAAATCAGGTGATGCTGAGGGAATTAGATTAGGAAATGAGACACACACAGTAGTAGATGTGTTTCGCTATTTGGGGAGCAAAATAACTGATGATGGTCGAAATAGAGAGGATACAAAATGTAGACTGCCTCTGGCAAGGAAAGCGTTTCTGAAGAAGATAAATTTGTTAACGTGAGTATAGATTATGTGTCAGGGACTCTTGACTAGAAGAAGGGATCAGTTGGTAGGATACATTTTGAGGCATCAAGGGATCACCAATTTAGTATTGGAAGCAAGTGTGGAGGGTAAAAATCGTAGAGGGAGACCAAGAGATGAATACACTAAGCAGATTCGGAAGGATGTAGGTTGCAGTTGTTATTTGGAGATGAAGAGGCTTGCACAGGAGAGAGTAGCATCAAACCAGTCTCTACCCCTTTTCCTAAACCTCTCCAGTCCATTTTGTTCACCCCTCTTCCTTCCCCTTCAACCCTTCTGCCAGATGAGAGTAATTGGCTTGCATACATGATACATGTTTTACATGTGTGCCCTCCTGCCGCCACTTGCTGAGTAGATTTTTTATCTATCCATTAACATTATATTTCCACATTCAAACAAAGTGGATCCGAAGAGATATATTCAATAAATGACGGATGCAAAAGTGTAGGGGGTTTCCCATTCTTTGGGAAGCTTCACAGTTGGATTACTGTGCGGACCTGAGCTGTTTAGAACAATTTTTCCTCTTCTTGTTCTATTCTCTTTCTTCTTCCATTTCCCTTGTGTAGTAGAGATGGTTGATTAGGAATATTAAATGAAGTAGTTTGAAGGGTGGATACAAAAGCAGCAGGAGAAACAAAGAAACTGTGATATCAGTAAGTCAAAATATTTAATTAAAAAAGTTGAATGAATGAATAAAGTCAACAGTGCTGATACTTGTGTTGCTTTTTCGGAGAAGAACTTTGTTAAGTGATAGTTTCAAGCTACTAAAGTTTTCACTTCTGTCAAAAAGTATTTTGGAAATATCCTAGTAAAGCAACCAGGAAAAGGGGCAGATTTCAGGAAAGTCACCCGTATGGGATGAGAAGGAAAGTCTTTCCTTTTCATCCCATACGGTAAGTCTCCCCTGACCCACAGAAGCGAGTGACTTTCCTGAAATCTGCTCTTTTCCTAGACCTCTACAGTCGTTTTCCTTCACCTCTCTTCCCCTTCAACCCTTCACCTGAAGAAGGAGCCATGGCTCCAAAAGCTTACCAATTACAACTGTCTTTTATGTGTGTGTTATGCCGTCTGCTTGGTGAGTAGATTTTGTTATGTATCCAATTAAATAATTTATTATTATGTACATTATAAACATAACTGAAATGGCAGTCGATGAAGAATCACTGCAAACATTAAAAACATGAATATGAACAAGAGATATTAGTAATCATAAAAGCCACAAAATCAACTTACTCATGTGGAGTTCATGGTATCACAGATGGCTTATTATAGGATATTTCTGTAGAAACAGTCAACCCATTATGTAATGTGACAAACAGTTCAGCAAGCAGACAATGTTTCTCAAAAGTATAAAACACAGAAAATTAATAGCATTTCTTGATGAATTGGAATTCTTGATCACAGTTAGGATTTTGTAAAAACATGACTGTTAATGGAGCTCTTCTCAGTTTGACTGAACAAATTCTTAATTTTTCAATTAAATTCTCATTGACATAAGTTAGGCTTTTGATTTTGTTATTAACTCACAGTTGCTTCTGACATCAGAATCACACCACATGATTCTTGAAGGAACTGAACTCCCAAGTATAAATCAACTTCGAAGGTCAGATTACTTTACAAATGAGTGAATGTGTTAAATATTTGATGTTAAGCATGTGTGTGTGAAAAAGTTTAGAAGAGGTTTGGAATTACATTTAAAATTTGCTGGAAACTGCTAAGTACTCTCATTCTTAAATACTGGATGAATTATAGTCTGGGAAGTCTGCATGTCCTGAGTTATGCTGCCTCAGGACGTATACACTGTTACTAACTGTAACACTTTTCTTACTGTGTTAAATCTTTATTATAATATTATACCTTCTAATGATTATATTATGAGAGTATTTTAATTTTTTTTAAATTTGGCCAATAGTTAAGCAAAATATTGAAAGTCAAACTTTTGTGCCCTGGAATCTGTTAGAAAGAAATCTGAAGCTGGAACCGAGCATTGGGATAGCCATTTAGTAATAAAAATGACATCAGAGGCACAGCAAATTGCTGGCTTCAATCAAATTTCACCAACTGAGAGCAAATGGTAGAAACCACAAGTACAGATAATGAAAGAATTACTCTGGCTAAGTTCCGTGGCTGCCAACTTCAGACATCACAGCGCCTACAGCATCGGCATCCCACTTCACGCCCAACCACCACGGGATGCCTGCATCACAGGGCATATATTCACCAGGAAAACCTACATCGTCTGTCTTGTCAACACTAATATTTACAGCAGCCACAACACGACACAACACCAGGTCTCCACCATCGGCTGCCAGGGACCACTACCCATTCACAGAGCCTGCAGAACAGCTTCATCAGAGGTCGCAGCTAGCCCAGGAACTACTTTGCTAGTGCCAGGCATGTGATCGCAAATAGTTCAAGCAGATACATCCGCCAAATGGGCTTTATAGGGCGGTGCACTGCTGGCAAAGGGCAGTTCGATGCACTGCTTGGAAGAATACAGAGCTGCCGCCATGAAAGACAAGGCCCGACGCCTCTTCTAGCTGGCCAATCTCTTGCAGATGGACTTGGTACAGTTGACGAACATATTGAACATTGTAGAATCGTTTGATTGTGATCTCTCCCTGTCAAGAGTCTGGTCTTTTTCTAGATCACCAAAGTTAAGCGCTGTTGGGCGTGGCCGGCACTTGGATGGGTGACCATCCAGCTGCCATGTGCTGTTGCCATTTTATGGGGTACACTCAGCCTCGTGATGCCAATTGAGGAGCTACTCGACCGAATAGTAGCGGCTCTGGGAGAGCGGTGTGCTGACCACACGCCCCTCCTATCCGCATCCTCATCTGAGGATGACACGTCGGTCGGATGGTCCCGATGGGCTACTTGTGGCCTGAAGACAGAGTGCTTGTTTTTTTTTTCCGTATATTGGTGATGATCTGCAGTCGGGATTGAGTCTGTTGTTCTTTTTGAGACTGTATTATTGTTCGTTTTGCTGAGTTCAGTAAACTGTTTTTGGACTGCATTTCTATTCTGCTACTGCAGATACTTCAGTGGCAATGAATTGGTTTCCGAGTTTCCTGCATTTGCTCGGTTGTTGTCCGCAATGGCAGATGGTATTCCAGGGATTGATGAACCCACCGCATGAGTCATAACTCTGATGAAACATATGCAACAAATGAACTATCTCATTATTCAGCATTTACAGGCGATGTCTCCCCGCCGGTTCAGGTGCCAATGCAGAGGTCCCCCTAAGCTGCCCCGCTTCTTTGGCATTGGGCCACGGTGCCTGCATTTCCCAAGTTCGACAACTCCATTGAGCCTTGGGGTAACTACATGACTCATCTGGAGCATCACTTTATTGCTCATGATGTCACTAGTGACGTTCAGCGTCACGCATTTTTCTCTCGCCTATGTGGGCCCGGAAGTTTGTCACCTTCTGCAACAGTTGCATCCCGATGCAGAACCTCATCCTCTCTCCTATGAGGCATTGACTTCTAGCCTATTGGACTACTTTGACACTCAGGTCCACATGGCGGCAGCACGTCACAAGTTCTTCTGTTGTCAGAAGCTTCCCGCACAGACGTACTGGGAATGGATTGCTACGCTGCACGGTCTCTCCCGTGACTGTCGTTTTTTCTGTGGCAACACCCATTGCAAGCAGTCTTATGGTTTGGCACTCATTTATGATATGATTCTTGTCCATGCCCCAGATGATACCTTACAGGCAGATCTTCTGAAGCTGAAAGGTCCCTCTTTAGACACCTGTTTATCCGGTATCTGGGCTCATGAGCAGTCCTTTCACTCTACTTCCACGCTGCAGTCCCCAGTGCAGATCTTCACTACCCAACCCCCGCGACGCTGGTTCGCATCACCGCAGCCACTGCAGCAGCACCGGGGTCCTCTCCTGAGGCCACGCCCACCTGCGTCAATGGCGGCCACAGCAGCTGCAGCAACAACGGTTGCCCTCCTGTAGTCAATGCTTTGTCACACATCAGAGGCAAGATTGCCGCTTCCAGAGGGTGACCTGTTTGGCCTGTGGGGAGCACGGCCACAAAGCTGAGGTCTGTAAGTCGTCATTGTTGATAACCATGGACCACACTGCTCTGGGTGCCTGACTACGTGGTGGATGAGATGGACCGCTGCCACCGATTTCCTTTGTGCAATCAGTTTTTCTGCACACGATGGCAGCAACCACTCTGACTGTGCATGTGGATGGCACTCCTCTCCCTTTTCAAGTGGTTTCAGGGTCCTCTGTCATCATCATCGATAGGGATTCCTACCGTCAGTTGGGTTCACTGCTGCTTCGTCCGTTCCATACTTCCCTGAAGAGCTACAGCAATGACATCATATGACTACAGGGGTGGTTCTTGGCTCGGGTCCTGTAACTCACTCACGATGTCACTGCCTGGGTTTTGATCCTTGCTACCACCAAGCCCACCAACTTATAGGTAATGGATCGTTTTCCCTTACTGGGCCTCGAAATACATGACTCGGGCATGGCTGTTCAGTCGCTGTCAGCAGACAATCACTTGCAGCAGCTTCTGGATGACTTCTCTGACATGTTCTCTGCCGCATCTCTGGGGGTCTCCAGGTTCGAAGCCCATACTCCCTTCCCTCTGGAGTCACGAAGTTTCACCAGGCTGACTCGGTACCCTCCGTGACAAACTACACCAGGAGCTTCATCGCCTAGAGGCTGAGGGCATTCTGACCCTGGTCCCCCATAGTCATTGGGCTACACCCATGGTGTTCCTTGAGAAACTGAATGGATCTCTTCATATTTGTGGGGATTTTAAGGCCATTGTAAAAGCTCAGTCTGTTATTGCCTCCTATCCCATACCCAAGGTTGATGACATCCTGTGCAGGTGTTTGCCAAAATTGACTTGTGGGACCCATACCTCCGAGTTGTCGGAAACAATCTTGGTCAACAATACCCCTTTTGGACTCTTCCGTTACAACAACCTCCTGTTTGGGGTCACCAGTGCTCAGGCCATCTTCCAGCACTATTTGGAAACATTGACAAAAGACATTCCGGGGACGGCTAACTACCTTGATGACATATTAGTTGCTGGCATCTCCACCCCCGACTTGGCCCAGAACCTCCGGTGCCTCTTACATGTTCTTCAGGGTGTCAGCTTATGTTAGAACAAGGAGAGATGTCTTTTTTTTTTGTTCCTCGGGTGACACACCTCGCCATGTTTTGAGCACTAATGGCATTTGGCTGACACCCCAGTATTTCGAGGCTATTCTGCGGCTGAAGTACGTCTCCCTGCCCAAGTCAGTCCTGGGTCTACTCAATTACTACTGCCATATTATCCCACATGCTGTGGCTCTGGCGGAACCCCTTCACCGCCTCCTCCAGACGAATGTTCCCCGGACTGGTCGCCGGTTTGTGATAGGGTGTTCCGCCGTCTGAAGTCTTGCCCCTGACGCCGGCTTGCCTTGTCTCTTATGACCCCACCAAGTCTCTCACCTTGCCTGCTGATGCATCAGGCTATTTGTGGGGGCCATCTTGTCTCACATCATCGATGGAGTCGAGCACCCGGTGGCCTTCGTCTCCAAAACACTATCCCCGGCTCAGCATAACAGCTAAATTGAGAAGGAGGCCTTGGCCACCATCTTTGGGTTTAAGAAATTCCACGATTTCATCTACTGCCATCACTTCACCTTATACACCAATCACAAGCCTCTGGTCTTGTTGTTCAGCACTATGTCTGCCATCACCACAAGGACTGCTCGCTGCCTCCAGCGCTGGGCCTTGTTCCTCGTGGAATATTCCTACAACATCCATTTTTTGGTCACAGCTCTCCATGCCAATGCGGATCTTCTCTCTCATCTCCCAGTTGACGCCAACCCTGAGTTCGATGCTGACCCAGTTGCCTGTTTCCACCTGGATGACGCTGCTGCCGAGTCAGTTGCTGATTTGCTGCTGGATGCCAAGCTAGTCACACATAGCATGGCAGAAGACCTGACCCTCCAGGCGCTGATGCACCATGTTCAGACTGTCATCAGCAGCCGCAGCCAGAGGTCTGGACCTATTGGCACCGCCGCCAGGACCTGTCTGTCAGAGGTGAGGTCCTCCTCATCTTGTGTGATAATTATCGTTGGCGGGTTGTGCTGTCACCCTCCCTCCACCAGCAGGCCTCGGAGCTCCTGCACGTTGGTCGTTGGGGGATTGTCCTGACGAAACAGCTTGCCCGCCAGCATATCTACTGGAGGGGGATGGATGCTGCCATCACCCACATGGTGGCCTCATGTCCCTCTTGACCATGGCACCACTCGGTGCCCCCTCGACGTCTGTCCCCATGGCCTCCCGCTCTTTCTCCTTGGTCCCATTCCCACTTGGATTACGTGGGAGTGATCCTCAGCTCCTCCTGCCTTATCCTTGTGGATGCAGGCAGTGGGTTTCCTTATGTCTCCCACATGTCCTCTACAGATATCCACCCATGCCAACCAAGCTCTTTCCCGCATCTTTGCCATTGAGGAACTTCCAGAGATGCTGGTGACTGACAATGGCCCTTAATTTACATCTGCTGAATTTACCTCCTTCTGCACCACCCTGGGCATCCAGTTGATTCATATTGCTCCCTTTCACCCTGCATCTAACGGATTAGCTGAACAGTTTTTCTGTACATTCAAAGTCCAGATGTCCAAATTGCATCCCCAACACTTCCTGGACGATGCCCTTACCATCTTTCTTTCCTCCTACCGGTCCACTCTTCAGGATGGGTCATCCCCAGCTGAAAAACTTCACAGCCGCCCTTATCAGTCCCCCTTGTCTCTTCTGTTTCCATCTTCTCCCCGCCCAGCTTCTCCGCATTCAGCATGGCCCCATTTTTCTCTGCAGGATCCGGTCTGGGTGATGGTGTTCACCTGGAATTGTTCCTGGTGGGTCCACACTAGGGTCTCGTTGAACATCAGCTGCGCTATGGTGGCAGTCACCCTCGATGACAGCGCGGTGTGCTAGAAGCATACTAACAAACTTCACCCCTGGCTTGGTCCACAGCTGGCTCCCGGCCATCTCCAGGGCTGTTGGTATTCGGGGATGACGGTGCTCCTCTCTTCGCCCGACCGCCGCCTCCTCCATCACCACCAGTCACACCCCAGGCGGACCCTCCAGCAAAGGTCACTATGTCCATGGAAGTGGATCCTGCACCTGCGACTGGCCCCGGTCACCTGTCGCCGACGTCCCCGGGGTCTGACATCGAGATGAGCCTTCCACTCACCCCTGGGAGCCTGGGAGGGGGAGGGGGGTTGGGGGAGAGGTTTGCTGTGGCCGCCCACTTCAGACATTGTAGCACCTACTGCATTGGCATCCCACTACAAGTCCAACCACCATGGGATGCCTACACCACAGGGCATATACTCACCAGGAAAAGCTATGTCATCTGTCTTGTCAACACTAATATTTGCCAGCAGCCACAACACGACACAACACCAGGTCTCCACCATCAGCTGCTAGGGACCGCTAACTGTTCACAGAGCCTGCAGAACAGCTTCATCAGAGGTCACAACTAGCCCAGTAACTACTTTACTAATGCCAGGCATGTGATCGCAAATAGTTCCGGCAGATACATCTGCCAAACGGGCTTTATAGGGTGGTGCACTGCCAGCAAAGAGCAGTTCGATGCATTGCTTGGAAGAATACAGAGCTGCCACCTTGGCATACAAGGCCGGATGCCTCTTCTAGCTGGCCGATCTCTTGCTGATGGACTTGGTATGGTTGATAAACATCTTGACATTGTAGAATCATCTGATTGTGATCTCTTCCTGTGAATAGTCGGGTCTTTTCTATTATTATTTGTTATTGCATATCGGTGACAGTCCACAGTTGGGATCAAGTCTGTTGTTCGTTTGGAGATTGTATTATTTTTTTGTTTTGCTGAGCCCAATAAATTGTTTTTGGACTTGTGTTTTCCGCATTTCTATTCTTCTAGCGCAGATACTTCACTAAGCACTGCTAAGCAGTGATGCCCAACAAGACTCAGTACGGTACCTCTGTTTTCCTACTTTTTCAATGACCTCCCATTCATCCTTCCAAACACATCTCCAGTGTTAGCTACAGATGGCACACAGTTACTCTTCCAATTTGACTCCTTTTTATTTGAAGTACAAGATCAATGACACAACGAAAGGCTCCTGTCCAGATTTTACAAGAGTAAATTGTTGTTAAACAGCAAAGAGCAAAAAAGGAGAGGAGCAGGGAAGAAGAAAGAAGAGCAGGTGCATTGGCAGAGTGTGGCATACAGAGAGGTGGGAGGCAAGAATATGGAGCAGATGATAAGACAGAGGGGCCGGAAAATATTTGGTGGAGAGTGTCGTGACAGTACATAAGGTGATAGGAGGAAGTGATGGGACAGAGGGGGTGAAACTCTTGGGTGGAGGTAACCTACTGTCTCTGCATGGATTAATGAAGTGCGTTGGTGCACTGGCTAGCCTGTATGTGCTTTTAAGGTGGTTTTCCACACCCCCTAGTGAATTCTGGGCTGGTGGCCAAGTCCCACCTCCATTACACAATTCACAAACATGTAGAAAACTTTTGTTCACATTCACATGCATGACACTACTTCAGACAGTTGGGTGCACATGTTCTGTCCAGGAGGATCACGGGATGACGACAGGAAGGCAATATGGCCATCCCCTAAATAAACCATGAGAAATCTGACCCTAATCATGCCATTCCTGTGCCAGTGCAGGACAAAGGCCAGAATAAGAATAAGAAGAAGAAGTTTCTTTTGTCAAAAGAAATGTTTACCTGTTGGCAACAAGTGAAAAAAATACACAACCAACACATGCAAACCAAGGTAAACATTCATCCAGTGGGCCCAAAATTGAGCAGAAGTCATACTGTGATGAGAAATATGAGCAGCTAATTTTTCAACAAAATACTCCTAACCATTACAAACAAAACCTGTACTTTTAGCAGTAATGTAAAGCAAAAACTTATGAAAAACACTTTTTATTCTGTTGATAAGAAACTGTTATCAGTAACATGAGTAACAGGATACATATATTGTGTAATTTACATGCAAGTCGAAGTCTATCAGCAAACCTGCATGTAAATAATGCAAAATTATGTGTCATGTTGCTTATTTTGTTGATGACTATATTATCAATAGGTGTGACACAGGCTTACCAGGACAACTATTTCTATATGACATCAAATCTTACGCTTGATAACAGTATATAAACTAAAATTGCACAGGCCAATGAAAACAGTTACAGCCAAAAGCGGAAAGCGTTGCCATTTAAAGAATTTAATGAGTCTTTATTCCTGAGCCCCACATGTGAATGGAATGGGAATAAACCCTAATATGTTATGCTATGGGAAGTAATCTTGGCCATGCTCTTCACAGCAGTTTGCACAGAATGACTATTCTTTTTCTTATACTTGTAAACTCGTCAACTTTTGTTCTAAAAATGGTTGACGGTTTTGGGTAGCAAACTGTCAGAAATATTTGCATTCATTAACATCAAATGGAATAGCACACTTAACATAATGTACTCATATTTGTTACAATAAAGTGTTGTCCTCAAGTTTGACAAAGACAACTTGTCAAACAGCTATCTGCATCAATACAACTTCACAATACATTTTACTGTTTTATGAAGTTTGCTGTCATCAAACAATTGTTTAAGTAATTCACAGAATCTAAATACAACTAGCTATCTAATTAAAAACTAAACAAATGGGATTGAACGTAATCAGGATAAATGGGGAATTGTACTCCCAATACATGTCTTGACAGGAAATATGAAGAATGTTCAGCATACAGGTACAGTGAGGAATTTCTATGATTACAGGAAATTTATCAATAACTCCTTGTATCAACAACCTTACCATTCCTTTTAGCTGCAGTATATTCATTTCTGAAGATGGAAAGTTTCATCTTATGCAAGGGTCATTAGCCAAGTATTTCTTAAAATTCTAAAAACAATTTCTCAACCTACAATACATAAACTACATGTAACATCCACCATTTACCTGATTCATTTTGTGTGTAACGAAATCAACATAGGGGTTTGTGTTCTGATGAGGCAGAGGCTTCCCAGATCCTGAAAGATTATCAAAATCTCCCCTGGCAATTGACTCTTGAATTAAATCTTCAACAAGGCGTTCCATCTCTGAGCTGTAATATACCAGTAGATGTTAAGAAGCTGCTACTTACAATCAAACAGAAGTATGAAAGTGAAAATGTTTTACATACCGTACTTTAATTTTCTTTGCTGCTTGTTTATCTTTTGTTACCAGTGTTGACTCATTAATTGTCAGTTTGGAAATTCGGTGGTTATAGACATTTTCAATAGCAGTCATGGCTCTGTACTTCTGGTACTGTTTCTGTCTTTGCTGAGGAGTTCCAGAACCAATGCCATAATAGCTCAGGTACTGTCTATGTTGTGGGGCAGTGTGCTAAAATGTTAACACTCTCTAGTTAGTTGATATTTCAACACTGAAAGGCATTTCATGAAAATTATTTTTACCAGCAATGTAATTTACCAGGTGTTTGAACAATAAAACAAAATGATCAATTTAACATTCATTACACTGACAAAATTTGAAGCGAACTAAGTCACAGGAACATATGTCCTCTGTGTTACAATTAATAACACTTTCATAAAGAAACCAATCAACTCTGTCAAATAAAATGTTCTCAAGTTCCCAGCTGTGTCAAGTGGTTGAAAAGTCATGAGCTTCTGACCAAGAATTCCTTGACATTCTCAACTACATCTGCTTGAGAATTGCCAGGATATTTTATTCAATGTTATCACTGCGGGACTCTGCATTCTTAAATCAATGTTGTTATTCACACAGTGTGAGAAAAATGAATCTATAATTTTTATATTTCATCTGTGGAACTTCAAGATCTCAGAATTAACTCCTGATATCCTACCCCCACAATATGTCCTGGAGATGCATAAGGTTTTCTTTTTTCTTTTTCTTTTTTTTATACAAATTATGAATTATCTCGCAGAATAACTTGCAAACTGGGTGAAAAAAGGCTGTGAGTGAAATAATTATCTTTCGACATAGAATTTCTGAATAACTAATTTTGTTTCAAAGTACTAAAAGGCTGAGAGATTTGTACACTCTTGTGTGATTATCGTTCCGTGCATGGAACTGCATGGTACCAATACATCCCAAAAAGCTGTACGCAAAAACGAGATTTTTTTGGTGGTTATATCTCAGCCTCTATTGATCACAGAGATAAGGGGTCAAGTGTTCTGGAGAGACTTTGGCCTAGCAACAATTTGAATACCCATCAGAAGAGTGGGCATTCCATAGCTGTCTTACAGTACAGGGCCAAAATTTAAACATTATGCACTTCCTCCACCCCAGGCAAACTGAGCAATTCAGATGGTTATTTTGCATTAGTTGTGGTCTAGGTTGGGTCATAGATGCCTTATAAAAACATCATTTGTTCATGGATAGTTTCTGAGGAACCCCCAAAAAAAACCAAGAATTTTAGGTACCGAAAGTACCAATTGCGAGGATGGCAACTTCAGTAATTTCTATTCATGGCAAATTGTGGAAATTTTCACTATATTTTGTTATGATGATGTTCTAAGAGAACTTTGAAATTTTTTTTGATATCACAATCCATTACTGAGATCCTGTGGTTTAAAGTTATTGTACTTATGCACATAATATCCAGTCTGAGGTGTAAATGTAGTTTCAACTGATATAGTGAACACATGGTAAGGGTTTTGGGGTCATTGCAAGGGTTCTGAGGTCACCAAACCCTGTTTTTAGTTGCCACCTTTACACCAATAAAACACTATGACATGCTCTCTCTGTATAATGGGCAGTTCATGCCTAAACAGGCTGTCTTGACCTGGAAATTATTCGATGGTGCCACCTGGCAATGTAAGCACCTTCCAAAGAATTGTTTTGTCATATGGAATTCTCTGTACTTGCAAATCAAACACCACATTTTCTGGTATACTGTAGGTGTAGCCTAAATATGTTGTTCATTTTTACATACAATAGTGTAAAATGAACTTGTGTTGTATGGGAAGCATTTTTGTGTTAACTTTATATTATGTGTACTTATTTGTTGTTTATGTGTCTCAAAGTATGTAAATGTGTTGAAGTATATACATAAACTGTAGAAACTTTCCTGACCTACAAAATTCATTTTATATAAGCAAGACACACTTCCATAACAGGGAAAAGTAGGGAATCAGCTGTAAAATGCTCCTGTCGAAGCACAAAAAAGGCAAACATGCTCCTCTTTGAAAGACTCCAACAGAAAAGTAGGAACCAGCTGCCTCAATCCTCGTGCTACCTTCCTTGCTAAAAATTTTGATATGTAAACATATTCACACTTTTTTGTGCTGAAAGAGAGTAGCTGAAAGACAGTGATGGTGGAGGAGAGAAGACATAGATCCAGTGGGGAGGGGGGTAGGGGGTGGGGGGGAGGGAGATGGTGAAAGCAGGAAAGTGGCATAAAAGAGAAATTGAGATGAATGAAGATAATAGCAGTGGGAGCCAAACAGAGAGGAGACAATGACAGCTACTGAGTGAAATTGGTAGTAAAAGAGAAAGAGAGATGGAGGGAGATAATAGCAGGAAGAGTAAAAGAGAGAAGAGACAGTGGAAATGAAACAGAGAGATGTGTGGAGACCATACATTGTCTTGGAGCGTCTGTAACCTAAGGCTATGAGTAATAGAAGCAACTGGCAGTGTGCGACAGCTTCACGCAACAAAACAAAACCGCAGGTATAACTACAGAAGTGTCCTCAATTGGTGATGTCCATGACACTCTTAGTCTTCCCCTATAAATGGCGACGTTTTAATACAAACATGTTTGAATGTTGTAGCTGAAGCATGCATGACAGGGACAATGACAGCTATGAGTCCTCTGGGCAAAGTGCTGGAGCAGATGTTCTGGCTGCTATGAAATACTTATCATCTGTTTTTAAGGAAACTATTTGACGAAAAAGTTGATCCTTCTGCATCTTACAGCTTGACAACTTCACTCAATAAAGAACTGAATTTCTTTCATCCTAGTTACTGTGCTGCATGAAACCAAGTAAATGACTGGACAAAATTTTTAAGAGTTTGCAGAGGTAAAAATGCACTGCACAGACTTTGCATATAGTTGGTTTTAGGTCACACTTTATTGCATATGAAATGTAACCAACATATGTAAATTGTACTTGAAGTTGAAATCAGAACAATATCTCTCTTAGTTCTAGAGATTTTGAATTTTATACCTGGAGAACGAGTCATATGCTGTGTGTCTGATTACATCCCTGCGCATCAGGAGTCATATGGTAGTAAAAATCCTCATACTTCATAAACGGTTTATACTTCATAAATGGTTTGAGATATCAAAATGCTCTTTTTTTAATATGATAGCATGCAAAAAGGATGTAGTTTATTGTATAATTAACACTCAAAACATTTTGGTCAAATGTTTGGGTGGAGAAAAAACAAGATTCTCTTTAAATTACACAATGAGTTTTTGTCTGAATTTTCATACCCAAACTAAGAGCGAGAAATGAACAAATGGGGTATCAAAGTGACTAGTGTGAAATCTAGTCTCACAGACAAATATTTAATTCCTTGAAAGTAATCAGTATAATTAAGAAAAATTTAGTGAGTCAAGGGAAAACTGACCTATTTCATGAACAGCTAGCTGTGTAAATGAAGTGTCAAAAAGCTTCTCTCTTCAAAGCCGAGCTAATCTGCACGTAAAAAGATATTGGTGTGATATTCAACTGTCAAAAAGGCTTCCTTTGAATCAAGTATTAAATTTCAGAAATTTTGAGAACAAAGGTGCTGGGAAGACAAATGAAGTGTCAATAATATCATGTTTCTGAACAAAATTTGGAAATAAAAGACAAAATGAAGAAGAAATTGGTCAAACGTTTTGTGAAATGATTTATCTAAAAGAAATGGAATAGTTTAGAGAAACATTTGACGTGCCTTTGAACGATGCTCAAAATTATACACAGCAAATTAGGTGTCTTAAGTCTATTTTATTTCTTGCTTTTAGACAAACCATTTCACAAAACATTTGACCCGTAATGTAACTGGATTACAAAAAAATATACTCACCAAGTGGCCATATAAACGTTTTGGAATTTGCAAGCTTTCAGAGCCAGTGGTTACTTCTTTTGCCAGAAGGGTTGAGGAGAAAGAAGAGTGATGATGGAGAAGGGCTGGTGAGGTTGCGGAAAAGGGGAGGGTTTGGAAAAGTCGCCCAGGAATTTAATGTGTATGACATACTGGGATAGATATGTATACTTAACAATATTACTTTGAGATGCGGTGTATGGACTATAGATACAACTTAGTACACGGAACAGATAATAGGATTGTAGAAGAGTTGGTTAAAATGTCAGAAGTAACTGAGTCCAAACCCGGGACCTACAATGATTCAGATTACCAGCCAAGGGTGCTACTGCTGGGATCACTCATTTTCCCCTACTTAAGTTACATAGTCATACTTCCACACTTACTGGCTGCTGAAAGTTCATGGTCATGTAAGGAACACGCAATCTTTAATTTACTGATGACAGCCGAATGTATCTCTGCTCATCCACATATATTTGTCTGGTGATATTTGTAGTTAATACAAATTATGAAGGTCTCCATGAAGATTCTGCCCTTTGTAAATTTAATGAACAGCACTTCTTTAACACATTATTTTCTTACGCAAAGCTGAATTTGTTGCCTTACTCTTGAGCTACAATATTCTATGGTCTATGTGCGCTCTTTTATATATAGAAACAGCTGGTTGGCTCTACAAGCCATCTTGCAGTGGGAGTTACTCGCTCGAACGTAGGATATCAGGGCATGTTGCCCAACGCTGCTGCTTGTAGCTGGAATGTTGTGAATCTACAGAGAGAGAGAGAGAGAGAGAGAGAGAGAGAGAGAGAGAGAGAGAGATGTACACAATGATTGTGGATAGTGCTATCAGTTTGCAAACCTGTTCTTGTAGTGTTCGGTGTGAAGATTAGTTTTATACAGCTCTCCATGCTACTCTATCCTGTGTATGCCTCATCATTTATTTGAGCCTGTTTACTATATGCATCTCTTGTCTTCCTCTACAATTCTTATCCCCAACCCTTCCCTTCAGTACTAAATTGGTGAGCTCTTGGTATCAGCCGATCCTATCTTTTAGTCATGTTGTGCCACAAACTTCATTTCTCCCCAGTTCTACTCAGTACATCCTCATTAGTGACATGATCTACCCACCTAATCCTCTAGATCTACATCTGCATCTACATCTACCCCTATACTCTGTAAGCCACCATATGGTGCATGCCGAAGAGCACCTTGTACTATCACCTGTCATTTCCCTACCTGTCCCACTCACAAACAGAGCAAGAATAAAACATGTTTATGTGTCTCAGTACAATCCCTAATTTCTCGTATCTTATTTTTGTGGTCCTTATGTGAAAAATAGGTTAGCAGTAGTAACATCCTTCTACAGTCAGCTTCAAATACTGGTTCTCGAATTTTCTCAATATGCTGCTAGAAAGCCTCTCGGGCATGTTGCTTGAAAGTATCTCGGGTATGCATCAATCGATGCAGCTGCATGCCCGAGAGACTTTTTTCAACAGTGTCCCACAAAAAGAACATCGGATTTCTACCAAGGTTTCCCATTTGAGTTCACACAGAACACTGTATCCGAACATTATGGGATTGTTTTTCCAACACATCTGCATTAATTAACACATTTCTACATTTAGAGGAAGCTGCCATTCATCATATCTACTAGAAATTTTGCCTAAGTCACTTTGCATCCTCCTACAGTCATCTGATGATGGCACTTCCCCATACACCACTGCATCTTCAGCATTCTTCTGTAGCACCACATTTCAATAGCTTCTATTCTATTCTTGTCTGAACCGCTTGTCATCCATGATTCATAAGACCATAAGAATAATAACTAAAAGTAGTGTTTACTGTTTTTGTTATTGTTGCCACTGCTACGATGGTTATGACAATGATGATTATGCTGCTGTTGTCTTTGGGTCTTCAGTCTAAAGACTGTTACTCAATCTGTGCATCTAATCTTCAGCATCATTTTGCAGCACCATGTTTCAAAAGCTTCTACTCTCTTCTCATCTGAATTGCTTATTATCCACATTCCACTCCTGTACAAGGCTACACTTCAGACAAAAACCTTCAAAAAAACACTTCTTAACGCTTAAATTTATATTCAGTGTTAATCAATTTCTCTTCTTCGGGGATACTTTTCTTGCTATTGCCTCTCTACTTTGGCCATCATCAGTTGTTTTACCAACCAAATAGCAAAACCAATCTACTACTTTTAGTGTCTCATTTTCTAATGTAATTCCTCAGCATTTCCAGATTTAATGCAACTACATTTCATTACCCTTGTTTTGCTTTAGCTGATATTTACCTTATATCCTCCTTTCAAGATATTGCACATTCCTGCCAACTGCTCTTCCAAGTCCTTCGCTGTCTGTAACAGAATTACAAGTCATTGGCAAACCTCAAGGTTTTTATTTCTTCTCCCTCAAATTAAATTCTTTCTTTAAATTTTTCTTTGGCTCGCTTTACTGCTTGCTCAATATTCACACTGAATAAAATTTCGGATAGTTTAGAACCTGTCTCATTTCCTTCTCAACCTCTGCTTCCATTTTGTGCCCTTCAACTCTTATAAATGCCTCCAAATAATTTGTGCCAGTATTCTAGTTCAATAACATTCACACCTGTCAGAACCCACTTTTTTGGAATTCGAATTGTTACATTTTTCTTGAAGTACATGGGTATTTTGCCTGTCTCACACATATTGCACACCATATGGAATATATCTGTCATGGTTGGTTATCCCAAAGATGTTAGTAGTTCTGAGGGAATGTCATCTATTCCCACGACCTTGTTCCAACTTCGGTCCTTCAGTGCTCTGTCAAATTCTTCTCACAGTATCGTATCTCCCATCTCATCTTCATCACGTCCTCTTCCTTTTTACTACTGTAGTAGAATGAAATGTTCCTGAAGACTGGAAGTGACACTATAGGAAAGATCAAGATCAGTGATCCTGTAAGTAATTTCTCTCACACAGATGAAAGAAGTTTGGTCAAAGATACTAACAGAATTAACATTAGCAACGTAGAAAAGTATAACAACTGATGATGAAATGTAGAAGTGAGTAAGAGGGAGACTACAAGGTATACTGAACACTTTTTAAACTAGTACACAAAGCAAAGATAATATCAGAAAAGAACAAGATCAGACAGTAGGATAAAAGTTTTGACATTTAGGTTTTCTTAGTGCATATTAATGATGGCTATTTATAACATAAAACATTATAGATAGACTTACTCTTATGTCAAATTCTTGTTTGTTTTCTTCATAATACAAGCCATATTCACCAGCTCCTTTTTCAGAGTTCCAACGGTCTGCTGCAAATTTATTTTGTAACTCTCTGTAAGCCCTTTCTATCTGCAAGGTAACAAAAAACAAGGACATTATTGGCTCTATTTTGTCTAATAATGATTATTGGAGAACCATGCTGTTATGTGATCTAGAATGTTTCTAATATATAGTACCAATGAGTCATGATTTGGTTTGGTTCACTTTACACATTCATTACACAAATTGCATGCTTTTATCAAAACATAAGGTATGTTGATTTACAGGTGAGTTGCTCTAGTATAAACATAAATTAGCAGTTTGAAAAGTGCAACAATGATGGCTGCACTACTAATGTTAGAATGAAACACACATGAACTGACAGCCTGGAACATTTGTTTTCAATGTCTTCCTCCAATAAATAACACTCACGTTGTTCATGGTGCTTTCACACTCACCCACAATGGTCTTCATTATTATTCACACTGCCCAACAAATGTTTATAACAGTGGAGTCCACTGTGAGTGAGCCCGAAAACATAAAAAATAATGTGAATGTAATTTTTTGCTGAAATACAGTGAAAATAAATATTCCAGGTATTCATTTAAGTAAGTCTCATTCTAACATGAGTTTGCAACACAATCATTACATCACACATCTTACACTGTTAGTTCCTGTTTATCCTTGTATTTTGATAAAAGTTTAATTACTTTCTGGACCTACAGAATTCTTATATCACTGAATCAAGCAATGGAAACTCCAGGTTGACATATCAACAATATTAGGAAAAGGACAGATTGCTACTCACTGTAAAGGTGACAGATTGAGTTGCAAGCAGCCACTGTCACGTTAACAGTTGTGCCTGTCTGCAACTAAATGTGTCATCTTTACAGTGACAAGCAATCTATCCTTTTCCTTATATCACTGAATCATGTATAAACAAACACACACACACACACACACACACACACAAAACCTTTGCTTTTTGTTATCAGTTTTGCATACAATTAACTTCAGAAATTTTTATGTACATAACACTTTTCAAAGTTTTTTTGTTGTTGTGCCTATTTCCGACTCAGCATTTCCGATATATGGTGAGTAGCAACTTTCCTTCTCATAATATTGATACTTTTCAATAAATTACGAGACAGAACTGCTGACCAGTGCTTATCTTCAGGGGGGCAACATGTGTAGCACTGCTGACAAGATACATAAAACATAAAGCGATACATTTCCTAAAGTTTGAAACTAATAGTTCCTCCCATGGAGAGAAGAGAGGGATGGATAAGAAAAGTTAAAAATATGGGGCAGGTCACTCATACTTGATACATTTCTTCCCTTTATAATGATGAAAACAACCAATTTCCAACAAAATAAGGTAGTTGAATAGATAAAAAAATCTACTCACCACGTGACGACAGAACAAACACATAAAAGATTATAATTAGGCAAGCTTTCACAGCCAGTGGCTTCTTCTTCAGGCCGAAGGGTTGAAGGAGAAGAAAGAGGGGTGATGGTAAAGGACTGGAAAGCTCTAGGAAAAGGGGTAGATTTAAGAAAGTCACCAATAACTGCTGGTCAGGGGAGACTTACCAGCCAGGATGAGAAGGAAAGACTGATTATTGGGGACTCCACCAGACGAGATTTGCAAACCTGAGAGCTTAAAGGTGGAAGACTGAGATTTCTGCCTAAACATCATGCATGAGACAATAAGAGTGGACAGCTAAGTATGAGGGTTGTACCAAAAGTAAGGTTCCCAATGAGCTACAGCCTCGAGGGAAGGTGTTAGGCTAAATCTGACAACAGTTCCGTGCACAGTGGTTCCCCTACTCTTGAGGCTGGATGTTCGCAATTCGCTACGTCACTGAGGGAAGTATTGATTGCTGCTCCCGCCAAGTGCGAGTTTTGAGCAGTAATTCGATTTCTCCATGCAAGGACATTATCGCCCGTGAAGATTCACTGGCAACTGACTGAGGTTTATGGTGAAGAGTACATGTCTGTTCAGCATGTCTGCAAATGGTGCAGGGCTTTTGCTGATGGTCGCACGGAAGTTCATGATGAAGAACGAAGTGGAAGACAACAGGTTTTGGATACAATTGTCCAGAAGATCAACAGTGAGCTGCTCAAAGATCGGAGGGTCACCGTCCGTGAACTTGCTGAACACATTCCTGAAGCTTCCCACGGCACAACTGAAAGAACTTTAGCAGGAATGTTGGGTTATTGCCAGGTATGTGCTCGCTGGGTGCCCCGGATGCTGACTGATGGCACAAGGTGCAACGCCTTGACTATGCTCGCAAGTTTCTTCAACATGAGGGGGGAGGCAACAAGGAGAAGCTGTTGAACTCTATCATCACGGGAGATGAAATGTGGGTGTTTCATTACACCCCCGAAACAAAACAATGATCTCGTCAGTGGCCTCATTCGGTTCACCGCCACCAAAGAAATTCAAACAAACGCAGTCAGCAGGAAAGGTTATGGCGACTGTGTTTTTGGATTGGAAGGGGGCATTCCTCATCAATTTCATGCAACCTGGGATGACAATAAACTCAAACAGATATTGTGAAACATTGACCAAACTCTGGCAAGCAATCCAGAATCGCTGAAGTGAAGGAGGGAGTAGTGCTTCTTCATGACAACACTTGGCCCCACGTCGCTCGTCAAACACAGGAGCGTTTGAAGAAATCTGGGTGGACTATTATGCCCCATCTCCCGTACAGCCCAGACTTAGCCCCCAGCAATTATCACCTCTTCCCCAAGCTAAAAGAACACTTAGATAGCAAACTCTTAAAGAGTGATGATGAAGTCCAAGCAGAGGTCACACACTTCCTCAATGGCTTGGCAGGAGACTTCTTTGACTTAGAAATACGAAAGCTGGAGCATTGTCTTCAAAAGCGCGTCAAAAAAAATGGAGATTCTGTTGAAAAATAGACAAAGGTGTAAGCTTTTCAATGATGTATAAATTAATAACAATAAACAATGTTTTCTATTTGTAAAAAAAATGGGAACCTTACTTTTGGTACAACTCTCATACATTGTATGTAACAGAGGAGGGAGCCTTGACATTCAAAGCAAACATATTTGTTCAGACGCAGACTCCTTACAGCAATACACCACAATTCTCACCTCAGTCCTCACTGTACATAATCACCCCACCAGCCTCGTTCAAAAGCAGATTTCCTGGGCCATCACATCCAATCCTGGTACTGCTGATCCCTCCAAAAAACAACTTCCGAGCACACCATTGGTCACTCAGTATTATCCAGGTCTGTAATATATTAATCAATTAGTTTGACAAGGCCATGACTTCCTAAAATCATGCCCTGAAATGAGATCCATTCTGTCTGAGATTTTGCCCACCACACCTACAATAGCTTTTTGTCACCTCCCAATCTCCGTAATATTTTTGTCAGCCCCTATGCTCCTTCTGCACCCATCTCCCTACCGTATGGCTCCTACCCTGTGACTGTCCCCACCACCCTATGCAACCTCCCACCACCAACTATACCAGCCCTGTAACTGGCAAAACATATATCAAAGGGAGAGCCACCTGTGAAATGACACCTGTCATATACCAACTGTTATGTAAACAATGTCTGGCCTTCTACATTGACATGACTACAACCAAATTATGAGCTAGGATGAATGGAGATAGGCAGAGGGTGTATACTGGCAACACACAGTATCCTGTTGCATAGCGTGTTTTACAATATGAAAATTGTGACTATGGTGCCTGTTTCACCACATGTGCCATCTGGATTCTTCCCCCAGACACAAGTTTCTCAGAACTCCGCAGATGGGAACTAGCGTTACAACATGTCCTTGGTTCTCATCATCCACACGGCCCTAATTTACGTTAATTTCTTCTGCCTTAGCAGTTCCTTTCTTCACTCTGTTTAAGTTTTCTACATCTTTCATTTTCTTACCTGTCTATTTTTCGACACCCCCCCCCCCCCTCCCCCCTCTGTTACATACAATGCACTTAGATTTTCATTCTTATTAACTCATGCATGATGCTTAAGCAGTAATCTCTGCCTTGCACATAACCCCGTCTTCCACCTTTAAGCTCTCAGGGTTTCAAATCTTGTCCGGTGCAGTCCCCAATATTCAGTCTTTCCTCCCTTCACTTGGGGTTCTGGGTACTTTCCTGAAATATACCCCTTTCCCTAGAACTCTCCAGTCCTTTTCCTTCACCTCTCTTCCTTCCCCTTCAACTCAACTGTCTGAAGAAGAAGCCACGGGCTCTGAAAGCTTGCCTAATTACAATCTTTTATGTGTATGCCCTGCTGCCACTTGGTGAGTAGATTTTTTTATCTATCCAATTACCTTATTTCTTCTCGTTAGTTGGATGGGCCCCCCATGAACCATGGACCTTGCCGTTGGTGGGGAGGCTTGCGTGCCTCAGCGATACAGATGGCCGTACCGTAGGTGCAACCACAACGGAGGGGTATCTGTTGAGAGGCCAGACAAACATGTGGTTCCTGAAGAGGGGCAGCAGCCTTTTCAGTAGTTGCAGGGGCAACAGTCTGGATGATTGACTGATCTGGCCTTGTAACATTAACCAAAACGGCCTTGCTGTGCTGGTACTGCGAACGGCTGAAAGCAAGGGGAAACTACAGCCGTAATTTTTCCCGAGGACATGCAGCTTTACTGTATGATTAAATGATGATGGCGTCCTCTTGGGTAAAATATTCCGGAGGTAAAATAGTCCCCCATTCGGATCTCCGGGCGGGGACTACTCAGGAGGACGTCGTTATCAGGAGAAAGAAAACTGGCATTCTACGGATCGGAGCGTGGAATGTCAGATCCCTTAATCGGGCAGGTAGGTTAGAAAATTTAAAAAGGGAAATGGATAGGTTAAAGTTAGATATAGTGGGAATTAGTGAAGTTCGGTGGCAGGAGGAACAAGACTTTTGGTCAGGTGATTACAGGGTTATAAATACAAAATCAAATAGGGGTAATGCAGGAGTAGGTTTAATAATGAATAAAAAAATAGAAGTGCGGGTTAGCTACTACAAACAGCATAGTGAACGCATTACTGTGGCCAAGATAGACACAAAGCCCATGCCTACTACAGTAGTACAAGTTTATATGCCAACTAGCTATGCAGATGATGAAGAAATTAATGAAATGTATGACGAGATAAAAGAAATTATTCAGGTAGTGAAGGGAGACGAAAATTTAATAGTCATGGGTGACTGGAATTCGTCAGTAGGAAAAGGGAGAGAAGGAAACATAGTAGGTGAATATGGATTGGGGGGAAGAAATGAAAGAGGAAGCCGCCTTGTAGAATTTTGCACAGAGCATAACTTAATCATAGCTAACACTTGGTTCAAGAATCATGAAAGAAGGTTGCATACCTGGAAGAATCCTGGAGATACTAAAAGGTATCAGATAGATTACATAATGGTAAGACAGAGATTTAGGAACCAAGTTTTAAATTGTAAGACATTTCCAGGGGCAGATGTGGATTCTGACCACAATCTATTGGTTATGAACTGCAGATTGAAACTGAAGAAACTGCAAAAAGGCGGGAATTTAAGGAGATGGGACCTGGATAAACTGAAAGAACCAGAGGTTGTAGAGAGTTTCAGGGAGAGCATAAGGGAACAATTGACAGGAATGGGGGAAAGAAATACAGTAGAAGAAGAATGGGTAGCTCTGAGGGATGAAGTAGTGAAGGCAGCAGAGGATCAAGTAGGTAAAAAGACGAGGGCTAATAGAAATCCTTGGGTAACAGAAGAAATATTGAATTTAATTGATGAAAGGAGAAAATATAAAAATGCAGTAAATGAAGCAGGCAAAAAGGAATACAAACGTCTCAAATATGAGATCGACAGGAAGTGCAAAATGGCTACGCAGGGATGGCTAGAGTACAAATGTAAGGATGTAGAGTCTTGTCTCACTAGGGATAAGATAGATACAGCCTACAGGAAAATTAAAGAGACCTTTGGAGAGAAGAGAACCACTTGTATGAATATCAAGAGCTCAGATGGCAACCCAGTTCTAAGCAAAGAAGGGAAGGCAGAAAGGTGGAAGGAGTATATAGAGGGTTTATACAAGGGCGATGTACTTGAGGACAATATTATGGAAATGGAAGAGGATGTAGATGAAGATGAAATGGGAGATAAGATACGGCGTGAAGAGTTTGACAGAGCACTGAAAGACCTGAGTCGAAACAAGGCCCCGGGAGTAGACAACATTCCATTAGAACTACTGATGGCCTTGGGAGAGCCAGTCATGACAAAACTCTACAATCTGGTGAGCAAGATGTATGAGACAGGCGAAATACCCACAGACTTCAAGAAGAATATAATAATTCCAATCCCAAAGAAAGCAGGTGTTGACAGATGTGAAAATTACCGAACTATCAGTTTAATAAGACACAGCTGCAAAATACTAACGCGAATTCTTTACAGACGAATGGAAAAGCTGGTAGAAGTGGACCTCGGGGAGGATCAGTTTGGATTCCTCAGAAATGTTGGAACACGTGAGGCAATACTAACCTTAAGACTTATCTTAGAAGAAAGATTAAGAAAAGGCAAACCTACGTTTCTAGCATTTGTAGACTTAGAGAAAGCTTTTGACAACGTTAACTGGAATACTCTCTTTCAAATTCTGAAGGTGGTAGGGGTAAAATACACGGAGCGAAAGGCTATTTACAATTTGTACAGAAACCAGATGGCAGTTATAAGAGTCGAGGGGCATGAAAGGGAAGCAGTGGTTGGGAAAGGAGTGAGACAGGGTTGTAGCCTCTCCCCGATGTTATTCAATCTGTATATTGAGCAAGCAGTAAAGGAAACAAAAGAAAAATTCGGAGTAGGTATTAAAATTCATGGAGAAGAAGTAAAAACTTTGAGGTTCGCCGATGACATTGTAATTCTGTCAGAGACAGCAAAGGACTTAGAAGAGCAGTTGAACGGAATGGACAGTGTCTTGAAAGGAGGATATAAGATGAACATCAACAAAAGCAAAACGAGGATAATGGAATGTAGTCAAATTAAATCGGGTGATGCTGAGGGGATTAGATTAGGAAATGAGACACTTAAAGTAGTAAAGGAGTTTTGCTATTTAGGGAGTAAAATAACTGATGATGGTCGAAGTA
Source organism: Schistocerca serialis cubense (assembly GCF_023864345.2). NCBI lineage: Eukaryota > Metazoa > Arthropoda > Insecta > Orthoptera > Acrididae > Schistocerca > Schistocerca serialis. Next base: position 862,281,067 of record NC_064641.1, read on the forward strand.
GAGAGGATATAAAATGTAGACTGGCAATGTCAAGGAAATCGTTTCTGAAGAAGAGAAATTTGTTAACATCGAGTATAGATTTAAGTGTCAGGAAGTCATTTCTGAAAGTATTTGTATGGAGTGTAGCCATGTATGGAAGTGAAACATGGACGATAACTAGTTTGGACAAGAAGAGAATAGAAGCTTTCGAAATGTGGTGCTACAGAAGAATGCTGAAGATAAGGTGGGTAGATCACGTAACTAATGAGGAGGTATTGAATAGGATTGGGGAGAAGAGAAGTTTGTGGCACAACTTGACTAGAAGAAGGGATCGGTTGGTAGGACATGTTTTGAGGCATCAAGGGATCACAAATTTAGCATTGGAGGGCAGCGTGGAGGGTAAAAATCGTAGAGGGAGACCAAGAGATCAATACACTAAGCAGATTCAGAAGGATGTAGGTTGCAGTAGGTACTGGGAGATGAAGAAGCTTGCACAGGATAGAGTAGCATGGAGAGCTGCATCAAACCAGTCTCAGGACTGAAGACCACAACAACAACAACAGTTGGATGGGTTTTGGGTTCTGCTAAATAGATCAGGAGTCCACTACACACAGAAGGCAGATACATAGGTAGCAGGGGCTGTGGACTGAGTGGTTTTTTAGGTTAGAGGGTCTCAGGGAAACACATAATAGGCTTCAGCGTCAAAGGGTGTGGGTCAAATGCAGGACGAACATAGATCTAGGTACCATCGGTATAACAGATGTAAATTGTCGAAGGCATGTTGGGAAAGCACCAGAGCTCCAGGTGCTAAGAGAAAGCACTAATGCTCAAATTGTTATAGGCCTTGACAAATGGCTAAAGCCGGAGATAAGTTCACCCAAAATTTTTGCGAAGGACCTAATAGCATTCTGAAAGAATAGGCTAAACGCAGTTCACAGTGATATGGTTTTTGCTGTTAGAAGTAGTTTATCTGGAGCGAAATTGAAGTAGATAGTTCCTGTGAGTTAGTATGGCTACAGGTCATTCTTGCCAACTGGAATAAAATAATAATTGAATTCTTCTACTGACCTCCCAGCTCAGATGATACAGTTGCTGAAAGGTTCAACAAAAACTTGAGTCTAATTTCAAACACATATTCGACTCATACAATTATAGTTGGTGGTGACTTTGATTTACCCTCAATATGCTGGAGAAAATACATGTTTAAATCTGGAGGTACACATAAAATATCATCCAAAATTGTGCTAAACGCGTTCTCTGAAAATTATTTTGAGCAGTTAGTTCATGAGCCCACTTGAACAGTAAATGGTTGTGGAAACACACTTGAATTCTTAGCAACAAATAATCCTGAACTAAGAATGAGTATCATTATGGATACAGGCATAAGTGAACATAGGGTTGTTGTAGTGATACTGAATATTGTAACTCCCAAATCATCCAAAAATAAATAGAAGATATGCCTACTCAAAAAAGCAGATAAAAATTCACATGACATCTTCCTGCGAGGCAATCTCCACTCATTCTAAATTAACAACACAGGGGTAAGTGTAGACCAGATGTGGCTTGAATCCAAAAAAAATAGTATCAACACCAACTGAGAGGTTTATACCAAATACATCAACAAACAATGGAGCTGATCCCCCTTGGGGTCAAAACACTGTTTCAGAAGCAACAAAAAGGCATGCCAAACTTAAACGAACACAAAATCTCGAAGACTGGTGAGCTTTTAGAGAAGTTAAAAATTTAGCATTGACTTCTATGCAAAATGCTTATAATAGTTTCCACAATGAAACTTTGTATCAGAACCTGGCAGAAAATCCAAAGGGAGTCTGGTCATATGTAAATTATGCTAGTGGCAAGACACAATCAATGCCTTCTTTACACGGCAGCAATGGAAATACTATCGATGACAGTGCTGCTAAAGCAGAGTTACTAAGCACAGCCTTCCGAAATTCCTGCACCAAAGAAGCTGAACTAAATATTAGAGAATTTGAATCAAAAACAGCTGCCAACATGAGTAACTTAGAGATAGATATCCTAGGAGTTGTAAAGCAACTTAAATCACTTAATAAAAGCAAGTCTTCCAGTCCAGAGTGAATACCAATTAAGTTCCTTTCACAGTATGTTGATTCAATAGCTCCATATTTGACAATCATATACAACCACTTGATCGACGAAAGATCCATACCCAAAGACTGGAAAGTTGCACAGGTCACACCAATATTCAAGAAAGGCAGTAGGAGCAATCCACTAAATTACAGGCCCATATCATTAACTTCAATATGCAGCAGGATTCTGGAATATATATTGTGTTCGAACATTATGAATTACCTCAAATGACACACAATCAACACACATTTAGAGAAAATCATTCTTGTGAAACAGAACTAGCTCTTTACTCACACAAAGCTATCGACAAGGGATTTCAAATTGACTCTGTATTTCTAGGTTTCTACACAGCTTATGACACTGTACCTCACAAGCAATTTGTAACCAAATTGCGTGCTTATGGAATATCATGTCAGTTATGTGACTAGATATGTGATTCCTTATCAGAGAGGTCAGAGGTCCTAGTGTTTGATGGAAAGTAATTGAGTAAAATAGAAATGATTTCTCGCAGTCCTCAAGGTAGCACTATAGGTCCTCCACTGTTCCTTATCTATATCAATGATTAAGGAGACAATCAGAGCAGATGTCTTGGGTTGGTTGTAGATGATGATGTCGTTTACCGTCTAGCAAAGTCATCAGAAGATCAAAACAAATTGCAAAATGATGTAGAAAAGGTATGTGTATGTTGCAAAAACTGGCAATCAATGCTAAATAATGAAAAGTGTGAGATCATCCACATGAGTGCTAAGAGAAATCCGTTAAGCTTAGGTTACATGATAAATCAGTCAAATCTAAAACCTGTAAATTGAACTAAATACCTAGGAACTACAATTATGAACAATTTAAATTGGAAAGAACACCCAGAAAATGCTGTGAAGAAGGTGAACCAAAGACTGCGATTTATTGGTGGAACACTTACAAACTGCAACAGATCTACTAAAGAGACTACCCACACTACACTTATCCATCCTCTTTTAGAGTACTGCTGCACAGTGGGGGATCCTTCCCAGATAGGATTAACGGACTACACCAAGAAAGTTCAAAGAAGAGCAGCATATGTTGTATTGTTGAGAAATAGGGGAGAGAGTGTCAGTGACATGACACAGGATTCGTGTTGGACATCGTTAAGACAAAGGCATTTTTCATGTGGCAGAATTATCTCAGGGAGAAATGATCATCATAATAAAATAACAGTAAATAAGGGTAATCTGAGCTCGCACGGAATTATTGTGAAGGTAGTTCGACGAATCCTCTGCCAGGTACATTAGTGTTTTTTTCTAAGTATCCATGTAGATGTAGATGCTTCAAGAACATTCTTTTTTGCTCCTTATCATTATTATAATCTCTGTAGCACCATTTGAAATGATGTGGAGATAGGCAGCAGTGCCGAAGGTAACTGGATGGAGTACACTATGCAGAATTCTGATTTACTTTCTAGTTAATCAAATCCACTGGCCATGCACTGCAAACTATTCACACTGCTGCTGCGCAACAGGCAGAACTAAACAAACTGACTAAGACAGGACAGAACCTTCAGAGACATTAAAAAGTTTGTACCTGACAACAGTCTAAACTCATATTTCAGAAGATTGTGAACGTGTTGTAAAGACAATGACTGTGATTCAATTAGGTCGTACTAATTTAAATCAAAATTGGAGTCCTATACTGAGTGATGCATCGGAGCAGCAACTGGACACCAAGTAGACGCGATAAGCAAGGCTCAACATTTAAAGGGATGGAGATGTGATGGAGGCAAAAGTTGTAATGATGAGGCCAGAGTTAATCCTTGATGCTGCTTGACTTTGATGTTGATGATGATGATTATGATGATGTATTTAAAGGGCACTCAGTAGCATGGGCATCAGTGCTGTTACTGGATATCAACAAACAAATCTTACGGTTTGAACTGTGTCTGCTCTCACAAAGAAAATTGCTGAGACGATTCTGCAGGAACACATATTAGCAGTTTTCCTCAGAATGTCTGGCTACGTTGACACAAATGTGTGGCCTGTCACTTACAGAATCCATTTATCAGTTACCTTGTCACATATTAAAATCTACCAATCACTTGGAAAAATGTTCTTAAGAGCCACTAAACTATGAAACTTAAAAATATTCAGCTCATTGTTTCCACAGTGGTTCATTAAGCAGTATCTTTATATTTGAAGAAAACTGCACTGAACCTGATTTGAGATGCTACTTAATGGACAGAGAACCTATTGAATAAAAAACTTAAAACTACCAGATGTATGTGGATGCCTGACCATTTAATAAAAAACAGGGGCTGCACCATCCACTCAGAACTCATTGGCATCATCTCTCCAAAACTTTAGGCAGGAGGCTTGGCACGTCACACTGTTTCTGTTCTCTGTTAGGATGGTGGACGTATCTCCAGCCAAACAGTGGTTGTCTTTATGCCAACATATGAAACACATGTAGTTAAAGTATGTTATACCAAAAGTGGTATTCCACAAGCTTCACACACTGCTAGACTATATAATTTTTAAATGCATGTAACATTTCTGTACTGCTGGTTAGGATGATGGACAGCTCTCCAGCCAAGCTGAAACACAGCATATGAAACATATGTAGTTAAAATACACCAGCTGATCAAAAGGGTCTGGGCACGTACTACTGGCTATTAATATGGAGTGTGTCCACGCTTCATTTTTATGACTGCTTGACGTCTGGTGAAGATATTTTCAAAGAGGTGTCTCAATGTCTATGGAAGAATGGTAACACATTCTTCATCAAGAGTTGAAACCAAAAAAAGGTAGTGATGTTGGATGCTGAGGTCTGGAGCGAAACTGACATTGTAACTCATCACACAGATCTTCCACTGGGTTCAGGTCAGAACTCTTGATAGGCTAGTCCATTTCAGGAATGTTATTGTCCACAAACCATTGCCTCAAGGATGCTGCTTTATGTGGGTGCTGTGGCATGCTGATACAAACAATTGTCATCTCTAATCTGTCCTCTACAGTTCAGAGTACATGATAGAGTAAAATGTGTTCATATCCTGCTACATTTAGCATTTTCTTAAGCTCAATTAGGGGACACCAACCTAACCATGAAAAATAGACTGATAACATAAAGCCACCCCCCCCCCCCCCCCCCATACTTCCCAATTGGCACTAAAAATGATGGCAGATAACATTCTCACATTCTCCACGCATTCACCACACCCAGAACCTCCCATCAGATTGCCACATGGTACAGCATGATTCGTCACTCCAAGTAATTTGTTTCCAGTCATCTACTGTCCTGTGCCTTTACTCTTTACACTACCTCAATCATCAGTTAGCACTGACTACAAAAATGTACACCTTTGAGGAGTTGTTTGAAAATTGTACCCCATTCTTTTAACTCCCTATGCAGTCACTGTGCAAGTTGCATTGCTAGTAGCTCTTTGGAAGTCATGAGTGACTCTACTGCTGCTTTCATGCAATTTTTTACAACCACCCTCTGAAATGCACAGCGGTTTCTGTCAGTGAGTCTGCCTGGTCTTGGTTTAACTGTGGCTGTTCCTTCGCATTCCCACTTCACGATTACTCCTGGGTGGTCTGTTACTCATGTGACATCCAACGACTATCCACACTCAAAGTCACTGATCTCTCTTTGTTGACCCATTCTGCTGTTACTGCTTCTACACTAACAACACAACACTTGCTGACTCCTTTTATACTGGTGGGTCCACCTCTTGTAATATCTAGTGGTCAACTGTGCATTACTCTGGGTGTCTGGAAACATCTGATCAGATATTGTGTGTTGTACTGAAACTGGTATTCCACAAGATCCAAATACTTGTGAAAATCCCATCAAAGAAGGTAACTGTGTATCAATGGACAGTATCCTATTCCTAATCTGATGAGTATCTCTTCCTTCCACCAGCATGAAAGTCACTAGATGTCATAGCACACTGCAACTGCTACTTGTTGCTTGAATCACCTCTCTCCAAATTTTAGATGCTCTTGTATTTTAATTTTAAAAGATGACTGCTACACTAATCTAAACTGGCTGTCCTCATGAGTCAAACATTTACAGCTGTAAAAAGCTTGAGTGTATTACAAAGACTGAATTATAAGCAATGTTTCCAGTAATACATGACTTTTAGACATAATAAAACGCTTTGCTGCCTAAGTATCACCACTTTTTTTTTTTACATGAACTTCATTTCATGTTATACGCCTATTTCTAGTATCACTGTTTCAAAGATAGGTAGTTAGTTATTTCTTTGAATGTTCTGTGGATCATAATTGTGATGATGTAGAAAGAGACAGATTTACAATTATAGTACACTTTCTCAGCAAAAAATAGGGCAATATGTTGGCTTTTTACATGATTTCTTAAGTTGAGAATTGGAAAAATAAAAGGCACACATTGCTTTATACTTAAGTATGTTCAGTCACTCCCTCTCTTTTTTTGCCATATAATTAAAAACACACACAAAAAATATTATGACACATTCAAAAATTGCTTTTGGAGGAATTTAAATTAATGTTTGATGCTTGAAAGTTAATTTTATTATCTATTAAATTCTTTACATCACTGGTTAGGTAGTCAGAGAGTTTTATCACTGAATGTCCCTCTCCTTTCTATGCCATGCTGAGGCTGCGTGGTAGATAATAATTATTCTTCCCATTATTACATTTATGAATGTTATTGTTGGTTTCAAACTGTGACTGACTGTTTACCACAACCTTCCAAGGGATTAAATGTACTGTGGGGCTGTTGTCAGCATGCCAAACTATTTAAAGAGCTGTCTACAAGATGATCTAGAGTGGATACCACACAATGTCCTCCTCACATACTTCTGTGCAACAATGACAAGTTACCCAAGAACATGATGCCACAAGACAATAGTAAATGAAAATACGAAAAGCAAGTCAAGTTTTTGATATTTTCATATCCACAATTTGACATTACCCATAACACAAAAGTCGCAGAGCTTAAACGTTTAAAACGATCTGTAACATGTGACTTTCAGTTCAGATTCTGACCAACTTCAGGATAGCTGGCCATAGATGAGCTGGAACGACGGGCAACTATTTTTGCTCCATTGGATTATAATTCTTCTTACACAATGTTCCATTTATTAACTGAAATTCACCTTTCGTCAGTTCCACCTCCTTCTCAAGGCTTCTATGGTTTTCAGCAGCACTGTCATTTAATACAGCGACGAGTGAGATTTCACCCACACTGGTGGGTGCTGCCAAAGAATTCCTTGAAAATGCTGTCAGCATCCTTGTGCTTGCATCAACTTTCATATACAACAATCACATCATACTCCTGAATCCTCAGTGGCCATCTAGCCAGCTGAGTTGATGGATCCTTCAGGCTGGTCAGCCAGTGCAGACAAAGTTGGTCCGCAACAGCAATGAATGATTTACTGAATAAATACAGCCGGATCTTGTTGATGGTCCAAACAAGTGCAAGGCACTCATTCTCCGTTGTACAGTAGTTCGTCTCAGACTTGAGGCATACTCTGGAAACATAAACTGTCACTTTTTTGGCATCTTCCTGTATTGGCACTAGAATTGTAAATATCTCATAACAACTAGTGGAGAAGTTCTGTCACGGCATTCTCACCACACAATGCTAGGACAGGAAAATAAGTTAGTGGCTCTTTAAGGGCAAAGACAGAGGTCCTCAGTGCAAAAGTCCTTTATCAATCGCTTGTAGTTCAAGACATTCCGAGAAAACTTCTCCCATTGTGAACGTACTGACGAGTCAGAAAATCTGTGACTGGACACCATCACCATTAACTAGGTGTTATAAGATTTTTATTTCTTTGACAATGAAGAAGCCCTTTTTAGGATTCAGGCGGAAGCCTGTGGTCTGAACACACTTCAACATGGTTGCCAGATGGCTTAAGTCTTCTCTGAATATCTACGCAAAAATGACACTGTGATCCAGATAACGCAACATGACAAGGCCAGAGAGGAAGCCTCAGGCTACTATTTAGGGTTATTTATTAAATCTGGAGAAACCAGATAAGGTTCCACTGCTGTGGGAATACCCAGAAGTGCAAAGAATAACAGATGGTACAGAAAGAGTATTGTAGAAAGGATGGAGCAGTGGAGCAGCATAACCATTAGTTTAAGCCAGGGATGTTTCCCTTTTGGAAAATGTATCCAACATGGAACTACTACAGAAAACTGTTCATTGTACTGTGTGTAAACAAATGGTGGCTGGGCAAATGGTACTGGGTTCCACCAAGGTAGACATGATGAGGGACTACGAACAAAGGAGGGATCAGCAAAAGTGAGCATCTGGCCTTAAGTGCTGGGTACTTACAGATAAAAGCCGAGACAGCCGCTAACAGCTGCAGATGTCCAAAGCAAATCATTATTTGGAAATACCAAGACTCTGTAGAGAACAAACACTCTAATAACTTAGACTGATGCAAGCAACACTGATGCAGTAAGCTTAAGGGTTTCGTGAGAGCCCAAGAAATGCAAAGCTATGTACACAAGCACCAACTACAATTACAAGCAAAACTAGACTCTATAATGTAAACGTTTGCACACTATAAGTAACAAACAAGGCTGTCTTGTAAGGTGGACATAATTTTGGACAATGGCATTGCACAGTAACTATTTCATGAATATCAATGCAAATTACATTATTATTAAATATGCTATGATGATAAATGTCTGCATTAAGTGCATGATACCAGAAACTACTCAACACATACACTTATAAGTGATGTGGCACATAATTATTAGTATATCAAATTAATTTAACATATTAATCTAGTTTATGGCATTTGATTGAAAGAGCAGTAAACATACATATACAATTAAAGGAATAGTAATAAGCATCAGTAAACACAATATTAAATCATGTTTCATGAAAAATATATAAATTAATAGTAGAATTATGACTGTAGGAATGGTGGTCCAATTCCATTTACATTTACTTTTCCAATCCATTTTCATTCCGTTTCAATTGAACACGGTGTGTCAAAGAATTGTAAGAAGTGTGTTATGTGGTGAGGAGCTACTTGAGATTCCATCAGGTAAAGTTTGGTGATGTCGGTGGATGTGGTGGTCAGAGATGCACTCTGACGAGCTGTGGAAAAACACAAGGAGGAGGTTATGTTACGCCCATCAGAGAGAGATGGCTGATTTTGGTTTTTGACGTGAGAGTGGGGTTCAGTTACGAGCATTGGAGACCTTTTTTTTTAAGTGCACCAAGTGATGGATTCTGATTGCAGACCTGTGGTTGTGACCTTGGTTGTTGGAGCATGAAACTGTATTTCATTATATGTGGACTTCAGTTTATGCATCGAAATATGGGGTTAAAACAACTGATGTATATGCACTTAGTAATTTGAGCATATTAAGTGGAGACTACCATCACTCGTGTGCTGCTAGTTACATTGAAAATGTGACCTCCTTCCCACACGAACTTGCATTTTATTTCATTTAGGACCATCACTCAGTAGGAAGCTATATCTTACTGAATAAATCAGTTACATAAAACATGAATCGAGTGTGGTATACATAATTACTGTGATTCCCCTGATCTTTTATGTTTAATAATCTTTAACTAACATTAATTGTTGGCCCTCAATAATTTGAATATAGAATCACCAGCATAGTAGATTGACTGGTCACTAGTACATCAAGGCATAAAGCAGATGGTGTACGGCTCGGCGGTGAGGCGCCTGTGGGACAAGTTTTAACAAAGAGTAGTACATTACCCCGAGGAAGTTAAGTCACCATAGGAAACATACATCTTAGGTGTAAAAACAAGTTGTCCATCATACACTCATAGGTGGCTTGAGCACTACATAGTCCAAATGGCATAACTTTGAACTCATAGAGGTCATCACATGTCTTTTCCCGGTTAGCCTCATCAACCTCGAATTGCCATTAGTCTACCTGCACGTTCATAGTTGAGAAATACTTTGCTCTTTTGAGGAAATAAACGATAGAGATACATATTTTTTCATGATTTTGTTCAGTCATTGGTAGTCAACACATAAAGATCATGTGACATATTTCTTCTTCACAAGGAATACAGAAGAGGCCAAGGATTCTCTGAGGGTTCAATGATGTCTTCTCCACTTCTTTCTGGATTACTCATTGTTCAACCAGCAACACTCTGTGCTAGTGCTGGCTAACTGACGGATGAGCCCCAGTGTTGATTTTATCATGGGCCACTTGGTCTGTATTCTCTCCTCTCTGGATTTCAAATCATAAAAAATTGGTACAGAATGGCTAATACTCACTGATGATGTTCCTTATTCAGGCCAGACCCTAATGGCAGTTCAATAGCATCTTCCTCCACTGCATTACCTGTAGTGATGGCGGATCATGATTCTTCATCAGTGGCACAGTGCTGTCCAATCTGGACTGGTTCAGCTGTTCCTACACACACATCTTTAGGGATGATTTGTGACTGCTTGTGACAATTGGTGATGCAAATTTCTTGATCACCTGTAATGCTTTGATCTTTGTTGGCATACAAATTTCTTCTGTGAGCTTGGGTAAGCAATAGACACAAGCTTCACAGTTTAACTGAGCACATCTAGACTGATGACTGAAATCATGATAACAATGTCTTCCATGGCAACAATCTTTGTTACGTGTGCTTGTAGGGATATCTTCATCAATCTGGAGTTCTAGTCTTCCACAGCCTGGTATAATCAATGAAAGTTTATGCAGAAATGATGTGAACAGTAAAATATGCAAATCTAGAGCTTTAAATTGGCACACAATATTATACATGCGGTCTGGCACACAGGACAATTCCTAAGTCGGCTGTCATACATAAATAAACATGTGTATTGCACTGATTTTTCACTTAGCTTATTCTGTGCACACTTCTACACTGGCGTGCCGAAGAAGAACGCTACAGCACGAGTTTATCTCGATCAAAATTGCTCAAATAGTGATCAAAATTGCTAAAATATTAAGCACCAATAAAGCACATGTTCCACCTGTTGCAGCAAACAATGATCCCAAGGCATTATGTAATTGCTAGTTTGGTGATGTAGGGAAGTGTGTGGGGGTAAGAACTGTAGAGGGAGACAAAGACTTGACTCCAGTAAGCAGGTTTTAACAGATGTAGGTTGCATTAGTTATGCAGAGATGAAGATGCTTGCAGAGGATGGGCTAGCATGGAGGGATGCATCAAACCAACCTTTGAAATGAAGACATCATCAACAATAGCATTAGCACACAGAGAAAGAACAACAGTACTCGGTCTCAGATAACTTTAAAGATCTCTATGAAACCGTGCAAGATTAGTTTGTGCATAGTACAACATTAAAATAAAATATAAATAAAAGTGACACAAGAAAATAAAAAACACTGACATAAAGACACACAAATTTACAGGCTAATGATTATCAGGAAACAGAATAAGACTAAGTCTCTATATTGCCACGTAGAAGAGGTGTAATTAGATGAATGACGAACACTAACTTCACTTAATGAAGGTTTATTCAGCACTTGCACGTACAAGAGTGCGGAACGAACTGCCTCCTTGCCAAAACTCATATGGTGTATATATAGTTACAGAATATTCCAGTACAATGATTCTTGACATTTGTGGATTACGGGAGTCGGAGTACGCATGACCGATGACTCGTTCCTGGACTAGGAGGACGTAACACCGAGACGCTGTTCTCTTAAGGAGGGTCATGAGTTCAAAACTCACCTGAACTGTAAAATTTTAATTTCTATATTCACTTTGAGTACATTCTAGAAGTATCGACACATGTCAAGAATCACTGTACTGGAATGTTCTGTAACTGTATATATACCATATGTGTTCTGGGCAGAGGCAGTTCACTCCGCACACTTGTATGTGCAAGTACTGAATAAACCTTCATTAAGTGAAGTTAGTGTTTGTCATTCATCTGATTACACCTTTTTTTACATGACATTATTCTGGTGGAGATGCTGGGTATCGACTGCCACATGACGACTGCCTAGCATACACAAACTAACAGGCTTACTGAACACCTTAATAAGACCTTGGCTGACATGCTTTTAATGTTTGTCAATGTTGAGCAGAGCAACTGGGATGAGGTGCTACCTTTCGTGACATTTGCCTACAACACCGCCAAACAAGACACCACAGGATTTACGCTATTTTTCCTGGTGCATGGGCGTGAGGTAATTACGATGATGGAAACTGCGTTTCCTTTACATCCTGAAGGTGTGGATGATGACTACATCAGCCAGGTATTAACCAGAGCTGAGGAAGCTTGGCAATTAGCTCGTCTCTGCCTGCTGCAGGCTCAAGAAAACGATCGCCGAAGGTATGACGCGAGCCACTGCCCTGTTGTCTATCAGCCTGTTGATCCCGTCTGGATCTTCACTCCTGTTCCGAAGGTTGGTCTCTCTGAGAAGCTCCTCAGGCGCTGCTTTGGACCTTATAAGGTTGTAAAGCAGTTGTCTGATGTTACTTATGAAGTTGAAGATTTACAGCCCAACACAAGACGACGAAAGATCAGAGATATGGTCCACGTCCTTCGAATGAAGCCCTATAAGGATCCTGCTACCCAGGGTAAATTCGAAGCTCCAGTGACAGGCAACTAAGGGGAAAGGTGACAAAGAGCGTAGCGGCAAAGGAAGTTCTAAGAAGATCACCGCCAGGGCGAAAATCAGTCATCGGTCCTGCATACTCCGACTCCCGACTCACCAGGCTGGTAGACAACAGGGCTGTCGCTCGCGTCATACCTTCGGTGATCGTTTTCTTGAGCCTGCAGCATGCGATGTCAAGCTAACTGCTGAGCTTCCTCAACTCTAGTTAACACCTGGCCAATGTAGTAATCGTCCACATCATAAGGATGTAAGGGAAACACAGTGTCCATTGACGTAGTCGCTTCACGTGCATGCACCAGGAAAAATGGCATAAATACTGTGGTATATTGTTTGGCAGTGTTGAAGGCAAACGTCACAGAGGGTAGCACCTCATCCCAGTTGCTCTGCTCAACAATGATGAATATTGATAGAATGTCAGCCAAGGTCTTATCAAGGCATTCAGTAAGCCCACTAGTTTGCGGATGGTAGGCAGTCATCACATGATGAGTAATGTTGCACTGACGGTTTATTCAGCACTTGCGCATACAAGAGCACGGAGCAAACTGCCTCCGCCCAGAACACATACGGTATGCATACAGTTACAGATGGCTCTGAGCACTATGGGACTTAACATCTATGGTCATCAGTCCCCTAGAACTTAGAACTACTTAAACCTAACTAACCTAAGGACATCACATAACACCCAGTCATCACGAGGCAGAGAAAATCCCTGACCACGCCAGGAATCGAACCCGGGAACCCGGGCGTGGGAAGCGAGAACGCTACCGCACGACCACGAGCTGCGGACACAGTTACAGAACATTCACTTCTTCAATGTACTCGAACCGAATATAGAAATTAATATTTTACAGTTCAGGTGAGTTTTGAACTCACGACCCTCCATGCAACAGTCTAGTATCATAACCACTACACCACTACTCAGCTTCTCCTGCGAGTCAGACTGCAGCAATCAAAGAAATAAACTATAGTAACCTAATTCTTCTACGTAATACACAAAATGAAAGGTCAAATGGTTATACAGGTAAACTGTATGCCAAGTGACATTCTGATTACTTTAAATCATTATACATTTACATGTACAGAGTCTGCCAGAGAAGTGTACACACACTTTAAGGAACGAAAAGTATTACTTATGAGTGTTTTTTTTTGCATTTAATAACTGATCACACATGTTGTATACCTGTCAGTTTAGCATGTGGTTACTTTAAATGTTCAAAATGTTTACTGTTGGCAGCTATACACATAACAGAATGACGAGCAGGTGCTGCAACTAAGTCAATCAATGTTACAGTGGAGATCACTGTACATGTCACTGTAATCTCCTGGTGAAATTCCTCCACGTGCATGGCTTAGACATTATCTTTCACAGTTCCCCACAAGTAAAAGTCAATAGGTGTTAGATTTGGTGACTGTGGAGGGAACTCAATGGGCCCTCTTCATCCAATCCCATGTCCCAGAAAATTGTCATTCAGGAAAGCTTGTACGACTAGTTGATAGTGTGGTGGAATCCCGTCCTATTGGTAAAATATCTCTTCACCAGTTCCACAAAGCGCACGTATACATGGCAAAGCTGATGTGCGAAACATTTTCAGGTACACTTGTCCAGTAATAGTAGCATCAACAAAAAAGGGTTCTACTAACCCATAAATGACAGTCCACATCACACTTGAACCCCTGGTAGATTGACCGCTTTATACTCATAAACATGTGGATTTTCCAGTGCCCAGTACACACTGTTACACCGATTCACGCTTCCATTAAGTTTAAATTGTGCCTCATCACTCCACACTACCTTCGTCACAAATTGTTCGTGATCAGTTACCATTTGCTGATACAATTTGGAAAATTGCATTCGGCGATCAGAATTGTCATCATTAATCACGTGCAGTAATCATTGAGCCGTGTGTGGCTCCCGTTCATGACATTTGTTCTTCAGCATTTTGTCACATCGAGTGGTGTCTCATTTCTTCCTTACTTACTGGCATAACGAAGTTGCTGTCTTGCCTCCGTGAGTGGCAGCAGCAGTGCTAATCAATACTAGTACAGTCGTACTATCTTTGGTGTGACCTCTAGTATTTCCGGGTGGTAGTGGTGGTGTGTGTGTGTGTGTGTGTGTGTGTGTGTGTGTGGTGATCAGTCGGTTGGGACAGAGCAGCGAGGATCTCTCCACGGCACTAGGCCAGGCTGGGACTGCTGGCAGCGTGCATGCGCTGTCGGATCATGAGGCGCTAGCTGCAAGAGTGACAAAGTTCGTTGTCAACCGAACCTGGATGCTGAAGTTGAGTGATCAATTAACCTGTTATGAAGCCTCAACTATTGTGATATCTCTTCATTGATTTGCAGGTTGTTGCTCCCTGGGCCTTTCGGGCTAGCAGCCACATATATGATATGTTGGGGTCGGCGAAATCTTGCAGCCGT
Organism: Schistocerca serialis cubense; assembly: GCF_023864345.2. Taxonomy (NCBI): domain Eukaryota; kingdom Metazoa; phylum Arthropoda; class Insecta; order Orthoptera; family Acrididae; genus Schistocerca; species Schistocerca serialis. The sequence continues at coordinate 862,296,138 of NC_064641.1, forward strand.
CTTCCTATATTGTGATTAATTATTAAATTGGCTGTTACTTACCAGTGAAGTGCACCAGCGGTATTTTCTGCCCTGTGGACGTTAATGCCCTAGCTACCTACCCTGGTCACTAGCGTACTTTTCCGGCAATGTGCCTTTAATCGTCGTGTTGATGCTGTCCGGGACGGCCTGTAGTTTGACAGCCTTTAAGTTGTTTGGTTCATACTTGCTTAGAGGGGTTATTGTTCCCTTGGCTGTTTTAAACGCCAATTTCTGAAGGCGTAGTCCTGTTCATATCCTCATCCCCGGCCAATATTTTCCGTCGTTGTGCCGTTGGTCAGACGAAAGGGAATTGGTTAAATTGTTGGTCGCTCCTTGGGCAATCCCTAGTTTGGGTTGCCATCCGATTATTTAACTTCAACTCTTGGCTGCCTGTCTCACCTCACCTTACATTTGAGCTACCTTCTCAGGCCAACCCTTGGAACACTTCTGAGCACCACTTGTTCTATTTGTTTTAGATTGTGATTTTCATTTTAGTTTGAAGTATTGTGCGAAGCCTTCGGCCGTGTATGAATTCAGTTCTCTTAAATTTTACATAAATGCTTTCAGCTGTGTTAAATTAAAATTTTGAAGATTGATTTTATTTTAAAAAAGAAAAAAATTCCCTTAAAATTTGTTCTATCTGAAATTGTTTGTAATCCAGGCCCTAAGCAGTTAGTTGTTTGATGCGTTATGTGTGGCCTTCAGCCGAGAATTTACATGAACCCTTTTTAATGAGGCCTTCAGCCAAGTGTATTCTTTAAAGTAAAATTTGTTATAAGAAGGAAGGGGTTTATTTTAAATTGTTTGTCTGACTTCTTGTTCAGGCCTTCAGCCGTTGTTTCAAATTTGTTTGTGGCCTTCAGCTGTGCAATAAGTTAATATTTCTTTGATTTGACTTTTGGCCGTTCTGTTCAAAGTTTAATGTTTATTAATGTTTTTTAATTATAGTTGTCCTTCAGATGTGTAGTGTAGGCCTTCAGCTGCTAATTGTTTTCAATTGCATGGTTTTTTTTTTAAAAAAGAAAAAAATTTTTTTCCTTCTATTTTTAATTGCTTTTGATTTCCAAGCCAGGTCTTCAGCCATTCTTGTTTTTGGTGTGGTTTTGGGCCTTCAGCCCAGAAGGCATCTCAAGTTCTTTAACTAGGCCTTCAGCCATATTGTTTGATTGTGATCTTTTAAAGCAATGTGTAAATGAGTGGTTCTTAGAAAAATTGTGCAACTCACAGTAACTGTTTACGGCCCCATCCACAATCATAACCTTATCCTGTGCGTTTTGTGAGTACCTACCAACTGGGTTTCAAATGGTAGCAGAACAAGGTTATGATTGTGCCATTACAGTTACTGATCGTTTGAATTGTATTTCTGTTAGTGTTGCGCCATATTGTCATGGTTGTTGATTGTTTCAGGTGACCTATTTTAATGGCGGTCAGGCAGTGCCCAGGGATCAGCCTGTTGAGGAAGGACCACCTTGTTTATGAGTTCACGATAAGGTGCCAGTCTATTGAGGGCAGTGTTCCAGACATAGTGACCCATTTGCGTGCTACTGTTCTTCACCCAGTTGACGTCACACCAGATGTGGTGGGTGAGACAGAAGCAGCCATTGAATTTTGTTTAAGGCTATTAGGGGCCTTGAGGTCATCATTTGTGTTTTGGAAGGCACTGAACCTAGTGGCAGTCAGTTAGACAGGGTGCAGGCACAGTTAGTGCATCTAACCAATCAGATAGCGGATTTAGGCATGTTAGGCTTGGAGGATCATCATAAAAAATTAACCCCCGAATTGGGGACTTTGGTTAATGCAATGTAGTTTAAGCTTACATGTTTAGAACTGGATAGGAAGAGGACTGAAGAGCGTGACTCGCTGTATCAATGGTGAACCGGGACCCAGCCCGGGAGTGGTGATGTTATATCCTCTGAGAAGTTAGATGCAGCATTTGCCAAATTGCCTAATCCTCTAGCGTATTTCTTTCGAGATATTACTGAATTAGTTGTACATCGACTTGAGCAGGTTGAAAACTTATTATGGCTGTTGATTTATCTTCAACAACATGCTGCTGCCTTTCGCATTCCGCACCAAGTAGTTTTGTCATTATTGTACCCGTTAGCTAGAGGTGAGTTGAGAAACCTTGTACCCCAGCCATGACAGAAGGATTTTCCTTGCAGCAATTGAGGGAGCTTGTCATTGACCAGAGATTGACAACCGGAGTTCGGAAACAGCTTGAGTCTCGCTACATTTGGGAGATGCAGCAGGATAAAGAGGAGTTACATCAGTATATGGACAGAGTTCAGACGGCCTGCTTGGCCTTGTTGATCGATTTGCCAGAGTGGGAGTTGGTGGCTATTGTTTCCAGGGAGATGCGAATGGTGGATAAGTCACACTTAGTTTTTCGTGATCGTGCTTCAAATTGGGAAGAGCTTCGTGCCGCTGTTGTAGCGGTATCTGCATTGCTGCTTGTGAACAATGTATGTCGTGAAGTTAAGGGTCAGCCCACGGGCGTTGTCAAGGGAAATTTCGAATTATCTCCATCAGCTGAGGCCGTTGAAAGGGAACCCCGGTATTGCTTCACGTGCGGTGGCATGGCTCATTTGGTATGCTCTTGCATTCAACCTTGTGTGCCCAGAGCCAATAAATGATGCCGGGCTGGGCAGCGACCTCGGGATTGAACCTTTAAACCTTGGGGTACCCATGTTGTTGTTCCCTCATAACTGCCCTTGCCTTTTATTTGTTCTCGAATAGATGGGGAACCTATTTGTGCTCTTTTGGATTCTGGTAGCTCCTTTTCGCTATTGAGTTTGAAATGGTTTTTTGAATTTGGTCATCTCACGAAACTTCGGTCGGTCCCTTCTCCAGTGCAGAGATGTCGGGTGGCCAGTGACCAGGTGCTGCCTCTGCATGGTTGGGCCCAAGGGAATATATCGGTTGGGGATTTCTCCTGGCCTTTGTCATTAGCCTTGGTGAAGGAGCTGCTGGTCGATTTAATTTTGGGGTGCGATTTCATCAATAAAACTGGTTTAGTCTTGGATTTTTCTAGGCGCACCTTCTTTTTTAACTTCGCTTCTGCGGAGAAGTTTGGTTTCTGCGAATGTGCTAAACATACTGTGCATCGAAATGCCAGCAAACTGGCTGTTGAGGCTGTGCTTAATGAGTTCGATCTTACCCATCTCTCGCCACATCAGGCTTCTCAATTACAGGATTTGTTAAGAGGTTCCCTGAGCTTCTTTGTGATAATTTGGGTGTTACTAATGTTCTTAACTACCACATTTGTCTATCTGATGACATTCCTGTTACGCAGTCCCCATATTGTCTCTCACCCCCTAAGATGAAGATACTAAGAGCTAAAATATCCAAAACGCTTGAGCAAGGGGTTATTAGGCCTTCTACATCTGCCTATGCTTCCCCCATATTCCTTGTCCCTAAGGATCAGGGGCGGGACTTTAGGCCTGTTGTTGACTACCGGTGCCTGAACACCAAGGTTGTCCTTGAATCTGTTCGTCTACCTGATCTTCATAACTCCTTTACTTGATTTGCCAGTGCTAATTGGTTTACTGTACTTGATTTGAATCGAGCCTTTTATCAGATTTCCTTAGCTCAAGAATGTTAACATGTTACAGCATTTTGTACTGATAGGAATCTGTTTGAGTTTCACAGGGTTCCCTTTGATTTGGCAAGTGGTGCAGCTGTTCTTACTCGTTTGCTGGATAATATCCTTAGCAACTTGAAATTAGTCTGTGTTTATAATTATTTACATGACTTGGTGATTTATAGCTTTTCGTTTCAGGAACATTTGGATCATATCCAGCAAGTTCTTGTGAGATTGCAGGGGGCCGGGTTAACTGTTAAGCCCAATAAATCGATGTTAGCCAAGCAGCAGGGTTCCTTTTTAGGTCACCTAGTATCAGGTCAGAGTATTCGCATCAACCAGGAACAAACTAAGGCATTAAGAACTCTGCCTCCACCTACTGATAAGTGTGGAATTGCCAGGTTCATAGGCATGGCAAATTATTTTAGGCGTTTTGTCCCTAATTTTGCTCAGTTGGTAGCTCCCTTAAATGAATTGCACCAGAAAGGAGTGCGTTTTGAATGGGGACCTGCCCAAGAGGCCACGTTTGAGCACATTAAGGCAGCTATGGCCAACCCTCTCATTCTCGGAGTGCCAGATTTTAATAAAAAGTTCATTGTCCAAACTGACACTTCTAATGCGGGTATTTCGGCTGTCCTCCTCCAGTAGTTCGAAGGTCAGAGGCAGCCATTAGTGTATGCGTCTCGTCGGTTAACCAGTGCCGAACTTAAATATTCTATCTATGGGGTGAGGCATTGGCCGTTTTGTTCATGCTGGAGAAGTACTGCTTTTACCTTGAGCGTCGGGTATTTCAGCTAGAAACTGACAATCAAACATTAAGTTGGGTGTTAGCCAAGGCACGTAAAACTGGCCATATCGCCAGGTGGGCAGTACGCATTTCAATTTGAGGTCAAACACTTAAAAGGGACTGAAAATGTCCTTACAGACGTCCTCAGTCGTATGTTCACTGAACATACATCTAGTGAGGGCACCCGGGAAACAGAGGGAGGCACTCTTAGTTGTATTGTGTTAGGCGAGATTCCTCATTTATTTGACGATGTTGCTCAGCATCAGGATCAGGACCCTACTTGGTCACCCGTTAAGCAACGCCTGTTGGCTGGGGAACTATTGGATGAGTACATTATCAAGAAAGGCATTTTGTGTAAAAGAGTAGGATGTGCTAAGCAATTCGAGATCTGTTTACCAGTAGCTCTGGTGTGCCCAGTTTTTCATTACTTTCATGATTCATTGATTGGTGGGCACTTAGGAACTTATAAGACCTTGCAAAGAATTAAGGAGCATTTAACTTGGTCTTTCATGGACCGTGTCGACAGAGAGATGGTTTCTCGTTGGCGATTGTGTATGTGGCCAAACCTAAGAATGCTCTTCAACAGGGTCTGTTGAGTTCTTAGCATGAATCCTGTCCTATGCACAAACTCTGTATCGATTATGTGGGTCCCTTACCTCGTACTAAGAGAGGTCATCAATACGTTTCGATTATTATTGATACATTTTCAAGATTTACCTGGCTCCTTCTGAGTCATGACATAACTGCTACCATCACTATTTTGCATTTAACTAATGTTTTCTGAGTTTTTGGACCCCCCCCAAACAAAATTGTTAGTGATAACATGTCGGCTTTCCTTTCAGCTCCCTTCAAGGCATTCTGTCTTTCAAAACGGTGTCAAGCATGTAACTACTAGACCATATTATCCACAGGGCTCTTTCGCGGAGAAGGTCAATTGAAGAGCACCAGGGGTATTTTCTGCCCTGTGGACATTAACACCCCAGCTATCTACCCTGGTCATTAGCGTACTTTTCCGGCAGTGTGCCTTTAATCGTTGTGTTGATGCTGTCCAGCACATCGTGTAGTTCGACAGCCTTTAAGTTGTTTGGTTCATACTTGCTTAGAGTGGTTATTGTTCCCTTGGCTATTTTTAAATGCCAATTTCTGAAAATGTAGTGCTGTTCGTATCCTCGTCCTCGGCCGATATTTTCCATCGTTGTGCCGTTGGTCAAACGGAAGGGAATTGATTAAATTGTTGGTCGGTCCTTGGACCGTCCCTAGTTTGGGTTGCCATCCGATTATTTACCTTGAACTCTTGGCTGCCTGTCTCACCTCACCTTATGTTTGAGCTACCTTCTCAGGCTGACCCTGGGAACACTTCTGAGCAGCACTTGTACTGTTTGTTTTAGATTTTGATTTTCATTTTCGTTTGAAGTACTGTGTGAGGCCTTCGGCCGTGTATTAATTCAGTTCTTTTAAATTTTACATAAAGGCCTTGCGCCGTGTTAAATTAAAATTTTTAAGATTGATTTTATTTTAAAAAAGAAAAAAAAAAATTTCCCCTTAGAATTGGTTCTATCTGAAATTGTTTGTAATCCAGGCCCTAAGCCATTAGTTGTTCCATGTGTTATGTGTGGCCCTCAGCCGAGGATTTGAACCCCTTTTAATAAATCCTTCAGCCGTGTGTATTCTTTCAAGTAAAATTTGTTATAAGAAGGAAGGGGTTTATTTTAAATTGTTTGCCTGACTTGTTGTTCAGGCCTTCAGCCGTTGTTTCAAATTTGTCTGTGGCCTTCTGTTGTGCAATAAGTTAATATTTCTTTAATTAGGCTTTAGGCTGTTCTGTTGTAAGTTTAAAAAGAAATTTCTTGGATGGAAAAATTGTTTATTAATTTGTTTTAATTATAGTTGTCCTTCAGATGTGTAGTGTAGGCCTTCAGCCATTCTTGTTTTTGGTGTGGTTTTCGGCCTTCAGCCCAAAAAGCATCTCAAGTTCTTTAACGAGGCCTTCAGCCATATTGTTTAATTGTGATCTTTTAAAGCAATGTGTAAATGAGTGGTTCTTAGAAAAATAAAGTTGTATCTTTGATTGTGCAACTCACAGTAACTGTTTACGGCCCCACCCACAATCATAACCTTGTCCTGTCGCTCTCTGAGTACCTACCAACCGGGTAAACATTCCACTTTGCAGCTTCCAGAATTCTTCGTACACTTGTACTGCTAACTCCCACTTCATGTGCACATTGCATAGCAGACTTCTGTCGAGAATTAACAAACGTTTCCAACATGAGATCCAATGAAGCAGGACTTGTAGCTGTACACTATCTTCCTGATCTTCCTTTGTGAATATCACAAATCGTTCCACACAATTCAAACTTGTCAATGATACGTTTAATTGTTAGGTGGGTTGGCAGTTCTGTTTCAAACTCCCACCTCCACTGGTATTGCACTTCAACGGCATTATCAAACTTGAAAAACCACTTCATAATACATATTCATTACTCGAATGTCAAGCATGTTACAGCCATCTTGTTTTCTCAATACCGAGATGAAAGTAAGTACTAACATCTGTTGAGCCAAAGACAGTACTACAATACACTCATAACTCAAATTGAACAACAATATCAGTATCTCGATAGAGTCTGATAAAGTGTGTACACATATGTCTGGCGGACTCTGTAATATGGGATCTAAACATAGTAATGGAAAGTGCTTGGTGGAATACAAATAAGAAGAATACAGGTAACAACTCAACTCATAGTTGAAGTGTATTGTTGACGGTTACATACACAAGACTGGGAAAACTTTCGGATCTCTCTCTCTCTCTCTCTCTCTCTCTCTCTCTCTCTCACACACACACACACACCATGCCTGCACAGCTACATCAACCTGGCCAACGACATTGTGCTGACACTTCTGTTTGACTGCAGAGCCATATTTTAATTACATACTTGAAAAGCCTCATAGAATATGGAGAATATCACAAATGACTTCTAGTGTCAAAAGAAACAGTATTGAAAATATATGTACGACAACACTTTGATGTGTGAATGATACACTGACTTTTTACACTTGTATGTAATTTGATAAGACACACCAACATAGTAATGCTTAGCACCTCGTTTCACACTGATGACAATGGCAACACATCATGGAATAGTTCCATGAAACATCACACACATTTGGGAATCATCTTGGTCAATGGCTCTCAACCAGCATATTAAACTCAGGGACATTGATCATGGGTGGGTCCTAGATCCACACAGTTTGCTTTGTGGCATCCATGATGATTTCAATGAAATTAAGGTCTGGTGTCCAATGGAGTTAAACAAGTGCCTTTACGTTCTTGGAAGTCAAGCACACTCTCAACCTTTCCAACACACACACACACACACACACACACACACACACACACACACACAAATTAGATATGGGCACTTGGAATCAAAAACAGGACCTCCTCATCGGCAGCCACTACTGCTCATCACCAGACCATGAAGGTATTTGTGCTGGTGAATGAGTTCTTGATTTCTCACATGTGTAGATCTTCTTTCATTCTCCTTCCACATAACTTATGAAAGCCCTATAACAGTATTATGAGCTTTTTTCCCTTCCATTTTACTTTAAACTTGTTTCTTAACTTTTTTCATTCTTCTGTCTTACCTTTTGCTCCTTCTGGAGAAACTTCCAGTTATAAAACTGAAAATTTTCTATTCCTTGCCAGTATCTAACAGTTCAACTACATTTGTTCCATATTCATGGAAATTGTTAATACCCTCTCTTATTATGGCATGTACAATTTTTCTTCATTTTACAGTAAGGGTAAGGACATACCAAAAATCTGGAACTGCTATCAGAGATGCTGTTTTAGTAATTCACATACTGTCTTATTTTGAGAAGACCCACAGTCACTGATTGTACAACAAATTTTGTTGTCATTCAAAACTGCACATATTTCTAATGTTATGACTGGTTTCAGCTCCACTGAACTATCTTACGAACCGAATATGATAGCTACAAGAGTCATCTGTCAATTTCTATAAGTAATATGCGTGTGTATTGCACTATGACACAGAATTCATATTGCTTACAGAAACTGATCAATTATTTGACATGAATAACATCATACTACAACTGCATTAGGATGGCAGCCTGCGTGTTTCATAGTCTTTGAAAAGCTCTTTGGTAGGTGTAAAACTTATCATCTCTGCATATTATTTACATGTTCATTTTTGCAGAATTGGAAGTTTATTGACTTTAGATGACTATCTTACATGATTATTCCATAAGACAAAAACAGATAAGAAAGTACGCCAGCTACCACTGTTACTCACTCAGGAGCCAAGTTAATAAGAAAAACTTTGTGTGTGAGGCAGGTATGAGTACCTTACATTGTTGCCAGTTGCTATGATTACAATTCAAAATAATCCTACTGTACCTGGTGAAACTTCTCAGAGTCTGCCTCTGGAGAACCACTGTCTGGATGATACCGTTTGACGAGTTCAAGGAAAGACGTACGAACTTTTTCTTGATCACAGCCATTCTCCAGCCCAAGTACATGGTAATACGCCTACAGAATAAAATATTTTATGAAATGTGTGTCCTGATTCTCATCTAGGTAATGTATGTATTCACGATACTCTTTCATGTGCACAAATTTCTGTGAGCCATGTATTATTGAAAATTAAACATTTATGTAAGTAAAAACACAATAATACTAGTTGAAAATATTTTATTACATTATTTTTGTATGTGGTAATGAAAAGTCCTAGGTATAATATAAGAAATGAAAGGGGTAAATGTAATAACTCGCCAAACACTTGAGGCAGTGGATTATCAACATAACCAAGATTGAAAATGTTGCTAAGCTTTTGGACAAGTCATGCATCAGAGGGACAGGTTAGGTTTCAGCTGTTACACATTGTGAAGGGGCCACTGAAGTCGTGTGTGTTATGCTCAGCAGTGAGTTTTGCTCACTCTGTTCTTCGCCTCAGTTTGACAGTTGTCACATTAATTCGTGTGGACAGCTGGTTGATGGTCATACCTGCATAAAAGGCAGTGCAGAAGTTACAGTAGCACTTGTATAAGATATGGCTGCTTTTCCCTGACAGGATAGGATCTATCAGTGACATGACTGGAATAGATTGCACTGGGATGGTGCAGAGGCCAGGTCTTGCACTAGGGCCTTCCACAGGTGTACTGCTTAAGTGGCGAAGGGTTGTAACAGGAGAATAGACCAGGATATTTTGTAGACTGGGTGGGCAGTGGAATACCACCTACTGAGGGTTGGGAAGGATTGTGAGTGGGATGTTCCTTATTGAATTCTTGGCAACAGATATGGAAAGCCGATCCACTCTAGGTACTGACAAGATGTTCTTTCACAGACAGTTTCTGGGGGCAAGAGGATTAGGGAAACATGTAGGAAAATGGCTTAGTATGACCTTCATCATCCCAAGTAAGGGACTGCTTGTTACTGCAGATGTAGTGTCCATGAGTGGCCATACTAAAAGAGAGAAATATTTTAGTGTGACAGATACAGTAGCTATGAAAATGGATGATTTTTGGGCTTCATAAGGACAGAGGTTTTTAGAGAACAACTGCAGAGGTGAAGGTCCACATTCAGTAAGGGGGCAGACTGGACTCAGGAGGACAAGGCGCAGGGGATGGGAGAGAAGGTATTGAGGCAGTTATGGGAGGAGGACAGGTGGCCATGAACCAGGGTCTGAACTAAGATGATTTCCTCTAGATAGCCCATGAACAAGAAAAGAATGGAAGGAAGGAAGATTAGGGTTTAATGTCACATCAACATTGAGATCATTAGAGACAGAACACAAGCTTGGATTGTTTCAAGCACAGGGTAGGATATCAATGTGTCCTTTCGAAGCAATCATCCTGGAATTTGCCTGGAACAATTTATGAATATCACAGAAAACCTAAATGAGGATGGTCAGACACAGATTTGAACCATTGTACTATCAAGTGCGCATCAAGTGTGCTAACCACTGCTGCACCTTGCTCAATGGCCCATGAACAGATTAGCATAAGAGGGTGCGAAGCAAGTTCCCATTCCTAGTCTGCAGATTTGTCGTATACTTTTCCTCTGAAGGAGAAGTAGTTATGGTAAGGACGTAGTCTGTCAGACGTGTAAGGAATAAGGTGGCGAGTTTAGTCTCAGTAGGATGTTGGGAGACTTACTGATCAATAGTGACAGGGTACAGGCATGGGGGATGATGGTGTATAGCGACACAGCATCAACAGTGCTGAATAAAGACACAGGTGCTAATAGGATGGGGTGGTTGAGAGGTGGTGAAGGAAATGGTTTGTGTCACTGATACAGGGACCAAAGCTGTGGGCAATGGTTGGAGGTCGTGGCCAATAAGAGCCGATAACTAGGTAACCAGGGAATGGATGAATGGGAGTGTGGGATGGTCGCTGAATAAAGACACAAAATTGGAGAGGCAAAGATTCTACATAGGCTTCTGGTCAAAGGGGTTGGAGGTGAAAAAGTGTTTCCACTGCAGGGACTGGAAGAAAGAGAATTGGTCTTTAACAAGTCCATCATTACTGAATTTGAATGTGGGATGAAACTGAAGCCTTTGGACAGGACTGAAATTTCTATGGTATTGACATTTTTGGTGGACAGGTTGACAACAGTGTCTTGAGTTTGATTGTGTTACATTCTGATATTTGATTCATACAGATAAAACAGTGGTCAAATAGACTGGAAGTAACAACACGTTTACTCAGGATACAGTTACAAGGCTGAAATAGCACTATCAAGCAACTCTAAGTCTGTACAGATTACAGGAAGACAAAGCAGTTAGCAAGAAACCACCGAGAGAGTTACTACAGGATATATAACCAGACTGGTAATTCCATTGAAGATGTTAAATGGAGTCCTAAGTGAGTGGCATAGTCCTACGCCTAGGTCTACCAGTCAGTGCATGCTGAGGATTTGTCAGATTGGCAGATGTCTGTGCCAGTCAAGAGTTGCTCTGAATGAGGAACCAAGGAGCAGTCGGTGCAACTGTCTGGCGTAACTCTCAATCACGAGTCACCTCTCGGAGGCTGTATGCTCGCCTAAGTACCTCTGAGGCAGAGGTATACAGCACAGACTATTTTCAGGCATGTGACTTGTGGAGGGAAAGAGTCCCGCACTGGCTGTGTTCCCTGACATAAACTGGAATGCCACGAGAAGGTGACAGTAGCGTCTAAAGTAGTGGTGACCTTAGTTCCCAGTGATAACAAGCATTGTTGTTTTTGTTATTGTTGTATTTGTTGTTGCTGCTGTTGTCGTCGCAATGACTTGCTCCCCAGAGCTGTTATCATCGAGCTGACTTGCAGATGCCAGTGCAGGAAGTGGAAGATACCTGAAGCTTAGACAGCTGTGGGACACGGGTGTGCATGTGGTTGCAATCTGGCTGGAGTGTACATGTGGATACTCCCTTCTTCCTTGGAGAGATGATGGCGGAGCCGTCTTGCTAGCAGCCAAAAATCCTGCATCCCCTTCCCCCTTGGTGACAAGACTGCAGAAGGACTGATGGTGTAGAGCAGCCAGGAAGAAATGCGCAATGGAAAAGAGTGGGGCACTGGAGGAATCTGCTGAATGTGAAGCCACCAGAGAACCCCACATTGAGAAAGCATAGTAAGAAAAGGGTGTGAGCACAGAAGAATACCGAGCAAGGTGGCGCAGTGGTTAGCACACTGGACTCGCACTCAGGAGGACGACAGTTCAATCCCGCGTCCGGCCATCCTGATTTAGGTTTTCCGTGATTTCCCTAAATCGCTCTAGGCAAATGCCGGGATGGATTCTTTGAAAGGGCACGGCCGAATTCCTTCGCCATCCTTCCCTAATCCGATAAGACCGATGACCTCGTAGTTTGGTCTCTTCCCCCAAAACAACCAACCAACCACAGAAGAATGTTCCACTGCAAGCTTGTCACTGTAATATGCGTGAGAGCCCAGAAAGGAAGAGAGTGGACTGCCTGAGAAAGCACTCCATCAAGCAATCCCTTTGGAGGGTATGTAGGAACAGAAAGGAAAAGGTAGGTCTGGGGTATGGAATGAGGAACAGAGGGTCTGATTAACCTAGGAGGTTGGCAGAATAAGGGTAGTGCACCTGACGAGGCCATTGCATGCAAAGCCACTGAAGGCCGGTGGTATCCTGGAAGCAGATTGAGCCTGGAAGCCAGTTGCGGCTGGAGGCCAGTTGAGGCTGGAGGCCAGTTGAGTCTGGAGGCAAGCTACCCTCACAGGTTGATCCTCAGAGGCCTCAAAGAGGATGATCCTCAAAGCTCCAGAGGTGGCTGATCCTCAGAGCCCTGGAGGTCAGCGAAAGAAAACCCTGCACAGCTGAACCTAGCTGGAGCCCTGTAGCCAGCTGATATCTGTAGCAGTGCCATCCTAGAGAAGAGTGTGCGCCACTACTGCAAAATGTAGATGCAACAGGAAGCAGCACCGAGTGGCAACAGGTGGACAGGACTCATTGCTTCTGGGACACTCTGCTACAAAGTCTCCCAGATGCTGGAAAATTTTAAGAGTATTGGCCACAATGATCGGGCAGAAAAGACACACGACAATAGAGGGCATGTTAGGTCCAGGACAAAAAACAACAGGAGACGTGAATGGAGGCAAAATAGAGAGCTTGGTGCTAATGACAGGGCAAGAACTGAAACAATGTTGCACTACAACCAAATGGACAACATTCACAGAATATGTAGTATGTTGTCACCAAATGTCAAATGGGATGAGATTGGGAGAAGTGGCACCAGAACCATCAAAAAATGGGTGATCTTGTTACCAGTTCCTTTGTCTGAACCACTGCCATTCTTAGGAAGGGGTCACTCTGTTACAGCGGGCAAGGCTGTGAAAGGTCGTCAAAACTTTATCCTCATTGACAATCTCCAAAACAGAGCCTCCCTCAAGAAAAGGGCTGGCATGGCTGCAATATGCAGGGCAAGTGTAAGCAGCATCAAGCAGAGTTGGAGGGGGCAGCAGCAATAGGCAGATGCAAAGGAAGCAGCATCGGGTGGCTAGATGGCACATGGGACTGAAAATGTTAGGACTCTTTCCTATTCAGGTATTGGGATGAGAACAGGACAAAACATATTGGTTACTCATGGCACCATTGATGAAAATAAACAGAGCAATGTGGAAAATGCATTACCAATGACAGAGGAGATATCACAAAGAAGAGTTTTATCTTCATTGTTAATATTTTATGGCAGATAAGGCTGTGAGAGGTGGACAAATCTTTGTCTTCTTCGCCAATATCCAAAATAATGCTTCCCTCAAGGAAAGGGCTGCAATATACAGAACAACAGGAAACAGCATTGGACAGAGCTATGAGGCAGGGGGCAGTGGGGCAGGAGGGTGGGGGGCAATCCCCAGAATGGGTGAGAAGAGGAGAATGCTGTGGAATTGTAACTATCACTGTCACCAACTGGTACTGTACCTGATTTGGTACATACAGATGAAAGAGCAGCCACACAGACCAGAAGTAATAAAATGTTTATTCAGAATACAGTTACAGGAATAAATAACATGGTTTAGCACTGTACAGTCTATGTGGGTTAGCAAGTAACCCATTAGGGAATTACTACAGGAGATGTCACCAAACTGGTAACTCAGGTGAAGGTGCTTAATGAAGCCCTAAGAGTCCTAGGCCTAAGTATGCAATTCGGTGTCCACCAAGAGAAGGATTCATCAGATTGCAGAGGTTGGTGCTGATTGGCAGTTACTTTGAATAACGACCTGTGGAGCAGTCAACGCAACTGTATGGTATAACTCTTGAAGCTGACTATTTTCATATAACTCTTGAAGCTGACTATTTTCAGTCACATGACTCATGAAGGGAAGTGGTCCTGTGCTGGCTGTGCCGACTCCAGTCATCAACTAGCTTGCCTCCAGACACTGAGAGTAGCATCTGTAGGTGTGAAATACTGAGTTCCCAGCCATGTTTTATTTGTTGCTGTTGTGCTGGTTTTCAAACACCTATGCAGGAAGTGGATGACACCTGTAGCTTAGGGTAACCATGACACATGGGTGTGCACACAGTTGCAGCCTGGTCGGAGTGTACATGCAGATAATGCATACATTCTTCCTACAGGAGAAAAATCCTGCAGATTGCATTCTGCCATCTTGGAAAGTCAGAGGGAGCATTGGGAGATGCAGGTAAGAAAGGTCAGCAATGCAGAGTCCACTTGCTACGAGATGTTAATTTGAGGGAAGGGAAGTTAACTGGGATACGATAGGTTTTATTGGGTAGTGGTACTATGCGGTGGTAGGAGAATACCAGTAAATTTGAAAACTTTTGGAGGTGATCTCTAGCACTCTTACATTTGCTGAATGACAAGGGTTTCAATTTGGGTGATACAAGTGATAGACTTACTGAAACAAAATATTACAGTTACACTACCAACAAGGATTGGCAATCTCAGAATTTAGACAATTAATGGGAGTGATAAATGGTGAGGTATTTTAACTTATTAGAGAATATCTATATACTCCTCATTATCTTTCTGAAATGTATGCACAGGATAGCAAGCCATGAGAAGCAACAAAATGTGGTGTAGAATGTCATTGACATACTGCTGCAGAGTAAGGGTGCCACAAATGACAACCAATGCCATCCTGCTTTGAAAAGAAATGGCACCCCAGGCCATCCCTCCTGGCTGCTGAGCCAATGGTGAATGACAATCAGGTTGGTATCCTATTTCTGTCCGAGGCATCTTCACACGTCTCTGCTGGTCATCAGGGTTCAATTCGAAGCAGGACTCATCAATGAAGACAATTTTACTCCAATCAATGAGATTCCAGGCAGAAGACATGCCTGGAGACTCCCAACACAGTGGTGGGATAACAACTTGATTGTCACCTGCCATACGGCCTGACAATCAGGAGTGATTGTCTGGAGTGCTATTTCTTTTCATAGCAGGATACATTCGCTTGTTGTCTGTGGAACCCTTACAGCACAGCAGGCACATCGACAATATTCTATGCTGCATTTTGTTGTCCTTCATGGCAAGCCATCTTGGGCTTACATTTCAGCAAGGTAATGCCCACCTGCACACAGCAAGAGTTTCTGCTGCTCATCTTCATTCTTTCCAAACCCTACCTTGGCCAGCAAGGTCACCGGATCTTTCCATTACTGAGAATAGATGGGGTCCTCCATCCATCTTGGAATTTTGCTGATCTAAATGCCAACTACATAGAATTTGGCACAGTATCCCTCAGGAGGACATCCGACAACTCTATCAATCAGTGCCAAGTCGAATAACTGCTTACATATGGGCCAGAGGTGGACCAACGTGTTAACTGACTTTCTCAATTTGTCAAGTTCTTTCTCTTGAATAAATATTCCAATTTTTGTAAAATTGTAATCATTTGTTTGCCTGTACATGTACATCACTTCCACTGATTTCTCTCCCATTTGGATAATTCCTTTGTGGTGTGTCCTTTTTTGTCTTAGAGTGTATTATAGTTGCTCCGGCTCCTTTGCTGTAGAGTAGAAAATATTGGCAAATATTTGGGACACAGCTTATCCTTGTCAGAAACCATCAAACCGTGCAGTCAAGTAACATTTCAGAACTTGAGCAGACATAGGTGCCTTGTTCAACCTTTTTTTTTTCTTTTTTAACTCAGTTCCAAGAACACCATCATCATCATAATCAACACCATCATTTCCCAGCTCCAGTTTCACACGTGTCCACAAGCACTAGCCATCTCCTCTGCTTCACAGATCTTCTACTTCTGGACATCTTCCCATCAGAATACTGTTGTTTTCATGTCATATTTCACTGTAGCCATCCAGGATTTCTGAGCCTCATCTTTCGTCTCGAACATAAGAGGGTGATTAGATACGTCTGGTAAATTTCCATGAAAGAATGGAGCATTTCTGTTGCACCTTCATATTTGGTAAACTTAATTATTCCATGATTTTATACAGAATTTTAACACTGTACAGCACACAGTTCATTGTTGACAACTGTGTTTTGTGCTGTTATTTAACATCTACATTTGAAGGATTGGACTGCTGCAGAAATGAAAACAGAAATGGATAAATTGCACAAGGGCCCTGCACCATCATTGAAGACCATTTGCTTTTGGATTAATGAAACTGAATGAGGATGGACTGGTGCCGAAGATGAAGCACACTCTGGCCATTCAACTGAAGTCACCACACAGGAAACTACTGACAAAATCCATAATACTTTATTGCAAGACTGCTGAATAAAAATTCATGAGATTGTTGAGACTGTAGGCACCTCAATGGAGCAAGCGGATTATATCTTGCAAGGAGAATTGGCTATGAAGAAACTGTGTGCAAAGTGGGTGCTGCAACTGTTTTATCTCAACCAAAAGTGCATCTGGCACAATCTTTTGACACAATGTCTGGCAATGTTTATTCGAATCTGCAAGACTTTTTGCATCAATTTGTGACTGTTGCTGAAACCTGGATCCCTCATTACACACTAAGACTCAAAACAGCAGTCAAAACAAAGGACAAAGGCTGGTAAAAGCACGCCAAAGAAGATAAAGACTGGCCACTGTTTCTTGTGATTCTCACGGAATAATCTTAATATAGTACTCAGAATAAGGAAAAAGCATAACTGGACCCTATTACGCTTCACTGCTGGATCATTTGAAAGTTTCGCAGGATGGAAAAAAGACCAAGGTGGGCAGGCAAAAAGGCACTCTTTCACCATGATAATACGTCATCCCATACATCAATGATAACAGGGCAAAAACGCATGCATTGGGCTTTGAACTGGTTCCTCAGCCACCCTATTCACCACAAGTGACATCTTCCTTTTTTCCAACTTGAAACTCTAGCTTGGTGGGAAGAAATTTGATCACACGAGGAAGGGATAGTTGCAGTCAACAAGTATTTTGCACAATTTGACAGAATGTATTTTTTAAAGTGGGATGCAAAAGCTGGAGGATCCCCGGGCCTAGTGTATGTCCCTCAAAGGAGACTATGTCAAGAAGTAACATAAGTTGTTTATGAAACAAATATTTTTTCTTGCTTCTTTAGCAGACTTCTCAGATCACCCTAGTATACTGAAATATATTTTCTGGCTGATCTTCTTTCACCTGTTCTCTTAATCTGACCATACCACTGCAATTTCTGTTTCTTTATTACACTAGTAACAGGGACTTCAATGCAGGATACATTATTCGTTCACCTCATATTTTATCTTGTCCTTTATACTAGTTTGTTTCACAGCGCTTATGAATTTCATTTCTATTGCTTGAATTCTGCTATATTATTTTTATCAGCAGAGTACATGTCTGAAAACCGTAAGTGAGGATGGGTGCAAGGTATGTGTGATACACAGTTGTTTTTGGCTTTTTGTGGTCCTTTACAGCCAAATAAAAGATTTCTGACTTGACCATAAAACTACGTAGGACTATAATTACAACAGTAAAATTTAGCAGGTCCAGAAATGAGAGTTTTTGTAATTGTTCTAACACAATATTTAGCTTGATTATTTTATAAACTGCTTGCTTGTAAGGTATTACTCTTCTGACTGTTTTAAGCTAAAAAATAGCTTACACTTGATCAATAAGGATAACAGGAACTTCCCTAATAACAGTCAGTGTATCATGCATTATCAATAAAAATTAATAACTCAGTAATTCATGTATTCTGCCTCTTATGCTAAGAATAGTTTCACACTGGACCATAAATGGCCAATGCTGCTTCAAAGATCTCAAAAGTCTTACATTCAATTCCTGGAGCATTATCTTAACAATTTTTTTACTAACAATTTAAATTATTTTTAGATTAGCCGTGATTTAAACTAGCACAATACAAACTGCAACAGTAATTTTCATCTAGACCTTTCTCCTTGTGCTTGGTTCAGAATGGCATTCCGTATTCTGGTGCAAACACCTTCAACATGCTCCCATTACTAATAAAGAAGAAACAGGGAATCCCAGCCAACCAAAAGAAAACTTACAGCATTAGTAACTTCTTCTACAAACTGCATGATTAGCTAATTGAAGAATCCTATTAACTGCAAGATCAACAGCAACAATATTTCTTGTAAGCAAGCATCTGTTGTTACATGCAGAAAACTGTTACCCTCTAATAAATATAAATAAGATAATGTATGCATTAAACTAGCCATAGAATATAATCAGCTGGCATTTATGATATTTTAGGCAACAGCAATTTTTTCAAAGTAAGAGATTTACTACTAGTACCACTACTGATAAATTAAATTCAGCCTCTGTAGACATGATGTCTGTATAGCAATTTAAAGGTAATAAATTCTCAGGATGGTATCACGGGACTTAGGATAACAAGGATCAGTTGGGGGAATGGGGAATAGGTTATGACACTCATATTAGTATTGTGAGAGGAGAAGGGATGGGTGGAGGAAATGAAGCACAATTTTATAGAAAATAAAAATTATTGAAAAACTGTGTTTATTAATAACCAAATATACTAATACTTCCACTTTATGATAGGTACCTGCTACTTACAATATAATTCATTGACAAAGTTTGTATGACATTTTCAAACATTATTTTGCTGTAAACACACTTTTTATATTCAATTTTTAGCAATGTTTGACACTGGTTGGTAATACAAGAAAAAGCATTGCAGACCGAAGGTACATTGCTAGTGGAGGTTTTCATAATATGTACAAGACATTACGCATTTTCATTTTCAAGGAGGAGAATAGTGGTGTCAGTAAATAGATTTAAGATTTCATGATGAATGACTCAAAGTACATTTGTTACTAATTAATTTCCATTACAGTTTCTTTATCTGAACCAATACTGAATTGATACATCTATCTGTGTGCCAGGGAAGGAGATGGGTTTAGAAAATCATTTTTTCTTCTCTCTTTTTTTCTTGTTTATGTATTACCGCCATAGACTTATTCTGCTACAGCTAAGAGTTATTCTTTCCGTTGAAAGAATGGTATGTGGAATATGGTTTTGGAAAATACTGGTAGTGGGGCTCGTTATGAAAGCATTAGTGTAGCATAAAGTTCATTTCCAATAATGGGTATATTTAATGTTTTATCAGTATAAATGCGAAAATTTAATATGTGCAGATCATATCTCAATACCAAATCATCTTACTTTATATCACTACGCTTGTTTGCGATGGATTAGGTCATTTGTCTTCATATCTTACCGAATAATCTGTCTTCCTACCGCCAGAATAGTTCTTCAATAAAATGTTACGCGTTGGAATATTTCTACATTTTGAAGTAAACAGTTGTATATTTTTCCTGTAAAGCGTTGTGCAGCATGTTTGTTGCGTTGCCATTTGTTTTGGTTTTTTGTTGTGGACAACAAAACGTCAAGGGTTTACTGCCAACGATATACCGCTGCCTGAAGTAGGCTGCGACCATCAAATTTTATCTTATTATTTTGCAACGTAATTGAATTAAACTTTGCTATATCAGATTTTTACATAATTTTACAGTTTCTTTGTAACCATTTCACATATCTATGTCATTTATTGTTTCATGGTAGGCCACAATCAGTTATTATTGGGCTTGCTCCTATGCATTTATTTCTTGGTAGTCATCATACAAACAGCGTCGTCTGCTACAAAGGAAGGTTGCAAAGCTAATCATGCTAATATTTGATTGATTCTTAGATAGATCCCACAGTGGGATGAGAAAGTAAGAATTCGGTTTAAAAAATTTTCTTATGATCATATATTATCTCAATTAATGTTACGTGCTTCACTTAAAATTGGTGAATTCTTGACTACTGTGGTAGTTGTCAAAAAATGGCTGAGAAGAGGAAGGGAAAGAAACGAAAGGAGGTAAACGGAAGCTAATATACCAGGATTTAATATTTATATTGTGTCAAGCTGTGCAGACACACAACATTTCGTAACAGTCGCGGTTTTCAATTGCTTATTTTGGAAAAATTGCTGATGTTTGGGAAGAGAACTAATGTATGAAAGAAGTGACGTTGGCGATTCTAGCAATTGTTGGCGTGTTGCGGTTTCAGTATCTCACCGGCTGGGAAAACATTATGAACATTGTCAAACTAGCTTTGTATATATCCTTCCGCATAAATGAATGACACACACGTCGTATCCTACCCATTTTATTTTAAGGTACCTTATTTAAACTCATACTCCTCTCGAAATAGAAGAAATAACATTAATTCTTGATTTGTTATTTTGAGACGTGTAAGTAGGTGGAATTATAGGAATTCATCATAACCCAAAATTCTCTGCTGTAGACTTAAAGAAACACTGTGTTTTGATGTACACTATTCTGTCTTTGCTCACATTCCGTTCATACAGTGGAGATTGCCCGCCTTCGTGTAGTTGTGCTAATCTTTCAGCCATATGGATAAAAGAGAGTCGTGTGTAGGTGGTCGTAGTTATTTGCTTTGTTCCATCACTGGATGGTCTAAGTACTAGGCCACCCATTCTGTGGGATTATATGATTCTTGTAGGAGTGACTTGCATGTGATATAGTGCTCTGTAGTCGTACCTTATCTGTGTATTATACCATTATGATGTCATCTGTGGAAATTTACAGTAAGCTTTCGGCATCAACATCCCATTTACCATGAACCACGCAACTTTTACTTTATTCTGCTTTGTTTGAAGTATTCTATTTTTGGTTCACAGTAGCAATTCTTCAGCATATATGCAACTACTTTTGATGAGCATCATTATTAACATGTTCTGTATTCCATTGCAGCAGATTATGTCTTTTTAGTTATAAAGTTCCAGAGATCCATGTGAGCTGTAAAACACCATGTGTATAAAACATTGCTTTTTTTATCACACATGAGCTTAATATAGAAGTAAAATGAAATGATGTTATGGTATAGTTAGGTTATAAAGTAACGACAGAAAATGTTTGCCTTATATCTGCATTTAAGCCACTCTGTTCCTTGTTGTTATGTGGGAAAAACTTCAATTTCCACGTAGGAAGTTATGTTCGTACTTGTAGTTACTTTTGTCACTGTGCCTAATATTGTGCTGAGCACAACATAAGTGTTGTTTTGATCTTCTTAATTTTAATTTTTTTTTTTTTTTTTAATTTGCCACCTTCTCACTTCACATCATTTTGCGAGTAAGGGTTTTTATGGCATCCTCTTTGTGTTTTAGTACTTAATGGTCATTTCAATACAGACCAGAAAGTTCTGTATTGTGTACTCAGTTCCATATTCCCCTAGCTCAGAAGGTGTCCTCACGACCACCTCTGCCTACCTAATGCGTGCTCATTACGTGGATATTGTTGCTAAGATATTTAGGTGAGAGAGCAGTCTCATTTTTAAGGGGAACCTGGTTTAGATCCATTTGTGATTGTTGTGGTTTAGCTTTTCTATGGTGCATTTAATGCATTTAAAGCAAATTATGGGGTTGATTCCATAAAGAGGGTGAGGACTGAATTTATTTTAAATCACTGTCCAATTAAATTTTTGCTATGTTTCTGATTTCAACTTGCCTTTATTTCTTGATGTTTGAAACTTTCCGTAGCACACACAAATTAATTCTTATATTGTAATAAAGACTCTGTCAGTCACCTTTCATTTATATGAACTGTGTTGACTGTAAAGTTTCTGTACCGTTTTAGTTACATTTTTCATGTCAGTTGTCCTACCCTGTTGTTCTACCAAGAGTTCTGTAAGAACTACACTGAAGAGGCAAAGAAACTGGTACACCTGCCTAATATTGTATAGGGCCTCCACGTGCACTCAGAAGTGCTACATGATGTGCCATGGACTCGACTAATGTCTGAAGTAATACTGGAGGGAACCGACACCATGAATCCTGCAGGGCTGTGCATAAATCTGTAAGAGTACAGGGGGGTGGAGACCTCATCTGAACAGCATGCTGTAAGGCATTCCAGATATGCTCAAGCAGAAGTGTTTGAACTCAGAAGAGTGTTCCTGGAGCCACTCAAGCAATTCTGGACATGTGGGATGTCACATTGTCGTGCCAGTCTTCGTTGGCCCTGTTCCTGCAGGATCTTTTTCCTGCACCAACCAATGTCGGGGATTTGATGTTTACTGGATTTCTCATATTCATGGTGAACTCATGAAATGGTTGCACCTCAGAGACCCTGTGTCCCATCACTCGGGCGCAGACTATATCATCACGTTCAAACTCACTTAAATCTTGATACCCTGCCATTGTAGCAGCAGTAACCAATCTAACAACTGTGACAGACACTCGTCTTATATAGGCTTTGCTGACCACAGCGCAATACCTATGTTCTGCCTGTTTACATATATCTGTATTTGAATACGCATGCCTATACCAGTTTCTTTGGCACTTCAGTGTAGAATTGTAGATATTTACGTGTGAGTTTCTCATTTTCGCTCTTGTTGCAAATACAGTATATAGAGTAGAACTAATAATGAATAACCAGAGGAATGGGGATAATATACTAAAAATAGCATAGTGATTACTTTATCGTAGCCAAGATAGATAAAAAGCAAACACCCATCGCAATAGTAAAATATGCCTTCTAGCTCTGCAGATGATGGAGATCTTGAAGAATGTGTGATGGATGAAGAAAATTATTTAGATAGTCAAGGGAAATAAAAATTGGCAAAGAGAGATAGTTGGAAAAGGAAGAGAAAAAAAAGAAACAGTATGGACTGAGGAAAAGGAATGAAAGGGGAAACCCTCTGGTAGAGTCTTGCCTAGGACACAACTTAATCTTTGCTAACACTTGACTTAAGAGTTGGAAATGAAGGTTATATACATGGAAAACCTAAAGACATCAAAAAGTTTCAAATAAATAATATGTAATGGTAAGACAGAGTTTAAACTGTAAAACATATTGTGTATGAGTTGTGACTGTGGAAATAATTTGTTAGTAAATTAATGAACTGCAGGTTAAAACTGAAGAAATTGCAGATAGGTAGAAAATTAGGAGATGGGACCCGGGTAAGTTGAAAGAACCAGAGGTTATTTAATTTTTCAAAGTGGGCATTGGGCAACAATTGACTGTAACAGTAACAGGGGAGATGACTACAGTAGAAGATAAATGGCTAGCTTTGAGAGATGAAGGCAACTTAGGACCAAATAGGCATGGCCTAGTAGAAATCCCTGGATAACATGGGAGATATTGAATTCAGTTGACAGAAGGAGAAAATATAAAAATGAAGCAGCAAAAGCAATGGAGACACAGATGCCTGAAAAAAGACACAGATGCCTTAAAAATGAGATTGACAGAAAATTCAAAATAACTGGGGAGAATAACTAGATGACAAATGCAAGACACTAGAAGCATTCATGACTAGAGAAAGAATAGATGTCACCCTCTAGAAAACTGAAGATATCTTTCAAGAAAAGAAAAGCAACTGTATGAATACCAAGATTTTTTATGGCAAGCCAGTACTAAGCAAACAAGGGAAAACTGAAAGGTAGAAGAAATAAGAGGGTAAGTCAATTATTATCTGCAAAGTAGTTATAAAATTTATTATAATCAATTGGACACTTACAAGAACATCATTTTTCGACATAGTCTCCGTGCGTTTCAACGCACTTGGTCCATCATTGTACAAGCTTCCTGATGGCCTCATAAAAGAAGGCTCTCGGTTTAGCTGCGAGCCAGGAATGCACCGCTTCTTTAACTGCTTTGTCTGAGGCAAATCTACAACCCCTTAATGCCTTTTTGAATGGACCAAACAAGCGATAGTCAGAAGGGGCAAGTTCGGGACTATATGGAGGATGATCCAGTGCTTCAAATTTGAGTTTCTGGAGCGTTTCAGCAGTGTGGGCAGCAGTATCCAGACGGGCATTGTCGTGCAACAACACAACACCTTTTGACAGCAATCCTCGGCATTTGCTTCGAATTGCAGGCTTTAGCCTGGCAGTAAGCATCTCACTGTAACATACACTGTTTATTGTTGTGCCCCCTTTCCCCATAATGTTCCAGTACTGGATCTTGTGTGTCCCAAAAAACTGTAAGCATCAGTTTTCCTGTGGACAGTTGGATCTTGATCTTTTTCGTGCATGGCGAATTTGGATGTTTCCACTCCATACTCTGCCATTTACTCTGTGACTCGTAATGATGGATCCATGTTTCGTCAGCAGTAATGATCCTGTCTAAGAAGTTGTCCCCTTCATTACCATAGCAATCCAAATGTTTTTTGCAGATGTCCAAGCACATTTGTTTATGTAACTGTGCGAGTTGTTTTGGGACCCATCTTGCACAAACTTTATGAAACCCAAGTCTGTTGTGGATGATTTTGTAGGCAGAACTATGACTAATTTGCAGATGATGTGCCACTTCGTCAGTAGTTGATCGTCTGTCTAAGAGAATCATTTCATGTGAACGCTCAATGGTTTCTTCATTTGTGGCGGTAAACAGTCGTCCGGCTCCTTCATCATGCGTAACACTTATGCGACCATTTCAGAATATTTCAGTCCATTTGTAGACACTCTGTTGTGGCAAAACACTATTCCCGTACTGTAACGAAAGTCTTCTATGAATTTCGGCCCCTTATACGCCTTCCGACCACAAAAAATGGATCACTGAACGTCGCTCTTCTTTAGTGCAATTAGACAGCGGAACAGCCATGATTAACAGCATGGCAGCGATAATGAAACTAACCTAGCAGCTCGAAAATTGCAAAGATATAACAGCAAATAAACAAAGCATGCGTCATCAACATAAAATGACAGTATTACCAAAGTGAACAAAAATATAACTAAATTGTGGATAATAATTGACTTACCCTCGTATACAGAGGGGCTGTACAAGAGAAATGAACTTGAAAGCACTATTGTAGAAAGGAAAGCAGTAGATTAAGATGAATTCGACAGTGCACTGCCTAGGTGGAAACAAGACCAGTGAAGTAGAAGACGTTCTCTGAAATATTGAGATTTTTCAGGGAGTTAGCCATGACAAAAACTATTCCTCTCAGATATGTGAGACAGATGTAATATTTATGTATTTATTCATCCATTCAGGGATCATTGCGCTATAATATTAGAGTTGTTATCATAATACGATGAAAATAAATACCTCAGATCTACACACACATACAGTATATGTATATTTTTACTGGAATTTAGGGCCTTTAGCTTTCGCTATACAGCTAGCTCATAATTACATAAAAGATACAGGTATTGATAAAAAATTAATGTTAAAAATTTTGTTTGTTTGTTTGTAGACTTAGTGTTCGTAGTTACGGATAGACCAATATCATATAATCATTTTATAATCAAATTTTATGAACACTTTTGCACAGTCCAAATACCTGCTGCAATACTGAATCCATACATTGCATGGAAGCACCTCTTCTTTTTAAGGGATTGTAGTCTGGGGCTCCCAAAGCTGCTGCATAGAAGCAGAAAGGTGTCTCTACAATGTGTAGCTTGTGAAGGTGTTTACAGAATCATCTCTGGTTAATTTGAGTCTGGTTGTTAGCAAACCGAGGTGCCTAGGCATTGAATTGGGGGATTGATGGATGACTTGTTGTGTACTTTTTGCCTTTGTGTCTTGTTTCCTCCCATTCCCATTAGCACTCTTATATTGTCGACTGTGTAGTACGCAGGTGGGCAACCAGTGGCCAACAGGCTGATTCTGACCAGCAGTTAGTTTCATTCTGGCCCACGGAAGAAATTCTTGGGAGACAGTGTGTGGACATACTAGAACACTGCAACTATTGAAATTGAAGGTATTTTGTAACAAATTAGCTGCAACTAGTTGCTCTGTTAGACAGTTTTTGTCCCATGATGACATTGCAAAGAGCCTGCCATCCCATCTTCAGATGTTTATGTTTATTTCTGTGTCATGAACATTGTTTCTTTACTAACAGTATTTCATATTTTTGGAATGGTAGTTTTTAAGACAGCTGTTGTGAAACATCGTAAGTAAAGAAACAATTTTCACGATGAGTGAATAAATGTAAACACCTGGTGATGGGGAAACATGAAATAAATGTACTCGTGAATAGGTGTGTTCCTAGACCTAATTTGCTGGTGTGGCTTGTCGGGAAAGTGGTGCCATACATATTGGTGCATTACTGTAAAACCATTAATGACATGGAACTATAGTTTTGATTTTATGTGTGAGGAGCACTGCTGCTGTGGCACATAATGATGCGGCCCGTGAGCTTCAGTATGTGAATCAGTCCCAAGGGTCACCGAAGGTTGCCCATGACTGGCGTAGGACATGTGATAGATATCACCCAAATGAAATTCCAACACTTCAAAACAGTGGGTTTTTCAGTCAAACTGGTGCAATAAAATTTAAGTACCATTAGAGCAGACGAAGAGTCATGGAGTAGGAAATGTAGAGATGCTGTCATCTGCAAGCAGAAACAAAGTGCTTATAGTATCGCAACGAGTTCCATGGTTGTGATACTTTCTTTTGCTGGTAATTTGAGAAGCTCAGCCTCTGCTAAGATGCAATGCAGTACATGCTTCCAACAGAGTTGCTGGTTATAGAGCCTTCAATACAGATATACATTTCTTACGGATACTCTCTTAAAAACTGTACCAAAATTTTTTTGTTCGTGTGAGCCTCATGATGAAAGCTATTACCAGTTGGTAGGTGCACCTTAGACAATTTAAATGGGAATGAGACACTAAAACTATTTAGTCTATGTGTTGTAATGATCTTCTTTGAAATCTCCTGAGTATCTAAATATGCATGGACTGGTGGAGGAAGAGGTCTAGCAATCCAGGAGCATCTGGATAAGCACTGTATGGTGAAGTTAGAGACAGTCGATCTCAGATTTTTGGCTTCATATTGATTCCTTTAAGGAAAAAATATAGTGCAGAGATACTGCCGGACTACTTAATAGATGGACTGGAGGTTCATGTGCTTCAGCCAAGAGTGCATTGGTAGGCGTCAGCCTTTTATATTAGCATTTATTAATTCTGTTGAGATAACTGACAGTTGCAGATCCATAATGTCCAGCCGGCCGCGGTGGTCTAGCGGTTCAGGCGCTCAGTCCGGAACCGCGCGACTGCTACGGTCGCAGGTTCGAATCCTGCCTCAGGCATGCATGTGTATGATGCCCTTAGGTTAGTTAGGTTTAAGTAGTTCTAAGTTCTAGGGGACTGATGACCAGAGATGTTAAGTCCCATAGTGCTCAGAGCCATTTGAACCATAATGTCCACTCCCATAATCAATAATAGAATGTACCACCAAGCAGTAAATTATTAGCGCTGTTCTGATGTTCAAGTTCCACCCAAGTTCTGTAATATCTCTAATGATGTTGACTCCTATCTCTCATTTCGTAGCTACATATTTTGTGTGCGTCTTCCAGTTCGGCTTATGTTTGATGAAGTGGCCCAGATATTTGTCTTGGGTGACTTCATCTCAAAATCATACAGGTCATGTCAACTCGAAACATGAATTTCTATGGAAAAAAATATATAAAACCTCTATATCGTAGGTGTTAAGAAGTAAAATATTTTTTTATCTTAATTTTTGAAAATGGTACAGCCCTTTGAAAAATGTGTATTTTGTAAATAACTTTTAGCTCCAACTATCTGTATTATGTAAATATTTATTGCTAAGAATGTAAAAAATTACATTTGTGTGAGTTTTTACGAATTATTTACTCGAAAACTGCCATCCAAAAACTTTTGAGAACTACACAAATATTGTATGATTACTATGTTAGTAGGCAGTGCAAACACAGTGGGCAATATTTTTGTGTCTAAAGTGTTCAAAATGTTTCAACATTTGCATATTTCGCATCACTGAATTTCTGGTGTAAAAATATGTATGTTGGCAACACTGTTTCCCGTGCTCTTCTGTTTATAACAAACAAGTGAGAACTTGCACATAAACCGTTCTGCATTGAGCTTTGTGTTTGGTTTGAGCTTTTTGTTAGATACAATGCCAGTAAGGAAATACAGGAGTGAAAGAATGATGTGTGTGGACTATGAAAAAAGACACAAGAAGGTGGTGTTTAAGAAAACTGAAAAATGCTTCACAGTTGTGGGAAATCTGTCAGATGTATTGCAGAAATATCTTGGTCCTCAAGTAACAGTATTAGCATCACATCTGTTGTGCAGAAATTGCTATACTCACTACAAGAAGAAATTTAGTGACAACCCAACTGAATGATCACCATCACCCGAATGTGAAACTGAAGAAAACAGTGCAGATGTTAATATTCCTGGGTGTTGTATGTTAGCATTTCTTCTATAGCCCCTACTGTATCCCCCTGTAAACGTCCAGGAAAGGTAAGAAGCACAAGAAGAAAACAGTATGTAAAAAGAACCAAGTTTTACACAAGCAACGTCTTCAAAACTTTGTGAGATAGCTAATGTAGATACATTTTGTGCAGAACCTGAAGATAATGATATGTGGACGAAACACAACAAAACCTAAATACTGCTATCTCAGCAGCCACATGTACTGAGAAGGTACAGCTACTGACACTTTTACCAGGTAGCTATTCTAAGCAGCAGATACAGAAATACATTCCCACTTCCTCACATTATTTGATTTTAAAAGCTCATAAAATAAAGAATGAGAAAGGTTTTTGGGCATCCCAGATTCTTACTGCGGGCGTCCATTGCAAGATGATATGCTTACTATTGCTCTGGAATATTACTTAAGTGCTGACAAAGAATGCAGCTGGCAAAGTTCTAACCAAGCTGATGTTATCTCTGTTAGTAAAAATGATAGAAAAATCGAAAAAGGTAAAAAGATATATGACAAGGTCAATAAAAGAAGCATACTCCGTAATGACAAAAGAGAAATTGGTCTTGCAAAATTCTACCCCTAACGATCAAAATGGGTAAAATGTCAGCCAGTGAAGGAAGTGTGCACACATACAGGGTGAGTCAGGAGGAAAGGTGCATGCATTGAGGGGTGATAGTATTAGTGATTCCGAACAAAAAAACTTCATATGGACGTAGGCCCTATTCTGAATAGTTTCCAAGATGTAGAACACATTTAGTATCACTTTTGTATGTTTCTCTTGAATAACTCGAGAACCACACCCTCCAGCAAAAATGTGTCGCAGTACAAAATTAAACTGCATTAAATTTCCCACAAAAAGGCCCTATTCATTCTTTTCTCTAGAACTAATGGTTTGTGCGAAGAGAGCGCGAGAATGTTGAAAACTTGCTCGACACACATGTGCTGTAGTTTACGTAGTTTTTGTAGGCCAGTTTGAGGTAGCATATTGAGTTAGCAAGTTGAAATGAACAGTTTGATACGGGACACTTGCAGTTTATCAAGTCAGGAAACTACCTCAGATTGAGGTAGCGAGTTGAGATGAGCAGTTTGATATGGGACACTTGTGGTCTATCAAGTCGGGAAACTACCTCAAATTGGCCTACAAAAACTTCGTAAGCTACAGTGAATGCACGTCAAGCAAATTTTTCAACATTCTTGCACTCTCTTCGCGCAAATCATTAGTTCTAGAGAAAAAAAGGAATAGGACTGCTTCTCTCTCTCTCTCTCTCTCTCTCTCTCTCTCTCTCATAATTTTTAAGGAATAGGACTGCTTCTCTCTCTCTCTCTCTCTCTCTCTCTCTCTCTCTCTCTCTCTCTCTCTCTCATATTTTTTTTTAAAAGGAAATTTTGTACTGCAACACGTTTTCGTTGGAGGATGCAGTTTTCGAGTTATTCAAGAGAAACGTATAAAAGTGATATTACATGTGTTCTATCTCAGAAACCATTCGGAACAGGGCATAAGTCCATATGAAGTTTTTTGTTCAGAATCACTAATACTATCACCTCTCAAAGCATGTACCTTTGCTCCTGACTCACCCTGTATTTACTACACTAAATTGAAACCTGTTTGTTTCACCATAAACAGTATGACAAGAAAGTAGTACACAGAGATGGACCTGGTGCTTTTGTGTATATTTCAAGAGCCACAAGATAAATGTTAGTTGCAGGAGTGACGTGTGCAATGTGTCCTGGTGATGAAGTGATGACTGTTGAAGCATTACACCTGCAGGATACTGACAATGATGTAGCCTATGGGAAGGGGAAGAGTTGGTGAAGAAGACAGTAGAGCCAGAGAAGTTTGTTACAGAGGTTAGGCATTGAGTCATGAAAGGAATAACTCGCCATCATATCCAGAGGAATCAGAGACAGGCCATAGCAGAAGTAAAAACAGACACATCCCAGAATACTTACACATTAGTTCTTCATTTCGACTTTGCTGAACACTGGTCTGTTGCTTTGCAGAACAAAATTCAAAGTTACTGCTGGCACACATCATAGGTATCAATATTCACCCATGTTGCTAACTTCCTTGGAACATCACATTGTTTTGATATTGTCAGTGATGATCTCATTCATGACAGGCTCATGCATGCTACGCTGTCAGCATGATAATTCTAGACATAGCATCTAGAGGCCATGCATCTCCTAAAATTGTGTATGTGACTGATGGTTCAGCATCTCATTTTAAAAACTACTTTCAGCATTATGAGTTTGGTCAACACTTAAGCACAGGAATTAAGACAAAAAATGCATATTTTCAACACCAAGTCATGGAAAAAGTGCATGCGATGTGGTATGAGGTGTGTGTAAACGTCTTGCGACAAGATTTAATCTCCAGCATGAAGCTGTTGATGCTGTAAGAGATGCTACTGGATTTGTACGCACCATATCAACATTAGTAATAAACATGAAACTCTTAATTCTAAATGAAAGTACATTAAGGGAATTCCATTTAAAAAAAGAGAGAAGAGTCATCTATTATGAAGCCTGCAATAGCAGTTCAATTAAGTCACTACTGGATCGCATCCCAGAGTGGCACATACATTACAAGAATGGTTCTCCATGAAATGCAGCCTGTTTGTTACTGTGTGTGAAATGCAGAGACTACCATGTACATTAGAAGACTTTGTAGAGAGCCACTTCATTTCTTGTGTGTATGAGAATCATTGGTGGATGGGTCAGATAATAAGTGTCTCTCATGAGCTGCAAGATATAACCATCTCCTTTATGACACCTCATGGTCCTGCTAATGCTTTCAAATGGCCATCATCAAAAGATAAGTGTGCAGTTCCCATTTCCCAAGGACTGCTCTTGTTGGATCCTCCTTGTCTGTGTGCAAATTCAGCTAAGTCCAAGAAAGAAGGAGAAGAAAAAATAAATAAATAAAAAAAATGAACTCTTTTTCAACAGTGCAGTGTTGATTGTTAGATTGTAGGCAATTTTAATTCATGGAAAGTCGTGAAGAAGTAAAATTGTGTCAGAAGACAATATTAATTTGTGAATAATATAATGGAAAGAAAAATGGGTATAAATATTCTATATCTCATTTTTGTTTTAAAATGCTTTAGAACAAAATTATGTATTGTTTTCCCACTCACTTATAATGTTGTAAAGTAACTATTTTGATTCAAGAATACCAGTTTTGCATGACGTTTACTTAAAAATCAGTGATCAGTTTAAATATTTAAGTGTCCATTATTTGTTGACCTTGAGAGTAGAGCTAGGTGTACATTACAAATTTCTCACATTTTGTACAGATGAGTATTGCCCACTCTGATTGTACATTCCCTAAGTACAATGACCGATAATGTACCATGAAATTTTTAGAACATTTAGAATAGGGGTTGTGGAGAAAATAATTTCCAGATAACCAAAAAATTTCAGATTCTTTCACCTTTGTGTACAAATAATTTGACAGTTTAAACTGTGCATTAATGTAATAGCTGACAGTTAGCAGTCTTTCAACTTATCATTTCTTAAGACGGTTAACATCCTGTGACTGTTCATATTTTCAAAACTTGATTTTAAAATTAGCAAAAAGTTACAAATTTTCATAGTTTATATTATAATTTTTTAATTTTCCCTTTTGTCATGACATTTTCACAAATATTGCCATTTAGAGAGGTCTGTAGCATTTTAACAAATCATCAGAAAATCTAAATATTGTTGTTTTGGAGAAGTGTCATATGGAGCTTCAACGTATATATTTTTTCAGCAAACTTTGAAATAGTGATGTGACACATTCAATCATTACCCGTTTGATTTGAGATGGAATCGCACTCTGCTATGTTTGAAGAAAAGTGGTAGGGACCTTGTGGTATTACCATTGGTAGATTCAATCTGTGCCTCAGAAACAATACTGCATTTAAACCACTGTGTAACACTTGCCAGATGAGAAGCAAAGGAATTACAGACATTGGCTATGATGGGGCATCGATTTAAATCAATGGGGAAAGTTGAAAATTTGTGTCGGACTGGGATTTGAACCGAGGTCTCCCGCTTACTAGGCAGATGCTCTGATCACCAAGCTGTGGTCATTGCAACTGCACAGAGTACCCTAGCACACCTGCCGTCAGACACAAACTCTCAGCTTAACCACACACTACAAATGCAGTGCCCCTTGCCCATTATCCTCATTACTCACAGCATTTCACCGATTTCCTTAAGAGTTCGAGCCTGGTGTGCAGCTGCACTGAAGAGAATGTTGCCCAACCCACCACTGTAAATGGAATTTGTCCATTCTTTATTCTTGTGCTGAATGATCGAAAACAATTTGAAAGTGTGACTGTTTATTAACAAATGTGCATGAATATCCACACAACTACTTACAAGAAAATGTCTTTCCTGATGTCCCTGTGTGATGAACCTCAGAGTCATGGTAGGCAGCAGCAGAAAGACCTGGCATTGTACTGGGCCGGTGCTGCTGGTGTATGACTAATGTACTGCTGGTGAAGACAATGATGAACTTGGCCTTGTCTGCTGGCACAGAGGGCAGAGACGAAATTGCTGGTACTGCTAACTTGAAGTGCTGAGACTGAACTGCTGATGCGGCCAGACGGAACTGATGCTACTGCTGACTTGAGGTGTAGGGCATAACTGACTTAGCATGGTCCCACATTGGCCTAAATAGCCGGGCATGGATGGATACCAAAGTATTACTGCAAGGGCAATTGAAAATACTAAACAACACTAGAAATTGACCCCAACATAAAACACGTACCACGTCCGCATAGGGGAACAGCGACTGGCGTAGGCAGTCATAGGAAGGGCCAGTGTCAGAGGGGCTTGGAGTAAAGCTTCCAAGAATGCACAGCCCAGGGCACCAGAAGAACACAAGAAAGCATCAGTGGCACCAGCCAATGCGATGACGGGACCAGCAACAACAACTCAAGCAGCTGTGGTGGACGCTGTGGCAATGCCCCCCCCCCCCCCCCCAGGGGGTCCACAACTCTTTTGTGGATACGTGCGTGGCGAGCACGGGGCCCCGAGCCATTGCAGCCTTCTTTCTCTCCCGGGCTGCATTTCCTTTCCCTTCCCCTCCTTTCCCCTCCATGCTCCTTTCCCCTCGCCCTCTCCTCTCCCTCTATTGGTGTCCTTGCTTATGTTGGCCCCCGCTATCCTCCTGGTTCTGTTGGTTTTACACTCCGGCTTTGTTGCGT
Organism: Schistocerca serialis cubense; assembly: GCF_023864345.2. Lineage (NCBI taxonomy): Eukaryota > Metazoa > Arthropoda > Insecta > Orthoptera > Acrididae > Schistocerca > Schistocerca serialis. The sequence goes on from NC_064641.1 coordinate 862,329,837, forward strand.
AATCATCTCCTCCTTTTGGCATTCCTTGGTCCCCCTCTGGGGTTTGACCTCCATTACAAAATTTCTCCTCCATAGTGTGAGCCATTTGGGGAAGAGCACCTTACCTAGTGTCTCCGACGTGCGCCCTCCTAGTACATTCCACCTTTTCTTTCACGTCGTCGTCTGATGCTAGGGTGCATAGCCTGCACGGTAGCCAGCCCATGTGGTGGGGTCGCTATGTACCCTTTTGGTTGAGCCCCCTGAACACACAGGGATCACACTTCTGATACCTGAGCTGTGACCTCCTCATGCATGCCTTGGAGTGGTTGCTCGTCATCCTGGAGCATCGGAACTCCCGGCAATGGCCGCCGTGCCAGACGGCCCTTGCTGTGGCTGGGTGGCGCCCGTGAGGAGAGCCCCTGATCGGAGTGGGTGGTATCAGAGCGGACGCTATGCAGATGAAACGCATACAGGTCCAAAACTCTGGCCGTTCTTCTGCAGCCGTCTCTCTGCGTGGAACTGATTCCTCAAGTGCTGCTTCTCTTGCCCCTTTGGCCTTCCCTTCCATGGCTACCTCATGGGAAGAGGGTCAGGCTCGTCGTCTAGGGGCAAAACCTTTCCCCCGTTATGTAGTTTGCACCAGGACTGATGGAGATACTTTCACCAGTGTCAAACCTTTATTCTTTGTGGAATACATTGAAGACAAGTTTGGCGAAGTGGACTCCCTGAGCAAGATGCGGTTGGGTTCGTTGCTGATAAAAACTGCTTCAGCTGCCCAATCTGCGGCCCTTCGTGCCTGTACCCATCTTGGCACAATTCCTGTGTCCATTACCCCTCACCAGTCTCTAAATATGGTACAAGGTGTGATTTTTCACAGGGACCTCATCCTTCAAACTGATGAGGAACTTCGGGACAATCTCGGACGGCGGGGTGTTCACTTTGATCCTCGTGTTCAGAAGGGTCCTAAAGAGAATCGTATTGATACTGGTGCCTTTATCCTGGCCTTTGAAGGGGATACCCTTCCTGAGAAAGTTAAGATTATGGTCTATCGCTGTGATGTGAAGCCGTACATCCCACCTCCTATGAGGTGTTTTAAGTGCTTGCGTTTTGGCCACATGTCTTCTCGCTGTTCCCAGGCCCCTCTCTGTGGTGACTGTGGACGTCCACTCCATGAGGGGAGTCCCAGTGTTCCCCCTCCTGTATGTGTAAATTGTCATGGTAGCCATTCTCCACATTCACCAGATTGCCCAGTATATAAGAAAGAAAAAAAGATACAGGAGTATAAGTCCCTCGATCGTTTAACCTACACAGAGGCCCGTAAGAAATATGCACGACTGCACCCTGTGTCCATGACATCTAGTTACGCCTTGGTTACATCTTCACCCCTTCCTCCCCCTTCCTTACCCCCATCGCGGACCCCTCTCTTCCCCCCCTCTCCTGCGGCTCCCACACCTTCTCCTATGGCGCGCTGCTCCCCCTCCCCAGCCGGTGAAGTGTCCCACTCCTTCGGCGTCTGCCGGTCAAGGGCGCCTCTCCCGGCACCTTCCAGGTCAAAGGTCTGCTGCCGCGAGGCGACCACGAGAGCCGCGGTCTGTCGGTCCCCAGGTCGCCTGGTCTCTTTCTGTTCCTGATCTTGCTGCAGCTGGCTCCTTTATGCCACACAGCCCTCCTCAATCTCAGCCTGAAAAGAAGAAGAAACATAAGTCCTGGGACAAAGAGCCTCTGGTGTCACCGGAGGTCCCTTCCCCGACTTCACAACCGGATTCTGACCTGTCGTTCATGGATGTCGCCCCCTCCTTATCGGTGACGGGTGGGGACCCGGCGGTATGACTGGATTTAGCGTGTTCAGCCCTCGTTTAAACCATCGTTCTGTGGTTCTCCAATGGAATTGTAATGGATACTATCGTCACCTTCCGGAATTGAAATCCCTTCTTTCGTCCTACTCTGCAGCTTGTGTGGTTCTCCAGGAATCTCATTTTACTGATGCTCACTCACCGACCCTCCGTGGGTTCCGTGTTTTCTGTCGAAATCGGGTCGGACCCTTGCGGGCTTCTGGTGGCGTTTGTACGTTGGTCCGTACAGACATTGCTAGCACGTGGATTCCTCTCCAAACTACATTGGAAGCGGTTGCTGTTAGGGTCCACTTAGACTCTGCAGTCACAGTTTGCAATCTTTATCTCCCTCCTGACAGGACTCTTACACCTGCTGCCTTAACCACCCTTCTTCAGAAACTTCCTCCTCCCTTCCTCCTCCTTGGGGATTTTAATGCTCATCATCCTTTGTGGGGCAGTGCCTTTCCATCTAGACGAGGTCTTCTTATAGACCAATTTATTGCAGACCACGACCTGTGCCTTCTTAATGATGGCTCCCCTACTCATTTCAGTGCCGGTCATGGTACCTTTTCTGCCATTGATCTTTCTCTTTCTTCTCCCTCTCTCCTCCCTTCATTACACTGGTCGCCACATGACGACCTTTGTAATAGTGACCATTTCCCGTTGATTATCACACTCCCTTCCCGCTCCCCGATGGACAGGTTACCTTGTTGGTCTTTCCACCGCACCAATTGGCCTCTATACACTGCACAGGTCGAGTTTTCTCCCTCTTTGTTGGGTTGTATTGATGACGTCCTACGTGATGTGTCTGACGCGATTGTTCGCGCTGCTAACCTTGCTGTCCCGCGCTCATCTGGACCATTTCGTCGCCGGCAAGTCCCGTGGTGGAGTACGGCCATTGCCATTGCCACCCGTGATCGCCGTCGAGCTTTGCAACACTTTAAGAGGCACCCATCCGTAGCCAGCCTTACTACCTTTAAACGCCTCCGTGCTAAAGCCCGTTATTTAATCAAACAGGGTAAGCGGATATGTTGGGAACGATTCATTTCTTCCCTTGGTTCTACTGTCCCTCTGTCACGGGTATGGGCTACACTTCGTTCTCTCCAAGGTTGCCATCAGCAGTCCACCCTGCCAGGCCTTCACCTCCCAGATGGCATTTGTACGGACCCATTAGTTCTTGCAGAACATCTTGCGACCCATTTTGCAGTGGCGTCAGTGTCAGCCTCCTATCCAGCTGCTTTCCTTCTTCAAAAACAGCTGGCTGAAGCTTCCACCTTATGTTTCACCCCTTGTGAGTCAGAATCTTACAACGAACCTTTTACTGAATGGGAATTTCTTTCTGCTCTATCTTCTTCTCATGATACAGCCCCTGGCCCAGATTCCATTCATAACCAACTGCTTCAACATCTCAGTGCTCCACAACGGCAACATCTTCTTCGGGTGTTTAACCGTATCTGGCTCCAGGGTGACTTCCCTTCTCAGTGGAGGGATAGCATTGTGGTTCCTGTCCTTAAGCCTGGTAAGAACCCCTATCTGTTGACAGCTATTGGCCAATTAGTTTGACCAATGTTGTTTGTAAGTTACTTGAACGGATGGTAGCCCGTCGGCTCAATTGGGTCCTCAAATCTCGGGATCTATTGTCGCCTTACCAGTGTGGCTTTCGAGAGGGACGGTCTTCAATCGATCATTTACTTCACTTGGAATCCGCAGTTCGGCAGGCTTTTTCCCAGCGCCGCCATTTGGTTGCAGTGTTTTTTGACCTTTGCAAGGCCTATGACACGGCCTGGCACCATCACATTTTACTTACCCTTCATCAGTGGGGTCTTCGGGGCCCACTCCCGATTTTTATCCGCCAGTTCCTGATCCATCGGTCATTCAGAGTTCGAGTTGGTACTGCTTTTAGTTCTCCACGGACCCGGGAGACGGGCATCCCACAGGGTGCTGTCTTGAGTGTCCTTCTTTTCCTCATTGCTATCGATGGACTTGTGGCCTCTGTCGGTCCCTTGGTCGCCCCTGCCCTGTATGTGGATGATTTCTGCATTTGGGTTAGTTCCTCCTCGATGGCATCTGCAGAGTGGCAGCTCCAGGTAGCTATACGGCGTGCCTCTGCATGGACCCTCTCACACGGGTTTCAATTCTCTCCTTTAAAATCGCGAGTGGTCCACTTCTGTCGCCGTACTACGATCCACCCTGATCCAGAGCTCTTATCTCGCTGCACAACGATTGCCTGTGGTCCCACAGTTTCATTTCCTGGGTCTTCTTTTCGACAACGAGCTCACTTGGCTGCCCCATATCAGACTCCTGAAGGTAGGATGTTTCCATAAACTCAATGTCCTTCGCTTCCTTGCCCACTGGTCTTGGGGTGCGGACCGTTCCCTCATCCTCCGTCTTTATCGTGATCTAGTTCTGTCTCGCTTGGACTATGGTTGTCAAGTTTATGGTTCAGCTGTTCCTTCCACACTGCACGTGCTGGATCCAGTCCACCATCGTGGTATCCGTTTAGCCACCGGTGCCTTCCCTACTAGCCCTGTTGATAGTCTCCTGGTTGAAGCTGGGATCCCCCCCCTCCTCCCCTTTCTGTTCGGCGGTCCCAGCTTCTGGTGTCTTATGCACTCACTATCCATTCCTCTCCCACTCATCCTTCCTATTCTATCCTGTTCCCAGACCATGGACGTCGCCCACCCGACTCCCGCCCTCGGGCGGGTTTACTGGTTGGGCTGCGCCTTGCGTCTCTTTGCCGTGATTTTCAGCTTCCTTCTTTGTCCTGTCTTCCTCGCTCCCTCCCCTCCACCCCTCCTTGGTTAGTTCCTCGGCCTCGACTTCGGATGGATCTCCGCCGCGGTCCGAAAGATTCCATCCCCCCGGTGTTCTGTTCCTTTTTCCGCCAAATTTTGTGGGAGTTTCGGGATGCTGCTGTTTTTTACACTGATGGCTCTAAATCTGCTGATCGTGTTGGGTATGCCTTCACGTCCTCTGTTGGAACGGAAAGTCATCTGCTGCCACCTACATGTGGGGTGTTTACTGCGGAATTGATGGCAATTTCCCAGGCTCTTACCTTTATTAAACAGTCCCAACACAACCGCGTTTTGTTATGCACGGACTCGATGAGTGGCCTTCTTGCTATTGACCGGTGTTTTTTGCGCCATCCCTTGGTCTCTGCCATCCATGACCATCTCGCTGATATTCACCGTGCTGCTTGTTCTATTGACTTCCTTTGGGTCCCTGGCCATGTGGGTATCCCGGGTAATGAGCTCGCTGATCGTTTGGCTGGGGGAGCAGTTACTTACCACCCCCCTCCCCTCCACCCCCCCCCCCCCCCCCTGTTTTCTGTAGCCCCTCCTGCAGTGGATTTATGGCTTCACATCAAATCCCGCTTCGCACAGTCATGGGCCAATTCTTGGGAGGCTACTCCCCTGTCTAGTAAACTTCGTGCAATTAAGGTGACACCAGGCCCATGGCGTTCTTCCTTTCGCATCTCCCGAAAGGACTCGACCGCACTGTGTCGTCTCCGCATTGGCCATACTCGGTTGACCCATGGTTTTCTTTTGCGTGATGAGCCACCCCCACTATGTGGTTGTGGAGCCTTCCAGTCAGTAGCCCACATTTTGGTTGAATGCCCCCTTCTTTTGGCTCTGCGTGCTAAGTACAGGCTCCCCCACACTTTACCTTTGATGTTGGCTGACGATTCCCGGATGGTCTCTCTGGTTCTTGGTTTCCTTCGGGAAAGTGGTTTTTATTCTCAGTTTTAAGGTTTTTAATCTCTCTCTGGTGTTGGGGCGGGGCGGTGAGTGAGTGGGTGTCTCCCACTGTAAGCAGTGTTCGGAGATTCCTGATTCACCTCCCTGACCGAATTCCTCTTTTCTTCCCCTTTTACTCAGTTTTTACCCTTTTTTTTTTTAAGGCTTGGTTAGTCTTTCTATTCCCATACGTATTTTCTACATTATAGCAGTTATACCTTTTAAGTCACAGGTGGTCTTGCCTATGCTGCTTCAGCATAGTGTTGGGTTCGTTCTCTTGCCGACTTCCCTCATTTTGTTTTTTACCAATGACAACATGACTGCCTTTTTACATTTTTTCCCTTTTTCTGTTTTATTGTTCTGACTTTACTGAGTTGTCCCATTAGCGGAATGGCGCATATTTGAAACAAGGGACTGATGACCTTGCTGTTTGGTCCCTTACACCTCAACCAACCAAGCTGTGGCGATGCCAGCAGGAATGAATGGACCGGCCGCAGTGTCGGCGGTGGCACCGAGAGAACTGTCCAAAACAGGGCTGACATTGAGCACGCGGACAAGATAGCCTGTTTCAGCATCAACAGAGGTGGCAACATGTGGAGAACCGGTCTGTACGTGGCTGGTGACAGGTGGATTGAGCACGGGGACAAGACAGCCTGTGTCAGCATCAACAGAGGTGGCAACATGTGGAGAACCGGCCTGTACGTGGCTGGTGACAGATGGATTGATGACGGAATTGATGTCATCATAGACATATGTTTCGATGAAGGGGGAGGTCAGCCAGAACAGGGCCAATATTGGACAGATGAACTACTGGATCGGCATCATTGCAGACAGACTTGGTCAGGACTTGAGAAGGTCATGCAGAACAGGGATGGCAGCGTAAAGACTGGCATCGACCGGGACAGGGTGGGCATTGACAAAGGTGGTGGCAGCTTGAGGGTCAGTGATATGCGGTTGGATGACAGGGCAGATGCCACCACTGATGGGTTTGCCAGCAACAGAAGGCAGCTTCAGGAGTGACACCAAGAGGAGGGCAGGCTGTAAATGGGTCGGTGCTAACAGGACTGACACTGATGGTAAGACTCGGTGTCCAGTGGCGTTACAGACAACGGCTGATCCAAGAGTGGTGGTACTACTCCTGTAGAACTCTGAGAATAAGACATGCTGTCCCACATGGCACAACATCATTGTAACCAACATGACTGGATTGTGCCCAGCTTGCCACACACAGAACACTTAAAAGCCCTGTTTGGACACTGTGCATGAACAACCTCACTCAAATACTGTGAAAAAGACAGTCCAACACCAACTGAAGACATGGCACGTGCATTGCTCAGCTGGAGCTGACTGACACTACAAAAATGCACATTTAACCGTTCCACTAATAATTCATAGACTATGTCATCGACATGAGAGCCTGTAAAAAACTAGCAACCCCAGTAAACATTTCTGCACCCTCACTGGCAGGAAAATCAGCATTTTGTTACTTACCTTGTGTGCTGTGTGTTAGTAAGTGCAACTTCTACTGTTGACAGTATAGATCCCAGTCTTCCCTCTGACCGTCAAACACACAAAGTCGGTGCAGGTGCAGGAGCGGTATGTGAGATATGGATCTAGTAGCCAAAATCTTAGTGAGCTGAATTACATCCTGCAGTAGCTTCCGAGTTTTCTGATCCTGTAAACGAACAACGTGAAATGAAGACAGCCCTGCCGAGGGACAGACATGATGATGGAAAAGCATACTCAAGCCATAGTCTTGGGACTTGAATTTTCACAGAAATATGAAAAGGCACTAAATAACCAATGAAATTAATACAGACCAACAATATCAACAAAGATAATTCCATTGGCAACAACACATAAACAGAAGAACCAATGTGACCAAAAAATATTGTTGGAAGATTCACAGAGAGCAACTAACATCACTGAATACAGATTGTGACAACATTAAAAACAGGAATACACTGTCCCATCAAAAATCACACACACACACACACACACACACACACACACACACAAAGGGGAAACCTATTTGCGGGAAACCTCTCAACCAGCGAGAAAAACAGAAGGCTATTCCAGCAAACAAACTCACTCATAGCAAGGACCACAAACAGTCCTGTCACCAGTGTCCTCTATGGCGGACAAGAGGAGGTAACAAAAAACCACACCGACAGCTGGAACACGAGAACCTTTATCCAGGTTGCATCTTTACTATACGGCAGGTGACGAGAGAGAAATCAGTTACAGCATACTTTAATACACTTAAAGAACTGCCTCGTCGCCATTGAAGTATGGCAGACGAGAGAAGAAAAGACAGTGTCAAAATACACTACTTACGTACCTAAGAAATAACCTCATTGCCTTTGACATCGTTGTACTGAGGAGTGATCGAAGACATGTTGAAAGAATAATTGTTTATTTACAGAACAAATCTCTGTTATAATTTTCTTGCATGAGTATCCACACAACTATGTACAACAGAATGTGTCTCCCGTGACATTGTTTGTGAAGTGCCTACACAATAAACCCCAGAGTCATGTTAGACATAGCTTGAAGACCTGGGACATTACTGGGCTAGTGCTGCTAGTGTATGATGGCTGACATACTGCAAGTGAAGACCAGGACGAACTTGGCTGTGTAGGATGACATGGAATGCTGGGATGAAGCTGCTGGTACTGCCAACTTTTAGTGCAGGGACTTCAACTGCTGATGTGGCTGGATGGAACTGCTAGTACTGCCAACTTGAAAGGGCATAAGTGACTTAGCACTGTCACACAGTGGTCTAAATGTTTGAGTGTGGATGGATATCCATGTGGCACGTGACCTGACATAGCAAAATAGTGCCCAACCAACAACGCTGTCTGCTGCAACAGGCACACTGCCTGTTGACGAGGTTTATACCCTCAGGCACTGTGGAGGTGACGTGTAATTCTGTAGTAAACAGCGGAGGCCATACAAGGAAAAGGTTTTGTCGTTAATGAGAGCTGTTCACACATGTCCTCCTGGCAGCGCGGCTGCCACACAGCTTGCCGAGTGTACGGGAGAATCAATTACCAGGCAGATACAGCACTTTTCAACACTTTGTTGGGACATTGTAAGAATGTTACTGGTTGTTACGATGCCACTGAATCTGGATTTTTCCCTGGTTTCAGCACAAGTACTGTATATTTCTGCCTACCTTTAGAGATGCAATATTGTATGTTCAGCACATATTTTATTGTAAATACAGAGAAGATATTGTTGTCCTTCATATATGGGAGAAATTACAGCATTTTGTAGTGGAAATTATCTGGGGCTGGGGAAGTATTTGTACCAGAAGTGGCTGCTCTATACAGCACGACCATTAAGAATGGCTGTAGAAGAGGGTGACTGTCTTTGGAATAGAGGAAGGTGTTTTCTTTTGTAATCCATTTCCCATAACACACCTCAAAGGCAGTGAGTTGTAATGGCGAGATATTGAAGGTTTCTTGAAGCTTTTCACTTTCTTCTATACACCTAACATAGAAGTGTTCTTGATTGTAGAGTTGCAGAGGGTGTTTTTTTTCCCACTACTTGTCCTTTTCTTATTTTTCAAAAAATTCTTGGTTTTCACTTATATTTTTTACAGGCTGATGTAGTTTTTTTTGTTGGGTACTGTGTTTCCTCATGTTTGTTGATGGCTCTCTTGACTTTTGGTGTCCCACCACACAGGAGCTGCTTTGTTTGTAGTACAAAACAGCTTCTGTTGAGGAACTACCTCTAATGGCAGCCTCAGCAATGCTCTGTGTTACTTTGAAATAGTTGGAATCGAGATCTTTATATGTCTCTAATTGTGGGAGGCCCACCTTTCAACAGTGTTCCCAATTTTCCATTGCTGTGCAGGGTAGGTCATGCATGGTTCTTCCACAGTGCCAGGTAAAGTCAGTACAATTGATAGGTGATCAGCTCCCAAAGGATCTACTTTTTCTTCTCAGTTGGTCTGTAGTGCCATATGAGGTGACGCAAAGCTGAAGTCTATTGCTGATCTTGTCTGTAATAATGGAGGTATTCTAGTCGGGAATCAGACATTCAACAGCACCAGTTTTTGTCTTGTAGGATTTCCATTGATAGATCACTATTGGAATTGTTGTATTCACAACCCTGTGATCGGTGATGGGCATTGAAGTCCTCCCACTGCAGGCAGTGGACAGCTAAATTACAAGCAGTGGACAGCTGAGTCCTTGTAACAGAGAAGTAATATCGGCACCTGATGGGAGCAGGTTCAGTGGCCTCTAGATAGTACATTCAGGTAAGATTCACAGGTTCTGTGTGCGTGGGAATAGTATCAGCATGCCTTATCGACCTGCTCTGCAGAACAGCATATACATCTGGGACAAAAAAATTATCTTTAAGACCCTTGAGGAGTACGTTGCCCTGGATGACAGGTGTTATGCTGGAGTGTTGTCAGTCTGCCCCATCGACCACTTATGCGGCAACTACACATGCTTATTTGCACAGCTGGGGAAAGGTTAAGATGGATAGAAGAGAGAATAAACAGAGAAAGGGGAGCAGGATGGAATGTTTACTGTGAGAGGGGCAGGAAGGAATGAACAGAGAGAGGGGACAGGATGGAATGAGGAGGGTGAGGGGGGGGCAGGAAGGAATGAGGGGAGAGAGAGGGGGAGGGGGGCAGGAGGGGATGCACAGAGAGATTGGGGCAGGAGGAGATGGAAAGGGAGAGGAGAAAATGGTCAAAGAGAGTGGGAGAATGAAAAGGACAGGGCAGAGGGCAATTTGCAGAGAATCCAGAGGAGGATATGAGCAGATGGGGAGGAGGAGAGGGATAGAAAAGTGGGGAAGAAGTGGGTAGATAGAGGGGGAAGGAGGAATGGGAAGAGTGGGGGCAAGGAGGAGATGGGCAGGAAGGTTGATGAGGAGGAGTTGGGCAGAGAGGGGAGCGAGGAGGTGATGGATAGATGGGAGAGAAGGGTATGGACAGAGAGATGGGGGGAGGAAGAGTGGTCAGAACAAGGGAAAGAGGAGATGGGCAATGGGAAGGAGGTTAATTAAGAGAGGGTGGAGTAAGAGATGTGAACAATATATGAGTCTAATAGGAATGGGGTGGAGCCACAGAGAAAAAAGGTAGTAAATAAAATAAAGAAATAAAATAGTAGCAAAAAGAATGTTACCAGCATGTTATGCTCTTCAGTTTCTGTTACTGGTTTGTGACAGACAGTGTCTTGTGGTGACATGCCACTCCTATGTACACTCAGTTATTAGTTATGGAGCTCTGCTGGGAATCTGAGACACAGAAAATGGACTTAGTTTTGAAAATGCAACAAAGGGTCATAAGAATAATAACCGAAAGCAGTAGATAGGCTCATTGTACAGAAATGTTTTAAAAAAACTGGGGCATCAAGTAAGTGCATATATCAATCTGTTGTGCATGTTAGTAAGAGGAAGCATTAACAACAATATTATGAAAAGGGTAGATTGCTACTCACCATAAAGAGGAGGCATTGCATTGCAGTCAGTTGTGCTTTTGTGACTTAATGTGCTTTCTATTTCTGGAGTAGGCTTTTTGGCTGTAAGCTTAAATGTTTAGCAGTCTTTCGATCATGCCTGTCTGCAAATCAACATCTCCTTTGTGAGGTGAGTAGCAATTTATTCTGTTCATAATGTTGTTGTTATTCTATCCTGGAACATAATTGCAAATATTTTACTGATAGTTTTATCCATAATCATGGAACAAGAGCCAGTCTGAACTTACTTTTACCAAGAAAAAACAAACAAAAAATCTAACTAGCATTTTCTTTCAGGGAATAAAACTGAATAATAAATTTCCATGGAAATGTAAAAGGTTACTAAAAGACTTCTATATGAAAAAGCAGCTACAGCATTTTTCATATGCAATTCATACTTGGCAGTTAAAGGTTACTTAAAGAACTGAGTGTGTGTTAATAATGGAAGGGGACAATCACAACTTCCTGTCACATTCTTATGTGTGATTGCAATTTTTTTAATATATTTTTTTTTTTTTAAAGAAAATCATGTGCTAACATCAGTAGTGCATGATAGTAATGTCTTGTCATTCTCCTGAGCTCGACATCTCACTCATCATGGGGGGGAATGCAAAACTATATTGTATGTTATTAAGTATAACTGTGTATAATCAAATGAACATTGTGCATTAGGGACTAACTGAATGAATGAACAATGAACCATTGCAGCTGTTAAGACACATACACTGTATTTGGGAGGATGAAGTTTGCTGTAACCGATCATCCTGATTTGGGTTTTCCTAAATCATTTCAGGCAAGTACTGGGATGACTACTACGACAGGGTGACAGCTAAACACCAGTCTTACCCTCATAAAACATACTTATACATTGTATGTCATTAGTTGCCTAGTAGTGACTGCTCCACAGAAGTTGCAAATTTTGTTCTTTAGGATTTAACTTTTTTTTGAGATAATACTTCAGTTTACTGCTGATAGCTTTTACTGTGTATTAGCCATTTTTTTGTGTCTCTCTGTCCTAAAATGGTCTGTTAACTTGCCGTGGGAGAGGGATGGATGGTGGCCAGTATGAAATGGCAAAGTGGGGAGGACCATGTTCAACAAAGCCAATAAACTTCCACCTTCCACATGCAACACTCAGTCATCCTACAACAGTTATGCAAAGGCAGTTTCACCATAGATGGCAATCAGTGTGCAGCTATAGACAATGTTAATGGCAACACCTATAAATATGCACCCAGTAAATCTATACAAGTTACATGACTGGTAGTGTTGTGGAGAACATTTTCATAGACTACATCCAATGACACGCAGCAAAAAACTCAGATAGCCTGGCAGTAACACATAAAATCATATCTTAAACAGTTCATCATCTGGGAGGAATAGACTTCAAATTGAGGCTGTAAGTGATGCAACAGTAAGCACCTTAATTATCAGTAAAGTAATCTCTTTAAACAACTTACTGGCTTACAAATCCAAGTCCTTAACAACAACATGAGGAATAATTTGCAATGTCGACACGACACTTCTCTGCCACAGGAGGAGATACTATGAGTAACTGAGTATGACATGATATAACAAAACTAAGCAAGAAGATGCGGTCACATTCAAATCACGGTAGGGGCAATGTGATGTCAAAATACATGGTATGCAGTGTCTAGTAGAGCCTCATATTTACCCAGTGCTACAGCTGTTTGCATTATGGATATGGTAGCAAGCAGTACAATAGCCAAACTAGAAGCAGTCACTGTGCTTGTGCACATAATATTAATGTATGTCCAAAAGGAGGACTTTCTGTATGTGCCCACAGTCACGGAGCTCATAAAGTTTTGGATAAAACAAGTCCTGAATACTTAAAACAAAAAGAAATTAAGTATAGACTGGCTTACAATAACATAAATCAATCATTCAAAAATGGCTCTGAGCACTATGGGACCTAACTGCTGAGGTCATCAGTTCCCCAGAACTTAGAACTACTTAAACCTAACTAACCTAAGGACATCACACACATCCATGCCTGGGGCAGGATTCGAACCTGCGACCGTAGCAGTCGCATGGTTCCAGACTGTAGCGCCAAGAACCGCTCGGCCACTCCGGCCGGCTAAATCAATCATTATGAAGAACCTCGTGTATCATACAAAAATAGGCAATATGCAAACATGATGGCTCTGTAGCCAATCAAAATATAAGACTTGACAATATTTCCTTCACTGCCAGTGCCAGTGTTTGGCCCTCGGCCACTATGTACAACAACTGCGACCTCCAGTGGCCAATGTTTACACCACCAGTGACGATGCGGCATGCATTGCCCCCACAAACACCACTACTACAACAGCAGACAGCCTCGCAGTAGCCGAAGACACATATACAGGACATACAATTCCTCAGAGTGCATGTTGATAAGCAACATGTAATGCAATACTTGATGTGATACCCAGCAACAGCTCTCTGACCATCCACTCCAGCCCTCTCTCTCTGAACATCCCATCCTGTCCCCTCCCCCTCTCCTGCTCTCCCTATCCATCCTCTTCTGTCCCCTCTCTCTGCCCATCCACTCTATCCGCCTCATACTTTCTCAAGCATGCACAACTGTACAAATACCGCCTGCAAATCAAGTTGATAAAGCAGGCCAATACTACTGCCACATCAAGCATGTCATGCAGGGCAGCCTACCTACACTTGCGGGCCCCAAAAAACTCTCTTGCCCCTGACATGTAGGCTGCCCTGAAAGCAGTTCGATAAGGCTTGTCATGCAGGCCTGCGTATGTGTCAGGCTGGAAAACTGTTTCTTGCCCCCTGACATGTAGGCTGCACTGCAAAGCAGGTTTATAATGCAGGATGATACTATTCTCACACAACACATGAGCCATGCAGACCAGTCCCCTAAGGTAGGGACAGAAAAAACATTCTTGTACCTCCACTCCTATTGGAGCAAGGTGGTTATAAATTGCGAATTTTGCTGTTTGTTTGCCAAATTTGGTTGAAGTTGAACCAGATGTTCTGCACATACGTACTTATTGTCTGCTTTATATATACATATGCTAGCCTTTTCCCCATTGCTTCACCTTTGTAAGTGTATATTGCGTATACATTAAGGTGACAAAAGTCATAGGATACCACCTAACATTGTGTCAGACCACCTTTTGCCTAGCATAGTGCAGCGTCTCAATGTGGCGTGGACTCAACAAGTTGTTGAACGCCCTCTGCAAAAATATTGAGCCATGCTGCCTCTATAGTCATCCTTAATTGCAAATGTGTTGCCGGTGCAGGATTTAGTGCACGAACTGACCTCTTGATATCTCCCATAAGTGTTCGATGGGATTCGTGTCAGTAAATCAGGGTGACCAAATCTTTTGCTTGCATTGTCCAGAATGTTCATCAAACCAGTCACGAAGAACTGTGGCCTGATGATGTGGCACACTGTCATCCATAAAAATTCCATCTTTGCTTGGGAACATAAAGTTCATGAATGGCTGCAAATGATCTCCAAGAGGTTCAGTTGGACAGAGGATGCAGCCCATTCCACGTAAAAGCAACCCACACCATTATGAACACATCAGCAGCTTGCACAGTGCCTTGTTGACAACTTGGGTCCATGGCTACATGGTGTGTGTGCCACCTTGGAACTGTACCATCAGCTCTTACCAACTGAAATCAGGACACTCTGACCAGGTCACAGTTTTCCAGTCATCTAAGGTCTAACTGAAATGATCACGAGTCCAGGAGAGGCGCTGCAAGTGATGTGCTATTAGCGAAGGCAGTCATGTCAGTCGTCTGCTGCCATAGCACGTTAACACCAAATTTCAGTGCACTGTCCTAACAGATATATGTATCGCACATCCCACATTGATTTCTGCAGCAATGTTGTTTGTCTGCTTGCACTGACAACTCTACACAAACACTGCTGCTCTCGGTCGTTAAGTGAGGGCTGTTGGCCATGATAGATAATGCCTAAAATGTGGTATTCTTGGCACACTCTTTTGACACTGGGGATCTCGGAATATTGAATTGCCCAAAAATTTCTGAAATGGAATATGCCGTGCATCTAGTTCCACCTACTGTTGCATGTTCAAAGTCTGTTGAGTCCCATCGAGCGGCCATAAGCTTTTTAACAAGAGTACGGATGACAGCGCCGCCAATGCATTGTTCTCTTTTATATTGCGATACGATTGCCATGTGCTTATCGGTATCACATGACTTTTGTTACCTCAGCATAATGTGCGCATCTCTTGTTCCATCTCCACTTCCCCATCTTCTCTGCCTGTCACCACTTCATCTCCCTATCTGTCTATCTCCTCCTGCCATCTCTAAGCCTCTCTTCTCTCCCCTCTTTCCATTCATCTTCCCCTCTTCACTCACAGTCACATCCTCCCTTTTCTGATCATCTCCTTCACCCCTTCTCTCCCTGTCCAACTCCTCCACCTCTTTCCCATGCTGTCTTTGGATCCCCTGCTGCCCCCTCTCCCCCTACCCATCACCTGCTGCACCCTCTCCCCCTACCCATCACCTGCTGCACCCTCTCCCCCTACCCATCACCTGCTGCACCCTCTCCCCCTACCCATCACCTGCTGCACCCTCTCCCCCTACCCATCCCCTGCTGCCCCCTCTTCCCCTACCCATCTCCTCCTGCCCCCTCTCTCTATATTCATACGCTCCCACCTCCCTCTATTCCTATCCATCCCGTCGTCTATCCACTTCAAACTTCCCCCTGGTGTGCCCATCCACATGTGTACCCCCTGCAAAAAGGGCCCACAACATAGCTCTCATGCAGGACAGCCTATATGTAAGGGCTTGGAAACCCCCTTTTTTCCCTTGATGTGTAGGCTGCTATCAGTGTGAGCTGATAAAGCAGACCCACTTCTCTTCCTTCCCGTCCCCTCGTATCCGCCTCTCTCCCTATCTACCCACTTCCGAACCCCCCCTCCCCCTCCCCCTTCTCCCTCCCCCTCCATCCCCTTCTCCCTCCCCTTCTCCCTCCCCCCTCTCCCCCTACCCCCTCCCACACCCCTCCCCCTTACCCTCCAGCTCTCCCTCACCCTCCTCCTCGTCCTCCTCCTCAAGCTTCCCCTAGGTGTGCCCATCTGCACATGTAGCCCCTGCAAAGGAGATTGATAAAGCAGGCTGGAACTACTCCAACAACACACCTCTCATGCAGAACAGATTATATGACAAAGGTTTGGAAACCCTTTTGTTCCTGTGGCTGCCATGCAAAGCGGGGCAATGCTATGCCAACACAACACAACTGTTGTGCTAGGCAGCCTACAAATTGGGGGCTTGAAAACTTTTTCTGGCCCTGAACTGCAGGCTGCCCCACAAATCAAGATGATAACCTAGGTTGATGCTATACCTATATGACTGCCATGCAGGCAGCCTACATGGCAGGGGCTTAAAAATCATGTGTGTCTGTATCTCTGTAAATATTATAGCTAGACCATTATAACCCTCTCCCCTCACCTTTCCCCCTTATTGTTCTTCTCAGGGCACAGTGTTTGTGTGTGGCCCACTTCGGTCAAGGGCTCAGGAGAAATTCTTACAACACATACAGTCAAGTTTTACACACACACACACACACACACACACACACAAACACTAACACTAGCTCCTTTTCAGCAGCTTAGTTCCTTATCCATTCAAAACATATATTAAACACACCTCCTCTCCCCCCTCTGTGTCCACCTCTTCCTCCTCCTCTCTGTCCACCTTATTCCACCACCTCTGTTTATATATTTCCTCCTCTCCACTCTCTCTGTCTCTTCATCTCCTCCTCCCCTTCTCATTGTCCATTTCCTCCGACCCTCTCTCTGACCATATATTCCAACCCTCCATCTGACCATATATTCCGACCCTCCCTCTGACCATATCCTCCCCCTCCCTCTGACCATATCCTCCCCCTCCCTCTGACCATATCCTCCCCCTCCCTCTGACCATATCCTCCCCCTCCCTCTGACCATATCCTCCCCCTCCCTCTGACCATACCATTCTCCCCCTCTCTCTTTCCATCTCCTCTCATCCCTTTCCTTTTCTAGCTGCCCACTACCACTCTACACCTTCCACGTGCTACATGCACTTCCTCAACCTCCCTTCTCTTTGTCCATTTCCTCCTCCCCCTCGCTTTGTCCATCCCCTCCTCAATTTCAACCTGTCCCCAGCCATGCTCATTGGCTTGTATAGCCCCCATATTACAGTTCAGTAAAGCTGGCCAATATTACTGCCAGAACACATCTGTCATACATGGCAGGCTATACATCAGGGGCTTTAAAATCATGCTTTTGCCCCTGACCTACAGGCCACCATTCAAGCAGGTCGATACTACCCAACAGAACATGTATGTCATGCAGGGCAGCTTACATGTTGGAGCCCGTTGCCCTTGACATGTAGGCTGCCCTGTAAAAGAGGTTGACTTCACGGGCTGCTATTTTTCCCACAAAACATGCCTGTTGTACTGGGCAGCCTGTATACCAGGGTGTGAAAAAAACTCATTTTTGCCTGTATCCCCTCCTCTTGGAGTGAGGAGGTTATAAATCCCACAGTGCCGATATATGTGCGGCCTCCTGTTTTTGTGTCAGATTTGGGTGAAATTGATCCAGGGGCTTGGGAGGAAAGAAATACTATGCATGCATGCATGCATGTGTGCGCGCCCCCACACACATGGACACAGTACAAGTTCACTAGTCAAATGAACAGCAATTGTTTTCAGTTGTTAGTTCAAGCTGTCACCTTAGTTGCTGTGCTGACATCATTTATATGCTATGAATGAAATCGATCTCAGAGCATGTTGAATGGACCGTGTAAACAGCTTGAAAATTTCCATTTGAGTCGAATTGGTAGTATAGTTTTGAAAACTCTATGTAGCTCACCAAAAACCACTCCAGGCTAATTGACACTTCTTTGCATACCTGCTGCCATTCAACTTTCAACCTAACATAGACATCAGAGTATGCTAAAGGTCACTATGTCCGCACAGTCAAGATTCTGTATCTACATTGGTTGGCTGCTCTAACTCCCCACCAGTTTGCACCTTTCAGTTTGATTGTGTGTGTGTGTGTGTGTGTGTGTGTGTGTGTGTGTGTGTGTGTGTGAGAGAGAGAGAGAGAGAGAGAGAGAGAGAGAGAGAGAGAGAGGGGGGGGGGGGTGATTTCCTTCTTTATCCCACAGTCAAGTGTTCTGAAGACTTCCTCTAAGGCTGTTGGGAATTGTTTAGTGATTTCTATGTTATTTCCTTCTCTTACTCCTTTTTCAGTTCTGAATAGCTCACTACCTTGATTAAGAATAAAGAAAGCTGTTGCATTGGGATGTATATTCTGTGATTTAAAAAAGTAGAATCATCCCTTGTTTCTCATGGGCTCATAGCACAAATTGTGTTGAAATTGAGTCCCAAAATGTTTCAAACTGATAGTTTCATTTTATGATTCGATTCGTAACTTGGAAATGGTTAAGGGTGCCATGTATCCTTGGTGGTGTTATAATATAATGCCCCCCCACACCTCGCCCCTTCCTCTAATGGGATAGTTGATACTGTTAAAGAAAATCTTGCACATTAAGAAGAGGAAGGTGACTGGTCTTTAGTGTTTTCTTTGTCTTGTGACAGCATTGTTCAAATTTTGGGAAATTGTATACCTCTCAGAAATTCTGTGAAAAATTTTATGAGCTCTTATTGTTTTATTTGGTTTTCAACTTTAACTATTTCTATTGAAATACTGCCATTTACAGCAGTCTTAATTTTTTTAAACCATGAATTGCATTGTACTCCCCATCTGGCCTTGTTTTCATTATTAAATATCTATGTTTAGGGTTCTACATTTGAATTACACAAACATTAGAAAGGTCCTGAAATGACTTACAGCTTTTACCTGTTTCATTAATCACTATATCATCTGACATTTTAACTTATAAGATGTGTAGTCTACCCAATAAAAGTTACATTTTTTCGAATATTCTTGCAGTTTCTCTTACCAAATTTTCATTGGCTCCTCTTATATACTCTTTGGGCATTTTTGTTTAATTCACCATACTCTCTTATATTCCTGTTAATGTTTGCTTGAAACTCTAGCCTTTTCTTTAACAGTTGCCTTGCTCCAGTAGAGATTTTCTTCCCTTTTGCTTTCGTCATAGTTGGCAATGGTATGATGATACTTTTCAATTTCCTTTTGAAGTTGGATGTCAGTGGAGAATGCCGATTTGAAGTTTTGCCACACGAGAGCAAAAAAGATTTTTAGGAGCTGAACTGGGTAACCCCTATGGTCAACCTGTACTGTAATGTTGCCATCGAAGCAGTAAAACTTTACCTCTAATAGCCACAAACTGTAAGCATGGACCAACTACAACAAAAATTCTCAGGAGTATTGTCAGCTACTGTTCCAATAAAACTATAATCCTATTCTTCAACAGAAGAAAAATATGTCTTTAAATCCCACCAAACTCCCCCACCGCCTCTTCTACAGCGTAGAAGCAGGTAAAAAGATATATAAATCCTATTTGGTTCCAGAGACCTTTCCAAGTCTCACAAACCTGTGATGGGTTTCAGGCAGGATCCCCCATTTCTTTTGATGCTGAGGTGCTATTCCATTGCAGTTGGAGAGCCTCTGCAATGCTGTTCAAGTTTAGGGTTAATACCAAGTGGGCTGAGGCGTGAATGGGAATTTGGATTGAGGAGGGAGGTGTGCTAGGGTAGTCCATGTGTGCGAAGCCACTGTGCCAGCATAGAATAGTGGTTAGCTCATCTACCTAATGAGCAGGAATCTGGCTTCAAGTTACAGCCTTGGTACAAATTTTCATTCATCACTGCAGTCTGTATGTATACACACATAAATCCCTCGTCATTTTCTGTGTAATGTCTAACTGTGCAAAGAATGAAATTGGTGACTTTCTCTCGACTTCAACATTTATTAACAATATTATGAAAAGGATAATTGCTACCCACCATATAGCTGACATGCTGAGTCGAAGGCACGAAAAAAGATTGTCACAAAATAAGCTTTTCACCAACAAGGCCTTTGTCAAAAATAGATGACACACAGACAAACGTAGCTCACACTCACATGACCACAGGAGACTGTGGTCACATATGTGTGAGTTGGCAGAAAGCTTGCTTTGTGACAGTCTTTCTGTTGTGCAAGTCTGCGACTCAGCATGTCCACTATATGGTGAGTAGCAACTATTTCTTTCATAGTGGGAAGAGGAATTCCGCCTTATGCAAGACACCTTTTTTCTGTTTGATTCACCCAGACATGTTTCAGCACATTTTGTGCTATTTTCAGAGTTTTTTTTATTTTCTAACTGTAAAATTGTTGTTGCATATTAATATTTAGTGAAACTTTTGGTTCATAATATTTACAACTGTGAATAAATAATTGTTGTAAAAATTATACATCATTTGTTCACAGTTCACAGTTGAGATATTTATTAACGACCTTATGCACAATGTGTTGTTTATAACATTATGTCAGAGTTCTGTTTATAGCTAATTGGCAAAAAGAGTGGATTTGTGCATTAGTTTACATACCTTATATGATATTATTGGACATTTATTTTGGTAGCTAATCTGCTACACGGTCTACAACTTCTCCTCTGCAAACAGCAAAACATAATTTTTATTTTTCTGTTTATTTTGCATTTACAAATGGAGATGAGTATATATCACGTTTTTCGTGTGTAACTTACAGTTCTGATCGTGTGGTGCTTTCTCATATGTTGGTGAAGTTAATAGGCCGATTTTGTGACCTGTGGTTGCTTGACACTGCCCATTCTCCATTTTTCAAAACATAGGCAGAGTTTTCGCTGCCATTACGTGTTGTTGTGGCTGGGTAGTATTCCTTTGTTTCGTAGCGTGTTTCGCTGGGTGAGGCGCGTGAGTTTGAAGTGTATTTGGCATCAGTGGGGTTTGTGTGTGTGTGTGTGTGTGTGTGTGTGTGTGTGTGTGTGTGTGTGTGTGTGTGTTTGGGTCAAGGGCTGAGAGAAAGAGAGAGATTTTTTTAGTGGCACAAGGTGGAATTCCTCTTCCCATTTTGTAGCAAGTACAGACATAACAAGAAGAACTGCAATACCACAAGATGATTATTCCTTTCATAATATTGTTACATTCCATCCTGGATCGAAGATTTATTAAATCTGACGTAGTTGCTCCATGTCTCAACCCAATTACATCACACAAAACAACTATCTTCTTGCCAACAGCAAAAATTCATGAACATTTTCACTCTTTTTAGTTTGGTAGTTCTTGGAATGTCCCAGGACAACACATGAATGCTTCTCGTTGGAGTGACAGCTGTCAATGCAGGATCAGCAAGTAGCCAGGTGTTCGACGTGGCTCGTGCAGCTAAGGCATTACGCATGTTCCCAGTACTTGGTCATGACATGAAAAAAAATCAGCTTTTTTGTTGTTACTATAAGAATACGCATGGTTTCACTTCTTTGTAACACATTAAATGATGAACCCCCTCCTATGCATCGGCCGCTATGGAAAAATAAATGATGCCAACAAGATTCTGACATCACAGCTTGTAACCTATTTTAAATGATAAACCTATTGCTTAATTTAATGTGGGGTACCTTCCTATTCTTACGTAAATTCTCATAATATACATATTCAACATCCTGCCTAATGTTTCTGTATCTTTGTGTCGTCGTTTCCTTTTTTTACTCTGCATCTTATGAGTTTGTAATGACTTGAAATTCTAAAGAAGCTCTGCACATTTGCATCTTGTACAGTTTCTTTTTCGGGTCCACTCTTAATGTATAACACTTATGCCTCTATATTTAGTTAAAACTTCAATGTGGGTGTTTTTTTGAGACAGTATTCCAGTATATCTGAAGCATGAGTGAGCTTTGCCACTACTAAAGGAAGATAATGTGGAGAATATTGAAACTTATAAGTCAGAATGCCTACTCTCATCATAATCAAAAATAATGGAATGAGTCATTAAAGATGCACAAATGAGTTATCTCTATTAATAAAATCTTCTTAAAGAAGCTTGGTTTTGTTTCAGAGTTAGCAGAAGTACGGTATTAGCCATTACAGAGTTTGCAAAAGTGGTACTTGAAGCAATCGATAGGAATGGCTGTCTTAGAGGTGTATTTGTAGACCTGTCCAAGGCTTTTGACACTGTTGACCATAAAATACTACTAAACAAACTAGAAGTATACATATAGTTTTTAGGGATGAACATGGAATGAACACCTGAAGATTTTGACTATGAGAATGTCTTTTCTTCAATACTTGAGAGCATTAAGACACAATGTACTGAAAATGTTTAAAGAGATTGTCATCAGCATGTTATGTCATTAGGATCCTGTCATCAATGTGGAACAGCCAGTGTCTTGTGGTATGTGTTAATCCTATGTACACTCAATTCTTTTTTGAAGTTCAGACCCACGAAACATGGGCAAAATTTTCGAACTACAGTAAAGGACCATAAGACTAATAACTAATAATAGTGTTTGCTGGTGCTGGTGCTGCTGCTGTTGTATCTTTGGTCTGAAGACTGTTACTCAATCTACATGTCTAATCTTCAGCATTCTTCTGTAGCGCCAAATCTGAAAAACTTCTATTCTCTTTTTTTTTTTCAACTGTGTAACGTCTATATTTCATTTCTGAATTTCAAACATTTAAATTTTTATTAAGTGTTCACAAGTTAATCTTTTTCTGAAACACTTTTCTTGCTACTGCCTGCTTTCAGTTTATATCCTCTCTGTTCCACAATCATCAGCTACTTTGCTGCCCAAACTTTTAGTGTTTAATTTCATAATATGATTTCCTCAGCATCACCTGTTGTAATTCAACTACATTTTCCATTCCCTTGATTTACTTTTGTTGATGTTCACATTACAACATCTTTTCAAGACATTGTCTTTTCTGACTAAATTCCCAATTTCCCAACTGTCTCTGAGAGAAATGCAGTGTCATTGCCAAATCTCAGTCTCTCTTTTTCTTCTCCATGAACTTTAATTCCCTTTCATATTTCTCCTTGGTTTTCATCACAGCTGTCTTGATGTACAGATGATTAACCTCGAGGACAGGCTACAACATTGTCTCGCTACTACTTTCCTTTCATGTCGTTTGACTTATAACTGCAGTCTGCTTTCTGTACAGTGTACAAATAACTTTCTCTCCCTGTATTTTATCCCTGCTGCCTCTAGTATTTCAAAGGATGTAGTCCAGCCAACATTGTAAACAGCTTTCTCTTAATCCAAAAATGCTGTCGATGCAGGTTTCGCTCTCCTTTAACCCATATTCTAACATAAGTTATACTGCTATAGGGTCAGTATTACCTCACATACCCCTACATTTCTCTGGGACCCAAACTGATTTTCACCAACGCCAACCTTAATAGTTTTTTTGTTCTTTTGAAAATAATAATAATAATAAAGAAAAGCAATATACTGTGTACATTGTACGGGGTTAATTCATTTAGTAATCCACATTTTGGCTTATAATGCAGTCACCACACTGAAACTATCGTTGTCAAAGAAGTTACAATATTTGTCAACAGTCTTTGAAAAGATGTCACTCATCTAGACTGAGGCACAAAAACAAAGTAAATGTCATCTTTGACAGTGCATTGGTAATGCAAAAGAAAAAGGGTAAAAACTTGAGCAGTAAATAAACATAAAGGAAGCAAACCAAGAAAACCATTAACACTAAATCCAAAAAACAGTGCCTGTATAACATTTTAAATTAAATTAACAATCCTAATAAAATATGATTATTACTTCACAAGACTACCAAAGAATAGATTGACGACATATCCCATATGGAAAGCAGTACAGCTACAGAGTAAAAAATATAATTGACAGTTGTAACTACAGAATATATCGATTACATAGACAATCACAAAAAAACAAACAGACTAAGGAAAATGAAGAATAGAAAGGAATAGACAGTGGGGGAGCAGTGGAAAATAGAGAGGATTAAGTGAAGTTCAGACAAGGGGCAATATTGAACTGTGTTTGGTTATTTAATATTAAATTAGGATTGTGGGCCAGACATTAGCTGATTTCCAGGGCTTCCAATAGATTGAGATTGTGGCACTTGTTTGCTAGTGGAGAACATGGAACTGTTGCTGGCATATTTGGCCCTCACCAAGTACATGCTCAGCAAATGTGGAGTCAGAATTCTGCAACCTCCAACTGCATTCGTTGTCAGAATTCTGCAACCTCCAGCTGCATTCGTCGTCAGCCAACCTAGTTGTTATATCTCTTGTCTGATGGACTAGTGTAAAACTTATTACTATTAGGACAAGTAATTTTGTGTACCCCTTGTTGGCTAGTAATTGGGTCGTACCTTTGCTGTTGAAAATACACTAGGGGTTGGTGTTCTTTACACTGTAGGAAATCCTGTAGTTGCAGAATTTGTGTTTTTGATACACTTGTTCATATCTGGCTGCAGACACCTCCTGCAGACCCTGGGAGGAGTAACAGAGGGAGCATCGACGAGGGGTGTAATTTTCAGTTTTTATTTCCTTTACAAGATGTGGTCAATCAGAAAAGGATTTTACCCATTGATTGAGACAAGAAATATTATTAAATCTAACCCTGCTCAGAAATGTCTTGGGGCGTGGGAAACAGATGTAGGACAGTGCACAATTGAGTGCAAAGCTTCATGTGTATGTGTTACAGGGTGTTGTGAGCAAGAAGCTATTAATATGTAAATTTTCCATAAGGTGAGATTCAACAGCTGTAAAGTATTTTACTAAATGCATTGTAATCATCAGCTGTTTATCTGTCCCATTACTCATCTACCAGTTTTGGTTATTAACACTCATCCAGGATGTCTCTCAACATCAACATTAACAAAAATTTATGAAAGTACAAAGCATACAAAAATAGCAGAACTCAACAAATATATGGGTGCAATATATACAAATGGAATCTTGCACCCACAAAAATTAATGAAAGTACAATGCATACAAATATAGCAAAACTCAACAAATATATGGGTGCAAAGTATACAAATGGAATGTGTATACTTTGCACAAATGGAATTTTGCACCCATGTATTTGTTGAGTTTTGCTATTTTTTAATGTTGATGTTATAGACATCCTGGGTGATGGTTAATAACCAAAACCAACAGATGACTAGAGGAACAACAAACAGCTGATGATTGAAACAAATTTTATAGAAAAGGTATCAATGTGTTTGTATATTGATGTCAGTGGTCAGATCTAGGAAGCTTAAGGATTTGTTGCCAATCTCCATTGTAAACTGAATATGTTGATTGTTATGTTATGAAAAAAGGTGTTTATCTGCCTTGTAGTGCCTGTCTGCATTCACAGCACATCATCTACATTTCTGAATCAGTATTTATCATTTGCACTCAAAGGTTCTTTGTTCAAAAAATGTTGTCAAAATGGCCAATGAATATTTCAACCAAAAATGGACTAAGCATGACTGTGTGGTCAGTCTCAAGTCCTTCAAATCCACAGGGTTAACATTAGACATGTATGTTAACTCTGTCAGAATGTCTACACATTCCCCTATTGGTATATTGGAAAAAAACTGCAGACATCAAAGGATACAAATTTGACACTGTGCGAGGCAGATCTTTAATCTTATTTTCAAGCTCCTGAATATGAAATACCATGCTTTGATTTGAATTTTGTCTTGATTTTAATCAAGTTGTTCAATTTACTAGCCAGTTAGTAAGGTGGAGTGTGACTGATGATACAACTGAACAGATGGGTACACCTTGTGAATGTAGTTTGGGAAGTCCATACAGTCTGGTAGGTGCTAGGTTCATGCTAGTTAATTATTGGTTTGCTTCAAAATCAGAAAATATATCTTGCATGAATTGCTTACAAATTTAATATCACCTTTGAATAACTCAGTAGAATCTTTAGGAAGGACTTGGAAGCATGTGGGACTCAGGAAATCATTTACTTTTCCAAATAACCGTGTGTGTTCAAAAATACAATTCTGTTTACTGCTTCTGATTTTGTGCCAATGGTATCTTGCTGAAGTAATTTCTTTTTAAAGGTCTTGAGGGTGTGAAAATCATTAGCGTATGAGGTGTTGCGCTTAAATGTTTTTTTACCCCAAGAACACTAGATTTATTTCACTTAATGACAAAAATCCTCTTGAGGAGGCCCCCACTTGGAGACCCAAATGGGGAACTATTTTACCTCTGGAATATTTTATCCTAGAGGATGCCATCATCATTAAGGTGTACAATAATGCTGCACAGTCTCAGAAGAAATAACAACTGTAGTTTCCCCTTGCTTTCAGCTGTTCGCAGTATCAACATAGCGTGGTCATATTGTCTATCTTACAAGGCCAGGGGTCCACCGGCTTAGCTTTGTGGTAACATGTTTGCCCACCATGCAGCGGGCCCGGGTTCAGTTCCTGGCTGAGTTGGAGAGTTTCTCTGGTCATGCACTGGGTCCGCAGTTGTGTGGTCCTGAACATTGTCTCATGATCACCAACATAAAGTCACCTACTGTTGCGTCACCTGAAATAAAACTTGCAACCCAGTGGCTGAAATTCTCTGGATGGAGCTTCCTGGCCATCAATGCCACACAGTCATTTCAATTTTACAAGGCCAGATCAGTCACTCACCCAGGCTGTTGCTTCTGCAACTATCATTAAGGCTGCTGCCCCCTTCCAGAACCATATATTAGTCCAGCCTCTCCACAGGTATGTCTTGATTTCATTGTGGCTACGGTATGACTATCTGTATTGTAGAGGCACACAAGGCATCCCACTTTGCAAGGCCCATCATGTGTGGGAAGACTAAAGGTGGTGGTGTAACTGACAGTAGTAGTCTGGCTAATTGTTAGGAAATATGTGAAAAGTTTGGTATCCATACTGCACCAAATGAGGTTATCTGCCAATTTGTGAAGCACATCACGAAAAACATTAGTAAATAGGTCACAAATTGTTCTACACATGATCATCAAACAAGAGCCAGTTTGGAGTTACCAAGGGAAAACAAACAACATCTCAAACAGCATTTTCTGTTAGGGACTAAAATTGTATAATATTTATCAAGGAGTTGAAAGAAATAATTAAAATACATATATTTAAAGGGACCATCAAAGCATATCTCTTGAAATGTTCTGACACATTATAACATATCTTTAGAGTTTAATGCTTTTTATATGACTATCATACATCCAAGGGCTGTAGTGTATGTCTCTCCCAGCAGCTATTCACTTGTAAATCGGCAGGAAGCCACTCCCCTGCACTTCAGTGATAGTTTGCTGTCCTGTTATTATTACCCATCTTTCCCACATAGGGCTATTGGCTAGACTGCTTGGAGTAATTCTCTGGTGCTAGACTAATAGCAAAAATATCCTGTCTACACCTAGCAGTTATTGACGATACTAACTTCTCACTTCTTCTTGAGCTCAATATTTTATTCATCATTATGGATGCCACTTAGTTTTTCAGACAGACAGGAGGGAAGACATGAAGATGTGACAGGGACATGACAACATGGTCATGGTTCTAAATTTATCTGCAAGAGTGAGTGAGTAAGTGTGTGTGTACATGTGTGTGTGTGTATCGGCAAACACCATACCTGCCTTATGGCCTGGGGAATGTGTTTGTGGCATTTCCTATAATGTCATTCTCGAAGGCAAAGTGAATCAACACAAGTATGCATCTACCCCTGGAGTCTACGTCCACCCCTAAAAGCAGTTTGGTTTTTCTCGCCATGGTGGCATCTACCAGCAGGACAATGCAACATGTCACACAGCTCACAGTGTACATGCGTGGTTTAAAGATCACTAGGATGAATTAACCATACTCCCCTAACCACCGAACTCCTTAGAGGTAAACCCAAACAAGAATATGTAGGAACAGTTTTATTGGGCTGTTTGTGCTGTGGATCCTCATCCGAGAAACCTAAAGCCTAGTTTACACGATGACACTAGGTTGCAGGCAACTGTTCTACCTGCCACTGTGCATGTGCGCTGCGCATTTGCGCAATTAGTTGGTGAAATTAAACAGTTTCGGCGTGTTCCAACTTTGGCGACACTAGTTGCATGGGTTTTGAGTTTGTGTCTTTGTAGAATGTAGACAAACTGAAACATGAAGTGGGGAAAGGAGAATAATGTTTGCTTTTTGGATAGATATGTTTTGCATAGGTGTTTGTGGATTTCAGTAATGCCGATTACAAAAATAAGCATCACATTGTTGCTCCTTAGACCGTCATGTGGGATCAGAACATAGATAGTTTGACAATATCTGAGCTGCAGGGCAAAATTTATTTAATTAAGAGCACATGTACAACTGAATTAAGAAAAATACAAGCAAATGTAATTCTAGCTGTAGAAATGCTCTTATCTACAAGACTAAAATCCCATCGTTCCGAGTTAGCTCACTCCTTTTTTTAAGGAATATTGTTGACAGGAGGGAAGGCTACGCAAAGCAAGAAGCTACAGTCTTTATTCAATATTCATCTATTTAAAACGTCACAGCAGTGCTCCCCATTGACATATGTTTTGAGTTTTGAAATACTGCCACTGTACAGATCTATCTTCAAAAGAGAAGTTTGCAACCCATTCTCTTCTTAATGTGGACTGCTTCTAATAATTGCTGCTGTCAATGTTAATAATTGTTACTGTTAATGTTAATAATTATTGGTGTTAATGAAAAAGTGTCATCACCAACTGAAACCGCATCTTATAGCATGCAGAGTGTTCTCGATTGTAATGCATGCAATGTGATGTGTAATTTCAGTTCTGGCGACAGTGCTTTATGCATTACAATATCTTTATTCCTTATTGCATAATTAACTCTATTGAGAAGAAATGTAAACAGTTCTGGTGGCATTCTAAGATAATTAAAAGAACTTCTTGGGTCTTCCATTACAAATCATTTGAGCAAGGATGCTGAGCAATCAATCTGATGTCTTTTCTTCATCCAGTCATGAATCGTAATATGTTTCTTATTTTTTTCTTATGCACCGATTCCACACAGCAAGCTTTAACTCCATCACAACTCGTGCGAAGTGCAGCTGTCGAAACTTTCATTTCAGGCACGACGCGGGAACCCACAAAATGACGAAACTGGAGTATATACTGGTTTCGCTGTGTCTACAGTCAAATATGAAACCATTTGCATGCAACTCATTCCACGCAACGAGTGGCACAACTCAATGTTGTCGTGTAAACTAGGCTTAATACAACTGACCATGGCACTGGTGTCGTCATGGTTCCCCACCCCCGTTGGTAACTTCCAGAACCTGATTGACATTCTTCCTGCACATCTTGCAGTAGTCTGCACTGCAAAAGGTGGTTATTCAGGCTTTTGGCGGGTGGTCACATTAATGCGACTGGGCAGCATACAAACCACATAATGTAGTGTATTTGTGAGGATGGGGGTCCACACTTTGTCTGGCTACATTGAATTAGGCTTTCCTATATCACACTAGACAAATTTCTGTAATAGTTCCTTCAACAAGACCGTTGCCAACCACCTGTTCTCATTAAACACGTGTGTGTGTGTGTGTGTGTGTATATATATGGTTATAATAGAGGGAATCTTTCCCCCTAAGGTAAGTCTTTCCGCTCCCGGGATTGGAATGACTCCTTACCCTCTCCCTTAAAACCCACATCCTTTCGTCTTTCCCTCTCCTTCCCTCTTTCCTGATGAGGCAACAGTTTGTTGCGAAAGCTTGAATTTTGTGTGTATGTTTGTGTTTGTTTGTGTGTCTGTCGACCTGCCAGCACTTTCATTTGGTAAGTCACATCATCTTTGCTTTTTTTTGGAGTCATTCCAATCCCGGGAGCGGAAAGACTTACCTTAGGGGGAAAAAAGAATGGGTATACACTCGCGCACACACACATATCCATCCACACACATACAGACACAAGCAGACATATTTAAAGACAAAGAGTCTGGGCAGAGATGTCAGTCGAGGCGGAAGTGCAGAGGCAAAGATGATGTTGAATGACAGGTGAGGTGTGAGTGGCGGCAACTTGAAATTAGCGGAGATTGAGGCCTGGTGGGTAACGGGAAGAGAGGATATATTGAAGAGCAAGTTCCCATCTCCGGAGTTCGGATAGGTTGGTGTTGGTGGGAAGTATCCAGATAACCCGGACGGTGTAACACTGTGCCAAGATGTGCTGGCCGTGCACCAAGGCATGTTTAGCCACAGGGTGATCCTCATTACCAACAAACACTGTCTGCCTGTGTCCATTCATGCGAATGGACAGTTTGTTGCTGGTCATTCCCACATAGAATGCATCACAGTGTAGGCAGGTCAGTTGGTAAATCACGTGGGTGCTTTCACGTGTGGCTCTGCCTTTGATCGTGTACACCTTCCGGGTTACAGGACTGGAGTAGGTGGTGGTAGGAGAGTGCATGGGACATGTTTTACACCGGGGGCGGTTACAAGGATAGGAGCCAGAGGGTAGGGAAGGTGGTTTGGGGATTTCATAGGGATGAACTAAGAGGTTACGAAGGTTAGGTGGATGGCGGAAAGACACTCTTGGTGGAGTGGGGAGGATTTCATGAAGGATGGATCTCATTTCAGGGCAGGATTTGAGGAAGTCATATCCCTGCTGGAGAGCCACATTCAGAGTCTGGTCCAGTCCCGGAAAGTATCCTGTCACAAGTGGGGCGCTTTTGTAGTTCTTCTGTGGGGGATTCTGGGTTTGAGGGGATGAGGAAGTGGCTCTGGTTATTTGCTTCTGTACCAGGTCGGAAGGGTAGTTGCGGGATGCGAAAGCTGTTGTCAGGTTGTTTGTGTAATGGTTCAGGGATTCCGGATTGGAGCGGATTCGTTTGCCACGAAGACCTTGGCTGTAGGGAAGGGACCGTTTGATGTGGAATGGGTGGCAGCTGTCATAATGGAGGTACTGTTGCTTGTTGGTGGGTTTGATGTGGACGGACGTGTGAAGCTGCCCATTGGACAGGTGGAGGTCAACATCAAGGAAAGTGGCATGGGATTTGGAGTAGGACCAGGTGAATCTGATGGAACCAAAGGAGTTTAGGTTGGAGAGGAAATTCTGGAGTTCTTCTTCACTGTGAGTCCAGATCATGAAGATGTCATCAATAAATGTGTACCAAACTTTGGGTTGGCAGGCCTGGGTAACCAAGAAGGCTTCCTCTAAGCGACCCATGAAAAGGTTGGCGTATGAGGGGGCCATCCTGGTACCCATGGCTGTTCCCTTTAATTGTTAGTATGTCTGGCCTTCAAAAGTGAAGAAGTTGTGGGTCAGGATGAAGCTGGCTAAGGTGATGAGGAAAGAGGTTTTAGGTAGGGTGGCAGGTGATCGGCGTGAAAGGAAATGCTCCATCGCAGTGAGGCCCTGGACGTGCGGGATATTTGTGTATAAGGAAGTGGCATCAATGGTTACAAGGATGGTTTCCGGGGGTAACACATTGGGTAAGGATTCCAGGCATTCGAGAAAGTGGTTGGTGTCTTTGATGAAGGATGGGAGACTGCATGTAATGGGTTGAAGGTGTTGATCTACGTAGGGAGAGATACGTTCTGTGGGGGCTTGGTAACCAGCTACAATGGGGCGGCTGGGTAGCTTAATTAGTAAGGGTAATACAGAAAGGATTTGTCTGCAGAAACAGTTGGAGGTGATTGTTGTCATATGGTCTTGGAAGGGAAGTGATTGTATACAAAGATGTATTCAAGAAATTAATTTTCTGATGCAGTTCAACATATGGCGAAAGAAGCCCTTGTGGAATTATTTTTAATTAAATTAATTTTGATTTGCCCTTGTAGAGCTAAATGAAAATTTACAATTTAAAATAAATTATAACTTTGTCTGCTTGGCAATTAATTGGAGGAGCTGTTTGTTTGTAATGAAATGTCTTACTTTTCTTCAGGAGCTCCCGGAAGATGAACCAGAGAAACCATCAAAGGAAGAATATGCATTAGCAAAATGGCTGCGCAAGAATGTGCCTACGAAGAAAACAAAGTTTTTAAACCACAATGTAGAATACTTTACAGGTATGTCCCTTGTGCAAGGAGTAGCCTACTGTGATTAACAGAATAATTACAACATTACAGCACTGTTTCAGTTTATTACTTTTGCAGCTGTGAAAGCAGTAGACGCAGTGATGGCTTCACATTGGGTATTGGCCAAAGAAGGAGAGGAAGCATTCTTTTCTTCCAGGATTGATGTAGTTGAGTTTCTAGACAGGTAAGGATCCTTTGAGCTTAGTCAGGTCTGCTGTGTTCAGTAATTGTAATTCTCATTTGTGTTGTGGTAGCCATATGGAATTTGAGATATCAGATATCCCCTCTAATAACTTTTTGTTGCAAACTTGCTTAATGTTTTGTGTATATGGTAACTTCTTAGGTCATTTGGCCATACGTGTATCACATCCTTTTGTGGTAACAGGATCTCATGCAGAAAATAAGTGTTCTTCACGGAAAGCACATTTGCCTCTCTACTTTGGCTATGCAGTCAAGGGCCAATTCCGTAAGGTAGTTTGTTCAGATTTATTCTGTACATCTCAGAAAAGTTAGCATAATTATAACATTTATCATTACCATAAATATAACTTTCCTGACACAAGACAATAGTGTTGACTCTGTACAGGTATCATTCTTTTATCTGTGTTAGTACTCTGATTTAACTAACCTAAATTTTAAAGAATCAGAACTATTCTGCAGTATTCAGATATTGGTTCGGAAGTGAATCCTGTAAAGAAATGAATTGTAAAAAAATATAATAAGGATCCTTGTGCAGTTTTTAATGGGAGAGAAATGTATAGTATCAAAATCAGTAGTTACAGGATTTAATTTGGATGATGAGGGATAAACGAACATTATGAAATCGGATAGCATTTGCAAGGTACGATGTTAAGAAATTAAATTTAAATTCATTGAGAATTTTAAGTTTACCTCTTCTGTTGTTTGTGACTGAGATATACACATATACCTCAACCATGCACCACTTGTAGGAGAGAGTGTAGACAGAAAAATCGCTTCATATAGTGAGCCTTTATCAAGAAATGCTGCTATTTAAAATTTGTCATCATATATGGATGAGTGAGTGGTTAAATTGCAGGCTATGGTGCCAGATGTTTGAAGTTCGATCCTTGGACAGTACTAGGATTTTTATGTCACTTGTCACTTCTTGCACTTCTGGCAATGTTTGTCTATTCTGAGTTGCACTGTGTCCACTTTAAACTGCTGGTCCTACTGTAACTGATTGTACGAGTCAGTTCAAAGGTCAGAGAAAGGCAATTGCAGACTGCCTCCAATAGGACCATGCCTAATAAGATACTGTGGTGTGCAAGCCAACCTATGGGCTAATGACAGCTTTACTAGTTTGGTATCAGATCTGACAAAGGTTTTACCATACTTTAAGCTTGTGCACACATAGCACTCCTGCTCTCATGATTGTTCTTGGCTATTAAATATACCGGCTTTTCAACTGTAGTTGCAATTTACTCTAAAAATAATGAGTTTGTTGTGATGTTTTGTGAGATATTCAAGAACAGGAAGCACAACATCATTTTACTTGTCTTTTAAGTCAGTCCTCTCAGTGATTGTTGATGGTAGTCATTCCATTAGATGCCGGTATTTGTGATTTTGTATGCATCGTGTGAATCTGGTGATTTTTATGAAGTAATTTTAACTTCCATCTTTGATTGATGTATTAAGTTATTTACGATTTGTTGCTTTGCACTGCAAACATCAAACAAAAACACTGTCCTTCAATTTTTTCTGACACTGCTTTT
This sequence comes from Schistocerca serialis cubense, assembly GCF_023864345.2. NCBI lineage: Eukaryota > Metazoa > Arthropoda > Insecta > Orthoptera > Acrididae > Schistocerca > Schistocerca serialis. The sequence goes on from NC_064641.1 coordinate 862,363,510, forward strand.
GCTTGCATTCAGACTCCTGCCCATCCACACTTGCCGTGCAAAAACTTCCTGCCGAAAACTCTTTCACACAGTATAATGGCATCCAAAGATATAACTAGCATACAAAGATAGTGAAATTCAAAGATTTGCCTGAGTTGCTTTAAAATACCAGTTTTTGTTTTAAGACTTTTGAATACCTGTTGCAGTAATTTTGATTTACGTATATTAATTTTATAAAATTAAATAATTATGTAGAAACTTTTAATTTACCTTATAAACATCCTTTATTGATGAAGTAAACAAAAGATCATTTACTGTCTTTTAGTGAATGATGATGTATTACAGTAGAACCCTGCTATTGGGTTCCTGGTATTAATATTTTCCCAAAGTTTACAACATTTTTTATCACTCTTGTCAAATTTCCTATGTCCACAATGTTAATTTGCACCCAGTTTTGCATCAACATGTGTAACTTTCCCGCAGTTTACACTTTATGAAAAAATGGTTAAGGAAAAAAAAGACAGGTGTAAAATGACACTGGTATGGCACTGGCCCTCAAGTAGTGTACAAACATTACGTGGTTAAGTTTCTTGACACCAGGGTGCCGTACTCAGCAGGTTGGACGAGTAAACAGGTGAAAATGGGAACAATTTGTGCTGTATGTGCTGCCGCTGCCAAGCTCTACACAGTTCAGTGGCTGATGGATGTTACTAGTTTTTTTTTTTTTTTTTTTTTTTTTTTTTTTTTTTTTTTTTTTTTTTTTTCGAATGAAGATACCATGAGCAATCACAACCATTTCCAAACAGTCTGTACTGCATGTGCGCGTTTTCATGATTGTTGTGACATCTTTGTCGAACCTTATTTACTGTGTTTTGTTGTTTGGGCACTTGTAGAGTTTTTTGACACCTTCACTCACTTTGCATTGTTTAAATGTTTTTAGTTAAACATAGTGCCAATTATGTATTTTTTCATGCTAAGCAAATTGTGTTTAGGGAATTTATTCTCATTGTCAAGTGCGGTATTTATGTATATATTCTTTTGTGATGTTAAACAATCAATCAATGTCAGTGATAGTTTTCATGTGTGTGTTTTTCACATAACTTAGGAGGCACAATACCTGATAACCGCAAAAAGACAACTACCATGCAAGAGACGCAGACCAACACTTATGCAAACACCACACAAAATATTTATGTAAATATTTACACTTGACAACGAGAAAAAATTCTCAAAATGCGTCGTGGTAAGCATAAAAAAACAGATAACTGGCACAGTGTTTTATTATTTAAATAAATTTCCAAAATTGTTGGCTATGATGTATGCAATTGACTCTTGTTCCTACTTCCCAGACAGTTATCAGTTCCATTGCATCATTGGTTTTCATTAGGTAATAAACCCATATTACATAATAAACGAGTTCCTGACAAGTATTTTGATGCCTATTATGTACATGTATCATACATAAAGTGTGAACACAGAAGGGAATATCCTATAAGTAACTTGTACAGCTTAAAAAGTTATTTCCCACGTTTTACATTTTTCCGTGGTTTACACAACTTTTTTGAAGTCACTTGAAAAGTGTAAAAGTGGGGTTTCACCATATTATGCCTATACATTACAAATGTAGCCTATTTTGTGTGTCCAGTCTTCTCTACTGGAAGCTTAGATGTTGACATATTGAAATAGAATGTGGACAATGAATACTGCATCAGTAAAATTTCTTGAGATACACATGCACCCTTTGTGGTGAGAGCATTCTCAGGATGGAAAGACCAACGTTAGCCACTCTAGCCTGTCCCTCACTGGTGTAAGATTGGTGTTTGACACCTGCTTCAGTAACTACCACTGCACCATACAGTGTAATGTTTCGCAACAGAAAATGGGGATTTTAAATTGATTGACAAGATCAGCATGTAGATTACAAACAAGGTCAGGCACTTACTGCAATACACCTCAAATATATCTAGAATGAGTAAAAATATATATTGAGGCTCAGTTTTTGCAAAGTCTTAGCAGAAAATGTAAAGAATTTTCCTGATCTTGCAAAATCCTCACAATTTGTATGCGCAAATGCCATCAAAAATCTTCTAGAAACTGGAAGTGTGGAGAATTGTAACAGATGAGAGAAATGCAACTAAAATTTTTGCTGTTGTAACATACAGTCCACACCTCAGTATGAAGCACATTGATGGTGCAAATGGGATGAACCAGAGGAATGTTCTGTTATCACTACTTTCCCACACATTTCATGTTTTGCTCCATCAAGCGCTCCATGGCAATGACTTTCTTAATCTATTACAGTTATCGGAATGGTGTACATGAAAACTGCAAAATGATGTAGCATTTCTTTGCAGTGATTTGTTAACTGAAAAAGTATTGTTTAAAATTTATAGACAAATCAGTCTTCACAATATACACTAACAAGGGGAGGCCGCCAATTGTGAAATTCAGATTCGATTCATACTACGCATAATAAAAGCTCATAGCCAGAGGTGTACTGTGGCAAAGCACCAAGATGCACTTCTCAGCCGTTGTCGAGAAAATCGACAGTTAAAAGAAACCGTTGCGGTGAAATACTCTCTACGGTTAATGATTTTCTACAGCGTCGTGGCGCAGCGGTAAGCGCCGGAGTTCGTAATCCGAAGGTCGCTGGATCGAATCTCGTGCCATGCAATTTTTTTTATTATTTTTATATATATATATTTCACAAATGTTATTAATTGTCTTCATAAGGTTAACCACGAATAGTTAACGGAAGACGTAGAAACGATATTCCGAAACGAATACGTATAGCGTAAGTCAAATTAGAATAGAGACCCCACGAACACAAACTTGGTGTGGCAGGTATGAAATATAAACTCCGTTACTCGCTCGTTATACTTGAAGGACAGATGTTGAATGGGAGAAAACGAGCCGCCGCATAACAGCGTAGTTGCCTGCTAACTAAGCAATTCATTAATAGTTTATATATAAATAAACACCGACACAAGCTTGTGTCTGTATATGTGTGGATGGATATGTGTGTGTGTGTGTGTGCGCGCGCGAGTGTATACCCGTCCTTTTTTCCCCCTAAGGTAAGTCTTTCCGCTCCCGGGATTGGAATGACTCCTTACCCTCTCCCTTAAAACCCACATCCTTTCGTCTTTCCCTCTCCTTCCCTCTTTCCTGATGAGGCAACAGTTTGTTGTGAAAGCTTGAATTTTGTGTGTATATTTGTGTTTGTTTGTGTGTCTGTCGACCTGCCAGCACTTTCATTTGGTAAGTCACATCATCTTTGTTTTACCAAACGAAAGCGCTGGCACGTCGATAGACACACAAACAAACACAAACATACACACAAACAAACACAAACATACACACAAAATTCAAGCTTTCGCAACAAACTGTTGCCTCATCAGGAAAGAGGGAAGGAGAGGGAAATACGAAAGGATGTGGGTTTTAAGGGAGAGGGTAAGGAGTCATTTCAATCCCGGGAGCGGAAAGACTTACCTTAGGGGGAAAAAAGGACAGGTATTCACTCGCACACACACTCATATCCATCCGCACATACACAGACACAAGCAGACATTTGTAAAGGCAATATATATATATATTTGAATTACAAAAAACAAATACTAATAAAAAAATAGTTGAATGGCGCGAGATTCGATCCGGCGACCTTCAGATTACGAACCCGAGCGCTTACCGCTGCACCACGAGGCTGTAGAAAATTACTAATCGTAGAGAGTATTTCACCACAATGGTTTCTTTTAACTGTCGATTTTCTCGACAACGGCTGAGAAGTGCATCTTGGTGCTTTGCCACAGTACACCTCTGGCCATGAGCTTTTATTATGCGCAGTATGAATCGAATCTGAATTTCACAATTGGTGGCCTCTCCTTGTAAGTGTCAGTTGAAAATCCACTCTGGATGTGAGAAGTGGATGAACTGTGATCTTGATTTTTCAATGTGTGGTGTGTGATTTTCTAGAATTGCATTATTTGTTTCTGTTTCATTGCTGGCACTCTAAACAGCCACTATTAGCTTCACTTACTTATAGTTATGCTGCCACCATTATTGGAAGACACCCCACTGTGCATAAGGTACCGTACTGTATTTTGTACTAACATGACAAATGTCTGGGGCCACAAGGAAATGTTAACACTCCTGAAGACATGAAGTAGTGTAAAACACAGTCCTGTGCTGCAATAAGTCCAGACGAAATTCACTGTGAACATGCAATATTGTCAATCATGAATAGTGTTATAGCGCATATCAATGCTCGAAAGTCAATAGTTTCATACATCATTTTATTTAATATGACACTCACAGTAATAAACACAATACGTACCTGATTTGTGTTCACTCATATATGGTACAGTAAATCACACCTTTGTGGGCCCGCTTCTCCTGGTGTTGGCATTGTGATTTGCTGCACTTTTATCTTGTTATGATTTGACCATGTTTGACACACATTATATCATTGAAGTCTTCTCTGAACGTGATGTAACTGCATTAAAAAAAGTCATTTTCATAATTTGGCTACTATAAACATTAAAAATATTTGAATTCTTCAGAAAAATTGCCACATTGTCCACTGTATCTTGGCATAAACTGCACCTCGATATTTTTACTCATTGTAGATACATTTTGGATGCCCTGTCTTAGGCTGCCTCACCACATGTATCAGTAGGAGCTTCTTGTCGTGGTGGTAATTATTCTCCATGTTGATGTCAAGAACAGAACAATTCTTACATCTTTAAGCTAAAAATGTACCAAACAAATTTGATGTATTGTCACTAAGTAATATCACCCAGAACTACAAATCAGCATGGGCATCCCATTAACAGATGAAGTTTCAATACTTATTACATATAGTTACAAGGAGCTCAATAATTCTGATGATGTCTTTTTGATAATCTAAAGAGCCAGTGGATCGTCTGGAAAAAAAATTACCAGTTTACACTGAAAAGGGTTTGGAATTAATTACAGGAAACACTATATTTATAAAACAGTTGAGAAACACTGCACTTGGCTAATCTTATTGCTTCAGAGCTCTTAATTTTAGCAAAAGTAGTTTTCATGCAGGGATTTTGTGAAAATTAATTCGAACTGAAGGAAGAATGGAAAAGAAGGATGTATTGCACAGTTGCCTAACAGGAAATAAATATTTTCTTTCAGCACCAAGGCAGCTGAACAATGGGTGTCCACTAAAAAGTCTGGCTGCTTGTTGTCTAAGGGGGTGACCACACAATGCTGCACTCTGTCACCAACTAACCAGGAAATTCCAGAATTCTATGTATTCACTAAAAATCACTGAAGTTTGGTGCCACTGCACGAGAATTCTCCCAAGTCTGAAACGTGCACATCAACAGAGAATTGTACCGAGTTCAACATTTCACTATTCCAGCCACCCAGTATGTTTCTCAGTAACTTCTACTGTACCTACCAATGCAAATAATGTACAAATGCATGCTTTCGCGGCGATATCTGTTAATAAAACATTCTCGGGTTTCAAGCCGCATCAAGTGGTTTACTGCCGACGAGCTTTCAGCAGAGATCTCCTCTGCCATTGTCAAGTGGATGAGTGACGTGTGGTTGTCATTGCCATACTTACATAGCTGCGCCGTCGCTTGTGATGTCACTGGTGCTCGGTCCCGCACCATAGATGGTAATGTTTTGGCTGCGCGACCGCGGGCGCGCTTCAACTCCCTCAACAGCGGATCCCACGCTGTACTCAGCTGCAATCCACCATCTCTATTGAAGGTGTTGTCAGAAATTCTAATCTCTAAGAACTCGTTTATCACACTCTCCCAGAAGCCATTAGTCCGTTTATAATAGACGTCTCATCGAATGCAATTCAGTGTCCGTTTTCCAGAGCATGGTTTCTTTATTCACTTGTGTCTCCATCACAAACTCCATTGATGTGCTGTCCCAGCTCTTTGATGACACCATCGTGGATTTATTTAAGCACACTATGACGATGTCATATTTTATACATGATGGAGAATATTTTAACCAAACTGAAGGTGTGGCGATGGGAGGTCCATTAGCTCCAGTAGTAGCCAACCTCTTTATGGAGCATTTCGAAGACATCGCCTTGGACACGGCTCCTGTAAAGTCGAGCTGTTTTTGTCGCTACATCGACGATACCTTCGTCATTTGCCCCATGGACAAGAAAAGTTGGAAGAGTTCCTGGAGCACCTCAACAGCATCCACGACCACATTGACTTCACAATGGAAGTAGAGAAGGAGGGTTTCCTGCCGTTCTTGGACATGCTTGTCCGCTGTTAACCCAATGGGTCTCTAGGTCATAGTGTTTAGAACAAGCCCACCCTCACGGATCGGTATCTACATGCCACCAACTTCCATCACCCAACATAGAAACACTCAGTTCTGAGGACCTTAGTACATCAAGCTGAAACCGTCTCATATGCTGGTAACTTGCCGAGAGAATTGAGCCACTTACGCAAAGTTTTTAAGGAAAACGGTTGTAACAACAAACTGATCTCACAAGCAGTGTCATCCAAGGCTCAAAGGAAGAAAACCTCTGACGAAGCCACCAAGCAGATTGCATTGTTACCGTTTTGCGGTCCGAGAACAGGGAAGATTAGTCGGCTCCTGAAGAGGCAGAAAATAGACACAATCTTCAGGCCTCCAGCAAAGATTCGGCAACTAACGAAATCTGTGAAAGACGATGTAGGCCTCAGAACGCCAGGTATTTACAAGATACCGTGTGGATGTTGATAGTTCTATGTCGACCAGACTGTTCGCACTATTGAACAGCGCCGCACAGAACATGAAAGGCATTACTGCCTGCGCTATCCCGAAAAGTCAGCTGTAGCAGAACATACTCTGGAAAACGGACACTGAATTGCATTTGATGAGACATCTATTACTAAACGGACTAATGGCTTCTGGGATAGCGTGATAAACGAGTCCATAGAGATTAGAATTTCTGACAACACCTTCAATAGAGATGGTGGAGTGCAGCTGAGTACAGCGTGGGATCCGGGGTGTTGAGGGAGTTGAAGCTGGCCTGGCACTCGTGCAGTCAAAATATTTCCATACATGGTGCGGGACCGAGCACCAGTGACATCATGAGCAACGGCACGGCTATATAAGCACAGCAATGACAACCACACGACAGTTATCCACTTGACAATGGCAGAGGAGATCTCTGCCGAAAGTTCATGGACAGTAAACCACTTGACGCGGCTTGAAACCCGAGAATGTTTTATTGATGCAAATAATATGCAAATTCCATTCGAGTGACCCATGGTTCACACACTGTGTTCATTCTGACGTATCCCACTCTGCCCCCAAATCCCTTTCTTTGGCTAACTAAATACAGGGAAATGAAGTTAAAAACTCCATCTTGTAACCTACATTAAAACCATAATGCCATTTCCAAAGCCACATAAGCTGATACAGAACCTGGTGGTGTTTACATTTATTGCTTGGATTCAGTAATCATTTATTAAATTTCTCTTATGTTAAGTTACTATTATTTGATTACATTAAAATACATCATCAAAACTAAGCATGAGCCCATTCATATCCAAAGGAATTTTTCCTGCTTTTGCCAACGATGATGACGATTTGTCACCAAATTTAAACTGAATGTTCACATTAGTTGTATCCAAGACTTGAAATTTAATTAATCCTAGGAAATAGGTTTCACTCAGTTTCTTGATAGATAAACAACATTGACTTTTACTATTGTCTATGGCATTATGTAATTTCCAGTTGTGATTTGTAGTTAGTTTACTCCAAATTCTGTTATGTAGCTCTAATTACAATTACATCCACTAAATTTTAGAATTTTGTCATTTGTTGTCACATGAAGTGTGTCGTCAGATTATGTCTTGGCTGCAGCTGTGATATTTTTTGGGTTCTGTAGCTCAGTTCATAAAAACAGAACCCTTATAGGATCACTGTGTTGTCTGTCCGTGCATCTGCCTGTCCTTCCATCCTATGTTAAAAACCTATTTTTATATCAGGAATGAGTTGATGTATCAAGTAGAAATTTATGTCACATACTAAGATCTGTAGTCCCTTGGTGGTGTAAAAAATTTAAGCCTCTAAGTCTACGCAATCGAAACATAGGACCATTTATGTCACATATTTTGATGCTCACAAACTCACTCATCAAAATGCATGGGCACTTCCCATTGGGCTAAAGTCATGAAATTTGACAAAAAGCTAGGTTTTGTGGTACGACTAAAGGAAGAACTCCAAAAATTGTTAATTTGTAATGATATCACAGGAATAAAAATTTGTCATTTTAATTGACAGTCTTTTCCGCCCATCTATTAGTTAAGACACCTTTGTTTAGGGAATGGGAGTATGTATCGAGGTGACACTTCATGTCTCACACTGAGGTCTTTTGGTGGTGTAATAAATCTAAGCTTCTAAGTCATTGCAGTCAAAAGATATGACCACATATGTCAGGTATTTTCGTACATGCAAACTCACTCATCAAAACCTTTACGGTACTTTACACTTGCCTAGAATACTGAAATTTGGCAAGAAGCATGGATTCACAGTACAAGTACATAAGAAAGTTGGAAAATTGTGGATTTGGTGTTACACCACCAAAAAAAAATTTGTCATTTGTTATCCAGCTATCCATCTGCCGTCTGTCTGTTAAGACCCCTGTTAGAATTTATGTCACATACGAAGGTTTATGGCCCCTTGGCGGTAGCTTCTGAGTCAATGTAATATGTAGATAGAGCCATTTATATCAAACAATTTGATACTTGAAAACTGACTCGTTACAATCCATAGGGTACTTCTCATTGACCTTGAATCATGCAGTTTGGTGAGAAGCAAAGTATTGCAGTACAAGTAAAGAAAAAAATGGGAAAAATTTTAATTTGTACTTATCAAACAATGGAAAATCCAGGATGGATGTGACTGCAGTTGTGTGTGTGTGTGTGTGTGTGTGTGTGTGTGTGTGTATTTTTGATGAAGGCCTTATGGGCCGAAAGCTTTGTTTGCGACAGTCTTTTTGTTGTGCCTATCTGCTACTCAGCATCTCCGCCATATGGTGAGTGGCAACATTCCTTTTCATAATTTGTAATTATATCACATGAAAAAATGTTTCTTTTGTCGTTTATTATCTGAGTTCAAAATTAAAATTAAAACATTCTTGAAAATCTTGGAATTCCCAGGGCTGATATTTTGCCAGTGTCAATGTTGACAAGAGGCAAAAAATTCTTGTACGATCATGGATGAACTGTCCTTACATATAATTAAGTTTGTACAGAATCCTGAGTGGGCGAGTCCTACTCGCTCCTGGCCAATTTTTATTTTCTGTGAAAGTTATTAGTATTCAAAGTAAATGTTAAAACACAGTACGTCTGCCATTGGTCAGGCCCACCTATCACTAATTCTGGTTGCACAGCATTGTGTTGTGACTCATTTTTTTTATCGAGTGAGATATGCTTTTGTTTTAGACAATTTGTATGTCTTTCTGAGTCGAACAGTGTTTTCGAGTATCAAATACTATCTATAGTGGTGAAAGTATAACAGCTCTATATTGATAGGATATTGAAATGCTGTCTGGCATCACCAAGCAACAGCTATCAGGAACAGTCTTGAATGGCAAACTCCTAGCAATTCCACCGTATGCATTGGCCAAGGACATGCTTTGTCTCTGCTGGCCCACATGCTCAGTGTCCTTGGTCAGCAACATTGCTGTCACTTTGCTGGGCTAGTAAGCTACATCTGCTGCTGCGCAGGCTCACCTATCACTAATTCTGGATGCACAGCATTATGTTATGTCAGGGTATGGTAAAGACTGCAAATGACCAATTGCAGAAAAATGCTGAATTTATGTTAATGTTTACTTTGCCACTGTTTCCTGAACGTATTAATGTAAATTTTCTCATAAGGTGAAGTCGTACAGCTCCAACTTAATGGGTACCACAAGTATCAGAGCTGTGAACATACTGCAATGTCATATAAGGGAGAGTCAGTCAGAGGACAATGTGGCAAAGTTGGACATGAAATAGAAATATAATATTTGCATATGTTTGTGTTAACTTTTATGGTAGTTATCAAGTCTGGAAATAGACTGTGTAGTAATTAGAAAGAGAGGGGGCTACTCAACATATGCTATGAGGCAGATGGTATACTCTGAAACAAAAAAATTGTGTGAGGCTGAGAAATCACTAACTTTTAAATTTTCATTTGCTCTTATGTGACAAACAAATGTTCAAGAGAGAGGTTTTTCAACTCAAATTCTGTCATATAAAGCCCTCAGCGTCACATGTACCTGCAAGTGTGTATGTTTTCACGTATATGTCGTAAATACTTGGATAGAAAAGAAGACCATCAAATAAAGCCTCTCTACTAAACAGGCTTTCAGATTGAAGCATTAATGTGTGCAGGACCTATGTGAAACAATTTTGATACTGTCAAAATCTCCTTAAATTTGTTTAAAAGGAACATATTGTAAACATTCTAAAACGCCTGTGCTTACTCCACCATTAAGATTAAACTGTTTGGACACAACTTAAGTTGGAGTTGGGGTCTGTGAAAAACTCGTGTAACTCTCCTAAATTGTTCCCTTCTGCATATAATCTGGTATCTGCTGCCTGACTGCGTGTGCCATTTCTGGTTACATCACCCCCAACCACAAGAACATATCAATGCCAAAGCTCTCCCTAAAGCGAGATGACAGCCTCCAAATTGTTACACATACAGTTTTATCTATATTCATACTTTGCAAGCCAGCTTACAATGGTGTCTCCCACAGGATACATAGGGTATCAATGTTATATACTCCCACAACCCTCTGCCCCCATGCCTATTGTTTCATTTGCAAATCAAATGTTAAATGGGAAAAAATAAACTTTGCATAAATTCCAATTATCTATTTTTATCATCATGATCATTTTGTTTAATACTAGGGATACTGAGAAATGCCTTTTTAAAGTTGCATGGGAAATAATGGGGAACGTGAACAGTTGCTACACTGACTCATGCAGTTCATCAGTGGGCTTGTGGTAGCAAAAAAGCCACTCCGCTCCTTATTTACCTAAAGATGCTGATAAAACAAGTGTTGCGACTGAAAATCCTACAAGATGTGAAATCCATATAATATGGCATTTAGTGGCAATAAAGTTCATTGTTGCTGACATTCTTCACGAGTTTTGTGTTGTATATAGACCACGTGTGATTAGTGAGTACAGTGTGATCAGTGGTGGTGTTTGTTTAAAAGTGGGAGGACGAATGTTCATTATGATGACAGAAGTGACTGTCCGTATGTAGTTCTGTAATGAACTATTTCAGAAAACTAATGAAAACCAGCATTTGGTGAGATCCCAATTTCTAGACAATTTCTCACAGATGTCTCGGAGTGATCATGACTAAACAGTTGGGATATAACAAGTTTGGTGCTCATTAGATCCGAAAGCCCCTTTCTGAGAAACTCAATATTAAATGAATGACAGCTTTTACAGACTTACTTTTCGTTATGATGCAGTTATGGCTACTGAATAGAATCTTGATTGGTGTTAACACAGAGATGAAACAGCAGTCATTGGTGAGGGTTGAAACCACGTTGAAAAATCAACACCCTCTGTCAGTTAGAAAGGTTATGACCATTTTCATTAGGGACACCAAAGGAATTTTGTTTGTAGCTTTTACAAAACTGAAGGATGATTAATTCTGAATCCTACTGTGAGACATTAAGAAAATTGAAAAAAAATAAGATGAGGCATTTAGAACAAGTGACTCTTGACCATTGGTGTTGTGTTCTTGCATGACAATGCATGGCCACACTGTGCCCCTAATCACAAACATTGTTCAACATTTCAAATGGGAAGTTTTTGAAACCCTGTCCTACCACTGAGCATTGGCTCCCCAAACGATTTCTACCTCTTCATCCACATGAAAAGTGGATTGGTTTGCAATGCTTGCAGGTTGATAAGGAAGTTCAGGATGCTGTCACAGGGTGGCTACAATCTCGGGTACAGAATTTAATGTAGAAGGAATTGGTCAGCGTATTAAGATATATGATAAAGGCCTGAATATGAGCAGTGATTGTGTAGAAAAGTAATACAAAAGTGTAGTTTTAAGATTTTTCTCATAAGTTTTCCTTGTGGGTTCCAATTTTCACCTTGTAGCCAAATGGAGATTACTTTCTGGGTAGCACTCATATGTGCGGGAAAGTAATACATTGCTTGACATTTTTTGTGATATGTACTCTCAGAATTCCAATAGTAATTTTTCAGACTTTTAATAGTAACTTCTCTCTGGTCCACAACTCCTTTTTCATAACCTGCTGCTAAAGTTGGCCAAAAATCTCTGGAACACTCATGCTGAGCAGACAGACCTGGTATGAAACAGACCTTTTCTTTGGATCTTCTCCTTAATCCTGTTGGGCAAGGGTCCTGGAGTGACAGACAATAAACAACAGTCGATTGAACAAAATGTACTTTCTTAATGTACAAATTATATATTTTATGACTCTTTGTGTAGATGTTTTCTGGCATCTGCTGTTCCTACAATTAGTTTTCTGTGGTTATTCTTCCCCATTCACCTCAGACACATAGCCCTATGTTCTTTTTATCAACGACATTGAAGCACATAATGTGGCATGGGTATACGCCAATTTATTTATGGAATTGATGCCGATTTTCTAACAATTTCATGGTGTCTCAGAAAGTATAGTTCTTTCTTGCCCCCCTACATGACTACTCTTCAATTGATACTCGAGTGCCTGGCAGAGGGTTCATCAAACCGCTGACATGCTGTTTGGCTGCTGTTCCACTCTTGAGCAGCACTTGGGAAAAATGATATCTTAAATCCTTCCATATGAACTCTTGATTTCTTTTATTTTATTACAATACCTTCATAACTATCTTCTGTTTCCCTGCCTTTGTAAATTCTGTTCAGTGAGAAGTTAAATCATTATATTCATTTCAACCCCCTCCCCGCCTCCCTGAAAGAAAAAAAAATTAAATTACCAAAAAGAATACTCATCAGAACCATTTATTATTCAGACATCAAGGAGGCATCTAGGCCGAAACAGGTCATGTCAAATACGTGGTTCTCCATGTTGCTGATGCTAGAGATAAAAAGTTCTTTAGGCAGTTAGAGAGGCAGCCTATCAGTTTATGAATTGGCAAATGTTGGTCTGCAAGTAGGATCTCGCATGTGACTGTTCAACAGTTGAAACATTGATCAGTTACAGAGAATATAACAGTCTTTTGAGACCAAAGACCAATCTAATCCTCTACGTTTTTGAGTCATTATAATATTTTAAATGGCTCTCCAACTACATTCCATCATATATGAATTGAAGACTAACTCAGCTGCTCTTGGCTTTTCTTTAATGTATCCTCAAGATCATACAGAAAAGTGAGTTTACTGTCTCCTACCCTACTCACAATTGCATGAAATCTTGAGAATAGTGCAACATAGAAGATAAACTTGGCACCTTATCTTTTGTCTCCCGGTGTGTTCATCTAGATTTTGAAACATTTATGAGAAGATAAATGGGTCCATAACATAATAAACCGTTCTTATATGATATGTGTGTGCTCTGATTTGGGGGAATTAAAATGCAAGCTAAGCTGCTGTATTCCTTCTTATTTGCTTGTCTTCTATGCTCCATCTGTACTGTAAGTGAATTGCTTTCCTCATACATTGTTTGTCTTTCGCGTAGGATATTGTGTTGTTATTAATTTTTAAACTTCAAAATTTTAGAATGTTGAGGCATAAGTTCTTTCACCGAGCCAAGAAGATCCCAGTAAGTGAACAAGAACTGAAAGCAAAATTGAAAAAAAAGGACAAAGATCGTAAGAAAGATGGTGATGATAAGCGTAAAAAGGATGATGAAAAATGTGAGGATGCTGAAAGTAGTCATGCTGAAGGAGAAAAAAAGGATGAAAAGTCTGCTTCTCAGGTAACATCTCCGGTTATTTTAAATCTTACATGCTAATGATATGAGCAGAAATTTATGATTTAGTAACAACAACATTACTCATACAGAGAAAACATACCAGTTTCACCTGTAAGGAAAAGCCTCTCATGATGAGTTATTGTACACTACTTATAAAAAGAAAACTTTAGTGTCTTGTATTTGGAAACACTGTTGTTAGACATATCTGAAAGCTAAAAACTTAGGTAGCCCCCAAAATTGTGGATTAAGGAGACATGGATGTGAACAAATCCATTTTATGTTATGTTTCACATTTACATCTACATATGTACTGTGCAAGCCACCATGCTGTTTATGCCAGAACATACCTTGTACCAATGCTAGTCATTCCATTTAATGTTCCACTCATAAGTGAACCAACAAAAAAACGCTGTCTATATGCTTGCACATGAGCCTTTATCTTTGCAGTCCTTAGGCAAGATGTGTGTTGCTGGCAATAGCATTGTTCTGTAGTTGGTTGCAAATGCCAATTCTGTAAACTTTCTCAATAAAATTTAGCCAAAAGAATATCTTCTTACCTCCAAGGATTTGTGTTCACAGGACATTTTCTTAAGACTTGCATGTTGTTGGTACCTACCAGTGTTCACACAAGTGCTCTGTATGTGGTCTCTTTTATAGATAAACAGAAGTCAACCATTTGCCTTCCCTACAACTGAACTTAAGTACTTGCTCCACTTTATGTGGCTTTACAAAATTACACCTAGATGCACCAATATGACTGTATCAAGTAGCATGACACTGATATCATATTTGAACATCATAAACAAGCAGTGGTTAGCATACTGGACTCACATTCGGGAGACAGTGGTTTAAACCTGCATCTGGTGATCCTGATTTGGGTTTTCCACAATTTCCCTAAACCACTTAAGGCAAATGCCAGGATGGTTCCTTCAAAGGGGGACAGCTGCTTCCCTTCTCCATCCTTCCCGAATCTGAGCGTGTGTTCTGCCTCTGATGACTTTGATGCCAACAGAACATTAAACACTAATATCCTTCTCCTTGTCCTCTTTGAACATTAAAGGATTGTTTTTTTATTTTTTCTTCTTACCGATGTCAATTAATTTTAATTTTTTGACATTTAGAGCAAGCTGCCATTCATCAAACCAATTCCAAATTCAGTCCAAGTCATGCTTTATTCTCTTTTAATCACTCAAAGACGATACTATTCTTCTCTATAGCTTCATCAGCAGATCACAAATTGTGCTCAAACTATCCATCAGATCATTAATATTCAGGGTTAAGCAAACTTCGTGCACTCGGGCTTCACAGCGCAACTTCTCATATGCCACCTATAAAAAAATGTCTCTCACAAAATTTCGTCCAGTGAGTACATCCGGTAGAAAAAGGACGTTAAAGAGTGGCAGTCTGGCAACATTGTAACCACCTCTGTCAGCACATATTAGTTGTGCTGTACAGTTGGTGCAGTGGGTAGAGTTTTGGGTTAGCATGCAGGAGGTCAATGGCTCGATCCTGGGTTGAGACATATGTTTTTTACTTTGTAAATGTAGTCCAGGTGGTACGGTATCTGGCACCGTAATTGTCAACAGCGATTGCAGCGTGTCCTTTAGAAAACATTTGCTCTTACACTCTACAATCGTAGAAATGGAAGATTAGTCACCTTTGAAAGAAGCCCTTTCCATGTAGTGGGCATGAATTTATTTGCACCACTTCATCTACTAGTTGCGAAACCTGTTTTCTTTGTACCCTCCTCCAATGGTCCCATATAGAGTAGTACCAACTATTATTCTTGACTCGTTCAGGACCATTACATTTTGTTAAGGCCTTACATTACCAGTAGGATTGGCAATGCGTTTTGTAAATAATGTCCAAACTCGGTTACTATTTGTATGTGTTATCACCATGGTTCCACTAATTATGCCTTTCAACATTGAGGCTGGTAACCACATGCTGTTTAATATGTATCTCAATGCATTATTATTATTATTCTTTCAATATGAGTTCGGAAGCATCACGTCTATTGCTGTTAGGGAAACAGTGTAATTCGAAACCGAACATTTCACAATGAGCAATGTCATGATGAATCATGCAGAACAATATGTGTCAGAGGGGTAATGTGCGTTAGGTGGAACAGTGCACAGGACTGACGGCGTGTTTATACTTGTATGCGCTGTCCACCAGACAGGGACTAGTTGTGAGCGGAGTAATGCACCCGTGACGGACTCCAATGTACATGCATACATGTATCAATTTTTTTCCTTGCAAACCTCTAAACCAGTGTGACAGATGCATGGCATACACAAATGGTGAGTATGTGGATATGGTTCTGGTCTCTTGGTGCATCTGATAACTGGGCTGGTGTTGCCGCTCGTGAATATACTGCTAGATATCCTCATCCTGCAATCCAGATAAAAATGCGTTTAGTCGTCTGGAGCTGCACATTTGGGAGTCAGGTTCTCTCCTTCCACCATCGCGTGACGGAGGTCGTCCATGGACTCGCCATACTTCAGTCACTGAGGAAGCTATTCTGGAGGTCATACACCAAGAACCTCAGCAAAGTACACGTAGCATAACAATGCAGCTGCATGTTTCGCAATGCATGGTCGTTAACGTACTGCACAAGCATGGGCCGCACCCCTATTATTATGCTTTCACACAACATCTGCATCCTGCAGATCGCCGTTTAGCAGATGCAATGGATCCAACAACAACAGGAAGCCAACAATGACTTCGTGAACACTGTTATATGGTTGGATGAAGCAACATTCACTCATGACAGTGTCTTCAATATGCACAATACCCACTATTGGTGTGAGGTTAACCCTCACATCACCCACGACCTAGGATATCAAGTTCGCTTTGGTATAAATGTCTGGGCTAGAATATAGGGGGACAGGTGTTTGGACCCCTACATGTTGCCTTACCGGTTGACTACACGAAGGTATCATGCATCCCTCTCAAACTATCTGCCTGATGCCCTGGAAGATGTTCTACTACATGTTCGGCAGAGGATATGGTTCCAACATGATGGTGCACCTCCACACTCTGGAATTAATGTGCGACAGTATTAGGACAGAAAATTTCCAGGGTAATGGCTGGGGCATGGAGGTCCAGTTGTATGACCATCTCGTTCACAGGACCTAAATGAACTCGATTTCTTCCTGTGGCGACACCTGAAGGAGCACGTGTACTCTACTCCACCGACAATTGTGGAAGAATTGGTAGCGCGTGTTCATGCTGCTCTTGTTGCTGTGGACACAGCTGTGCTGCATATGGTCCAGTGCTGTATGATCCGGCGGGTTGCACAATGGTTGGGCGTGCAGGGAGGTCACTTTGGGGATCTGTTGTTCTGAGGGCAACATATTCTGTTGTGAAGGTCATGTGGCTATTAATATGAACATTATTATTGCCACTGGTTGCTAATGCGCTACATCTGAGTGGTCATGTTACATGTACTGTAGTATGACAAGTAGATGTGTTATTTTAACTGTCCTATCATCTTTAGCATCTCGAAATTGATACTGTTTTGGTAGTTATTCTGTCCTATGACATGTCATTTGTTTCAACTGTCTGTTTCTTATTTGTCTGACCACATATTTGTTATGTTCAGCATTACAAAATGTTGTAAATTTAAGATACATGTGACCTAAGAAATGTCAGAATGAGATGTTTTTATGAACTGTCAGAATGAAATTAGCAAATAAAAAAAAAAGAATGCTCCCCAACCCAGGATAGAACCCTTGATCTCCTGCTTGCTAACCCAAAACTCTATCCACTGCACCAACTGTACAGCATGACTAATATGTGCCGACAGAGGTAGTTACCATAAACATGATTACAGTGTTGCCAGATTGCCACTCTTTAACGTCCTTTTTTCTGCTGGATGTACTCATTAGATGAAATTTTGTGAGAGACGTTTTTTTTTTTATCACTGGCATGTGAGGAGCTGCACTTCAAAGCCCAAGTGTGTGAATCTCACTTCACCCTGTATGTAGAGAACAAGAGTATTTCTATCCCACTTCCCTGGGGCATGCCTGATGATACCATTGTCTTCTGTAACACTCGCTGTCCAGGACATGCCCTGTGTTCTACTACTTAAAAAAACCTTCCAGCTGCTCACATATCTGAAAACCAATTCTGTGTGCTGTGACCTTGATTAATAGTTTGCACTGTGACACTGTGTCAAATGCTTTCTGGAAGCCTAGGAACACGGAATCTGCCTGTTGCCCTTCATCCATGGTTCACAGGATATCTTGCAAGAAAGGGGCAAGTTGAGTTTCACACAAGCAGTGATTTCGAAGTGCGTGTTGATTTGTGGTTAGAGTGTGTTATTTCTCAAGGGAATTTATTGTATTTGGATTGAGAATATACTCAAGAATTCTGGAGTAAACTGACATTAAGGATATTGATCTGTTACTTTGTGGTTCCATCATTTTACCCTTCATGTATTCGGAAGTCACCTGTAATTCTTTCCAGTTGCTTGAGACTTCCTTCTGGTTGAGAGAGTCACAATACATTCCATCTAAATATGGGCCCAGTGCCAAAGAGTTCTCTGTTTCCATCTGAACTTGGCAACTTTCCTGTTTTCAACTCTTTTAGCTGCTTTCCATTGGCAGGAATGCCTTTTGCTATGTTCTCCGTAAGAGAGTTTGTGTGGTGGTCAAATCTGGGTTTATCTTTACAATCCTTCTGCATTAATTATATTTAAAATGCAAAAATTAAAATTTTTCCTTTCTTGTTGCTGTCTTCCATTGTCACGTCACACAGGTCGATGACTCACTGTATAGAAGCCTTCGACCCATTAAGGGATTTTACATAGGACCAGAATTTTCTTCGGTTCTCAGCAAGATCATTCGCTAAGATGCCACTGTGGAAGTTGTATGCTTTGTGAAATTGTCCTTTTTATACATGCATGAGTTTCAACTAACTTTTACGTGTTGACATCTCTGCATTCTTTTATGATCTGGAACGGCAACAGTCTATTTTGTAAGCATTTTCCAAATGTTGTTATTAAACCATGGCAGGACTTTTCCGTCCATAATCCACTTGCTCAGCATGTGTGATTTAGAATTAGTTTTAACTTTGACCATAATTCTACTATGTCCATCATATTGGAACTAAGTGACATCCATTCATTGTCTAGATAGAATGCTAACAACTGTTTATTTGCTCTTTGCAGCTTAAAAATTGTCCTGGCAACTAGACAGTTTCATCATCAGGGAGAGTCCGCAATCCTTATTTAATTACAAAACTGCCTGACTTCAGTCTATAGATCACTTCTCTTTATTTTCAAATAACCGGTTTCAGACCAGTTGCCCATCTTCATATTGTTTGTTACCGTCACAGAGTAACTTTTGAGAGTTCCATATTGACAAACTACTCCGTAACTGTAACAAATGATCTAAAGATGTGTAACTGGCCTGAAATCAGTTGTTTGAATGTAAAGAGAAGTGACCTGCAGTATAAAATTGAGCAGTTTTGTAAGGTCAACCATTTTTGTAGTTATGAGGGCTGAAATATTTCACTTATGTGTGGTTTGTTGCACTAGTTATTCAAAACAGTTTTTTGGAAAAAACATTCAGAACTTCTTTGTAAGACTATTTGTTTATTTATTTATTTATTTCATGTACCATAGATCCAGTTAGTGAGTCAACCACAAGGATATGGAACGTATCAAATTGTACAGGTTTCAGTTTAAACTTACAATAAATACAAGGGCAATTCAATGCGAAATTGTACATAGTTTAAGTAAGACATACTATAAATACAGTAATAGATACAATGTCAGCTAGATAACATAACGACCATTTAACAGAAAAAGAAAGAAGTACCTGCAAGAGTGTCTGTGATGGACCCCACACATTGTTCTGATTGCTTTTTTTTAGACGGTGAAAATTTTTTTGCAAGTGGTTGGTTCCCCCAGAATATGATAGCATATGACATCAGTGGGTGGTAGTAGGCAACCATAATGGCGTCAACTTCAGTCACTGAAGAAATTACCCGTAATGCAAATGTCGCCGAGCTAAGTTTTTTACATAGATGAAGAATGTGAACTGACCAATTACATTTGCTGTCTATATAAGCACCCAGGAATTTTGTATCTTCAACTTTCTATATTGGTTGATCTCTGCATTTTATGTTAATTTCATCGAGATTACTTTGTGATGTATGGAACCTCATATAATGAGTTTTATTTCCATTGAGTGAGAGACTATTTGAGGAGAACCAATTTAAGATGTCATTAAAAACAGTATTTGCAGTTTGTTCAAGATTGTGATCTATCAAATCGTTGATTAGAATTGTGGTATCATCAGCGAACAGGGTAAATTTGCTGTTTGTCTCGGAACAAAGAGGAAGATCATTAATGAAGATGAGGAATAGCAGTGGGCCAAAAACGGAACCTTGAGGCACACCACACGTTATTGTGCCCCACTCAGACGAGGATGTATTGGACAGGTCTTGCATCTATATCTATCCTATCTAGTTCTATCCTATCCTATCTAGGTACATCCTCCTACCACCACCTACTCCTGTCCGGTCACTAACATTACCTATCACATCAAAGGCAGGGCTACCTGTGAAACCAGTCATGTGATCTACAAGCTAAGCTACAACAACTGTGCTGCATTCTATGTGGGCATGACAACCAACAAGCTGTCTGACCACATGAACAGCCACCAGCAAACTGTGGCCAAAAAACAAGTGGACCACCCATAGCTGAATACGCTGACAAACATGATACCCTTCATCTCAATGACTGCTTCACAGCCTGTGCCATATGGATCCTTCCCATCCTTCCCACCAACGCTAGCTTTTCTGAATTGCACAGGTGAGAACTTTCCCTGCAATACATCCTACGCTCCTGTAACCCTCCTGGCCTCAACCTTCGTTAGTCACAGTCCTCACTCATCCAGCCCTCTCCCTGTTCCCATTCCAACACTACACAGCCGTCATTTCGCTGCCACACACAGTCTTTTAATTTCTTTTATTTTTATTTCTCTCCTTTCCACTGCTTACCCCCTCCCCCCTCTGCACCTTCTCTCCTACCCTCCGTCTAAACTGCAACACTTTAACTGTCCGCCACACCCACCATACTATCCCTTCCCCTCCCCTCCCCGCCCCAGCCTCCTCCTTACTCCCACCCAGTCGCCACTCCCATCATGCACTGGTGCTGCTGCTCGCAGTGTAGTTTCAGCTTTCTGAGACTGCAGATGTGTGTGCTAGTTGAGCTTGCGTGAGTGTGTGTATGCGCATGTGTGTGTGTCTACTGCTGACAAAGGCCTTAATGGCCGAAAGCTATGTTTGTGTGAATCTTTTAATTGTGCCTATTGCGGCTCAGGATCTCCGCTAAATGGTGAGTAGCAACTTTCCTTCGCTCGAAATGCTTCTGTTGGTCTCATAAAAACCTGTGATCTGGGTGAGCAAGAAAACAGAGTATATTTATTCACTATTTGGGTAGATTTTTTATATTATTGTTTCATTTGAACACCTTTGTTGTACTTTTCTGAAGTTTTTGGGGTTAGTATTGCATTTGTGGAACATTTACAACCAGATATAGTTTTTGCAGGATGTATTTGTTCAGAATCAAAGATTGTACCATATTTCTAGGTGGAAATTGCAAATTTGTTATGAATTATTAAGCTACTTCATTAATATTGCCTCTCTTCTAGGAGGACAAAGAAAAAAAGAAGAGAAAGATCCGCCTTGAAATGCACTTAGACCAGCTCTTTGTTGATGGATTGGATGCATATGTTTGGATCTATGACCCGATTCCAGTGTATTACTGGTTTTTTGGCACATTGCTAGTGCTTGGTGCTATTGCTATCTGCTTATTTCCTTTGTGGCCACCATCTGTAAGGTACACAATTTTTCATTAAAAGACTTAATTTGAAATTTGCTGAGAAGCAGAAAATTATTTAGTTTCTAATGGGACACAGCTAACAAATTTTCTTACTTTTATGAATGTTTAGTTATGTAGCACATAGCCATTTTTGACTTATGGTGATTGAATTTAGTTGTCATAACAATCAATGAAACGTTGAAAATATGTTGCCTAAACATTTTATTGATTACATTTACTAGTAACTTTAAAACTTTCATACAATATGATCTTTTGCAAAACTCTGTTGGAAAATGAAGAATGATCACCACTGACAACATGATGTAGAAATAGCATATTTGCATGGTTCACTGCACTGATACAGGACAAAGCAATGAATCAAAGTAGCATAATGTTCACAGAGTACTGTCTATCTAGCATGCATGAAAATAATGAGCCCACAACACTATATTTCATTTACTGAAAGAATTGTCAGGTCTCTTTTTTTTTTTTTTATAGCGTCATACTGGGCTACCATGCAGTAGTCTTTTTCATCAGCTATGTATTGATGTTCATTGAAAAGGTTATTTTTAAATAAGTAGTCATTAAACTGGTCATGGACTATATACTCGAGTCCTTCGGCAGCACCAGAAGGATACAAATGGGGTGCTAGTCAGAGTGACGGTGTTCTTCTTTGGTAGTGGATTGATAAGGCCAAGTTTCTAGGTTGCGGGAAAAATGATTCTGATTAAGTAGTAATTGAAGGTATATTTTATTCTCGGTAACAGTTGGTCAGGAATGACTTTCATCATTTGAACTGTAATGTCATAATAACCGAGAGACACTGATCTGATATGTATGATGGAATTTTTTTAATGTATCATCAGAAACATGCTTAAAAAAGAATT
The DNA here is from genome assembly GCF_023864345.2 of Schistocerca serialis cubense. NCBI lineage: Eukaryota > Metazoa > Arthropoda > Insecta > Orthoptera > Acrididae > Schistocerca > Schistocerca serialis. The sequence goes on from NC_064641.1 coordinate 862,386,110, forward strand.
TCTTATAACTGTTGTCATTTCTTCTTGTGAAATAATTGATAAGTTTTATTTTTGTTTGTGGTTCAATCGTGCTTGTCAGTAAAGTGAAGTACTGCTTTAGTTCCTCAAAAGATACAATTCAATCCTTTGGCTATTCTTAGCCTATCCAGATCTTTGTTTTTTTTTCCAGAGGTCAACTGGTCTTTGTCTGTTGAGGACTAATGTATGGGCAATCCCAAATTTAACAAGCAAACTGCTCCCAGAAGCCATGTCAAGCAGTTCGTACCGTTTGGCTTGTCATCTCATTTGTAGTCCATCTGTATTATCGAAACGTAAAACAATTTTTTTCTTTGTAGGAAAACTGAACTTGCAAGTTGTCTCATAGTTGGTCTGTGGAGTAGAAAGTTCAGCTCAGACAGCAACTATGTTGTCAACAATCAGTCACCAACTTGCGTATTTTGAAGCATGTTCGACAATACAGTCTATGTATTTGTTGTACCTGCATCAGCAGTTGTTCAGTCTTAATTGTAGATTGTTCACTGATGTTTATTGTGATCTATCTTCAAGTATCCTCATGAAACAATTAGTAATAAGAGGATACTGTATGATGTAAAACTTGAACAGCTAGCTGGTATGAACGAATTGGAATGGGACGAGTTTATGGATGAATTCTCGGACAGTAGAAGTCTCTACAAACAACCTTCATATGAGCATTCAAGTGATGATACAGGTGCAGACAACAATGAATGCAATGAAGAAAACGAGCAGGTTGGTCCGATAGCACGCACTACAAATAACAGTGATGAGTGGAGTGACATTCCTCAAGATCCACCAGTATTTGTGTTCTGCGAGGATGGGCAACTGAAAATAGACTTAAAAATGTTGGCATCAATGCACTTGTTGATTTGTTTCTTTCCGAAGAGATACTAATGTCATTGTGTGAACAAATAAATTTATATGTGAGCCAGGAAGCAGGAAAATGTGGGACAACCAGACTCTCAAGATGGAGGGATACAGGTGTTGTCAGAATGAAAGTATTTCTCGGGCTGTTGCTGTACATGGTACTTGTTGTTTTCCATCGATAGAACATTACTGGAGCACAAATTCTTTTTACAGTGTCACAATCTGGAGATCTGTTATGAGTGGAAACAGATTTCAGCTGTTATTGAGATATCTACACTACTCAGACAACTCATCCAGTGACCAGTTGTGGACCATATCAGTAGCATCATGAGCAATAATTGTGTTCCAGACAAGAATCTCTGCATTGATGAATTGGTGGTTTTGTGGTCAACTGTCTGTTTTTCAGGCAGTATATCAAAAACAAGAAACACAAGTACGGTGTAAAACTTTATGAACTCTGTGAATTTGACGATGTGGATCTCAAAATAAAAATCTACTGTGGCAAGTCACAGGAGATGGCCGAGACAGGTCATTCATCTGAATTTGTTTTACACCTGATGGAAGCTTTCTTGTACAAAAGCTTTGTGCTTCATATGTACAATTTCTATAATTCTGTGACACTTACAAAGCTGTTGTTGACTTACAAAACCTATTTGTTTGTGTGTGTGTGTGTGTGTGTGTAACATTACATAACAACAGAAGGGAAAGCCCAAAATCATTAGTTACTATGAAACTGAAGATAGGTCAGATGGTGTGGAAAAGAAATGACAATCTTGTTGTTTACAAGTGGGAGTACAAAAGAGAATTTCTGACCATTTCTAATGTGCTCCAATGGCAAAATGGTGGAAGTTTGCAATCAAAGTTGCGAAGTTGCCCTGAAACCAAGCATAGTCAGAGAGTACAACAGTGGCATGTCAGATGTTGATCTGCACACAACACAAGAAACGCCAGGGGCCATGATTCATTTTATCATATTTGTGAAGAAAAGCCAGCTATTTGTGGGGAAGAATGCTTCAAGTTATATCATCAGTTAAAAACGAAAAAACAACTTTATCTTCATTACCATTACTGACAGTGAAGAAGAAATCCAGAATTTCCTCTCCAACCTCAACTTCTTTGGTTCCATCAGATTCACCTGGTCCTACTCCAATTCCCATGCCACTTTCCTCGACGTTGACTTCCATCTGTCCAATGGCCAGCTTCACACATCCGTCCACATCAAACCCACCAACAAGCAACAGTACCTCCATTATGACAGCTGTCACCCATTCCATATCAAACCATCCCTTCCGTACAACTTAGGTCTTTGTGGCAAACAAATCTGCTCCAGTCCTGAATCCCTTAACCATTACACCAATAACCTGAAAACAGCATTCGCATCCCGCAACTACCCTCCCAACCTGGCACAGAAGCAAATAACCAGAGCCGCTTCCTCATCCCCTCAAACCCAGAGCCTCCCACAGAACAACCCCAAAAGTGCCCCACTTGTGACAGGATACTTTCTGGTACTGGATCAGACCCTGAATGTGGCTCTCCAGACTGGATACAACTTCCTCAAATCCTGCCCTGAAATGAGATCCATCCTTCATGAAATCCTCCCCACTCCACCAAGAGTGTCTTTCTACCTGCACCTAACCTTCATAACCTCTTGGTTCATCCCTATAAAATCCCCAAACCACCTTCCCTACCCTCTCGCTCCTATCCTTGTAACTGTCCCCGGTGTAAAACCTGTCCCATGCACCTTCCCACCACCACCACCACCACCACCACCACCACCACCACGTACTCCAGTCCTGTAACCCAGAAGGTGTACATGATCAAAGGCAGAGCCACATGTGAAAGCAACCATGTGATTTACCAACTGACATGCCTGCACTGTGAAGCGTACTATGTGGGAGTGACCAGCAACAAACTGTCCATTCGCATGAACGGACACAGGCAGACAGTGTTTGTTGGTAATGAGGATCACCCTGTGACTAAACATGCCTTGGTGCACGGCCAGCACATCTTGGCACAGTGTTACACTGTCCGGGTTATCTGCTTACTTCCCACTGACACCAACCTATCAGAACTCCGGAGATGGGAACTTGCCCTTCAATATATTCTCTCTTCCCGTTACCCACCATGCCTCAACCTCCGCTAATTTCAAGTTGCCGCCCCTCGTACATCACCTGTCATTCAACAACATCTTTGCCTCTGTACTTTCACCTTGACTGACATCTCTGCCCAACCTCTTTTCATTTACATACGTCTGCCTGTGTCTGTATGTGTGCGGATGGATATGTGTGTGTGCGCGAGTGCATATCTGTCCTTTTTTCCCCCCCCTAAGGTAAGTCTTTCCACTCCCTTAAAAGCCACATCCTTTCGTCTTTCCCTCTCCTTCCTTCTTTCCTGATGAAGCAACCTTGGGTTGCGAAAGCTTGAAATTTGTGTGTGTGTTTTTTTTTATATGTGGTGAGGCTACAGTGAAGATCCCTAGCTCCTGATAACACGATTTTGTGCAATAAACACTCTTTTACTCAATGATGGGTTACCCCAGAATATGATGCCATACGAAAGCAGAGAATGAAAATAGGCGTGGCAAGCTAATTTACTGAGATGTATATCTCCAAAATTTGCAATGACCTTAATAGTATAAGTAGCTGAACTCAAACATTTCAGCAGTTCAACCCTTCATAAGTGCGTACACCTAGAAAATTTGAATATTCTACCTTAGCTACTGATTTCTGATTGAAGTCTATATTTATTAATGGTGTCATTCCATGTACTGTGTGGAACTGTATATACTATGCTTTGTCAAAGTTTAATGAGAGCCCATTTGCAGAGAACCACTTAACGATTTTCTGAAAAACATCATTTACAATTTCATCAGTTAATTCTTGTCTGTTGGGTGTGATAGCTATACTTGTATCATCGACAAAAAGTATCAGCTTAGTATCTTTGTGAATATAGAATGGCAAGTCATTAATATAAATTAAGAACAGCAGAGGACCCAAGACCAAACCTTGTGAACCCCATTCTTGGTTGTTCCCCAGTTTGAGAAATCACCAGTTTTTTGCATATTATGTGAACTGCTTACTTCAACTTTCTGCACTCTTCCAATTAGATATGATTTGAACCATTTGAGTGCTGCCCCATTCACACCATAGTACTTGAGCTTATCTAGAAGTATTCCATGATTTTCACAATCAAAAGCCTTTGAGATATCACAAAAAATCCCAACGGGTGACTTCCGGTTACTCAGAGCATTTAATATTTCATTAGTGAAAGTATATATAGCATTTTTCCATTGAAAAACCTGTCTGGAAACCAAACTGACATTTTATTAAAACTTTATTTTTACAAAGGTGTGAAGCTACTCTACAATACACTACTTTTTCAAGAATTTTGGATAAGGCTGTCGGAAGAGAGATTGAGTGGTAGTTATTGACATCAGACATATCCTCTTTTTTACGCAGTGGTTTACCAATGGCATACTTCAGTCTATCTGGGAAAATACCCTGCTTCAGAGAGCTATTACGTATGTGGCTAAGAATCCCACTTATCTCTTGGGAACAAGCTTTTATTATCCTGCTGGAAATGCCATCAATTCCATGTGAGCTTTTATTCTTGAGAGAGTTCATTATCTTTCTAATTTCAGGAGAGGTGGTGGAATTTCAGTTGTATCAAATTGTGTAGGTAAGGCCTCTTCCATTAACTGCCTTGCTTCTTGTAATGAACATTTTGATCCTATTTTCTCTACAACATGTAAAAAATTATTATTCAAAATGTTTTCGGCTTCCGGCTTGTTGTTTTTCACGTTTCCATTCACTTTGATGGTAATGCTGTCATCCTGTACTCTTGGCTGCCCAGTCTCCCTTGTAATAATATGCCAAATTGTTTTGATTTTTTTTTTTTTTTTTTTTATCAGAGGTATTAATCTCAGACATGATGCACATGCTTCTGGACTTTTTAATAACCTTTCTTAATGTAGCACAGTAGTTTTTATAATATTTGGCTGTTACTGGGTCATTACTCTTTCTTGTTGTTAGATACAGTTCCCTTTTGTGGTTACAAGATATTTTTATTCCTTTAGTAAGCCAAGGTTTTTTGCATGGTTTCTTATAATTAGATTGAACTACTTTCTTGGGGAAACAGTTTTCAGATTCTCTTACAAGTGTATCATGAAATAAGTTATATTTTAAATTAGCATCAGGTTCCTTGTACACCTCATCCCAGTCTCACTGCTGAAGATTTTCCCTGAAATTTCTAATTGTTGAGTCATTAATTGAACGCACAACTTCAGAGGGTAGTTCTGAATTACTGAATGGAGCTATGTCATATACTGTAACTAGCTGAGCACCATGATCAGAAAGGCCATTCTCAACAGGACAAGAATTTATGTTTTTAAACTTATCTTAGTCTATGAAAGTGTTATCTATCAATGTACTGCTGTCCTTTACTACCCGAGTAGAAAAATCAATGACAGATGTCAGATTGAAAGAACCGAACAAGAATTCCAGGTCATTCTTCCTATTACACTCTTTCAGTGAATCAACATTGAAGTCCCCACAAATAATAATTCGCTTTCCCCTATCTGACAGATAGCACAACAAGGCATCCAAGTTTTCAAAGAATAAATGAAAATTTCCTGAAGGGGACCTATAGACTGTTACAATATGAAAGAACCCTCCTTCAGTTTAAGTTCACAGGCACATGCTTCTCTATGTTGCTCTAGACAAAACTTTTTCGTATCTAAGCTTTTTACACAGTGATAACTTTTGACATATATGGCAACTCCTCCTCTCACCTTATTCTCTCTACTCATATGTGCAGCTAGTGTATAACCACTGGTATTTACCTTTTCCATATCAGACACAATGTGATGCTCAGACAGGCATAGTATATCTATTACATTATCAGATTCAGTGTCATCTAAACGAACCAGGAGCTCATCCACTTTATTCTTCAATCCCAGAATATTTTGGTGAAAAATGGTAACATTATTTTTTACTTTACTTTTGTGAGAATCTACTTTTTTCTTTAATCCACCAATATTTTGGTTAAATATGGTAACATTATTATTTACTTTACTGTTTTTAGAATCTTGTGAGTTTTGGACCTCTTTAGCACCTGCCTGCCTGCCTGAACTTCTCATTAGACACTGATATTAGTCTAAAAAAGAGGTACATCCATGAGTACTAGTGTCCCCCCCTCCCCCCCCCCTTATGGATTTTGCTAACAACCCTGCCAGTTTACCCTTACCTCAATGGGGACGCTTGCGTGCCCCAGCAATAGAGATAATTATACCGTATGTGCAACGACAGTGGAGGGGTATCTGTTTAGATGCCAAACAAATGGTAGATCCTGAAGAGGGGTAGTAGTAGTTGCAGAGGCAACAGTCTGGGTGATTGACTGATCTGACCTTGTAACATTAACCAAAATGGCCTTGCTGTGCTGGTACTGCAAACGGCTGAAAGCAAGGGGAAACTGCATCCGTAATTTTCCCCGAGGGCACAGAACTTTACTGCATGGTCAAATGATGATGGCGTGCTCTTGGGTAAAATATTCTGGAGGTAAAATAGTCCCCCATTCAGATCTCTGGGCAGGGACTACTCAGGAGGACGTAATTATCGGAAGGAAGAAAACTAGCATTCTACAGATTAAAAAAAAAATATAGAGTATGGAATGTCAGATCCCTTAAAGCTCACGCCTACCACAGTGGTATAAGTTTATATACCAACTAGCTCCACAGACAATGATGAGATTGAAGAAATATATGATGTGATAAAAGAAATTATTCAGGTAGTGAAGGGAGACGAAAATTTAATAGTCGTGTGGGACTGGAATTTGATAGTTGGAAAAGAAAGAGAAGGAAAAGTAGTTGGTGAATATGGAATTTGGTGGGGGGGGGGGGGGGGGTGGGGGGTGGTAAGGAACGAAAGAGGAAGCCACCTGGTAGAATTTTGCGCAGAGCATAACTTGATCATAGCTAACACTTTGTTTAAGAATCATGAAAGAAGGTTGTATACATGGAAGAGGCCTGGAGACACTGGAAGGTTTTAGATAGGTTATATAATGGTAAGAAAGAGATTTAGGAAGCAGGTTTTAAATTGCAAGATATTACCAGGAGCAGATGTGGACTCGGACCACAATCTGTTGGTTATGAACTGTAGATTAAAACTGAAGAAACTGCGAAAAAGGTAGGAATATAAGGAGATGGAACATGAATAAACTGAAAGAACCAGAGGTTGCAAAGAGTTTCAGAGAGAGCATTAGGGAACGATTGACAAGAACGGAAAAAAGAAATACAGTAGAAGGATGGTTAACTTTGAGAGATGAAATAGTGACGGCAACAGAGGATCAAGTAGGTAAAAAGATGAGAGGTAGTAGAAATCCTTGGGTAACAGAAGAGATATTGAATTTAATTGATGAAAGGAGAAAATATAAAAATGCAGTAAGTGAAGCAGGCAAAAAGGAATACAAACATCTCAAAAATGAGATCGGCAGTAAGTGCAAAATGGCTAGGCAAGGATGGCTAGAGGACAAATGTAAGGATGTAGAGGCTTATCTCACTAGGGGTAAGATTGATACTGCCTACAGGAAAATTAAAGAGACCTTTGGAGAAAAGAGAACCACCTGTCTGAATATCAAGAGATTGGATGGAAAACCAGTTCCAAGCCAAGACAGGGAAGCAGAAAGGTGGAACGAGTATATAGAGAGTCTATACAAGGGCAGTGAACTTGAGGGCAATATTATGGATATGGAAGAGAACATAGATGAAGATGAAATGTGACATACGATAATGTGTGAAGAATTTGACAGAGCACTGGGAGTAGACAACATTCCATTAGAACTGCTGATAGTCTTGGAAGAGCCGGCCATGACAAAACTCTACCAGCTGGTAAGCAAGATGTATCAGACAGGCAAAATACCCTCAGACTTCAAGAAGAATATAATAATTCCAGTCCCAAAGAAAGCAGGTGTTGACTGGTGCAAAAATTACAGAACTATCAGTTTAATATGTCACAACTGCAAAATACTGACACGAATTCTTTACAGACAAATGGAAAAACTGGTAAAAGCCGATTTCGGGGAAAATAAGTTTGGATTCCATAGAAATGTTGGAACATGCGAGGCAATACTGACCCTATAACTTATCTTAGAAGATACATTAAGAAAAGGCAAACCTATGTTTCTAGCATTTGTAGACTTTGAGAAATCTTTTGACAGTGTTGACTGGAATACTTTCTTTCAAATTCTAAAGGTGGCAGGGGTAAAAAACAGGGAGCAAAAGGCTATTTTCAATTTGTACAGAAACCAGATGGCAGTTATACTAGTCGAGTGGCACAAAAGGGAAGCAGTATTTGAGAGGGGAGTGAGACAGGCTTGTAGCCTATCCCTGATGTAATTCAATCTGTATATTGAGCAAGCAGTAAAGGAAACAAAAGAAAAATTTGGAGTAGGAATTAAAATCCATGGAGAAGAAATAAAAACCTTGAGGTTCACTGATGACATTGTAATTCTGTCAGAGACAGCAAAGGACCTGGAAGAGCAGTTGAACGGAATGGACAGTGTCTTGGAAGAATATAAGATGAATATCAGCAAAAGTAAAATGAGGGTAATGGAATGTAGTCGAATTAAATCAAGTGATGCTGAGGGAATTAGATTAGGAAATGAAACACTTAAAGTAGTAAATGAGTTTTGCTATTTGGGGAGCAAAATAACTGATGATGGTTGAAGTAGAGAGGATATAAAATGTAGACTGGCTATGGTAAGGATAGCTTTTCTGAAGAAGAGAAATTTGTTAGCATCGAGTATAGATTTACGTGTCGGGAAGTCTTTTCTGAAAGTATTTGTCTGGAGTGTAGCCATCTATAGAAGTGAAACATGGACGATAAATACAACAGTTTAGACAAGAAGAGAATAGAAGCTTTCAAAATGTGGTGCTACAGAATAATGCTAAAGATTATATGGGTATATCTCGTAACTAATGAGGAGCTACTGAATAGAATACGGGAGAAGAGGAATTTGTGACACAACTTGACTAGAAGAGGGGATCAGTTGGTAGGGTGCATTTTGAGGCATCAAGGGATCACCAATTTAGTATTGGAGGGAAGCATGGAGGGTAAAAATCATAGAGGGAGACCAAGAGATGAATACACTAAGCAGATTCAGAAGGATGTAAGTTGCAGTAGTTACTAAGAGATGAAGCAGCTTGCACAGGATAGAGTAGCACGGAGATCTGGATCAAACCAGTCTCTAGACTAAAGACCACAGCAGCAGCAACACTGTAATGTTTTAAAAGGCATGACAGTATGTGTTTACTTTTCTCCAGGCTACAAACTGATTTTCCTAGCCACTTGCAGAACAATGTAAATAACGATTTTCATATTCATAAAATTAAACACTTATTAACAGCCAGGCACTGCACATTGATCGTGTCCGTTTGTGTCTAATATTGCCAGGCACTGCACATTGAACGTGTCCGTTTGTGTCTAATATTCACATACTACACCACCATGGGATATATAAAAAAAGATTGTGTTGACCCAAGTTTCTTAACATATAAGACCTATATAATATTTAAAACATTGTGTTTGCATTTTTCAGTTTTTCTTGCAAAAAATCTCTGTCATTGAATGTATTCCTCCCATACTCCATTTTTAATATTACCTTTTGATGATGGAACAGGTAATCTGGCATTACTGCACCAACATTAGTTGTGAAACATATTTATTCCTGATATGTGAATCTGTTTTGGCACTCTCTCTCTCTCTCTCTCTCTCTCTCTCTCTCTCTCTGCCCACACAGCTCGCCCCCTTTCCCTCGTGGACCCACACACACACACACACACACACACACACACACACAAGCAGATTAATATTATTTTTCTGAGTTGTATATTTTAATTTTCAAGAATAATCATCATCATTTACGAGTCGCTCAGTATAATATACACTGTCTGACAAAAAAAAGTGAAGCACCTAGAAGGGATCGTCAGATGACAGTGTTTACATCTACAGCTACATCTACATTTGTAATCTGCAAACCACTGTGAAGTGCATGGGAGAGACTACATCCCAGTATAACAGTTATTAGGGCATCTTCCTGTTCCAGTCATGTATGGAGCACAGGAAGAATGATTGTTTGAATGCCTCTGTATGTGCTGTAATTATTCTAATCTCACCCTCACAACCCCTGTGTGAGCGATATGTAAGGGCTTGTAGTATATTCCTAGAGTTGTCATTTAAAGCCAGTTCTTGAAACTTTGTCGGTAGACTTTCTTGGGTTAGTTTACAACTATCTTCGAGAGTCTGCCAGTTCAGTTTCTTCAGGATCTTGGTTACACTCTCCCACAGGTCAAACCAACTTGTGAGCATTCATACTTCCCTTCTCTGTATACATTCAGTATGGTATGGGTCCCACACACTTAAGCAATATTCCAGCAGAATGGGTCACACAAGTTATTTGTAAGTAATCTCCTTTTTAAATTGATTGTACCCCCCCCCCCAGATTCTATCAATAAACTGAAGTGTACCACCTACTTTGCCCACAGCTGAGCCTATATGATCATTCTGTTTCATATCCCTACAAAGTGTTACACCAAGGTATTTGTGTGAGTTGGTCAGTTCCAACCGTAACTTCATACACATAAACACCATTGGGGGTGGGGATGCAAACTATTCTTCTTCTTCTTTTTTTGCATCTGCCATTCCAGGGTTAGGCCTAGCACCTGTTCTAGTTTCATATCATATTCTCAGTTTTCCTACACTTCTCTTGGTCCGTGGTTTATAATGCATTGCTAGTTTAGGAAGTCTTTGTGGTGACCTGTGAAGTACATGTTCTCTCCATTTTTCTTTGTAATGTATTGCCTTTTAGGTTATTGGTTGGATTCCTAATTCTATCATAATATTGGGAGGAACAAATAAATTAACACAATGGTATTTGTGGATGATCAAGTTATCATACAAGACTGCAAAGATAAATTATAAATGGGAGTACATAAACTAAATGAGGTAAGTGCGATCTGACTACATCAGTAAATAAAACTAAACCCACTCGGTATGAACATCTTCAGCAATAAACTAATAGAACAGGTAGCCCATTCAAGGTATTTAGGATGTGAAATATCATATGATCAAGATAAGGATCCACAGAAGAAAATTGTACTTAACAGTGTATATGTGTCACTATAAGAACAACACTTAAGGATAAAACAAAGAAAGAGCGACAACTGAAATTTTATAAAGTCATGGCAATTCCTACTTTGTTATGTGGAACAAAAAATTGGACACTGAGACATAAAGATTTACAGCAACTAGAAGCATCAGATATGAAATTTCTAAGATCTGCAAAAGGCTTGTCTAAGGAAGACAGGAGAGAAATGCAAGCTATTAAGAGTTGTAATTATCTGCAACAGGTAAAATGGCCACCAGAGTGCATTAGTGATGTTCATATTTAGAGTTGTTAACATGCCTACTAGGGTATATAATGGGCAGGGATGGTGACAGATGTCAAGTGATCGCTGTGGAGGACAGGGAGATGCCTCTTACTCGTGTAAGACTGTGTCATCTGAACAGTTTGAAAGGGGCCTCATTGTGGATCTCCACTTGGCCGGCTGCTCGAATTGTGTAATATGTAGAACTTTGGGGCATTCGTATATGACAGACACATGAGGACAGGTGTACTCATCATCAAGGTTCTTGTTGAACTCGTATCACCACCACAACGGGGGATTTCTGTGTTGTGGCATTTGGAGTGGTACCATGACCGAGAAACATGAACTGCTGATGAATGGCATCACATTGCGTTCAGCAGTGAATCATGGTTCTGCGCTATCCCGGATGACCACTATCGGTGAGTATGGTGGTCACCTGGGAAGAGGTCCTTTCTGCCCTTCAAATAGTTTGGAGAGACACAGCAGTGTTACTCTTGACATAATAGTGTGGAGAGCCATTGGGTATGACTTAAAGTTACAAGTGGTAGTGATTAAGTTAACTCCTGACAGCACAACCGTACCTCACAGACATCCTGCACCCTCAAATGTTACCCCTCATGCCTCAGTATTGTGACGCCATTTTTCAACAGGATAGTGCTCGTTGAGACATAACACATGTCTCTTATGAACTGTCTGCGTGATGTTGAGGTACTCCTGTGGCAAACAAAGCCCCTGTATATGGCTCCAATAGAAAATGCATGGATCAGCTCAAATGAGAGCTTGATAACTCTGTTTCAGTGTCAGTATCCAGGTTACCAAGTACCAGTTACGACCGTTGTGGGCAATCTTGCTTCAGAAGGGGATACAATGGCTTTTGACGCCCTTTGCAACCAAATAATTGTACACCTCTAGGCCAGAGGGGGTGCAACGTCGTGCTGATAAGTGGGCTCATGCTGCCAAGTTCTTTGTGAATTTGGCTAGATAATGTGATCACTGATATAACACTACGTATCCTCTCAACCCATGAAGTTTCATTTCCGTTCCTCCTTCCCTTCTGGGTGCTTCATTTCTTTTTCCAGCCAGTGTATTTTATACTCCATTCCTAAATATCTCTTGGGTGCCAGATGTATTCTTGTGTCACTGCCTCTGTCACACCTCAGTCCATCGGAAACCTGTGATTCAATTTGCCAAGAACGAGGTACCTACAAGCCAATAAGTCCTGGGGGTATGGAGTGTGATGAGAAACCTTGCTTTTCAGGTTGTGAATAATTTCTGTTGTCCTTTCAGCTGCATATGATCGATGGCACAGCACAACATTGCAAAGAATGTAATGTAGTGGGAATAAGTAGTAGATTCTCCCTTCTTGACATTAATGTACAATGTGAATCAAGTAGCGAGAAAAGGGCCAGTTTGTTTGTGATACGGAAATTCCCACTGGGTAGTGTTATTTGCTCAACAGCTATTTACATTTGCACCATGTTTCATCTACTGCCATTCTATGGTTAAAGGAAATTTTAAAAAGTATAAACTTGTTATTTAAACTGCATCAGTTGTTGCAAACTCAACACTCGGATCCCAAATCTCACAGTGAGATATTTTGGCATTCATTTTCAATAAACTATGGTACTGTAGCCAGTTGATAATTATTTGTTTGTAGATACTAAGAGCTTTGGGTGATATCATTAGTGTTGTGCCTCCAATCTGCCCAAATGAGATGTGCTACAACATGTTATATATTAATGGCAGTGTAGGAATGTAGTGCATTTTGACTTCTTCAGTCATAGACTTGGTTGAGCACATGCAGCTGTCTCTTCATACCCTGGTGACTGTTTGTTGGTGAAACACATTTGAATTTCATCATCTTGTGCTGCAAACATTGAGTATATGTATCACTTTAAAAACAGGCTTTCTTTAGCTGTTACACATCCCTCCCTGCGGATGCAGTTTGCTGAACCTTCGCCATTGGTCTGTAATAACAGTTCCCAAACACATTAGGAAATAACTGACTTTTGCACACGATTTCTAATTTTTATTTGATTGTTTGGCATTTGTAGTTACTTGGCTGTAAAGCTATAATGTTTAAGTTAGCATAAATGTAGTAATCATTACAAGTTAACTTGTGTATAAGGTACTTTGTGTTTTCATATTGCAAATTATTTGTAAGTGATTGTTTTCAAAATTTGTTGTTGTTTTTGGGACTATGTTATTGTCTTTGGTGGGAATTTGTCAACTGAAAGCTGGCATGAAATACTGCATTTTTCCGACAGTAACAACACCTGAAATTGTATTTAAACATACAAACCTTTGGATTTACATCTCCTCACTTCATTTTTACATCATGTTTGCAGGAAGGGTGTCTACTACCTTAGTGTTGCAGCAGCTGGATTTTTAGTTTTTATCATAGCACTGGCAGTTTTGAGACTGATTGTCTTTTGTCTGCTCTGGGCACTTACTCTTGGCAAACATCATCTTTGGTTATTACCAAACCTAACTGAAGATGTTGGTTTTCTGGCATCATTCTGGCCCTTGTATCAGGTGGGTTTATCTGTACTTTTTCTGAACTTTGTGTTAAATTTTAATAATTTATAATAACTAATATCTAAAAATTTAATTTTGCACGCCATTTTATAGAAAGAGCAATCACATTTTTTAGCTCCTAAGGTTTATGGTAAAATAGAAAATTGATCAAATAGGCAACTAACCTGTTGACGGTGGAAGGAAGGGAAGTAGCTGCACAATGTGCAGTTGAGGTGTTTGGGTAGTAACAGTCATCTGAACAACAGTGAACTCTTTGGAGCTAAAAAAAAAAGTTTTTACACACACACACACACACACACACACACACACACACACACGTCATTGATGTCATCATGAGAACATTTTAAGGAAGGAGAAGAAGAGTTCATGTTATTGTGGGTGTTTTGATAAGACGCTGCACTGTCACTGATAATAGTACCACAATAGTGGACAAAAAGTCAACGTTACAGATATATTATACAGCATATCCTTGCTTCTTAATAATCAATACAGAGAAGAGGAGGGTTATGAAACTGATAGTTCACAAGCAGCCATTAACTTAGACGGATTTGCCTTTTAAGTGTTGTAGCTGTCACACTTTACTTCCAAAACATCATTGTGGAATGTTCTTATCAATTCATACATCTTACTTGTTGTAATGTTAAAATTTGAAGAAAATTGATGAGACATTTAATTTTTAATTTTCTTGGATGAATTTCTCATTGTAAATGTTGTATTATCGACATTCCAGTATGAATATAAGGGAGGAGAATCAAAGGGGAAGAAAAAATCAAAGAAGAAGAAGGACAAGGACTCTGACAATGAAGATGAGAAGCAAGATGATGATCCTGAATCGAAAGAGGAATCTACAAAAGCAGATAATGAGGGAAGGTGAGTTACCCTTTTCAGTCTTCCTGCTGTCCCTCTCAGTCTCCTCCCGTCCTCTTTTTTTCTCTTTTCCTCTGTTTTAACTGGAACTACATCATCATCATCATCATCATCATCATCATCATCCCCCACCCCCTCTCCTCTGTGCCTCACCCATAGATCCTCTCTTCCTCTGTCATCTCTTAAACTCCCAGAAAGTGGGTAAATTTCAAGCAGGCGAACAGAAATACTGCTTCCATGCTACTCATATTTTTATAACCTTGCTGTTGTCTTTCTTCAAAAACATATGTAAATTTTATAAGTAAAATGTTGTGATAACATTATGTTTCAGTTTTATTTGCTGATAAATTTCTATTGTGCCACTTAACATTCCACATTACTTATGATGTATTGTGTAGTAGGCAAGATTTTGATCTTTAACATTTACATATTCTATTCTTACCAGCCATTTTATAGGTTAATGTAACCGGGCAGGTTTGTGTGTCACTGTATTTTCCATTCCACCCTAAAATTAAACAAAGTGATTGGTGAATGACAACTCATATACTTTATACTGTGCAGATCTTTTTTTCTCATTTTATGCTGGAGTTATGTGTTAGAAAAGTGTCACAAAGAGGTGTTGGTTGTTGTCTTAATCCAGTACAGCTAGCCACATTTCATTCACTGCAGTGTCTGATGTCATGATGTCAGTTTGGAAATGAGACATATTGAGTGACATAATATGTCATCACTCCTCAGTAGTATTGAGCTCTAGTGAGTTTGGGAATATTTCAGTGTGACAAAACTATGTGCCGTGTTCTTCAAATTTTTGTAGCAGTGGATGCCCACAATAGCTTTGTCACATTGTTGGTAGCTGAGTGCGTAGGGTAATTGGATTTTACATTCACTGGTTCGATCTTGCTAGTAGCATACTGTCTTTTTAATTCCCTTTTTACTTACAAATGGAAAAGTAATTAAGAGATGTTATGTAATAGTATTTTTAAAACAATTTTTTTTATTTTTAATTAGTGGTAGTGATACATGCATGCATATTTGTTAAATGTAAAAAATGTATACATCAATACTGTTCTGTCTCTAAACATAACAAAGTATTTGACTTTGTTTTTTAAGTCTCACATTTTTGTGCTACCTTGTAATTTATTCTGAATATTGACATTTTCAACTAAAAATAAAAATATATTATTTGTATTAAAATATTATTCTATATTTACTAATTAACATTTCCATTTGTTAATAAATATGGAATTTAAAAGAGATTAAAAAAGTGTAAATGTATGCTACTAGTGAGATTCGAACCAGTGGCTTTATGATTACAATCAGAGATTACTGAGGAAATCGTTAATAAACTACGATCTTTTAATTTTCAAAGATGGTTTTTCAAATTTTTTTGACTGTCGTGTTGTACCATTTTAAAAATTTGATGTC
This sequence comes from Schistocerca serialis cubense, assembly GCF_023864345.2. Lineage (NCBI taxonomy): Eukaryota > Metazoa > Arthropoda > Insecta > Orthoptera > Acrididae > Schistocerca > Schistocerca serialis. Next base: position 862,402,242 of record NC_064641.1, read on the forward strand.
CAGGCACTGACCTCCAAATTCTGTAATTACAAAGAAAACCAGAAAGGGCAGAGCAGCCTCTAATATCTCCTCACTGCAGTTTGTTCTTGTGTGTGCTGTAGAGTAGTCAGGGGTATGTTGCTGGATTCACCACTACTGTGCTGGAAGAACAATCATTACATCATTCAGTGTTTACATGTATGTAGCAGTTACTGAACTGACACTCACATTTTTTCATCTGGGAGAAAACTGGGAAAAGCCCGGGAATTTTTCATTGTTTTTGTTTTCAGTTAAATTTTTGTAATTTTGACTGTTAAGAACCGATACTCTAACAAAGGATATTACTGTATCCCACTACTGCAGAATAATACTGCAGCAATAAAACATGAACGAGAGAAAAAATGAAAATAAAACTTAAATTGCAAAGAAAATGCATCATATACAGCAACAAAAAACAGTGCTCATGCAAGTGTCTGCCAACAGCAAAATGTGTCAAAGGCTTTAGGAAGACCATGCAATGTTCCGTAACAACAAATTGCCTCCAATGAGCGTGACGTCACAACTGTTTACATTAGATTCATTTTAGCAGTTACGAGCGGGATCATGCGCATGAGCAATTGAGTAGTACCTTCTCCCGCTTCTGGCTACATAAATGTGGCTGTTGGCTTTTTAAGCAGTCGCAGCAAGCAACTAGATGCTACTGGGAAAAATTTTTTGGAGTGCCCAAGCTGCCAGATTCTTGCATGCGCAGCAGGCCCAAATCTAGGAGGAGGGTGGGGGGCAAATTCATACTCTTGAGGGGAAAAAAAACCTTGTTTCACAAAGCGACTAGCAATCAGCGCACTTAGATTGCTGATTATTCATATGACTTTGAAATGCATCCCTGTCAGTTTTTGAACATTTTTGAACAGATTCTAAGTTGATTTATGAATGAATCGTAAGTTGATTTGTGAATGTGTGCATAGCGTACATGATGTCTCTGTCGGGGGAATCCTCATTGCATGTAGAAACAAACTTTCCTACAGACAAAAGGGGCTATACGAGCTGAGCGGAGTAAGGCCAAGCAGATGAATGCCAACCACTGTCTGATTGTGTGATTGATTGGGTTTGCGATTGATGAGCACTGTTATAATTACTAGCTAAATCCAAAGATCCAGACTACAGGATTGGGAATAAACGAATAACAGGTAAGAAAGATTACGTATTACCTTCTCGGTGTATCCAAGAAAATGAAATTTTGACAGAAAATTTTTGGCCTGATCGCTATACTAGTAGGGGCCAGTTGTACAGTCGCCAGTTAGCAGCCACTTTAAATTCTATTCTGAAAGAAGGGGGGAAAACGCGTTGTACGAACCTGTATCAATGCCTAATCGGAGAATAATCGTGGGGTAACTAAACCGGTGATTCTAGAAGAGTTAGTCGAGTTAATCTGCGAATAAGCTTTGATATTGGCAGGAATAGTTACAGAATTAGTGATAACAAGAATGTTTGTTAGAATGAGAAAGGAGAAGAAACGGGGACATCACAAAAACTATGGAACAGTATTACGATTCCAAGTTTGTATAAAAATTTCGTACTACTACTTTTCGATCTAATACTTGAGAAACTGGAGCATATGAATGAAGTGTGAAACTATTTCCTAACGTAAAGCTTTTTGCTTGTAGTAGGCCTAATAGGCATTTGCTATTGGTACTTTGGGGATAATATTCTGTCGTTACAAAAAAGACCGTTTGTTCCAAAACAGTCTCGTTTATTTGGTGTGTATTACAATTGTTGCAGTATTAGAAAGGCCTATTTTGTTTTATCTAGAAGATAATGACAAACAGACATAATCAGATCTGGAAACCACACCAATCTTGGGTCCTATTTGCATTAACAGCTTTTTCAGTATTAGACAATGACATTTTGACTTTTCATGGAGCAAAACATATGACGAACTTTGATGAGGTAATAGATTCTTTCGCACAAAGGAAAGCACGCCATGTAAAGCTGTTGCAAGATTAGAGAGAAAAATAATTATAGGAGCTAAGGATTGAAGAAATGTGTATTGTCTTGCTTGTCTCATGTCTTTACTGGGTTTATGTATCCTATATTTAATTTTTAATTTTATGTCACACTAAGCAGCAAGTTCTTAGCTGATAGGGAATAAAGAGTGCAAATTTTCTGAAGAGTTCTTTTTTTAAAAAATAATAATAATAATAATAATAATAATAATACATGTTTCAATTCCACAGAGCGAAGTACAGTGACATGCGATTGAAGAATGCTGTGTGAGGAGGCGAGGCACTGCCCTTTGGCACACTTACAACATATGTTTTATGCATCAGACTCTTCAGAAAGATGTGCACTACAAAATGAACATATTTTTGAAAATTCGGTTTTTTAAAAAGTTTGACGTTCTATCTCAAACACTCAAGGGAGTGGCGGGGTATTGCCCTGGTTCGGAAATATCGTAGATCCGGGGCTGAGGCGCAGAGCAGTCTGAGTTACAGTGGGGTAGTGGCTAGTCTCAACGTGACCCATATTTGCATTTAGTGGTTTCACGAAATTCCGATGCTCTTGGAGTGTCCTCTGTTGTCTTGTTTCTTTTATGACATAATGTATGATCTTTTAATGCTTTACACGTATGAACGTACGGGCTCCCTACGACACCATAGCTTCGCAAGAGCTGTGACGCCTGTCATCTGGCGCTCTCTAGCAACTGCGGAAACAAACCTATTTCTAACAGGTCACGGGAAAATATTCCGAATGGAGATTTGGAAAGCGTTACCATCAAAATACCATTCTGGCAGTTACAACGGTCCTTTGTGCGATAATGTACGATGAATTTCCTAAATCACAGAGCATTTGATTCTCATTTTAAAATCAACTTTTTGATGACGAGCGATTTAGATGAATTTTGAACCCAGAAGATCAGAGACATTTATGTCATTATTAAACATTTTACTGGCACATTCCTGTGATGTATCTTAAATTGTAATACGCGCATAAGAGACCAACATTGTATATGAAAGCTTAGCTTCTCTTGCAGTTTATTAATCTTACATACCAATATTATATGTGAAAGCTTTGTGTTTCGTGTAGCAACACTATGTACATTAATTTAAACCATTAACTTTTTCTGTTTGTGTGTTCGTGCTAGCCCTACTCCACAGTGATGTTTGCTATTGGCTGACTAAATCACATGTCATAAGCTCTGAATACCTGGTGTCATCAGCTGGCAAGATCACGTGACATGAGCTATGACTCGCTTACAAAAGCGCATCGCTATCTCAATTTCAGTGCTTCGGGGAGTAACATGCGGTTTTTGGTGGAATTCGAATTTATACTTTCGTAATACGAAAATATGGAGCGTACATGTTGCTGAACATCAAAGATCTTTCCAAAACGCATTTTTTTCCCCTGTGTTTAAATTTCTAAAGTGCCGGGAAATTCTACTCCCGTGTATAAAACCACAATCATTCAAAGGACTTATACAGTTCCGAGAGAAAGTATACTTCATTTAACAGGGAAAAAGTATGTTTTCACCCGGGAGAAAGAGTATTTTTAACTGCTAAATCCAGGAGAAATCCCTGAATTTGTTTTCCTTGTCGGCGTATACACCCTGCAAGAGCATCAAGTACATATTTGATAAATTCTACTATGGCTGACTCCGTGTTTTTGCAACTTCGGAAACCAAACTGTGATTCACTTAATAGATTGTATTTATTCAGGTAATTCGTTACTCTGTCTTTCATTATTGCTTCTATTATTTTTGAGAATGGTGATAGCAGGGAAATGGGCTGGTAATTTTCTATGTCTTCTGCATTACCTTTCTTAAGTAAAGGTACAACTCTTGCCTGTTTTAACTGCTCTGGAAGTGTCCCTGATGTGAAGTATTCATTTATTATATTTGTTAAGGGGCCTTGTATAATCTCCATGCATTGTTTCAGTACACACATTGGTACTTCATCTAAGCCTACTGGCTTTTTATTTTTCAGTTTTTGAACAGTTTTATTGACTTCATTCTCTGTGGTTGGAAGTATCATCATTGTATTTAGTGCAACATTATTTACAGGCGTTATATTTGTTTTGGGTAATTTTTGTTGTAACTTCTCTGCAATACTTGAAAAATGCTCATTCACATAGTTTGCTAAGTCTTTTGTATCATTTATTACTTTATTCCCCTCCCTTAGCCGTATATTATTCTGTGTTTGTTTGCCTCTCCCCATTTCCTTTTTTATAACATCCCAGACTGCTTTGCTTTTATTCTCTGCATTATATATTATTTTGTCATTAAATGACTTTTTTGCAGAAATCAGCACCTTCCTATAGATCTTTTTGTATCTATGATATAAATTTAAGAATTCTGGAACACTGTGACTCTCTTCCATGGAACTGAGGTATTTAAGTGTTTGGGAGGACTTCTTAATCCCTGCTGTTATTCATCTGTTTTTGTGAGATTTTGATACAGACATGCGTATTTTTGGAAATGCCTTTTCAAAGTTCAATTTATATAATGTGGAGAATTTAGAGAATTTCATATTCTCATTGGTTTCCTTGTACACTTCATCTCTGTTTTGTTTTGCTAGTTCTTTTGAAAAATCTTTTATTTTGATTTCTGATATATGTCGTTTGTACGCTTGTAGTTTAGGAAATGATTCGATGCCTGATTTTACTGTTATTATTTTACAGAGCTGGTCTGATAGCCCTAGATCTTTTACAGCTGCATCACATTTTTCCCTGTCCATATATGTGGCCACATGGTCAATTACTGTTGCAGCCATTGTACGAGGGTAATCCCAAAAGTAAGGTATCCTATTTTTTTTATAAGTACATAGACGTGTTCATTTCTACAATGGCTTACATGAGTTTACAGCTTGAACATTTAGCTATTTTTTGACATAATCACCATTTCTGTTGATGCATTTTTGTAGACACTATGGCAGTTTTTGTATGCTCGTGTCATACCAGCTCGCCGCCATGCTGTTCAGAAAGTTATGAACCTCTTCTTTCACCTCATCGTCGGAGCTGAATCGCCTTCTGGCCAAATGTTCTTTTAACCTAGGGAACAGGTATGAAACTTCCTGGCAGATTAAAACTGTGTGCCCGACCGAGACTCGAACTCGGGACCTTTGCCTTCCGCGGGCAAGTGCTCTACCAACTGAGCTACCGAAGCACGACTCACGCCCGGTACTCACAGCTTTACTTCTGCCAGTACCTAGTCTCCTACCTTCCAAACTTTACAGAAGCTCTCCTGCGAACCTTGCAGAACTAGCACTCCTGAAAGAAAGGATATTGCTGAGACATGGCTTAGCCACAGCCTCTCATTCTGGAAGCATCCCCCAGGCTGTGGGTAAGCCATGTCTCCGCAATATCCTTTCTTTCAGGAGTGCTAGTTCTGCAAGGTTCGCAGGAGAGCTTCTGTTAAGTTTGGAAGGTAGGAGACGAGGTACTGGCAGAAGTAAAGCTGTGAGTACCGGGCGTGAGTCGTGCTTCGGTAGCTCATTTGGTAGAGCACTTGCCCGTGAAAGGCAAAGGTCCCGAGTTCGAGTCTCGGTCGGGCACACAGTTTTAATCTGCCAGGAAGTTTCATATCAGCGCACACTCCGCTGCAGAGTGAAAATCTCATTCTAGGGAACAGGTGATAGTCACTGGGCACCAAGTCAGGATTATAGGGTGGGTGGGTGGTAATGTTCCACTGAAACTGTTGCAGGAGAGCAACAGTTTGCTGAGCGATGTGTGGGCGAGCGTTGTCGTGGAGAATGTGTACGCCCTTGCTCAACATTCCTCTTCTCCGGTTCTAAATTGCCCGTTTGAGATTTTTCATAGTCTCACAGTACCTGTCAACGTTAATTGTGGTCCCAGTGATTCAGTTCCGACGACGAGGTGAAAGAGGAGGTTCATAACTTTCTGAACAGCATGGCAGTGAGCTGGTATGACATGGGCATACAAAAACTGCCACAGTGTCTACAAAAATGCATCGACAGAAATGGTGATTATGTCGAAAAGTAGCTAAATGTTCAAGCTGTAAACTGATGTAAACCATTGTAGAAATAAACAGGTCTGTGTACTTATAAAAAATAGGAGACCTTACTTTTGGGATTACCCTCATAGTAACCCTAGTTGCACTGTAGACCAATTGGGGCATTCTGAAACTTTGAAGGATATTCATGAGGGTGCTGCTGGATTCATTTATGACATTAGTGTTAATGTTAATATCCCCATACAGAATTGAACTTTGTACTTGAGACTTTATCTAGAACTTCCGTTAATTTATTGAAAGAAGAGTCCACACTTCCACTGGGAGATTTATGCACACACAAAATGATTAATTTCTTGGCGATATCAAGCCCTGTTAATTCAATAGCTAATATTTCAAAGTGTTTGTCTTCACTTGCTGTACTGAGGTCATGTCTTGATTTGAACTGTGTTCCTTTTCTGATACAAACACGTGATCCTCCACCCCTTGAAGCAGTTCTGCAGTGAGAGCTTGCCCTTTCATACAGTGGTAATACTACATGTTCAATTTCTGTGTCTCTGCACCAGTGCTCAGTAACACAAACTAATTAGCAGTTCAAAGATGGGAGGTCAAATTCCAATAGTTGTATTTTATTTTTTATTGATCGCATGTTTTGATGGATGTGAAGCTGGAGTGGGAAGTGGGTGGAGAACAGAGATTGGCAAAGGTTTAGATGGGAGTGGGGGGAAGGGATGGGGATGTTGTATGGCATGCTCAGCAATTGGGTGGTCCAGCTCTCACTCAACCACACTTTGGTAGTGACCATTCAAGTGGATAGACAGCTTGTTAGTGGTCACGCCCACATAGAGTGCTGCGCAATGATTGCTGCCGAGTTGGGAGACTACATGCTAATTACACAGGTGGCCTTTACTTAGATGGAATAGGAAATGCCTTTGAAAAGGCTGAGTCTTGAGGAGGTGACAAGTGGGTGTACGTAAGAGACAGATCTCGCATCTCGGTCTTTTACAGAGATATGACCTATGGGACACGTCCCTTTACATCAACATCCCAATGCCATGGCCTCCAGTATGCACCCAACATCCTACACAATATCGTTCTTCATCACAGTTCCACCCCTGCCCCCAACTCCTCACCCCATGTCTCACATCTCAGTAAAATACTAAGGTGCCAGACCTGTCCCATACATCCAACCACTGCCACCAACTCCAGTCCAGTCAAAGACATTTCTTATGTCATCAAAGGAAGCTGATGTTGTTTAAGTCTCCTGTCTCATAAGGACCAGTAAGAACATTCTAGTTTTGAATGACAATTCTTCATGTCGTACAAATTCTAGAGGAGTCATTCTCAGTTTGACTGCTTAGAACTTGGCTGAAATATGTGTATGAATGTGGGGCAGTCATCAACAGTTATAAAGAATATTGCAGTACATGTCATGGAAAGTCTTCTACAATGGAAGATCATTAGTGAGTTGAAGTGTTGTATCCAGTGTCTCAAGATTCCTTGTCTTCAATGAGTAAGGTGGTATTTTTGGTATACTATAATCCTGACTGCAAAGACCAGCCAATAACTTTTGTCTTTGAAGACATATTCAGTGGACCAGGTTAATTGCTCTCAAACTTAGAAGGAAGTGTTAGTGGTAATATGTGGTGCTCATAAATGTAACCTGAGTGCTGGCTTGTGGGACAGAGCGTTGAGCCAGACCTGGGTGGATGCCATGCAGTGGATTAACAACCATTGCTATGGTAAACCAGCCAGACTGAGTATGGTTTCTAGGTGATTTTCCAAGGTTGTTTAGACCAATGCTGAGTTGATCTGCAATGTCCACCTCAGAAAATATGATACACAAACACTTGAAATGTGATAATGCACAAGACAAAGATTACGGGAGTCACAGGCAGATGGCACTCACAACTTCCCTCCCTTAGGACAGTAGCAACAGGTAGAGCATTTGACCACAAAGTTAAAATAAAGTAAATTTGCCAAATAATGAAAAATAGCTGACTCCGTACTACAGGATAAACATAAGACTGAGAGACCATGTCACTACATTTCTTATGGAAAAAATTCTCCTAATGACCTGTTGTAAATAGCTCTTTTTCTTCCTTGGCCTCCAGTCTCAGCTCCCAGAAAAGACAGTATGACAATTGCTAAGTTCAGCCTTGACACCTAAACAACTACTAATATGACATCCATTACAGGCTCACACATTCACATACTGATGCCCTTTCCTGGCCATGCATGTAGTCCAGCCGCAACTAAGATAGGCTGAGAAATATAAAAATAAATGTTTATAATTCTTTGCTGAAGATATTTGTCTGAATTATACTGATATATGAAACTCTAGACAAGAATAGAATAGAAGCTATTGAAATGTGGTACTTCAGAAGACAGTTGAAGATAAAATATGTATGATCTTAGGCTTTCCCAGCGAATTAACTGTTTGTACTGTTCTCGGGTCTCCAGCCAGGTGCAGTCGTTTTCAAACCACGATATTTCGATGGCGCCGACCCAAAGCGACTTCCGCGCCCAACGAAGGCCACAGGACATCTGATGGTCCACAGTTTGCATCCAGCAGCCAGCAGTCCGCCCCTCCCCACAACCACTCCACGCAGTGCCGCATGCGGCATGACTCGGAGGAAAGGGTGGGGAGCGATCAGAATATAAAGGGGAGGAAATTCAGCAAAGACACTCAGTCTGCAGGTTCTAACAACCCTACCACAACAAAGGTCAAAACTTAATTATGATTGTGGTGTTGTTCACGCTGCTAAATATTGCATTTTCGGGCAACAACAAAGTTATATTATGTGGCAGGTGTCATTGGAGCACAGTTAATAAAGTCATTTCGTGAAATAATGGATAAACTAGGCACTCATCTTTTCGTGTTTCCCACACTGGTCTCGTTGTGAAATCATGGCTCAATCGTCGAAAATCTAGGTGGTGATGATTCCAAGCTCGGATGCAAAGAGGCGTCTAGGTGTTACTCTGTGATATTCAAAAGTTTTATAGATGTGTTTCATAAACCATTCTTGAAGATTAAACTTTTGCAAGTTAGCACAGTGGTGATGTAAAAAAGTAATCAGCACTGCGAATTTAAGTTACACTTCTTTTTTATTATTTTTGTAGCAATAACACTTCACAATATAAAACATACTTGAAAATATCTTCCTCACTGTTAAAGTTCACACTTCATAAATTGACTACAATTTGCGTCTTTTCAACATGACGACCAAGACTTGACTCTCTAATAACCGCTTACGCGCCCAAAAATCAGAGTTAGAAGTATGTCAAAGATCATAGTGACAAAAGAAAGAATACACATAAGAATAATATCATTGCAATATAAACATATCGATGTATCGAAGTACCTCTACATTAATGAAATCAAATCTGAATGTTGTCTCAGAAATATGTTAACTACTTTACAGAAACACAGTAGAATATTGCTGGTATCGAGAGGTTGAGGTGAGGTACCTTAATGGTTATGTAATTCAAGTACCATTACAAGTATCACCTGACGGCAAGGAACCCTGTCGAAATATCGTGGTTTGAAAACGACTGCACCCGGCTGGAGACCCAAGAACAGTACAAACCTAAAATATGTAGTTCGGGTAACAAATGAAGAAGTGTTCTATTGAAATGGGAAGAAAAAAAGCTCTGGCACAATTTGACAGAAAGAAGTGGTCAGTTGGTAGGACACATCCTGCGGCATCAAGAAATAGGCAGTTTGGTTTATGGAGGGTAGGGGGTGGGGGGAGGGGTAAAAGTTGCAGAGGGAGACCGAGGCTTAGCACAGTAAGTCTCATCTCAAATAGTTATAGGTTGGAGTAGCTATGTAGAAATGAACAGTGCTTGCACAGGGTAGACTAGCCCTTGGACTGAAAACCACAGTAACGACAACCACCACCAGTGCTCCATGAACCCAGTGTCTAATTCTGAAGTGGCACAGTTGGCCAAGGCTTTCAAAGACCAATTTGAAATAACAGTGCCATTAGTAAAAGTTTCATGATGGCAGTTGTTAACAGTCTTAATGAATTACATGAAAGACGTTCTCAAAACATGACATAGGCTATACACATAAAACTCCAAGAATTTCAGAATTTTTTTGTAATACACTAGAACATTAAGGAAAATAGTACTGATTTCATAAATGGCTACATAGGCTAGTAATTAATACACTAGAACATTAAGGAAAATAGTACTGATTTCATAAATGGCAACATAGGCTAGTAATTAAGTTATTTGGCTTGTATGCTGAAAGTTGTGGGTTCTCACCCCATCATGTATGATCTAGTTTTTTTATGTCTTTATGATATGTCTGCACTATTTATTCAGTATTTATTTTTATTGAATTAATTGGTTAAATATGTTTCCTTCCCCCACAATTCACAAAAATTTAGTTGTTCTCAACAACTTTGCCCAAATTGTATTTATTTGATTGCAGTGCAGCTGCTCTCTTCACAAGCTGAAATAATGAAGTCACTAGTAAAGCTTCACTTAGGCTGCTGAGTTATTGGCTGCAGCATATAGATTCGCTGTGGAGGACATAGGTCAACAAATTTTCTTTATATTCACTTCAAAATTTTGTATACCTCTGGCATTGGCTAACTCCTTTAGTTTCTCTAGGTTCTCTCTCCTCAGCTTTTGATTTGTGCTGTATCCATTCTACAGGATGGATCTGGAGCAAGGGATAAATATATCTCTATTTAACCAACAAATCCCATGGTGTTTCCCAAACTAGTTGCACCTGCCATCCAAGTAACTGCTTTCTTGAAAGCTGATAGCCATTTCTGTTTCCTACTGATATGACAATGATATTTCAAAGTGTGCTCCATTCTAATTCTACATATTTTGTGTTCTGTCATGACAGTTTCATTTTGAGCTTTAAACACATCAAAATTTTCCCTACAATATAAATTAGGATAGATTACTACTCATCACATAGAGACGGCCTCGAGAGGCAGGCAGGCACATTTAAAAAGAGACTGTAGATATCATTAATGTGTCAGACTAAGCCTGAATGAGTCCAGGCTTCAGTGCCTAGAGATTAAAGTGTCCATTCCAAAAACACAATAGACCAAAGTGTTCTTGAGTTACAGCTTTGTAGGTAAGACTGTCTGACATAAACTTCTCTGCTACCATTGGTGGTCAAAGCATAGCTAGTGGTTCCTCTTCCATCTGTAGTCCTATTGGGCATTTCCGACATCGTCTAATTTGATCCACTTGCAGTTACCTGGCTAAGACCTGTTCACACCTGCCCTATATAGGAAGCTCAGAAACAGTCTGAAAAGTTTGTAAGGGTGTTGCTGGGTAGGCTGTGCTGAGAAATAAGTGTTAACAAAAAAAGTTCAGTATGCTACACTGTTTCCAAGTTATTTAGCATTGAAGTTAGTGCACCAGGTCATCATGCATGCAAATTCAGTCAGAGGTGGTGTCTCCAAACATGTTCTTCATTCGGTTTCCTCAAACCAAATTAATGTAGCTTTTGCGCACTTGTTTAAATTTATCACTACCAAAAAAGGGACTTCTTAAACAGTAATGAGCATTTCAAAAAGTGGTAACTCACAAATGTATATGCATTAATGCATTTTAGCATATCCAAGTGCTTGAATTTTTGTGTGCGGTGACCTCATTGGCTAACTTCAGTGCTAAATAACTTGGAAATAGCACAATGTATTGATTTTTTTTGTAGCAGTTATTTCTCAGCGCAACCACCCCTGCAACACCCTTACAAGCTTTTTAGACTGTTTCTGACTACCTGGTATATCTATAGGTTGTCCGTACTAGCCATTGACATGCCACAGTATAGCTGACAACCACTCAACCCAGTGTCACAGAAAAGTCTGTGTGATGCATTCGTATACAAACAAGATCAGGTCAGGGAGGTGTCATTCTACACTTCCTCTCCCCATGCCACTTGTAAATCATTCTATTTCATTGTCAAGAAAAATAATCATGACTGATAAATTGAGGTGATTTTACTGTAGCATTCCAGCATAAAACTATTAGGATTCTTTGACATTTCCATTTTTGTATGTTTTTGTGTCAGTACTGTCATCAATTTGCCCAATTAAATTTTTCGGGAGTAGTGTATAACTTTTAACACCTGAAAATAATTTCTTTAAGTAATAGTCATTAATAAATATATGAATTTTTAACAGGCTTGCAGCATCAGATGATGCAGAAAAAGAAGCTGAAAATTCTGAAAGTGAGTCAGAAAGTAGCCAGAAATCTCAAACAGGTAAAGATTTTGAGATGGTAGAGAGAGAAGAAGTAGAGTCTTAACAACAGAATATTTGTTAATAAGTTTGCATAAAAAATCTGTTGGAAGGCTGAAATATCAGCACAGCCTGCAGTAAAGTTACTTTCACAATTTCTGTCAGTTGTTTTGTAAACTATAAACAGAATCATCTTGTAAGGTAATTAACTGCTGAAATATAGCACATTCAGATGTTCTGGATATATTTTGGCCAAGTGGAAAACTTTGTTTATGGAATCATGGAAAGTGTATTAGTTCAGGAGCTTGCCACTTTTTTGTCACATTGTTTGCACTTAAACTTTAAAATATTGAAATGCAGTACACAGGATAACTATATTTGAAACATCTGCATTTTATTAATAAAACAGTTATTTCATTACATGTTGCATATATTTATTTGCTAGCCACTCAGGACAGAGCTAGTTTCATTGGCAGTATTGTTAATATGAGTGGTCCTCTTATATAAACTTGTTGTTGTAGTAAGCAATGTTTTAGTTAATGGAGTTTCTTCTTTCTCAGTGAAATCATTATTTTTATGTATTTCCTTGATGCAAAGCTGCAGAATCATATCTAGAGAAATGAACACGTAATTGAAAGTGTTTATTTAAAACATGATCATCATGAACACACAAAAATATGGGAATAGGTTGTATTATTGTGTACTGAGATTTCATGACTGAGGGTGCTGATTTCTGAAATTGTTGTGTGTCCTCTCGTGTAAACCTGTGAAATACATACGGTGGTGAGAAAGTCTCATATTAAACAACTGTTATTATTATTATTATTTACTGTACAAGACAAATGTTTCCTGTATGAATAAACAGTGTTAGCTTTTATCTCACCGTGGGTGCAGGTGTTGGAGAGAGAGATTCGCTACATTACTGTAATATGAAGAATAAAAAAAAATTGGTGGTGACATAGTGAATATGTATATAACTGTTTTGAGCTCTACACAAATCCTAATCATTCCAAGTGCATTTCATTTTTTTTTTCTCCTCAATTTTCCCTAGCACGAAGTTTTAAATACACATTTTACTGTGAATTTTATGAATGATATTATGCATTACTCTCAGAGTACACTATGTCATAAGAGAAACTGCACGGAACATTAAGAAATTTGTATGCAAGCTTGTAAGCTCTGTGTTTTTGTATTCAGTGACGTTATTTTCCAGTGGTTCATTTCATTGTGATATGACGTACAAAATAGTCAGTATACTGCCTTTATTTTCTGCAATTGGGTCCAAAATGCTGAAAAATCTACAAAGATCTGAATTTCATTTATCTGGTTATATTCATTCCAGTTGGCATTGTGCTGTTATATTCTGTAAGTTCAATGGAGCTGGGTTTTATTATCAGTTAACATTATCCTGTTAATTCTTTTCAGATTGTACATTATATGGTGTATATGGCAGATGTATTTTTATTTTTGGAGTAATTTACATTGCTATTGTGTCATGCCATGTTGTACTCCATTATTTCTTTGAAACATTCAAATTAAAGTCATAGTTGGTCAAAAATTAATGACTGTTATGTTTTTGGTGCTTGTAGCATCTGTGTAGTACTTAAAATGCTAGAAAGAACGCATTATATCCTAACTTAATTTTGCTACTTACGATGTGTCATTTACTGTGGGAATTTTAACTTCTATTTAACAGCTTAGCAAAATAGTGCCAGCAAATGCAAAGTTACTTTTCAATTAAATAAATTTATTGCAATAGCCACCTGATTTATATTATGTTTACCAAAAAGATACAATGTATTTTACTTATATGAAACTTTGTATTATTTAAGCCATTTTCTTATAGTGGAAATGAAAATTTCTCAGTAAAGCTTGTCATTTCATATATATAATCCATTAGCAAAAACTACATGTCCTTCATAGTTTTGAACTTTTGTTTAGTTTTTATCAATAACTAGCTGCGTCCTGAACGTGCTGCAGTGCTTTTTTTTCTTTCTAGTAAGGTACACATGTACAGTGCTGACACATTTACATGAACAAAGTAATGATGTTTTCTGCATTAAATCAAATTTGAAAATGTTTCTATAAATGCTTTGGGATGTACTACAATATTCTTGATCTTTCTGGCTGCTGCAAAAATAAACTTTTCTCTCTCTCTCTCTCTCTCTCTCTCTCTCTCTCTCTCTCTCACTTGTGTGCATGCAACATATAATTGAATACATGAAAAGCTTGGATTTTCCAGATTTAACCCACACACTTAAAGCAATTAACTTTGCGCCTTATTGATGGTCATTGAGAATGCAAACCAAATGAGAAACTGCAGTTGTTTAATTAGTTAGTTACATACTTGTTACATAGATCAGATTTACAACATGTATATCTAAGTAAAAAATTAAAATATAATATTCATATGGCTGTATGCTGGCCATTTGCAGTTTTTTTTGATTGCTGATTATCTTTACTCAAGAATATCTCTGTGTTATAGAATGAGTTGTTAAGGAGAAAGCTCTTTAATCTATATTTGAAAACATTTCTACTATGTCAGACATTTTATTTCCGTGGGTAGATTGTCAAAAAGTTTTATAGCTACATGTTTTACCCCTTTCTGTGCCAGTGTTAGATTTATTAAAGGGTAATGCAGCTTACATCTACATCTACATGGATACTCTGCAAATTACACTTAAGAGCCTGGCAGTGGGTTTGTCGAATCACCTTTACAACAACTCTTTATTATTCCACTCTCAAACAGCACATGGAAAAAATCAACTCCTGTACATTTCTGTACCTTTCTGTACGAGCTCTGATTTCTCTTATTTTATGATGATGATCGTTTCTCCCTACATAGGTCGGCATCAATAAAATCTTTTCGCATTCGGAGGAGAAAGTTGGTAATTGAAATTTTGTGAGAATATTCTGCCACAGCAAAAAATGCCTTTGTTTTAATGGTATCCATCTCAAATCATGTATCAGGATAGAGTAGCATGGAGAGCTGCATCAAACCAGTCTCAGGACTGAAGACCACAACAACAACAACAACAAGATATCAGTGAGTGAAAGTATGCTAAATATGTTAACTTACTGACTTCTGTGTGCCCAAAGTTGGCAATAATACAAAATGTGCTGCTCCTCTTTGAATTTTCTCGGTGTACTCCGTTACTCCTATCTGGTAGGGATCCCAGATCGCACAGCAAACGTAGTGTAGGCAGTCTCTTTAGTAGATCTGTTACATTTTCTAAGTTTTCTGCCAGTAAAATGCGGTATTTGGTTTGCCTTCCCTACAGCATTTTCTGTGTGTTCTTTCCAATGAAATTGTTCATAATTGTAATTCCTAGGTATTTAGTTGAATTTACAGCCTTTAGGTTAGACTGATTTATGGTCTAACCGAAATTTAACAGATTCCTTTTGCACTCATGTGGATGATCTCATATTTTTCAGTTTTTGGGTCAACTGCCAATTTCCGCATCATTTAGATATATTTTCTAAATTGTTTTGCAATTTGTTTTGATCTTCTGATGACTTTACTAGATGATAAATGGCAGCATCATCTGTAAAGAACCTACGACAGCTGCTCAGATTGTCTCCTAAATTGTTTATATAGATACGGAACAGCAGAGGGCCTATAACACTTCCTTGGGGAATGCCAGAAATCGCTTCTGTTTTACTCAATGACATTCTATCAATTACTACAAACTGTGACCTCTTCGACAGGAAATCATGACTCCAGTCACCTAACTGAGATGATATTCCATAAGCACATAATTTCACTACAAGCTGCTTGTGTGATATAATGTCAAAGGCCTTTGGGAAGTCTAGAAATATGGAATCAATTTGAAATCTCTTGTCAGTAACACTCAACACTTTGTGTGAATAAAGAGCTAGTTGTGTTTCACAAGAACAATGTTTTCTAACCCCATGTTCACTGTGTATCATTAGACCATTCTCTTCAAGGTAATTCATAATGTTCGAACACAATATATGTTCAAAAATCTTGCTGCATTTTGACATTAATGATGTGGGCCTGTAATTTAGTGGATTACTCCTGCTACCTTGAATATTGTTGTGACTTGTGCAACTTTCCAGTCTATGGATATGGATCTTTCATCAAGCGAGCGGTTGTATATTATTGTTAAATATGGAGCTACTGCATCTGCATACTCTGAAAGAGAGCTGATTGGTATACAGTATGACCAGAAGACTTGCTTTTAGTAAGTGATTTAAGTTGCTGCACTACTCCGAGGGCATCTTCTTCTAAGTTACTCATGTAGGCAGCTGTTCTTCGTTCAAGCTCTATAATATTTACTTCATCTTCTTCAATGAAGGGATTTCGAAAGGCTGTGTTTAGTAACTCTGCTTTTGCGGCACTATCATCGATAGTATTTCCATCGATAATGCGCAGAGAAGGCATTGACTGTGTCTTGCCGCTAGCATACTTTACATATGACAACAGGTTTCGAGACAAGATTTCATTGTGGAAACTATTATAAGCATCTCACATTGATGTCTGTGCTAAATTTTGAATTTATGTTAAAGATCGTCAATGTTGGAGATTTTATGTTTGTTTGAAGTTGTCACGCTTTTGTCATTGTTTCTGCAACAGTGTTCTTACATGTTTTTGTACCAAGGGTGATCAGTTCCATGATTTGTTAATTTATTTGGTATAAATCTCTCCATTGCTGTTGATACTATTTCTTTGAATTCAAGCCACATCTGATCTGTACTTACATTGTTAATTTGGAAGGAGTGGAGATTGTCTTCCAGTTAGGGGTCAAGTGAATTATTATCTGCATTTTTGAATAGATATATTTTTCG
This sequence comes from Schistocerca serialis cubense, assembly GCF_023864345.2. NCBI lineage: Eukaryota > Metazoa > Arthropoda > Insecta > Orthoptera > Acrididae > Schistocerca > Schistocerca serialis. The sequence continues at coordinate 862,419,207 of NC_064641.1, forward strand.
CTTTGTATTTGGAGGTTACAGTATTCAATCTCGCTACGATAACCCTGTGTTCACTAATCCCTGTATCCGTTTTGATGCTCGTTATTAGCTCAGGATTATTTGTTGCTTAGAAGTCTAGAGTGTTTTCCCAACCATTTACTATTCACATGGGCTCACAAACTAACTGCTGGAAATAATTTTCAGAGAATGCATTTACTACAATTTCAGGTGATGTTTTATATGTACCTCCAGCTTTAAACATGTATTTTTCCTCATTGCACTTGTGAATATATCTGTTACTCTCAGTCTTAGATTGTTGGATACAAATTACATATATGAATAAATGTACTGTGAGGCTGTAGTTAATATTCCTAGATTCTTAAAGCGATACCTACAGGTATGCATATGAACTCTGCACACAATTCTAGTTATTTCCTTTCATGCAATTAATAGTTGCCTAATGCAGGAGTTGCCCCAGATTATCATCCCATAAGATATCAGAGGGAGATGAATACACTAAGCAGATTCAGAAGGATGTAGGCTACAGTAGGTACTGCGAGATGAAGAAGCTTGCACAGGATAGAGTAGCATGGAGAGCTGCATCAAACCAGTCTCAGGACAGAAGACCACAACAATAACAACAAGATATCAGTGGGTGAAAGTATGCTAAATATGTTAACTTACTGACTTCTGTGTGCCCAAAGTTGGCAATTATTCTTATGGCCACAACAGCTGCACCTGAACGTTTTAGCAGTTCTGCTGTATGGTTTTTTTCTAGTTTTAAGTTTTTATCACTGTACATCCCGTAACAACTTACTGTTTTCTATGCTGTTTATTATTTCTTGTTGGTCTACTAAGTTAATAGAAGGTGGGATATTTTTAACATACAAAAAAAATTTTCTCTCTCTCTCTCTCTCTCTCTCTCTCTCTCTCTCTCTCTCTCTCTGTCTCTCTCTGTCTCAAAATCTAAAGCTAGCTCATTAATGCAAATCCATTAAGTAACTTTCACAAAAAAAAAAAAATCATTTACTATTTTCTTTATTGATGCCACTTTGCTCGGTTTTGCAACAATATTTGTATCATCCACAAACTAGACTAATGCTGCCTCTTGATACAAATAAAATGGTAGATCAAACAGCTGAAGGTAACTTCCACATTCTATTGCTTAAAAAAGAACTAGACCAAGCATTTTTTGAACTACATATTCCATAAAAACTTAACTTCCATAATAGAATATTATGACTGACACAATCAAATGCCTTCCATAAGTCACAGAAGATCCAAATGGTGATGTTTTATCATTCAAAGATTTTATTATGTGCCCAGTAAATGTAGGAATAGCTGAATCAGTAGAACGGCCTGTGCAAAGATAAGCACTGTCAGGCACGGCCAGTGCTTGAATGGGTGATCATCTCGGTACGCTGAATGCTGGTGACAATTTTCCCTTTGCCATAACAGCAAAGAGGGCAGGAGGAGGGGTGGTTGTGTAAAGTCCCTGATCACCAGTCTTTGTGCCAATGTCCTCTTTTCAACTCCAAACACCTCTGCTGTTTCCCATGAAGTGAGGGCATGTAACAGTATTGATGGTAATCCATCTGTCAGATAGGAATGTTAAATTCAACAGCTCCCTTGGTTCTTTTCAGTTGGAGTAGGCTATGTGTTGGCACCAGGTTCACCTTTTCCCTTCTCTCATCATCTCCAACATGAACACAACAAAAGACAACACACACACACACACACACACACACACACACACACACACACACACCACCACCACCACCACCACTCTCTCTCTCTCTCTCTCTCTCTCTCTCTTACAGTCGTCTAAATTTAACAAGATACACTCACTCCCTCAACACTTTGCAAAGGAAAGATGTCTGTGGGCATGGTGGATAGGAAAAGTCTTTCCAGTTTGGTAGCTGCACCTGCCCTTCGGGATCTTTTAGCCCTTCATGCCATACAACTTTATTTTACTTTCTCGTCTGAACTGTTAGCACCAATTTTCTCAGTTATTTTTTTAAAAGTAATTATTAAAAAATCTGCTGAACATGAACTTTCTTTTACAATGCTCTCTTTCTCATTAACAGAAATGTCATCATCTTCCATGGCTTTTGTCCTTGCCTCTCTTTTGACAATATTCCACAATGATTTTCTTGTATTATCTGATCTGTCAATTTTGATAAGATGTGAATACTCCTGGATTTTTTTTTTGCAATGTCTATTAATATGCTACTATAATATTTACAAGTAGAACGTATTTCTGGGTCATTACTTGTGGCTGTTTTGTTGTGAAGAGACACTGATACTTTTAGTGATCCAAGATTTCCAAATTACTTGTCATTGTTAGATTGAATTATCTTTTTAGGAAAACTACTTTCGTTAAGAAATATGTTCAATTTATAGTGCATTAGACTCACTGTAAAGCTTTCTTTAAAATCTTCTGTAGTTTTGGCATTAATCAACCTCACTGTTTTCCAAACTGTACATGGAGCTAACTTATATACTGTGCAACATGATCTGACAATCCATTTACCAAATAACAGCATGTGTCTCATAAACTTTTGCTTGAATATGATATGTAGAGCACTTGTACATCAAAATCACCACAGATTAATCATCTCTCCTGAAAATTTCTCAATTAACCAGTGAAGACCTGTTTACTGTAACAATAACAAAGTGTTTTTTACACCATAAATGTACCAGATATGGTCCATCATAGATAGGTTGTAGAGGTTTCCTCTGTGCATCACCTTATGAATATATGTGATGAGGTCATGAGTTGAAGATGGATGAAGACAGACATTGTAGCATGGTGTTGAACATTTATTGGTTTTAACAATGCTGTGCCCTGTTTTGAATTGAAAATGAAAGTTGGAATGTCACACTCCACTGGTGTATGATTGAAGGAATTGACTGGAAGTCTAGTTGTCATGCCATTAGGCATTTCTGCTGTGGCGGTGCTTTATTCTGGAATGACATAAGCATGGAGAGAGAATGATATTGCTGGTAAGTTGGGCTCTTAATACTGTCTTGATGTTGCAATGCCATCATTCATCTTTGCCATTCAGTGCTGAATGATAATCAGTGGTTTTGAAGTGGTGTATAGGGCCTTTGTGAAGTGAGGTAACAACTGACTGACTGCCATCCTTTGTTGGTGGTGACTCCAAAACATGCGAACCATGATAATAAGAGAGTGCTGACAACATTTCTTTGTAGATGTCATTCAGTGATCCCACTAGATCAACGTGTACATACAAGAAGCAGCTGTCAACTTCAGTAAACCTCCACAAGCACCAGTGGAATGTTTCGAAATTTTTACTCATTGACAGTAAACAAAGCTTTTGCCCTCAGGTTTACATCTTGTTTAAATGAAGGCCAAGTGTCGTCAATCAAGTCTACAGTACCTTTGATGCCAGGGTGAGCCAAGTCATGTAGTGCATGAAAGAGTTGTTGCCAGTAGGATGGGAGAGCATATGGCCTAAGTTTACTTGTAGAATTATCACAAAGTAGCTGTGACCCATCAGGTAACGTATTGCTACAAACACTAAGGGACAGGAGTCTGAATTCTTCTCTTGGTCAGTTCTGGGCCACTGCCTTTTGCGTTTACAATAACTTAATATGAAATGCTGAGTAGCAAATTGATGTCGGCAGCTCAGGAACATTCTCTCCTCCAGGAAGGCATCAAATATTTGTGATGACTGACAGAAATTCCAGATGGCATAGTTACCTGGGTGATGCTTTTCCTGGACACTGCTTAAAGGGAAATGTTAATGGCTTGAGGTCTGTGAATTCTCTGCCTTCCAGAAGGTAATGAAAGTGTTTGACTGCAGAATATGCTGTCAACAAGTCATGATTGTAGGTGCTATAGTTACACTGTGCATCGTTGAGAAACCTGAAGCAAAACGCAAGTGGCTCAGGTTTTCCTTTTTGCAGTTTGCATAAAGAAGTGCCTATAGCACATTGTGAAGCATCAACCATGAAAGTTAACTCTTTGAAGGGCAGGCAAAACTGTAACTAACTACATACGTAGACTGTTTCAATGGGCGGTGGTCACTGTGGCTAACCACATAATATTTTCTCCCTTTGCCGCTCAGGGGCCAGTAGTCTCTCTGCCAACCACCTAATTGTTGCCTAAATTTCTGCTAGACTGCAGTGCAGGTCTTCTGCGTGAATTTTTGCCGCGTATTCAGAAAAATAGTTGATACTTCTTCATTGTTAGCCCTGTTCTTGGAAGCGGCGTGCAGTATTCTCTTTAGCTCTTCTTTATACAACTATTTTTGGCAAGTAATTGCTTATATTTATGTGTTGAACATATATAAGTCTACGTGTAATGTAACTTTAAATTGAAATAGAATTTTCCGTATTTTACAGACAAATTTCTGTATGGTTAGTGCTGCTAACCACCGCCCTTCTGCTCCACCCAGTATATTTTCTTCGTCTCCATCAAATATGTCTGGCCAAAAAGGAATAACTGAGGACGAATGTTACTGAATTTTATTTGAAGAAATACCTTCTAGTGACAGCAGTGTTGACAGTGATGGAAATGACCCCACATTCACGACAAGCTGTGCAAGTTCTAGTCTTGTGTGCAGGCGTGTGTCGAGCAGTAGTGATTCTCGGGATGACAGTGAAATTGATGACGTCAGTGAAAATAATATTTTCCCATCTACTGTTCCATCAACAGTCACGGTAAACTGGAGCCAAGAAACGAGTGTTGACCAAGTGCCATTATTTATTGGAGAAGGTGGTGTGATCACAGAAATAAAGAACAAAGTGAACCTAAAGCCCATTGACTTGTTTGTGAATTTTTCGATGAAACACTAATAAAACACATAGTGTTTCAAACTAATTTGTATGCTACACAGAAAGGCAAAACATTCGTGGCCACCAGCGAAGTTGAAATTAAGACTTTTATTGGAATAAATCTTTATATGGGTATCACTAAAAAGCCTAGCTACAGAGATTACTGGAGCACTGATCCAGATCTTGGTGAAAGTTACATATCAAAACTGTTGCCAGTAAAACGGTTTCGTTGGCTACTGAGTAAATTGCACCTCAATGATAATTCGGTCGCTCCCGACAGAAGCAGAACTACGTCCATTTCTAGACCATTTGAACAGGAAATTCCAGGATTGCTGTAAACCACATCAGAATCTTGCTATTGATGAAGCAATGGTTAAATTCAAAGGCAGATCATCTCTCAAACAATATATGAGGGACAAACCTATAGGAAGAGAGTACAAAGTGTGGATGTTATGTGATCAGTCATCATACAACCTTCAATTTGATGTATATACAGGAAAAGCTTCACATTTTCCAGTAGCAGGGCTAGGATCGAAAGTGGTTCTAAATTTAACCAGTGGTCTTCATGGAAAGAATCATATTATTTTCATGGACAATTATTTTACATCATATGATCTGTTCAAGGACCTAAAATCCAATGGTATGTACGCTTGTGGAACAATAAATCCCAGAAGGAAAAACATGTCAAAACTCAAGGAGGAAAAGGAACTGGAAAGAGGGGAATTCGATTACAAAATAAGCAATGATGGCATTGTAATCTATAGATGGAAAGATAACAGGGCAGTTGGCCGGCCAGAGTGGCCGAGCGGTTCTAGGCACTACAGTCTGGAACCGCGACCGCTACGATCACAGGTTTGAATCCTGCCTCAGGCTTGGATGTGTGTGGTGTCCTTAGGTTAGTTACCGGTAGGTTTAAGTAGTTCTAAGTTCTAGGGGACTGATGACCACAGCAGTTAAGTCCCATAGTGCTCAGAGCCATTTGAACAGGGCAGTCAATTTGATTTCAACATGTCATTCACCATCAGATGTGTCCACAGTAACTCGAAAAATGAAAGATGGAACAATAACCAATATCACTTGTCCAATTGTATTGAAAGACTACAATTCCAGTATGAACTACGTGGATAATTTTGATCGAATAAAGTCAGACAGAAAAAGCAAGAAATGGTGGATGAGATTGTTTTTCCACTTTTTAGACTGCAGTGTAACAAACGCGTGCATTATGCACAAAGAAATCGAAATGGAGCAGTTCTCCAATAAAGACTTCCATCGAGAGGTGTACAAAAACTTATTGGTTCCAACAATAGTTTCAGTGGCAGCTAATTTTGCTTCTGTATCCCAAAGTAGTATAGCAACCCAGATCAAATCGCACAAACCATTCATAGACCAAAGTATTTGCCACGAAAGCAGTAAACATCAAGCATTTCACTCATCATCTAGAAGATGTGCAGTTTGCAGTTCAAAGAAAAATCCAGTGTGTACAGTGTGGATGTGTTCAGTGTGCAAAGTACCTTTGTGTCTGAGAGCAGGCAAGAACTGTTTCAAGAGATACCGCAAAAATTAAAAATTAGTTATTTCAAAGTTCAACCACCAAATATCGAATTTGTATACTGTAATGGGGTGGTGGTTACCTGTAGTAACCACATTTAATCTTAATATTTTGTTGTTGTTTAAGTGAATTTTTACAAACTCAATGAATAAAACATGTCAAAACATTAAAACAAATGTTACAAGTAAAAGAAATTTGAAATGTGCAAAAAATTTTTGTCGCCCCACTACGGTAAATTTTAGTGGTGTTAAGGGAAGATCTGTTGAGGGATGAGTTGCATTAGCTAGTTATTTTAACTTATCGTATGATTTTTCTGTTTCATCAGTCCATATAACAGTGTGATTATCCTTCATCTTTGTTTTCTTGCTCAAATTGAATAAGGGTTGTTGGATTTCTGCATTGTATAATAGAAATCCACCAATCCTAAAAATCGACTTAGTTATGCTGCTGTTTCAGGATGAAGGAACTCCTGAATTATTGTCAGTTTTTCTTTTGATGGTTAAATCCCTTTATGTGACACGTGATAACCCAAGAATGATACTTCTTTCTCTCCAAAAATGCATTTTCCCACATTAATGAAGGTGATATTTATCCATCTGTTCAAGGAGCTGTTGCAGATACATTATATGTTCTTCACATGATTCTGAAGCAATGAGAATATAATCTAAATAGGAACACACAAAATTCAAATCATTCAAAATGCTACAAATAAATTGCTGGTATGTTCGCACTGCATCTGCAAAAAGTCCAAATGGTGTGATAACAGCTTTTTTAGGAACATCTTCTGGCACAACAGGAATGTGGTGATAAGCTCAGATAAGATCAGTCTTACATCTTCCTGCTGGAGAATTGGTGGTTGAAATCTTGTAAATGAGGTATTGGATAGCGGTTTGGCACTTTGGCAGCATTTAGAGCTCTGTTATCTCGTCATGGATGCCAACTTCCATCTTTCTCTGTAACAAATGGAGAGGGCTAGACCAGCAGCATTTAGAAGCACAAATTATGTCAAGGTTGATCATTTCCTGAAATTCAAGTTGTGCTTGCACTGATTTTTCCGGTGACAAGCATCTGGCTCGTGCATGCCGTGGATGTCTGTTGTGATTGTGTGTTGCACATTAATTAGGTTTCTCTGTTGGTACATTTAGGATGTCTCTTTAGCAAGTCTTGATATTTGTACTTTGGGTCAGGTCAGAAACCCTAAACTGTTAGTAGATAAATCTAAGAGCCTGTGCTCTGTCAAGTTACTTTTTTAACGTCAAGCAGCAGGCCACAATGGCTGAAGAAACTGGCAACAGTAATTGCCTGACAAAAACATGTACCAGAAGAGAGGCCATGGAAATCAGCTTCAAATCCTATTTTGAGGGTCAGTGGTTGTTCACCATATGCATATATGATGGAAGCACTTGCAGCACAGAGTTACTGTTTCTGAATTTTTCACAGAAACATCTGCTCTGGATTTGACCAAAAATTGAAGATGTGTGTTGCAATCTGTTATGAACAAGTGGGTGGTGAGAGATTCAGCCATCTCCATTCTGTCCGTGCCAAATGAGTACTTTTGTAGTGAGTGTTAGCGGAAATCTGCCTTTCCAGGTAGGTTAAATCTATTACCGTGAGATGGAAACTAAGCAATTTCAGCACTATACACAAAATTACTGGGTGTCATAATTAGTACTGTTTTGCAACCACAGAAGCCATTGCACTTAAGACTTACCATTTGACTAGCTGCTAGTATAGAATGTGTATTTGAGGATAGTCCTTGAAGAAATGTAACTTCTAAAAGTCATTGGTTACTTGCATTCCAGCAATGCCACGCAACTCTCAGAGCAGAGTAGCTGGCTTTTTGGCTCCTAGTTCTACATCAGTTAGTAATAATAATTTAACTTTGCGTGACTCTGAGTCTTCAAATTCTGTGTTAATGTGTGATCTTGAGTCTGTATATGAGGAAGCTGATAAAGGTTTGGACAGGAAATCTGAAATCAGCTCTGCAACTTCACTATCAAATGATCCAAATACATAATGATACTTTGTCACTTCATCGCTAGTAGTAGTGGTAATAAATTGGGGCTCCACTTGCAAAAACTGTATATTTACTCTCCCCCCCCCCCCCCCCCGCCCCCCTCCAGAAAGGTGTTACTCTCACTGCCTAACACGGTATCTCCATACCAGTGTCATTCATTGGTAAAGATGTTCTGAAAAAATGTTCTTAAATTGCCGCAGTAAAATTGGAGTAATGATTGGAGAGATTCCTGTGTGGTAAAGATAACATAGGGGTCACTGGTTCTGGGATCTAGTAAAAATAATTATTTGTTTAACATCACACGAAGGAAACTACTAGCACACACATATATTTTCTTCAATGTTCATTGCAAAGGAACACGAACTAAAAACAAAAGACAGATTATTCAAAAGTGCATCTATAATTTTTTCAGAGTTTACATTTCACTGTGTCGATTATAGCCACACTTCTGTATCCTAATCTATACAGCATTTACTTATTTCTACATTTTTTAGTACAAACACTTACATTAAGATTTTCTACTGCTGTGGTTGTATGGTGTTAAGACAGACACAGGTTATCAATTTCTTTCCAGCTACTAAGATCTTACAAACAAATAAACAACTCATTTATATTATTTTTGACCCCAATAATATTGAGATGAAACAAGCTGATTTCACTTTTTCCTCTATTATTGTAAGTTTCAAATCAGATGGCATATCAGAGGGAATAATGGGAATAGGTGGAATCAGCACATCATCTCCTTTTGACATGACATTCAGAATTTTCACTTCAGTGACGCTTGGCATCAATCTTTTGACAATGAGTCTGATTCCATTGCACAGTCCTGATGACTTAATGTTGCACAAAAGAATTATTACAGTGCCAGTACTGAGTGACAATCTATGCATTGGCACACTAGAAATAGTGAACAAATTTGAAGACTCATTCGGACAATTTAAAATCTCATCTGAATTCATGACGCTGTCAATCAATTTGTGGTTGACAAACTTGTTCGTATATTGCATAGCCGATTGTATTAATGTTGATGTTCTTTGCTGCCAAAATAACACTTTCACAAAGCCATTGGTGATTTTTGTAATTTGTGACAGTTTGTAGGAAAACTTTCTGAATTAATTGTTCGATTGATAGAACAATGACACAAAAGCTCAATTTGGGATGAAATATATTTTTTGTCGGCATCAGCTGGTACTTTTCCATTATGGGTGTCCACATTGTACTGCAAAGATATGCACATATTGGTCTTTAATATGAGTTTCTGCACATGTCTCCAAAGATAGGATGCTTTGAGGCAAGTGTTAAGTTCATCAGCTGGTGTTGATTTTGATGTGACTAGTAAAGTCTGTCATAAGTGATCTGCTAACAAAATGAGAGTTCCACTAAATGGGTTTTCATGTGCAAGTAAACCTTGAAGATTCTGATCAACCACTTCAGTTGGTATCCTATGTGCCATGGTGCTTTGATCCCAGTCAATCAGTCTGCAAGTTTGCAGCACTTTCACTATCTCATAACTTTTGGAAATATTACCTATGAGCTTCGTTTTTTTGCATATTCCGTGGTGATATGGGCTTCAAATGCATTTGTCATTTTATAGATCTTACAATTACATTTTTCCCTGAGATATTCAAGTCTCTTCTTTATCTACGATAATGAGTGAAGCAGAAGAAATGAATTAGATTTGTGCTGTGGCCAGGACTCGAACCTGGGTCTTCTTGCCTGCTAGGCAGAAATGCTAACCATTATACCACCACAGCACTATGGTTAACATTGCTGCATGAACTAACCAAGCTGCGTGCCCTCCCCAACACAAACTTCAAATCATATTTTCTGTTTATTTTCCCTTATATTGTCACTATTTGCCAGGGCTCTCTGGCATTGGAATAACACCCCAGTGCTGTACGTAATGGGAAAGTCCCTTACCATTTCTTCTGCTTCAATCATTATTGTATATAAAGAAGAGACCTGAATGTATCAGGGAAAAATGTAATTATAAGATCTATGAGATCACCTATGGTATAGGACTTTCCCATTACGTCTAGTGCGGGGGTGCTATTCCAATGCTGGAGAGCCCTGGCAATAGTGACAATGTAAGGGAAAATAAGCAGAAGGTATGATTTGAAGTTTGTGTTGGGGAGGGCACGCAGCTTGGTTAGTTCTTGCAGCAATGTTAACCATAGTGCTGTGGTGGTATAATGGTTAGCATTTGTGCCTAGCAATCACAAGAAGACCGGGTTTCGAGTCCCGGCCACAGCACAAATTTCAATTCATTTCTTCTGCTTCAATCATTATCATAGCATTCGTCATTCACCATACAATGAAGTAGCTGTTGTATCCTGTGTTGCAATAGCCAAAGAAATATAAATTTGAGAGTGAATCTGAGTGAATAGCAAACTGATGAGAAACATTTTTCCTGTGCACCGTTACAGTCTCAGACATAATACTTGGCCGCTGGCCAGCCACCTCAGAGACAAAGTGTGAATTGTCTACTTAAAGTACCAATAAAACAGGACGCCCCTCAAAATTCTGAGTCCAGCCATCTGCATGATCTGGCAACAATGTAAGATGTGGAAGTGTCTGGATGAATTGTTGTATTAATAGAGATTTTAGAGTGATGAATCTGCTAATGGTCTAGCGGTAAACATTGCGCAATGTAGTCACAAAGTTGCAAGTTCATGTCCATGCCTTCCTTTATTTTTGAAACAATGTTTCAGCTGTCACCTAAAGATATCAGTCTGGTGGATTCTTAAAGGTAATTTGCTTCACTTTCTAGTACACTAATAATAGTAAAACATTTCACGAAACAGCTTGTGGCTGCGTCAAGATCAGAACGGTTTATGCTCAAAAAGTTTTCCTTATACTGCAGTGGCACCAGCCACTGCCCAAACAGGCAAATGCAGCACAGTGCATCTTGGGCAAATTTCTGTTCTCACATTGGTAAGCATAAAATTCTTTCTTATTTTAGTTTGATTTTCCAAATGAAATAACTTCAAAAAAACAAGTGAAGACCATGTGCAACACAACACACATAGCTTTGCCAGTAGTCAGTTTTTTATTTTAAGATCTATTATTGGATTTTGCATACTTGAATCTTATGAAAGTTGTTTAATTTTACGAAATAGAGCTGCAAGTGGAAAAAGGTCTAACACTCGCAACATCATATTTGGTTTGAATTTAATGAAGGGGTCCAGGCAGTGGAAGCAGCTCGAAACATTTGTATCCTGTGTGGGGTGAGTACTGTCAGACAAATCACATCAGAAAAGGATTTTCTTGTTTCAGCGAAGTTGTACTGACGTGAATGATTTTCCTCATTCAGGAACTCTCGATAATTGGTGTTAAGTGATGAATTGAAACACTTGCATTCAGTAGGCTGGGTGCAAAGTTTGGGTGTAGGAGTACTGCATGTTCTAATTCAAAGCAACAGGACTCAGAGGGGTGACTATTAATACATTTTTGCTTCAGTATCATCAGTTTGCTCAGTGATCAGTCCTTTGCAGTATTGTTACCATTGATGAGTTAAGATGCCTTTATATTGACTTCTTAAGAAAGAGTCAGTGACTGAGACATCTCCTGAAGTAAATGGCAGTGTGAACAGATAATTTTATTTTGATCTCATGGATCACGAAAAGGTGGTTGTACCTTACAAACTCCACTGCAGTAGTGTTTCCACTGCAGCTAGCATTTTTCCAACAACTGAAACCCCTTTTGGTTGCAGTGTAAGAAAAAGGATAAATAAAACTTCATCAGTTGTTACTGCTGCAAGATGACACACACTGCTGATTTTCAAAACCAAAATTCTCCAGGAGTTTGTTTGGGAAGTCACCCATCATTCTTTTATTCACCTGACCTTGCACCCTCAAGTCCTTATGTTTGCTATTCCTTATCAAACAACCGTGATGAAAATTCCTTTCCAGATGTAAATGCCCTTTAAAACAAGCTTGACAACATCTTTAATTCCAAACAAGTGGTTCCTACGGGCAATAAACTACCTGAGCATTGTCTGACAGTTTTATTTAATGTTAGAGAATATACTAGTGGTGACAATATTATGAAAAGAATTGAGTGCCACTCATGGTATTGCGGAGATGTTTAGTTGCAGACAGGCACAACAAAAAGACTACTAAACACACAAGCTTTTGACCAGAAGGGCCTTTTTCTGAAATAGACAGCATACACACACATTAATGCAAATGCAGCCCTCACACATGACCACCATCTCTGGCTTTTTGTTGTGCCTGTCTGCGACTCAACATCTCTGTTATATGGTGAGTAGCAATCTATCCTTTTTATAATATAGCCATTATTGCATCATGGATTTTTTGTTGTTTGCTATTAGTGATGATTAATTTCTCCTTTATGCTTACTCTTGTGTCCAATAAAGTAATGGAAAAACACCCTTGCAATGTGGGTACTGGAAATGATGAGAGGACTTATGATGCAGAAGTTTTCATAAGATTTCCTTACAGATTTTCAATCTGGCAGATGCTCTGTCACAGAGTAGGTAAAAAAAATGGCTACCATCAAGACTGCAACCGAGACCAAACACGTGTTTACTTTATAGCATGATTTTTATTATCCCAAAGCTAGCAAAGTGCCGTGACTTTCATCTCTCCCATACTACTACAGTGACAGAAAAATCATGATGTAAAAAGTGAGATAAGTTCCAGTGTCTGTGAGAAACAACTTCCACGGACTCAAACCATAAATTTATAACCTGATGTCACACCATAAGTGAAAATCACTCAGATTATTCAGTGGAAATTACAAGAAAATATCAGGTGAATTTGGTGGAACATTTCTGTGCCATCTAAGAAGTAACTTGATGGTCACTGTATTGCCAAACATATTCTACAGTCTAGAAAGAAATTTTCACTCTGCAGCGGAGTGTGTGTTGATATGAAACTTCCTGGCAGATTAAAACTATGTGCTGGATTGAGACTCAAACTCAGGACCCTTGCCTTTTGCAGGCAAGTGCTCTACCAACTGAGCTATGCTTTACCAACTGAGCTACACAAGCATGATTCACAACTCATGCGCACAGCTTTACTTCCGCCAGTACCTTATCTTCTACCTTCCTAACTTCACAGAAGTTCTTCTGCAAACCTTGAAGACTAGCACTCCTGGAAGGAAGGATATTGCAGAGACATGGTTTAGCTACAACCTGGGGGATGTTACCAGAAAGGCATCAATTAAGAAGAGATTTCCCAAACTTCCTCTCCTATGGGGGTGAAGTAGGGGATGAAAGGCTTTTTGAAAATATGTCACTATTAAGGGAATTCGGAAGCTATTACTATGAAAACTAGTATTTGGTTTCTCTGTCAGAAAACTAAAAAATGTGTGTTTCAGCATTTTTCGAAATTCTACTACTAAGGGGGTAAAATAGTGGGTGAACTATCCAAAGGCTTCTCTTTTAGCCCTGCACCCAAGCTTAACCATCCTTGACTTGTCAAAGCCCTACTCTCCTCCTCCAGATCCCTGCAGTGGAAGCACTTCTTTGCTGTCAATCCCTCCAACCAAAACCGCCATAGTTCCAGCGCTGAACCCTGCCTCTCCCAGTTCATATCATCATTGAACCATGATCCTCCCACCTAACCACATGCTGGCCACCTTCCAGGAATTCCTTACCTCCTACTTAGCCTGACCATCCTTCTCAGGTCCCTTCCTCAGAACAACAATCTTTCAGTAGAAAAAAGAACAGCTATACACAACCTCAAAACAAAACCTGCCCTAATCATCCTACCTGCAGACAAAGGTTCCACCACCATTTTTATGAAACGCAGTGACTACATGGCAGAAGACATCTGCCAGTTATTTGACTCCACCAGCTATAAACTCTGCCAGAGTGATCCCATCCCAGATATCCAGCACAACCTCCAATCCCTGCTTAAAGCTGTAGGCCCTTTCCAGAACATCTCCCCTGAATCAATTCCCGTCCTCACCCCTATGACATCCCGCACACCCACCTTCTACATGCTCACCAAAATCCACAAACCCCACAATCCTGGAAGCCCCATTGTGGCTGGTTATTGTGCCCCCACAACAATTTTTGCCCTCATTGATAAATACTTCCAACCAATTGTCTGTAATCTAGCCTCACATGTCAAAGACAGCAACCACTTCCTTCACTGACTCTCAACCATACCCACCCCATTACCTCCTGGATCCCTACTCATTGCTGTTGAAGCCACCTCCCTATACACCGGAATCCGTCATGCCAATGGTCTTACCACTACTGAACACTACCCTTCAGATTCCAGACCCACTCCCTCATTCTTCGTGCATCTTACTAATTTCTAACCCACAACTACTTCTCATTGGAAGGGAAGGTGTATAAAATCTATAGCACAGTCATGGGCACCAGCATGGCACCAACCTATGCCAACCTTTTTATGAGCCAACTAGAGGGGATCCTCCTATCCTCCCAAAACATGGAACTCTTTGTCTGATTAAGGTTCACTGATGATATCTTCATGATCTGGACGCAGGGCCAATACACTCTATCTTCGTTCCTTCACAACCTCAACACCTTCTCTACCATCCACTTCATGTGGTCCTCCTCAGCCCAGCATGCCACCTTCCTAGATGCTGAACTCCTCCTCTCTGATGACTCCATCTGCACCTCTGTCCACTTTAAATCCATCAACCACCACCAGTGCCACGCAGGATAGCCGCACAGTCTTAGGCACCATGTGGTGGACCCCTCAGCTTCCCCCGTTGGAGATTCGAGTCCTCCCTTGGGCATGTGTGTGTGTGTGTTCCTTAGTGTAAGTTAGATTAAGTAGTGCGTAAGCATAGGGACCGATGACCTCAGCAGTTTTGTCCCATAAGACATTATGGCAAATTTCCAACCACCAACAGTGCCTGCGTTTTGACAGCTCTCATCCCTTTCACACCAAAAAATCCATCCCATACAGCCCGGCCACCTGGGGATGGCATATCTGCAGTGACACAAACTCCCTTGCTCAGTATCCCCCAGACTTAGTTCTCAAACAGATCTCTCATCCCATTTCCCCTCACAACCCAAATCCTCCCACCACCCCCCAAGAACAAGCCACAAAAGAGTGTCCTCTCCATCACCCAGTATCACCGCAGACAGGAACACCTGAACCACATCCTTTGCCAGGGCTTTGATTACCTATCATCATGTCCTGAAATGAGGGACATCCTACCTGAGATACTTCCCACCCCTCCTAAAGTGATGTTACATTGCCCACCCAACCTCCACAGCATCCTAGTTCAGCCCTCTGCCACTCCCTATCCCATGATAGGGATGCCACAAGGATCTGCAAGATCTGCCCAGTCCACCCACCCAGCTCTTCCTATTCCAGTCCTGTAACAGGTTTCTCCTAACCCATCAGGGGCCAGGCCACCTGTGAAAGGAGCCATGTGATTTACCAGCTCTGCTGCAGTCATTGCACAGCTTTTTATATTGGTATGACTACCAACCAGCTGTCCACCGGAATGAATGGTCACCACCAAACTGTGGCCAAGAGCAAAGCAGAACACCTTGTGGCACAACATGCAGCTGAACACAACACACTTGTTTTCGATGGCTGCTTCACTGCCTGAGCCATCTGGATCCTTCCCTCCACCACCATCTTTTCTGAACTGTGCAGATGGAAGTTATCTTTACAACACATTCTCCACTCCCAGAATTATTCTGACCTCAACCTGTGGTAACATACTGAACCTATGGTAACATACTGTCTCTACCCCCTCTGTACTACCATCTCCTCTTCATTCTCATCTCCCACCCTGTTTATTTGCAGCCTTCTGCCAACACATATGCCCATCTTTCCCTGCTCCTCCCCTTTTTGCTCATTTTTTCCCCAACTCCCTGCCCCTCAATCACCTGACGCTGTACCTTTTGGCATTCTAGTCCCTGCACCTGACAGTGTTCGTCTCTTTCCCCACCTGTACGTTACTATCCCTTCCCCATACTCACCCCATCCAGTTTGCTGTTTGCATTCCACGTGATAGTTGTATTCTCTCTCTCTCTCTCTCTCTCTCTCTGTGTGTGTGTGTGTGTGTGTGTGTGTGTGTGTTTTGTTCTTTTACTGATGAAGACTGTGGCCAAAAGTTTTGTGTAAGTGTATTTTAATTATGCCTGTCTGTAACCAACATATCAGGGGACCCATATCACTCCAACTGCACATGCTGTACACCATTACAGAGCTTCCAATAGCTTGAACAGTCCCCTGCTGATGTGCAGGGTCCTTGGATTCATGAGGTTGTCTCCATACCCATTCACTCAGTACACTGAAATGAGACACATCCGACCAGGCAACATGTTTCAGGTCATCAGTAGTCCAATGTCAGTGTTGACGGGCCCAGGTGAGGTGTAAAGCTTTGTGTCATGCAGTCATCAAGGGTAAACAAGTTTGCCTTCAGCTCCAAAAGCATATATTGATGATGTTTCTTTGAATGGTTTGCACACTGACACTTGTTGATGGCCCAGCATTGAAATATGGAACAATTTGTGAAAGAGTTCCACTTCTGTCATGCTGAACGATTCCCTTCTATAGTCATTGGTCCCATTCTTTTAGGATCTTTTTCCAGCCGCAGCGATGTAGGATTCCTGATATTCACAGTACATTCGTGAAATGGTCATGCGGAAAAATCTCCACTTCATCAGTACCTCAGACATTTGTGTCCCATCGCTCGTGTGCCGACTATAACACCATGTTCATACTCACTTAAATCTTGATAACCTGCCATTGTAGCAGCAGTAACTGATCTAACAACTACACCAAACACTTTTTGTCTCATATAGGCGTTGTCAACTGCAGCACCGTATTCTGCCTGTTTACATATCTCTGTATTTGAATACACAAGGCTATACTAGTTTCTTTGGTGCTTCAGTGTATACCGCGAACATTCTCTCTTTACTGTATTAGTGGCTATGGAAGAAAGAGAGAAATTTTTCACATAGTAAAAGATTAAAGACATTGAATTTACTTGTAAAATAACCTCTTTGTAGACGAAAAATTGAATTTTTCCGAGTCACTGTCACTTACTACACAAGAATTGTTCAGAATATTTCATCAAAATTACAAGTAAGCATCAAGTGAACTTAATTGACAGACTTGCTAGGACTGTACTTCACAAATATCTGTTCTGGTGCCTGCCTCATGAATTTTGTAAAGTGTTGTGGCAGCTGGCAGTCACTGCTGAATGCAGACATACTCAAAGGTCTTCACTGTTGTAGGAGGTAACTCTTCTTTCCTGCATGTTCCCCTGTCTGTAATTAGTAAGATAACATAACAGTCATTCAGCTGAAAAACTTTGTCAGCAATTCCTTAAAAAAGAATCAGCAAGCGGCAAGAATACATGAATGAAAAAAGACTGTTGTTTGGAAGTGAAGAGCTCCCCCAATGTTTGCAACATTTCTGACGAGGAAACGTATGCAAACTGTCACATGTTAATTTCTGGGAAATTGCAAATAAAACTTTCATGACTGATTTGCAATGGGGTAATGGTAGAAATAAGGCAGAAGAGATAGATAACATTCCACCATAATTTATAAAATTATTGGGGCAAGGGGCAACAAGATGACTATTCATGTTGGTGTGTAGAATGTATGAGACCGGTGATGTATCATCAGACTTTTGGAAAAATATCATCCAGACAATTATGAAGGTTTTAAGTCCTTAAAAAAGAACCTGCAAGCGGTAGGAATACATGGATAAAAACAGACTGTTGATTGGAAATGTGAAGAGCTCCCACTGTGTTTACAACATTGAACACTGAATTTGGTTAATCTCTTGTTGTTATGTTGGATTCTCTCTGTCTGAAGTGTACTTCAAATAGAAAATCTCATGCATAAGGCACTTTGCCCTTTTTGCTTTTGTTAGCAAAGCTTCAGCAGCATTATATTGTAATCGTAGTGAATCGATTATACTAATAGAATGGTACGGGAGCATAGTGAATGTGGTGCTATTACTCTTAACTACTTTGAACGACATTAGTGGTGGTACGTGCCATGACTATTCCTATTCTAATGACACCACTGGTATTCTTATTTTACAGTTAATGGGTGCAATGTAATGTCAAATGTCAGTCACCACCATTGTTAATGAGAATTGTTGCACAGTTGGCTTAAAAGCTTGTGCGTCCTAGTTACTGTCAAGAATAATACACAAAAGAATGGAAAAAAAAATTGAGAATCTGTTAGATAATGATCAGCTTGGTTCAGGGCAGCCTAAATATTTTAAGACATTCCACATAGCTTAGGCCTTTTCTAGGTCATATAACACTTCTTGTAAATGCTTATGTTGTTCCCTGCACTTCTGCAGTTGTCAAACACAGAAGATCATATCACAGCGCCTGTGGAGGGGCAATATCTGCACTAATATTTATGAAGTTCAGTCCCAGAAAGAGTCTGATGGTAATTCTAGCAAAATTTTACCTGCCGTAGAGAGCAAATGCTTTGCAACATAACTTCTTGGGCTAATGTGCAACTCTGTTCATTAAAGCGTCTCATATATGTATCAGGGTCAAGTTGCAGATTGTCTGCTTTATGCCCTGATATGGTAGTGACTAGCCAATCCACTACTATGGTGATCCTGTGGTCAAATAGGTGAGGACAGACACATAATACGATAAAAGAATATTAAACATGTGAGATCAGGAAAGTCACAGTAATATTGTACACTACACTC
This sequence comes from Schistocerca serialis cubense, assembly GCF_023864345.2. NCBI lineage: Eukaryota > Metazoa > Arthropoda > Insecta > Orthoptera > Acrididae > Schistocerca > Schistocerca serialis. The sequence goes on from NC_064641.1 coordinate 862,438,213, forward strand.
CAGATTTATGTTATGTACCTAGTTTATTCAGCAAGATTTTGCTTCCTACTGAATGGAGTCATTAATAAAATAAACAATGTGTTCATCTAATATGAATGTTCCATTTTCAACTTAACTAGTAGCACATGAATGATGGTAGCCACCACTTAACCAGGGTTGCCACAAAATCGGGGAATATCAAACGTGTCGGGGGAAATATCAGGGGGGGGGACTGGAAAAAGCTTGTTTTTGTCACAATGGATGAAACTGTTTGTTTATGAAATGTAATGCATCATTGTTGGCTGGACGCTGCTTCCCTACTCCCTCATTCTTACTGATTCTAACCTAGCAGCTGCCGATGAGATGCAGGGAGGCATGAGTAATAGTTTGTTTGGACATGGTCCTCAGAGATTGTTGCTGCAGCGGCCAGAGATGGCGGTCAAGTGTGCATGAGATGTCTCTGAGAGATTGTGTGTTTGTATAAGTGCTCTCGTTTTCTGACAAAGGCTATGGCCAAAATTTACGTATGAGAATGTGGTTGTCTTTTCTACATGCATGTCTGCGGCTCAGCGATCACCTTTATGATGATTTGCTACCTATCCTCATTAGTACTGATTCTCATAGTATTCTCGCAAATTACCTGTTGCATGGATAGATCACTCCAGTCTCATTTCATGAACATGGTGTTTGTGACACATGAATAGCTGGCCACACGACTGGACTTCCATGACGGGCCAAAACTACTGGCCATTTCTGCTAATCTAAAGCCCATCGTTTCCCACTAATGTGCAAGCCCTGTCTATTAAATCTAGTCTCACTGATCTATCCGAAGACTGTATCTGTTTGTGTGTGGCATATTGCAGCAAATTTTTGTAGTTAATCCATGGACCTGGGACTGCGATGCTCCGCTCCTTGGCAGGCCAGAGGCAATGGGCACCGGATTTCAGGAATTTTGATTGTCTCACTGCAAGTACATTGTACAGTGTGGTATTTTATAGACATTTTATTTATTCTACTACATTTTGACACCTTGAAAGTAGTTTATATATTAGAAGGTATGGACAATAAGAAGAAAAATATTGTGGCTGTCGTTGCTGGTTTGTACACTATGCACTCATATATCTCCTTAAAAAAATCATACAATACCTGTTAAATAATAGACATAGCACAGGGGGCAATAACTGACAATAACGAACATAGTAGAACCAACATTTTATGGCAGTCACCTACAGTGTTGGCATACACAAATCTTCCCCACCTTATATGCTTCTTTCAAGACACCTACATTTTTCTGAGGTTATTTCTGAAATCAGTGAAGGTATTGTAAATCTGTCTTGCGACTCCAAGGGAATGCATATTTTTGTCACCAAATGTGTTTCGTTTTATTGAAATAAAATAACAACAGTGGTCTTAATGAAACATATATACCATTTGACTTGCTTTTTCCATCTAAAAACAGTTCATTACAAAAGATGTTGATATTAGTACTTAAGATTTTAACTCACACAGGGTAGAAATACAAAAGTCCATACATTTTTTTTTGTCAACTTATGTCTTTACTTACCCTTGAGATCTCAATATTTACCAGGGAAAAATGCTAAAACTTGTCTGAAAATCAGGAAAATATCAGGGAATTTCACTTGGGGAAACTTGTGGCAACACTACTAACATGCTCAAATTACTAAGTCTGTTTAAAAACCATTTTTTTTTTTAATTCCATGCTCACGTATGTAAACTAAAGTCCACATATAACTGCTCCGACATCCAAAGTCACAGTCATAGTTTCTATTCAGCATCTCTCATTTGGCTACACTCCAGATTGTAAAATGTACAAGTCTCTGATGGTAATAACTGAACATCCATTTTCACATCAGAAAACCAAAAACAGCCCTCTCTGTTTGATGGCCATAATACTACTTACTTTACTTGCATTTTGCCGCATCTTCCAAGAGCATATCTCCCACCACCTTGTCCATCAACGACATTAACTGAAGTCACTGGGATCCCAAGTAGCTTCCTACCATATAATTTATTTCTTATTACACTCTGACACATAGTGTGCAATTGAAATGGAATAAAAATGAACTGGAAATGTAAATGGAATTGGACCACAATTCCTAATCTAATAACCCTAGATTTAATTTACATTTGTTGTATGAAACATTATTTGATACCAAGTCTACTGATACTAATTACTAGTCCTGTAAATATAGATGTGTAATTTACACAGACAAGGATGGACATTTATTACTCTTTCAGTCAAATGCCATCAATAAGGTTAATATGTCAAATTAACTTGATATACTAATACTAACACGAATTCTTTACAGACGAATGGAAAAACTGGTAAAGCCGACCTCAGGGAAGATCAGTTTGGATTCTGTAGAAATGTTGGAACACGTGAGGCAATACTGACCCTACGACTTATCATAGAAAATAGATTAAGGAAAGGCAAACTTACGTTTCTAGCATTTGTAGACTTAGAGAAAGCTTTTGACAATGTTGACTGGAATACTCTCTTTCAAATTCTGAAGGTGGCAGGGGTGAAATACAGGGAGCGGAAGGCTATTTACAGTTTGTACAGAAACCAAATGGCAGTTATAAGAGTCGGGGGGCATGAAAGGGAAGCAATGGTTGGGAAGGGAGTGAGGCAGGGTTGTAGCCTATCCCCGATGTTATTCAATCTGTATATTGAGCAAGCAGTGAAGGAAACAAAAGAAAAATTCGGAGTAGGTATTAAAATCCATGGAGAAGAAATAAAAACTTTGAGGTTCGCCGATGACATTGTAATTCTGTCAGAGACAGCAAAGGACCTGGAAGAGCAGCTGAACAGAGTGGACATGGTCTTGAAAGGAGGATATAAGGTGTACATCAACAGAAGCAAAATGAGGATAATGGGATGAAGTTGAATTAAATCGGGTGATGCTACGGGAATTAGATTAGGAAATGAGAGGATTAAAGTAGTAAATGAGTTTTGCTACTTTGGGAGCAAATTAGAGAGGATATAAAATGTAGACTGGCAATGGTAAGGACAGCGTTTTTGAAGAAGAGAAATTTGTTAACATCAAGTATAGATTTAAGTGTCAGGAAGTCGTTTCTGAAAGTATGTGTATGGAGTGTAGCCATGTGTGGAAGTGAAACGTGGACAATAAATAGTTTGGACAAGAAGAGAATAGAGGCTTTCGAAATGTGGTGCTACAGAAGAATGCTGAAGATTAGATGGGTAGATCACGTAACTAATGGGGAGGTATTGAATATAATTGGAGAGAAGAGAAATTTGTGGCACAACTTGACTAGAAGAAGGGATCGGTTGGTAGGGCATATTCTGAGACATCAAGGGATCACCAATTTAGTATTAGAGGGCAGCGTGGAGGGTAAAAATCGTAGAGGGAGACCAAGAGATGAATACACTAAACAGATTCAGAAGGATGTAGGTTGCAGTAGGTACTGGGAGATGAAGAAGCTTGCACAAGACTGAGTAGCATGGAGAGCTGCATCAAACCAGTCTCAGGACTGAAGACAACAACAACAAGAACAACACTAATACTACATACCGCTTCATAATTGTATGTGCAGAGAACTTTATGGTACGACATACTTAATGTAGACACTAATCATCATAGTACATTTCATAACAATGTAATTAGTGTTGTTTCTTGCAATAACAGCTACTGGGCAAAGCCTTTATCTGAAATTATGTCTACCTTCTAAGACAGTCTTGTTTCTTATTTATAGTGTGTAAGCATTTACAGTGTAGTGCCTAGTTATGCGTGTAATTAGTGTTGTTGCTTGTGTACAAAGGATTGTATTTCATGGACTCACATATAACCATTAAGCTTACTGCATCAATATTCCCTATCTCATTCTAAGTTATCAGAGTGTTTGTTCTGTTCAGAGCCTTGGTACTTTCAAACAACACGTCTTTGGACATGTGTAGCTGTTAGCAGCCCATTCAGCATTTGCCTATTGGTGCTTATGACTTAAGGCCCGACATTCACTCCTGCTAACCCCCCTTTGTCCGTAGACCCTCATCATGCCAACATTTGCCCAGCCTCCATTCATATACACAGCACAATTCGTAGTTTTCCACAGTAATTCTGTGTTGGACATGTTTTCCGAAGCGGAACCTGCCCTGGCATTTTTTAGCAGCTTAAACTAATGGTTATGCTCCTTACCACTCTGTTCTTTCCACAACATTCATTATCGTTATGCACTGTCCGTTATTGTTTACGCTTCTGAGCCTTACTGCAGCAGTGGAACCTTTCCTAATTTCCCCAGCTTTAACAAATAACACTTAACAGGCAACTGAGGCTTTCTCTCCAGCCCTGTCATGTTACAACTTTGGTTTTTTTGAAGGTGATAACAAATGTGGAGATCCTCACATCAGGTGGAACCTTACTGGTTTCCCCCATTAGAAAAAACAGAGACAAGAGTCTGGCTTTTAGAGCCAAGCCACCACCTTGGACAATCTCAGGGGAGGGGGATGTTGTCAAATCTGAGTGTCTATCTCATTTAAATGGTATTCCGGGCCATTTACGTCTTTGTGGAAAGTCGGTGGGAATACCATTCAGTGTTCTGCTGGATGATGTGGGATATCCTTGAGGAAATTGTCAGCAACAGCATAACTGTGGTCTGATAGTGTGCTGAAGTGTTCCTTCCAGCAACTCAAGATGTCGTGTCAGTGAGAATGTTCTTACTATCATCAGCTTTCATAGTGTCTGATGACGAATGACCAGATTCATATATCTCTTTTACTCCATTATAAAAATTCAACATGTCCCTTTCATCTGACAGACTTCGAAGCATCTTGCCTTTTTTCTGCCATCAGTTGTTACTGAAGCATCCCACCTGACGTTTATGAGGTTCTTGATCAATTGATTTAGTTCCGGTGTGGTAGATGTAGAGGACTTATGGGCAAAGTTTAAATGGATTGTAAATTGTGCTCTGGAGAAATATGTGCCGAGTCAGTAGATTAAGGATGGATAAAAACCATCGTGATTTAACAATAAAATTTGGAAATGCTGAGGAAACAAAGACTGTTGCACTCTCAGTTCAAAATATAACATGCAAATGATGGCAGGCTGAAGGCAGATGACATTCATGTGTCTGTAAAAAGATCGATGTGTGAAGCATACAACAACTACCACCAACATACCTTAGCAAAAGATCTTGCCGAGAACGTGAGAAAATTCTGATCCTACATAGATCACTTGTTGACCAGTTCAGTGTGGCAGTAGATGATAGCAAAAGAAAAGCCAAAATTTAAATTTTGTGTTTATGAAATCATTCACATAGGAGAATCATACAATTATGGCGTTGTTTGACCATTGCACAGACTCACATATGGAGAACATAGTAATAAGCATCCCTGGAGTAGAGAAACAACTGAAAGAGTTAAAAACAAATAAATTGCCAGCCCTGGATGGAATCCCAATTCTGTTCTACAAAGAGTTCTCTACAGCATGGGTTCTTCCACTATTTTTCTTTTTACTCCAAATTCTACACCACGAGTGTGTGGTCCTCCTGCGCTTTTCTTTTTTTCCTTCAGAATACGGTGTACCCTGAACTAGTCACATTGGTATAACAGTCTATATCTAATCTAGCTAGCTTATGGGCAATGAGAGCCATTCTTCTTTCTGATATCTTACCATTTAATTCCAAAGGTGTCATGACTTTCCACATCCAAATAATCATAACCATATCTTTCTCTCTCGGTTTTTGCCCACAGATTAGGAATGGCATTTTGGGTGCAGATTCCGAAGCAGGTGTATATGTGACTACTGCTGTAAAGCCCACCTTTTCTAAGGCCTTCCACATTCAGGATGGGCAACAGCTATCCTAACTAGGCCTGCCCAGTTACAGATGCAGCACTGGATCGTCGAATAGTCGGGAGTTCTCAGCGAGGTGACCATCACACATTTGCCACCATTGTGCAGGTCCAGACTAGCAGCATCCAGCCTTGCTCAAGCTTGCTATCACCATCCTGATCCCACTGACATTAGGCTTAAAGGAAAATGGCAGGAAGAATTGCCATTCACATTATTTTGTTTATGGTGGATCTCTCTCAGCTTGCAAGGAAGTAACCCACTTGTTATGATTCTGGAACTATTCATCACTGAACATAGGTATCAAACAAGTGATTTCAGACACAAGAACTGCAACAAACTGCTGCAAACTCAATTTCAATAGAGCAGCACCTTCACCATCAGTTGATGTGACATGACCTCTTCCGCTTACATCTGTGGGGAATCTCAGGTGTGATAGGTTTCTCTTCTGTTTTCTTTGTGATTGAGTCCTAGGGTGTTGAGGAAAAGAACTATGTGAAAGGATATGGGAGGAGATGGAGCATTGTGGGACACACTTCTCCAGATTCAACCTCTGTGGCATGTCTAACATGAGAGACCTATCCAGTAGCTGTGTTACCCCCAGCACAGCTCTGAGCTTTTCGCAAACCTTTAGCTTTACACAAACCTCTAGCTTTACGCAAACCTCTAAGTTGGCACGGTGGTATCCCCTGGAGAGGTCAGCACAGCACTTGTGAATATATATGATAAAACACCATTACTCGTGCCATATTCATATTTTTGCAGCACCTCTTTTATTGTTCTGTTGTCAACTGAAGAATGCAGTATTTTAAGTTTCTTCTCAAGCTATGTGCACCCCACCCGTCACCTCTCCTTCTAATTTCGTGACATCAGTCTCGAACTGTGGATCACAAAGGAATAGATTCTCTGTAGAACATTCATTGAAATCTCATACATTTCCTCTGCATTCAAATATTACCTGAATTTGGAAAAAGGTACAATGAAAATAATGTATAAAATAAACATTCTTTGTTATGTTGTACTTCACATGCATTCTATAACAAAAAATTTGAGACTGTTATTTTGTGTTGTAGAAGGTAAGTCTGATGTCAAAACCAGGGAGATGAATACTGAGTATTACAATAAAGAAATACCAACTGTCAAAAACTGCAGTTTCTAATTCCTGACAGTTTGTCATATACAAGGTATTTTGAAAGGAATGATAAGTATTTCAGAACGTGGATTTATGGACTGTTTTGTGTTGAAAAATACATATCCTCTTCTCCAGTTCCATTGGGTATGGGAATACAGCAGTTTAAAGTTGCTGCACACAGTTTTTCTGTGCACACTTCATCCTGAAACATAAGACTAACACTTATAAGACAAGACTTCATTTTCAAACTCTCTATATGCCAAAACAAGCAGTGAACAATGCCCCACATCTTTATGGATGCTTAATGTAAGACAGGTAAGGCAACATAAAGTTCCGCATTGTGCCCTCAGTGGGCAATTGGACCCAATCAACCACTGTGTCATCTTATGCCAGTGGTGTCATTGGATATAATATGGAGGGGCCAGTGGTCAGCACACCACTCTCCCAGTCATTGTAAGGCTTTGTGACCTAAGAACTGCAACCAATTGGTCGAATAGTTCCTCTGTGCTTAATATGCCAGCATGGTACTTGTGTTCAAGTTTTTAAAGGAAACGCTCTTGCTGCTTATAGAGAATACTGTAAATTGTTTCCTTACTGCAATATAAACATTCAAGACTGTTTAACCTCATTTTCAACAAATTTAGGATCCTGGTACAGTTCCAGTACAAAACATTTCTCGAAAATGTAAAGATGAACAAAGTGTAGATTAAGAGGAAGCCAGTCTTCAGTTAGTAGAATATTGTTCTACAACAAGTATGTGTCAAATTTCAGCAAGTTTTAAGTGTTCTACATACATGAGTATAGCAACTGGTTAAGGGTTGTACTACTGCATAAAAGCTAATTCCTAAATACAATTGCTTGGCATTTTGTTAGCTTTGGTGAAACCAGTGGGAAGAGCCACTACAATTGTTGTAGCTACAATGATGATGATGATGATGATGACGATGACAATGATTTTCAGAGTGAGTCTAAATCATAGAATACTGTGCTAGATGTTTACTGTTCTGTAATAAGTACATAAGTTTACTGTAAATCAAAACTGGTATTTTACAATCATTTGTGAAATCACTAAATAGTTTTATAACTTTTTTGTATAAATAATATTACACTTATCAGGAAAGCCAAAGTGTCTGGTGGTACTATCAGCTTGATACTATGATTGAAACATTGGATATCACTACACTGTCAGGCTTAGCGGTAAAGTACATGCCTGGAAACCGAAACGTCAGGGATCCAATTTCAGTCAAACTATGGAATATTTTAGTCTGCCTTTAAAGTAGTCACCACCTCTTAATCATGTGAAGTTTCACTTGGAACAGCACGTGGTTCAAATTCAATCACAATAAAAGATCAGGGACATGCAAGTTGCTGAAGTGGTACCCAGTAGAAAGATTTGACCTGGAATAATAATAATAATAATAAAAATCATTACTATCATATTATATTTTTGGGAAATATAAGATGCAGTACCAGAGGAGTTTTGGGGATGATTTTGAATACAGTTCACAGTAATCTAAATGTTATAAAGAACAGTGTTTATTTTGATAATGAAATATACAGTATGACCTTTTTCCTGAATTAACCATTAACCATTTTCATTAGCAATTTTTTTCCTTTTTTGCCATTCCTCAGAACACCTTGAAAGATACTGTTAATATCATTATTTAGTAATTTGCATGATTATCTTCAGTTGGTGTTGCGTGCTTAGTATCCCTTCTCCCACATGTTTAATGTAACAGAGTCAGAAGTTCAAAGAGTATTGCCAGTTTCCGTTTATCCATATGACACAATTGAGTGTTTTATGCTTCCTGTGCCTGTAATTTTTTCATAACATCATGAAGCATCTGATTGCAGAGTGCTGCGTATGGATTCATTTCCACTAGCTGATGCTTTGCAAATTTGCTTCCCAAGTTTGCTGCAGCTTTGAAATCTTCCTTTGCTAGGTCATCATTGCCCTCCTTACGATGAATAATACCTCGCTGACAAAGTGCTTGGCACCCCGATTTACCATGGCCGTTGCTCAACTGTATCGCCAAGTTTAAGTCTGCGACAGCTTCTGAAATATTCAATATGTTGCATACCAACCTATCAGTAAATTACACACCAAAATGGTAATATTTTTATGTTCAGTAAATATGTAGGACTTTTCTCTCACCTGAAATTTTTCCACCGAGCCTGTATGCTTGCGCTCGATTGTTGTATGCAGAAGGTCTAGAAGGTGCCGTAGCTATGGCCTTAGTAAACAGGTTAATGGCAGCCTCAATATTTCCAGATTCTGCAAGGGTGACTGCATCCATTTCCAGTTGCTTTGCAGCTTTGACGGTGGGATCACTTTCATCTTCTTCATCTGGAATTTATTTTGAAATTAAGAAATAATTCTATACCACATTAATTATTCTCATGTATTTTTTGTGTTTTTAAAACAACACTCATTCATACATAAATCATATTCTGTGTATGGCTTCAAAAGTTTTACTGTCAACAAGGTGCAGTGACTGAGTCTATAAATTTACAATTATTTACCACCAGTCTGGTTTACTGCATTTGTGCCTAAAAAGGCACTAAGTGGATATAGCAGAATAACTAGAAAAGCAACTACTTTTGAAAAAAATTAGGTGCTTTTCTAGTTGTTCTGAGAAGACCCCATTATTTATTTCTGCTTCCTCAATATATACATATGCATTTCATAATTGGCTGGTTTTTACAGTTTTGGAGAACAGAGTACAAGAAAAACAGGAAGACGAAATATACAAAATAAGATATTAATAATGGCTACACAGGGCTGCTGGGCACACTGGCTACTTATGGTTTGGATTTCTTTTCATGAATGCAGTCATGTGGAATCGTTATGCAGCTGACTTTTAAATGAATAGATCAGCTTTCAAGTAGAATGGTTCCTAAGACAACAACATCATCAATTTATTTCAAAATCTTTGTAAAATATGTATTATGTATTCATCTTTACAAAAAAATTTCACTTCAACGAGACACGATATGTAGACAGAGGAAGATGAAATTGAAGAAAAGGGTCATATATAGAATCTGACACAGCTATTATTTATGTTCCACATATCCTCAGAAACCACTGGACTGATTTCAACCAAACTTGGTATACATATCACTTACTGTCTAGAAAAAAATCACCATGGGGGTAAGAACTGCCTACCTGTCAAAAGGAATAACGGGGGCTGGAAAAGAAGTGTGGACCACGATGCACAAATACCAGTTTTATTCATCCCGTATTTGAGATCTAGTGCACTTAGTGACTTGCAACGAACTTTACACATAATTTCAAACCTTTATGGAACTTTTCTCACTGACACTACTCACATGAAGATAAAAGGAAAAATTTTATCACTTACTACATTTTCACACGAGGTGAGATGTTTTAAATTATTACTTTTTTTTACTACTAACTGTATTCATGACACATTTTGCAGGCAGTACTCACATGTAGCACTTAATCTATGTGCAAAATTGTATCATTGTGTGACACATAGATCAGGAGATATATAGTCATAAAAGCAGAGATGTGTGAGAAATTGCTGCATCATGCATGACATTGAATTTATTACTCCTTTGATACTAAATCTGTTTGCAACATGTTTAGCAGACAATATCCGCATATGTCACTGAATGTACCTACAAAATTATATCAATATTATGAAAAGGAATAGCGAAGATTCTGTCACAGATGGGCACAACAAAAAGACTGTCACAAATAAAACTTTCAGCCAGTAAGGTCTTCATCAAAAATAGACCACACACTGACGCAAATGCACTGTTGTAACTCATAGGTGTTGAAGTTATATGATATTGCATTTTTTCATTCAGTGAAGTACGGTACACAATTTTCCTTTTATGAACATTTAAAACAAGTTGCCAATCTCTGCACTACTTTGAAATCTTATCAAGATCAGACAATATTTGTGCAAATTTTCTCAAGCAGTACTCATTACAGTTACAGAAACGACTGATGTTACTATGAATATTGTCTCCAGGGTAATTATAAGGTTACTGTTAATATTGTCTCCAAGGCCATTAATACACAACATGAAGAGAAATGGTCCCAACACACTGCCCCGGGGGCACACTTGATGTTACTTCTACATCTATTGACTCTCCCTCGAAGGCAAAATGCTGCACCTTCCTACCAAGAAATCCTCAGTACTGTCAGCACATATGAATGAGACCTGTGTTTTCTTCCAACTGCTGGTTGCAGTTTTAACCTACAATACACCGTGATTAAAGGAGAAGCTAACTCTGTTGCAAATTTGGTACAGAGATTGATAGGAATTCCATCGACTCCTGGAGTTCTGTTCAATTTAAGCTCTTTCTCAACACCACTGGCACTGATATCTATATCACTCATCTCTACAATGGTGCAAGAATTAAATTTGGATAATACTCCTGGCTATACCCTTCATTTGAATATGGAATTCAGCATTTATGCTTTTGCTCTGATAGCCTCAATTTCAGTTCCTTGCTACATACACTGATCAGCCAGAACATTATGACCACCTACCTAATAGATGATATGTCCATGTTTGGCATGGATAACACTGGTGACGCCTTGTGGCATGGAAGCAATGAGGCCTCAGTAGGTCGCTGGAGGGAGTTGGCGCCACATCTGCACACTCAAGTCAAGGGGGGGGGGGGGGGGGGTTTGAGTTCTGATGCTGCCATTCCTGGCCTTTTGACATGGCACATTGTCTTGTTGAAAAATACCTTTGCCGTCGGGAAATATAATCATCATGACAGAGCATATGTGCTCTGCAATCAGTGTACAATACTCACTGGCCATCATGGTGCCTTGCAAGAGCTGCACTGGACTCATGGATGCCCACGTGTGCATGTGTGTTCCCCAGAGTGTAATGGAGGTGCTACCAGCTTGCCTATGTTCCCCCATACTTATATCAAGGAGCTGTTCCCCTGGAAGACAATGGATTCATGCCATCCCATCAGCATGATGAAGAAGGTATCAGGATTCATCAGACCATGCAATGCTCTGCCATTGTGCCAACATCCAGTGCCAGTGCTCACATGCCCATTTCAGTTGTAGTTGCTAATGTCATGGTGTTAACATTGGCACATGCAGAGACCCATCGTTAGGAGTGTTCAGTACACTGCATGTTCAGACACACTTGTATTCTGGCCAGCATTAAAGTCTGATATTAGTTCCACCACAGTTAGTCACCTGTCCTGTTTTACCAGTCTGCCCAGCCTAAAACATCCAACATTTTTAATGAGGGGTGGCCGCCCAACCTCTCAACATCTGGACATGGTTTCACCATGAGTAGAAGACACTCATCACAGCATTCCTCGAACACCCGACAAGTCATGCAGTTTCCAAATTGCTTGTTCTTAGCCTCTGGGCCATCGCAATCTGTCCTGGATCAAACTCAGATTGTGTGCCTTCCCCATTCTACACATGGACAGCACACTAACCGATACTACATGCACCATGCATGTGATGACTAGAAATTATTCCTTGACAGGTGACACGGATATCACCTGGACGGGTTTGTAGGTCAGTGGTCATAATGTTCTGGCTCATCATTGTATGAACAGAATCTCTCTGAGATTTGTGAGAGATCTTTCATTAATATTTTGGTGTGGTAGTCATTGAAGTCTTCACAGAGTGCCCTCTTGGCAACAAAATGTACTTCATTCAGATACTGTATATCTTTATACTACACAAATGTAATTGAAAGTGGTAAAAATAAGTGACATATTCAAAATATCTTTACTAATATTTCCACTCATATGTTTGTGATGTCACGTATCTACCAAGGAATATCATTTTAGTTACCATATTCATAGGACTGTGGAATATTATTTTCCAGTCTTCTTGTCCAATGTGAGTTATTCCTCTGTGCCAAATATAGTATGTCTGTCCACAGAGGCAGACTTTTTTGAAGTTGGTTCTAGAAGCACAGCAGCATCTCCATAGTCCAGAAGGCACAAATGGCTGTCCTTAATGTGTTTGGAAATAAAGATTGGAACTATATTATATATTATAAGTTATTGGAAACAGTCCAGGAGCCATCAGCGGGTATCCTTAGTGTGTCCAACAAAGAAGAACAAAACTATTTTTCATATTACATGTTACCCGAAACAAATTGTTCGTAAATCAGGTAACATTATACAATAGGGACTTACCAAATGAGGCAGTGCAGCTGTTAGGACACTAATCTCATATCCAGGAGAATGGAGTTGCTCTGTCCAGCAATCTTGATATGGGTTTTCTGTGGTTTTCCTAGATCACTAAGGCAAATGCTGGGATGGATCACTAATCAAAGCCTCACCTGACCGTTTGTCCTATCCTCATAGATGACCTGTTCTATCCTCAGAAAGCATGTTATATTTGTAGTAACCAAATCGTGCATGAAACTGATCCAAGTAACACACATATGGCTTTATTCATAAACCTTTGCATAATAATAGAAATAAGGCTTTCATGACTCCACATGTAACAAGACAAAAGAACCACACAGAAGGTGCATCATAAGCAATACACAGAACAACTGATGTGAGCACAAACTAAAAGGACATAGAGTGAGTTAGTGCTGCTCTGTGTGTATGCATGCTTGAGCCGCCAGTAGGCAGTACAGCAGAGACCATTCCATGTGCACATTTCATACAGGCAGCCTCTCGTGGCTGGCCTCCTCTGATATAGCTGGCGGTTGATTTACGTACACATATGTGGCAACACTACAGTTGATGCACTCTCACTCACATGCACCAGTAGTAGGATACAGCAATATATATTGTGTTTAGTATATTTTGACCCATTTATGTGCACTGTATTACCCTGACAAGTCCTATATCATTGTAGGATGGTCTGTGAATGATTAAGATAAATAAAGTAAAGCAATAAAAGTTGACAATCGTACTCATACAGCAGTAGGTCCATGACATGACTCCTCACATAACTGGCCTGTTGTGAAGCCTATTTGGTATTTGTTAATCAGATATCTGTCTGATGTTCTAATTTGTTTGGAGAGATTGAGAAAGAAGGTTGTAAGCAATCTTCTTTCTTTATCTGTAGGTCTGCATTAACTGTACATTGCCTAAGAGTGATTATTTTCATGTGTAGGATGTTCTTTTGTTTTGAAATAAACACTTTATTCCATTGTTAGCTAATTAACTAATTTTAACCCTTGAATATCATCAAGCTATAAAAAAACATTTGATCCACACAGCAGAGTGGGAGAAAGCAGCATGTGATGGTATCTCTAAACTAAGAGTTCAGCATAACCATAGCAAGTACGAGCACAATATCACAGGTGTTGATGTGATGGTATCTCTAAACTTAGAGTTCAGCATAACCATAACAGGTACGAGCACAATATTGCAGGTGTTGAGTCCACATCTAAAATCAAATAGTGCAACACACATGTACGTTTGTTCTTGAAGTAGCATACATGCACATTAATACGTGTCAGCATTAACTACATGCATAGTGTGATCAGTATCTTAAAATTAAATAAGATGCACGTCAGCTAGAGTCAAGATGGCATAAAATGATTGCTGACAGCTCGTGGCACTGTTGCCAGCTTTCCAGTGCAAAATGATAATGGATGTAGGCAAAAACAGTAGCCGTCTTCAGAGTTGTGACAGCAAGATGTTTTCAAAATTGTGTTCTATTATCGTTTCAGGTGGCACCCAGCCCACTGCAAATGTCAGGGGTCAACTTTCACCGGGTCAACTATAATGGGAGTTATTGCATTCAACCACAGTGGGAAGCCCATTCAGTTGACTGTCTGCTGTAAGGCATTTTGTTATACAATACTGTGTGTCATGAAAAGCTGATATAAACAGATGAAAAATGCATATGAAGGAAGCGATTGCTGATGAATGTACAGATATAAAGAGAAGATTAAAGCATTCAGTGATTATTAATAGAAAATGTGAGTGTATCAGGAAAAAAACAATGTTTGGTAGGCACTCCTACAGAAGAAGAAAGAATGGAATGGAAATGATAGGAATATAAAGAGACAGGCAGAAAATATTGCAAGATGGTTAACTGATATGTAATTAAGTGGACAGACAAGGGAGGGGTAGGATTTAAAAGATAGGACACAAAAGAGCAATATAAGGAGAAAAACAATAAAATAATTAAAATGATGATGCATATGATGCTGGGTATTAATGATGATGTGAGTAATGACAATAATAAATTATCAAAAGGAGAGTTGGGCTGGACAGCACTTTCCTCCAATAAGATAGTGTAACTCACAGTTCAGCTGAGAGGAGCAAACAAAAATAAATACCAGTGCTCCGCTTTTTTCAGGGAGGAAAGAGAAATTGGATGGGATAGAGAAGAGGGAAAGTCTCTGTTTGGATGTTGGGTCCGTCCTTGCCCAGATTCTGAGTGACCTACCCTCCTCCCCTTCCAACAAGTGCCTCCCCCCCCCTCCTCCCCATATCTAATACACCCTTACTCTCTGAACCATTACCTCCAAAACTGCTGAGCTCTGTTTTTGAGTGCAGTACTGCGAGTTGCACTTCATGAAGGTAAGTGCTGGTCAGCATATCTGTCCCTGGCATTATAATAATTTTCTGAATTGAAAAATGGATGAATTATGTTGAAATTACTAGCAGAAGATATTGAAAACCAACATCCCATCCAAGAGAATTGATGTCATTCATTTCATTCATTCATCATAGTCCACAGATCACATCGAGAAGGAGGAGTGGACCAAATTGAGGTACACATTAACAAAAGACAAGCAAATCATAGAAACTTAATCCGTATACTTTATTAACAATTGACTTAGCCCCTATTTGTTAATGTTATTGATATTTATGCCAGCCAAATTTAATCAAGGTAATTGGAAAGAAAATCTCACTTTGAAAAACATTACTGCCTCCTCAGTTACACTTAAATAGGTTGTTTTTGTCTTTCACTACTAGCTTAACATTTACTTGATTTCATTAGTACTTTGAAAGGAAATAGTTCTCAACATCTGTAAATACTGAACACTGTTTACAGTACATTACTATTTATCAAGCAGTATTGCAACAAATGCTGCTGCTGGACATGCAGCTAACAAAACTTTGTAATCTTTAAATCTAGAAAGTCAGATAATTTTCAGAAACAGTGAATAATGAGGTATGTATTTAATTTTCTTTTAAGTCAGTTGAGTTCCCAATTTCTTGTTATGTGTTAGTGGAAGCTTGATGAAGGTCATTGCACCAGAATACATAGCTCCAATCTCAACCAAAACAAGAAGTCAAAACCTGTATGAATATAATTTTTGTGTATTGTATTATGATTATATGCTTCATAGTTTGGCTGGAATAAATTTTATTTACTACCAGAAAAAAAAGAGAAAGAAAACATTAGTGAGTATTTAGAAGCGAGTGCAAGATATTGCAAAGGCTTCTGGAGTATGTGTAGAGGCAAGTAATATCGACCAGTGGACAAAGGCTGCAGTGACATGTTTCAGTACATTTCATCTTTATATATGACTTCTCTGTTTTATTGTTTTGGTGCTCGCTCTTGATATATTTTGGTGTTAACTCACCGTGTTTGTAATTGATGCTTTAGTATAAATATATTAAGTTATCTTGCAAGTGGGGAGCTTATCCTTTCTCGCTATCAAGTCTGTTCACTTAAGGTAGATAGCTTAAATGGTGACCCCAACAAAGAACTAGAATCATGATTAACAATAATGACAGTGCTACAATCAAGTTGGAGCCACAGTAGCAACCTCAAAATGCAGTACAAAAGGTACCACAGCAGAGGCAGGCTCTTCAAATGAACCTACAGGTCCCTAAAATTCAAGGCAGGAACTTCGGAAATTTGAAACTTCTCACCTTCTGGAGAAAATGACCACACTTGCGGTTCAGGCAGGCAGAGTGGATATTTTTGCAACACGGCATCCTTGCTTTATTCAACAGGTTTCATTGTGTAGTGCCACATTTGAAGCCCTGGAGAGCAGACTGCACAAACTGTTACAGCAGACACCGACTGGTGACATGTCGCTGAAGCAAATATTGTTAGGCTTTCGATCAGGAGTGAAAAAGATTTAGGTTGTTCACTGGCAGAGTTGGTGTTGGGTGAGTAAGTATGCCTACCTGCTGATCTACTAACTGACAAACTTACAGTTAGGCTAAGTTGCACTTTGGCACTAAGTCGCTGTGTTTGTAATTGGTGCTTTAATGTAAATATATTAAGTTATCTTAGTGTGGAGCTTATTCTTTCTCACCATCCATTAAATTCACTTAAGGTAAGCACCTAAAGATGTATGGTTATCTACATTACACAATATTCTTACTGTAAATGTTGACTGAATAAATACCATTTAATTTACAAGGGCATGCTGAAACATAATGCCTCAGATATATTTATGTGTAAACTCTTAAAGCTTTTTAAGTAAAACAATTGTTATTACCATTGTACATCTTTATTCTTAATGTCTTCATATTTATTTGTCAACACAGTCAATTTTTACCAACGAGAAACCAGTTTTCTGATACTGTCACTGTAAAATGTTTGACTTTGTTTACGAAGCCAAAATCTCACCTCTACTTCAACTATTTCAGCATGATCAAAGTGATGTCCTCGAAGGTGTTCTTTAAGTTTTGGAAACAGATGAAAATAAAATGGGGACATGTCAGAACTTAAGGGAGGATGACCGATGACAGTGAACCCAAGGCATTGGACTGTGGCAGATGTTGCAGTGCCTGTGTGTGGTCTGGCATTATCATGCTGAAGGATAATGTGCTCCCTGTGTGGATGAACTCTTCGAATTCAAAACTCAATTACAAGATACTGTTTCTCACACTCCTACATAGTCACAGCTACACTCCGCAAACCACCATGAGATGCATGGGAAAGGGTACATTCCACTGTACCAGTTATTAGTGTTTCTTCCCATTCCATTCACATATGGAGTTTGGGAAAAATGACTGTTTGAATGCCTGTGTGCATGCAGTAATTACTCTAATCTTATCCTTATGATCCCTATGTGAGTAATACATAGGGGATTGTAGTACATTCCTAGATTCACCATTTAAAGCTGATTCTTCAAACTTTAATTTCCTTCAGTATCTCTGTGACACGCTCCCATGGATTAAACAAACCTGTGACCATTCATACTGCCCTCCACCATATATGTTCAATATACCATGTTAGTCCTATCTGGTATGTGTCCCACACACTTGAGCAATATTCTAGCATGAGTCGCATGAGTGATTTGTAAGCAATTTCTTTAGTAGACGGACTGCACTTCCCCAGTATCCTACCAATAAACTGAAGTCTACCACCTGCTTTACCCACAACTGAAACTCTGTGTTCATTCAGTTTCATATCCCTACAAAATATTTGTATGAGTTGGCCGATTCCAACAGTGACTCATTGGTATTATAGTCCTAGTATACTACATTTTATCATTTTGTGAAATGCACATTTTTACATGTCTAAACATTTAAAGCAAGATGCCAATCTTTGCACCACTTTGAAATCTTATCGAGATCTGACAAATTTATACAGCTTCTTTCAGATAGTACTTTATTATAGATAACTGCATCATTTGAAAAAGTCTGAGGTTACTATTAATATTGCCTGCAAAGTAATTAATATAAAACATGACTGATAACGGTCCCAACACACTTCTCTGGGGCACACCTGAAGTTGCTTCTACAGCTGATGGTGCCTCACCATACAAGGTAACATGTTGCACCCTCCATCTCAAAAATACCTTAATCCAGTCACAAATTTCACTCGATACCCCATGTGACTGAACTTTTGACAATAAGCATAGGTGTGGTTACGTTACACATCACCACGTTATGAACAATTTGGAGGTCTCTAGCAGCAGAGGGCTGCAAATGTGTACACATAAAGAATAAATATGTAGAATGTTAATAACATTTGTTTTCTTTAAACAACTTATGAGATTTCACACAAAATATTTGGAGGCATTACTTTCAGCATGTCCTCATAGATGCGCTGCTGCAGAAGAAAATTCCACAAGACAACAGGAAGTGAAAGTAATCCACATTGTTGGTTCTCATCAAGTACACTGCTTTGCAATACTGATAAAAACCAACAGATTATACTAGGATTGTCAAATGAGGTAGAGGTGAAAGCAGTTAAAATTCTAGGAATTCATGTAGACTCTAAGCTAACTTGGGAAACACACATCAACCATACCTGCACAAAATCGTATCAAGTTACACATTTAATGTGGAAACTGAGAAGCCTGGTAACAAAAGAATATTTAAGAGTAATTTATTTTGGACTCTTTCAGTCACATATAGAGTATGGGCTGCTCATATGGGGACACACTCTTCACATCACCAAAGTTCTAATAATTCAGAAGAAAGTGATACGTGCAATGAGCAATTCTGGTAGATCAGAACACTGCTGGCCACTGTTCATTCAGCTGAAAATATTAACAGTTATTAATCTTTATAAATATGCCTCAGAATTGTATACAAAAAACACCATAGCAGATTATGAAATGAGGGAAAACATACACCACCATAATACCGGAGGCAAAACAAAATTAGACATACCTAGGCACAGGCTGAAAAGAACAGGGAATTCCCATCTAATCAATAGTCTAAAAATATTTAATAATTTCCATTTTCTTCTTGGTCGGATCACATAAGTAGCTTCAGGAGCAAGCTACTAAACTGGTTACTAATCATTCCTTTTTACAATATAACAGAATTTATGAATATAAAATCAATTGACATTAATTTTTAAGGATTTCATTATGTGATGTCACTGAATGTATTTATGTTATGTTATGGTGTATGTTATCATCTATGGGCACTATTTGCAATGCTCATTTAGCTTTAAGCTACTATTCAAGGAAAATGTTATATGATATCCATGTAAATTGCCTATTCCACCTCAGGTGGTCAATGGTGAATAAAGGATCTGACTCTGAATTGACACAAGCCAACACAAAAAGAGATAGAAGAGAGTAGTGAACAGTGAAACATTCTATTTCAGCTGTTTCTAGTAACATTTTTGCTCCATGTCGATATCACTGTATATCGACCTTTAGCAAGGACATCTTTGGCTGTATTGGTGGGAAATATGGTGAGCTATATTCTTCTGTACATGCTATTGCATCTTCTTGATAGTGAGAAATTACAACATTTACTTGTAAGTTAAATATTTTCCATAATACATACAGCTACCTTTTAGTTGATGGTGTATTTAGTACGCAGTGGAACACTTGTATACAGTACACAGTGAAACAGTGTAGACTTATGGATGCTGAGAAATTCAAGCCCATGACAATGTATCAAGTTGCAGAATTCATCAGTGAAAGTTTTCTGAAGGCAGTGACACCAACAAATTTAACTTCTGGGTTTAGAAAACGTGGAATTTATTCACTTAATATCAACATCTTTGATGGGTTGGATTTCCTTATGGTTGCAGTTCCAAACCACTCTGTAAATTTTGATGGTGTGCCTAATCCAGTAAAACCCCCCAAATGCTTTGGAAGTTAATATGCAAAATGATGAGGCAGCCAACTGTGGTTTATACACTGATAACAGTAGAACCAGCAAATCATGTATCTCACCAAAGGAGCTTCAAGGTTTTCCAAAAGCTCCTCCTATAAAAACAACTGGACACTCAAATGGAGAAGCAACATATTGACTGCAACATCAGCAAAAATGGCTACTGAAGAAAAAAACTTTAACGAAAGGGATAAAGCTAGAAGAAAAGACGAAAATAAGTGTGAAGAGAGCTGACAACAAAAAAACTAAGCAATGTAAAAGTAAAAGAGCTTCAAGTGAAAGTGATGAATGAAGCAATAAAGATGAGGTATCATATGGTGAATCAGAGGAGTGTTCATCACTAGATCTCTTTGATTTTAACTGGTATCTTGTGATTGGTGGCTATGGGTAGATCGTGATGATAAATATGAGGTCTCATTCCTTTGGGAAAAAAATGGTTTTCGTGATTCCCGGAAGCAAAAGACATAGCTTCTGTATCATGTAAGGTCACTGCAATGTTTCTGCTTCCAGCACTGCCTATGGCTACTAGGAGAGTTTTCAAAATTAATTCTATATGCAATCAATTTGATATTCAGTGAGTAAAAGTTATTGTATCATAATGTTTGTATTTAACATATGTATTAATGTTTAATGTATGATTCAAGCTACTCAAATAACAATAAACATTTGGAGTGTCTCTTTCAAATTGTATGTTCATATATTAATTAGGGACCAAATTATTTTATTTTACTACATAATGTGGGTAATGAATTGTACTTTTAAATAAATACAAATATTTTATTCTGTAAGAAACAATTTCTTCAAAAACATCAAATATATAATTTTTGTTTCATTGTGTACTACTCTTCCCCACTGATAGGGAGAATGTTTGTCCAGGTAGGAAAGGAAAATAGGTACCAACATGTGGCATAATTGACTGTGCAGCATGTATACACACTTCAAAGCACACTATTCACTGCAAACTGCAAATAGGGTTCTGCAGCAGATGAGATGTATTCTTGTTGACCCAAAAAAATTGTCAGTTACAGTCACAGTGGGTGTAAAACGTTCAGGCATGGCATTTTCTGGCAGCAGTACTGTCAATGCGCCAAGATCAGAACTCTGCTACAGTGGTGCTGATAACGGGAGATTTCAAGATGATTTCCTTGTTACACTTGGGGTGTCTGCTTGGAACAGCAGCACCTGGGTGTTAAACTTACAGTATTCTGAACAGAGGGCATGGATGTTACCCTTGATGTAAGAGAACACGCAATGGGCGTGTTTGTATCCAGTTTAGGAGTGAAATCTGGGAACCAGTTACACTGAAGTCAAAACTTATGTCAACAGAGTTTATTACTGCATCAAATAGTAAACATTTTAATGTTGAAACAAAATATACTATTCACAATGTTACTTTGAAAGTAAGGAGCAGAAACCACGCCAGGTTCTTATAATTGAAAGTGTTCGGATCAAGTACTTTTATACAGGTACAAACACAGTTCATGGGCTTGTCTGATTGCATTAGAGGTTATGTTCACCAATCACAATAGCCTAAACAAATAGCGTTTTTCAAAACTGAGCACATTTGATCTGCACTGATTACTTACATCATCACTCGTTCTACAGGGTGTAGCTGTAATTGTTTAAAGTGACACAAAGTTCCAAGGCCTGACGGAATTTCTATCAGAATCTATACTGAATTTGTGGACAAGTCAGTCCCTCTTTTAACTACAATCTAATATAGAGCCCTTGAGCAAAAAATGGTGCCCAGTTCTTGGAAAAAAAAGGTCACACCTGTCTACAAGAAGCATAGTAGAAGTGATCCACAAAACTACTGCCCAGTATCCTTGACATCGATTTGTTGTAAAATATTAAAACATATTCTGAGCTCAAAGATAATGAGATATCTTGAACAGAATGATCTGCTCCGTGCCAACATGCGTGGATTCCAAAAACATCAATCATGTGAAACCCAACTCACACTTTTCTCACATGACATACTGAAAGCTTTGGATCAAGACAGTAAGGTAGGTGCAGTAGTTCTTGATTTCTGAAAAGCTTTTGACGCAATACCACACCTATGCTTATTGTCAAAAGTACAATCATATGGGGTATCACGTGTAATTTGTGACTGGATTAAGGTCTTTCTGGTAGAGAGGACACAGCATGTTATCTCATCACATGTAGAAGTAAGTTTGAGTGTGCCCCAGGAAACTGTGTTGGGACTCTTGCTGGTCATGTTGTGTATTAATAAGGTTGTATACATCATTAACAGTAACCTCAGGCTTTTTGCAGATGATCCTGTTATCTATAATGAAGTACCATCTGAAAGAAGCTGCAGAAAAATTCAATCAGATCTCAGTAAGTGGTACAAAGATTTGTAACTTGCTTTAAATGATCAAATATGTAAAACTCTGCACTTTACAAAACGAGAAAACGTAGTATCCTATAACATCAATGAGTCACTGTTTTAAATGGCCAACACATACAAATCCTAGGACATAACAGTTTGTGGGGATATGAAATGGAATGATCACATATAGGCTCAGTCGTGGAAGAAACTGGTGATAGACTTGAGTTTATTGGCAGAACACTGGGGAAGTTCAATCAGCCAACAAGGGAAATTGTTTTTAAATCACTCTTGCGACCAGTTCTGTAATATTGCTTAAGTGTGTTGGACCCGTACCAAGTAGGGCTAACCGGGGATATTGAACGTATAGAGAGATGCACAGCAATATTGGTCACAGGCTTGTTTGATCCGTGGGTGAGTGTCACAAATATGCTGAAGGAATTGAAGTGGCGGTCTCTTTAAAGATAGAAAGTCTATTAACAAAGTTTCAAAAACCGGCTGAAAATGATTACTCTAGGAATATATTACAATCCCCTACGTGTAGCTCACATAGGGAACGTGAGAATAAGGTTAGTATAATTACAGCACGCAAAGAGGCGTTCAAAATATCATTCTTCCCGCGCTCCATATGTGAATGGTGCGGAAAAAAACCCTAACAGTGGTTATGGTACTATGGGACGTACCCTTTGCCACGCACTTCACGATAGCTTGCGCTATAGATTTAAATGTGGTTGTAGAGAATTTCTTCCAATGGCCAACAATAACCACAGTAAACGTTCGAATGGTGACGGTTGTAATATCGTTGGAAGTCTCTTTATCTCTTGCGCGCTTTATGGTATGGGAGGTACCGGTAGCTAATTTTGCAGCCTACGCCTTGCCCTCATACGGACTGCATTCCGCCTATGCAACAGAATATGTTTTCGATCTTCATACCCTAATAAAACTTGACCAGCCGTATGCCTGCAATATCTGTACTAATGATACCCATGAGCCCTGATTACATTGTCAAATCATGACACTGTAAAGTACGGTTCTGCTATACCTGATCTAATGTTGCAGCCTATCTCATCAATATTTTTTTTACAAAGAACTTTTCTTTTTCTTTCGGTGCATACATAGATTTTCTTCAATAATGGAATGACTGGTATTTATTTAGAAACTTATTTTCGTGTTCTAGCATAGGTGAGAATGTGGGAGCGGGGCGGAGACACTTGAATCAACCTCTCGCAACTGTCGAGCAGATAAATTAAGTGTCTAAAGCAGTTTAAAGGGCGTTTTCTTTGATGATGCTGTGTATTTTACAAACAAAATATAATTTATGACTTCAGAACGAGCCCACCGAAAAATATACAGTATTAATTTACAGATTGGCCACAAAAATTTCTTCTCATATTAACATTGGTCTCATCTTCATTGCGGATGTAGAGTATGTTTCATGTAACATCTGTTGGTGTAAATACATTCAGATGGAGAAAGTAAACATGTTGGAGGTCTGCAGTTGAAGCTTAGAGCACATACATTTGACCACCGGTCCATCTGTCGCGATTTTGGTTGTGCCATCGTCTAATAATGGTCGCTTCCTTACTCTGGATGGCGACCAACACCCTTCCTCATTCTTAGCGCAAGTGATAGTGATCGAGTTATTCTGATAAGCAGTCCTGTTGACATTTTCATACAACATTCAGTATTACTATTGTTCACGTTATGAATCTGAAACGCGGTACTTAATCCACCCTCATACTGTGCAGATGTATCCGTTTATTTTTACGCAGTTGTATTGTTATGAACGTAGTGCTGCACTGCCGCAGAATTCAGGCGTACCAAAAATTATACTAATGAGATTGTGTAAACATGTTACTTCAAATGCAATATTTAACAACTATCTGGTGTTAAGCTTATTCTCAAACTGTGCAGATGTATCCGTTTATTTTTACACGGTTGTTTTGTTATATGGACGCAATACCGAACTGCCGCAAAATTCAGGCGTACCTAAAATTATACTGAGAGAATGAGATTGTGTGAAAATATTACTTCAAACGCTATAACTGACAACCATCTTGTGTTAAGCTTATTTCCTAAGTGACATATGCTGCAGTACTAACTCTCAATACCAAAATATTTGTCTGGAAGTAACAGAACATTACACGCTGCTTCTGAAGAAGACTAGACAGTACCTTTAACAGATTCGTCAGTTGCCTCATCTGGCAATTTGTCTGCGAGGGGCCCTAAAGGATTAAATATGGTATCAAGTATTTCCCTATCGTGTTGCGTTGACATTTTTACCTTTTGTCGTTGTTTATTTTTTTCGTCAAAGACGTTACTCTACACTGGGACTGTAATTAATAACATGCAATTTCTGTTTGTTAAGAGGAGGAAACATAATCTATAATTTGATCGCCAACCTGGACACAAGTATTATCTGTATCAATCTTTCACAATTCGATGGATTACAGTTTCAGTCATCAAAATAGAGCACACATCTTTGGCGTAGACCCAATATGGCTGCCAGCGAAGAATTGGATGTTGTGGATAGCTGGGAAGAAATTGAAGACTCTGGAGTAAGTGTGACATGTCTTGTTTGATAATTCGGGCTTTATTGTGTCTACAACTGCAACTGTTCACTTGTTTTAGATTTAAGTTGGGTTTTAAAGGTACTGGCAGTGAAATGAGAAGAAAGTGCTTGTTTGATATGTTAAGAGCGCCGCTGTACCGTGGCCGACATTTTACCTGTTAATTATATGATTCCATTTAAATAGCGACAGGTTACGTCTTCCATAGTTACTGTAACTCCAGACACTTAGTGTGATTGCTTCAGTGACTATTTGAAGAGTTGTAGTGGGCTTTCAAGTGTTTAAAGACTTCTAGTTCAGTCTGCAAGGCAAATGACACAAGCGAATTTGAATCCAGTTTTCTGCTTCAGTTTTTTCAGTGGAAGTGATATTTTTCTGTTACTTATGTAACCAAAGGAAATTTGTCGAGGCACCCTAAAGTTATTTTTTCTTCATATTCACAGGTCTTGGATAGAAAATTCTTACCATCACCTACAGCACCAGAAGAGACTGAGAATGTTAAGTAAGTGCTTAAATCTAGTTATCCGTCAGGGTCTTCATTATACGGTTTTGGATACATGACATTTATTTCCAGCCCTGTTATGTCGAATGGGCCAATAATTTTGCAAAGCAACCCATTTCCAATGCCGGAACCTGCAGTGAAAATACTTAAAAGGCCTCAGAGGACTGCTCAGGGTAATGGAAATGGACACCTGCTTAATGGTGATACCAAACCCCGTCAGCCTGTAAGAACCCTTCAGCAGGTAAAAATACATCTATATCTAAAGTCTTCTGCGTGTGATATATCAATTTGTACAATGTTTGTGTGAATGCCCTTATACACAGCTTAAAAACAAAGAGTGAGAATAGAAAATGAAGAATGAGTTGCTACTGAATTGACATTTTCATAGTGGAAGTATTGTTGCGATACTAAACATATTTAGCTTCGATTACTGTCTCTAATTGTAGATCTGAAGTATTACATTGAAAAACGTAGGGTATAGACTATTAGATTAGTCAAGCTGTTATTCAGAGATTACATTGTACTCAACTTTTATTTACTAGTTATTGTCTTTTTGTGGGAGTGGTATTTTCTTGCCTTCAGCAAATCTGAGAACAAAGTCACTCATTTATTGGAAGATGACATAACTTGATATTTTTTTTGCTTTTGATGGAAGTGAATTCTAAAAAAAAAAAATTCCTAGCACTAGACCACTGATGGTCAAGAATATTTTGGTTTATGGTCTTGCATTTATCCTCTGAACCACTGAGCGGAACCTATTACTGCAAATCTGCCAAGTAATGCGTAGGCCAGTATCCATGCTATACATGCTTTTCTGTTCCCGGAAAAAAATACTGATTGAAGATTTCCACAAGCTTATCAGTGACATTTTTGAAGCATGGAATTTAATTAGGCGGTGAATATAACCACACCTGTCTTTGGCCGTCAATGCATATCCAAACCATACTATCACTGTGTCACATTAGGCCAACCCCTAAGGATCTTGGTGAGATTTTGTGGGATGTAAAAATCTTACTTGTTGCAGCCAGTTGGTTAGTTTTAACAGATCTTTGACATTATTCTCATCATGAAGAAAATTCTAGTGATTAAATTTTCCTTGTGCTTTTTTATGAGGTAATGAGGATGTCATTGTATATCTAACATTTTGCTGAAAATGTAGGGTGATGGATATGCAAAGTGCACACTGACACCCTAACTTCAGTGACTTTCAAATTGTACGTTCACAATGTTGAAGGTGTGTGAGGAGTTTGCAAGTAATAAAGATGAAAACAAAGTTAACTATCAGAAAGAGAAAAAAAGGATATTAATGGAAACAGAAAATAACAAAGTGTTGTCACCAAATACGTATTTGTTAAATTTGAGTTGAAAAGAATCTCAGAGAGGCTCATATTTTTCCTTATTCCAGATCTTGTGACGTATCTGTATACTAGATCCAAATGCCCTGTGTATCACAGTGTATTCGAAAGTGTCTGAACTAAATTCAAAAGTAAGATTGAATTTTTGGTGTAAAATGATTTTTCTTCTTAGTTTGCTCAATACTAGATTCTCTTGACCTACACTGTCGCGACTGGTGTTCCAGCGAGTGAGGTGGTGCAGTGGTTAGCACACTGAACTTGCATTCGACAGAATGACAGTTCAAACCCACATCTGGCCATCCTGATTTAGGTTTTCCGTGATTTCCCTAAATTGCTTCAGGTGAGTGCCAGGGTGGTTCCTTTGAAAGGGCATGGTAAATCTCCTTCCCTAATCCGATGGGACCGATGACCTCTCTGTTTCATCCCGTTCCCCAAACCAACCAGCCATATGCTATTCCTCTTCTTACTCAGATACTATTGATCAGTCTTCAAACATCTTTAAAAGCCCTTAGCAAAGGAAGACATAAGTTAGACTGAGGAAGTCAAAATAGATTTACTGAGACATAATGGGTAAATCACAACTTGCATTCCCCTGTCCTCTCTCTCTCTCTCTCTCTCTCTCTCTCTCTCTCTCTCTCTCTCTCTCTGTGTCCTCTGCAAAGGTCCTCAGATATATAAAATTATGTACATTTTATGACCTTGTTCCTGCTATGAGACTGGAGTGGGTCTCTTGATTGAATAGGCACAGGTTCTGCCCATCACCGTGCACTCAGTCTTCAATTCATTCACATGGAGGCTGATTCTGCTCAGATCTGACACCTCCATGCTGTCACTACTCATCCTCGTCAGTTTTTCCTTACATCTGTATAACAGGGCAACATCATTGGCAAGTGTGTGGTATGGTTTTCTCACTCTGTACATCAGTGCATTTGGGGTTTTTGTAGAAAGCTTCCATAATCTTTTTGAGCATCAGGTTGAACAATATCAGTAACACCTAATCTAGTCTCAACCCAGTGTTGCTGTAAAAGCTCTCTGTTTTCGAGCTTTACTTTGCCTTTCGAGTAAATGAGACCATATTGGAGTAGGCTGAAAAGTTTCTTGGGCATTCCAAACTCAGTTAAGTAATTCGTCATGCTGTCCCAGTGAATGTAGCCATATCCCTTCTTAAAATCTTTGAAGAGCACATGCCTTATTCCCTCATTTCAGTGAGTTTTCGCGGCACATAGGTATTGTTGACAGTCTAACGGCTCGTTGTGAGACCCTCCCTAATATTCACCAGTCACCTCTGCAAATTTTCATATTCGATCTAGTATAAAGCTGGGCAAGATCGTATAGCAGATGTTCGGGAGGGCAGTTTCTATGTAGCTTAGTTGGAACAGTCTTTTATGATCTCCTCCAAAATCCAGAGCCTCTTGATTTGTTGGTGAATTTTCTTGTGGTGGGCCCCCTTTGTCCAACTGAAATGACTTCTGCCTGCATTCCATCTTCTCGTGGCCTTTTGTTCTTCAGCTTTCATTATTTCCTTCTTTATTTCCTCCAGTGTAGGCGGTGAATAATCCAAATGCACACTGTCAGGAGGTTTAAATTTGAACAGATCTTTAGATTCCCGACAGTTGAGGAGTTGACTGAAGTCTTGTTTCCCTTGTGTCAGCAATGTTGAACTCATTGGTGTGTATGGTTCCATTATTGTCCTTGAATTTCTGGCTGGTCTGTTATACCTTCTTAAAGAAGTTATATTTGCAGTACTTCTTTTGTCTCTCTTCTCCCAAGTAATCTTGTTGGGCCTCCACTATCATTTCTTTGATGATGTGCATTCTCTTTGGTTTTCTTGAGTTTGCTTGGGTAGTTCTCCATACTTCTACAAACTGTGCTTTGCCTTGTGCAATTGTTGCACCTCATATCCAACTCTCCTTAGCTTCACTTCCCTTGGCCCAATGCCATAATGCATTTGTCTCCAAACCAAATCTTCCTGCTGCTGGTTGGCTTGATGACAGCACTTGCTACCTCATTTACTGCATCCTTGACGTCTTTTCACATTTCTTCTGGGTTATTTTGTGTCCTCTTCCTGCAGAATTTCAAGTTGGTTGCTGAAATGGAGCTGAAATGTCTTTCTTTGTAGTATCTTTGAGTGCATCAACATCAACATGGTAGCATAGTACTTTGTTCCTAACTCTGGCTGTGGATTGTAGTATTCACTAGCTATTTACTATGAGTGTCTGCTCCCACATTCTTTGCCCATATTGTCTTTACATCCATCACAAAGGTCTTACTTTGATAATAGTTGCGATGTGATCTACCTGATTGTTTTACCATCTGACAGTACGTAAGTTCATTTATGTATATCCTTCCACTGGAAATTTGTGCTGTCGATGAACATCCCTTCCAATGTTCCAAAGGTCATGAGCCTAATGCTATTGTCACTGCTGATTTCCTGCAAACCGCAGCAATTATTTTAGTGGCAACTGTTTGTTTTCAAATGGCCAGAGAGGTCATTAGTTAATACAGTGGGGTTCATGATCTGTTTGAAGTTTTTAAAAAAATTGACATTTTGTAAAATAAATTATAATTACCCTGAGATTGATTGGCAACTCCATGGAGTGTTCTGTGCACCATGACCAGATAATGGATATAATTGGAAGGAGAAACAGCATTGGTCGTATTTTTTTGTTTTATTATCCGCAAAATCGATTTTCGGTCACTTAGTGACCATCCTCAGTGCTGTAATATACAATTAAAATTGGTAGGCACTGGTATCAACAAGCTTAGAGCGAGTTTATGTGATTGCTCCAAGCTGATACCAGTGCCTACCAATTTTAATTGTATATTACAGCACTGAGGATGGTCACTAAGTGAACGAAAATCGATTTTGCGGATAATAAAACAAAAAAATACGAGCAATGCTGTTTCTCCTTCCAATTATACCCTGAGATTGTTTCAAAGATACATCAGAAATCTCCTTGGTGCTTCAATTTACTTATGTATGAATTAGATAGCAGAAATGAAATTGTATTTGCTATTGCATTATGGAGTTCATAAAGCATGCAAAATTTTGATGAAGCTGTATGATTCTCACAAAAGGAATGTATAAAAGCAGTTATTTTCTCAATAATTTAAAACATGGCTGATATTAGAAACCATAAATAAACCTTTAATAAGTGAGGGATACAGCAGATCAGTTACATAAAGTGCACTGTAGTAAACCTTGACCAGTTTTCAGTAGCACTATGGATATCTTCTTCAGAAAGAATAGTTACATAACCTAATTTACGTTTAAATTATAAGCATGTATTATGAGCTAAAATGCTCAAGTCACATTACAGAAATTGTTGATTAAAGTCCTGCTGTTCTCGTGGGGGACTTAATCTATGATTTTTGCTATTTGACTAGAGTGTTTTAGTTCATAAACTGTGCTTATAATTTAAACATAATGTAAGGCAGGTCACTTTATTTGTTCTGAAGAAGATCCCTGTAGTAGTGCTGAAACATGGTCAAGGCTTATTGCAACAAACGTTATGCAAGCAATAGGCTCTATTCATCATTTATTTGGGGGAGGGGGGGGGGAGGACCTCTTGCGTGTACTGTTTGCATGAGAAAACTAGAACTTGTCATGAAGTACGTGAGAGGCACTCTTGCGAATATTTGTCCTCTGAAGAGTAGGAGACAATAATGATTTTAGACAGCCTTTCTACATACAAAATGAAGTCATAATTTCTAATATTGTTTGTCATTGTGGTACTCAATCCAAAAACTTGCTTAATGCAGCCCTCAATGCTAGTCTCTTCTGGGAAAGCCTCTTCATCTGTGCACAAGTACTGCAACCTACGTGTTTGAACCTTGACTCCCCCCCCTCCAGCGTGCACACGCACGCACGCGCAGCGCGCCCACACACACACACACACACACACACACACACACTCTCTCTCTCTCTCTCTCTCTCTCTCTCTCTCTCTCTCTCTCTCCCCCCCCCCCCCCCCCCTCCTCTTCTCTTCTCTATTTCACTCCCCTCCAATTTGACAATTCCTGTGGCTCAGGATGTGTCCTGTCAACTAATATCTTCTTTTGTCAAGTTGCATTGTAACACCCTCATCTCCCCAATACAATTAAATACACCTTTCTTAGTTATTCGATCTACACCTCTGATTTTTAGGATTTTGGTGTAACACTTCATTTCTAAAGTTACTTTTTTCTACCCATCTGCACTGCTTGTCTGATTCCACAGAAGGCTATGCTCCAGGCAGATATCTACAGAAAAAGATTTTGTGATGCTTGTATTTATATTAGATAAAGAATTTCTCTTTCAGAAGAGCTTTTCTTGCTATTGTGAGTCTGCGTTGTGTATCTTTTCTACTATGGCCATTGTCATTTATTTTATTGCCCATATAGTAAAAGCTGTATACCATGTTTATTGTCTCATTTTCTGATCTCCATTCCCTCATAATTACCTGATTCAAGTTGACTGTATTTGCTTTTTTTCTTCTTTTATTTTTTTTTCATCAAATAACCTCTTTTCCAGGTCCTGTCTATTCTATGCAACTTTTCTTCAAAGTAATGAAAAGGAAAGTTGCTACTCACCATATAGTGGAGGTGCTGAGTCGCAGATAGGCACAACAAAAAGACTGTCACAAATTAGCTTTCGGCCAATATGGCCTTCATCAAAAATAGACGTGTGTGTGTGTGTGTGTGTGTGTGTGTGTGTGTGTGTGTGTGTGTGTGTGTGGTGGTTGCTTTTGATGAAGGCCATACTGGCTGAAAGCTAATTTGTGACATCATCATCATTTAAGACTGATTATGCCTTTCAGCGTTCAGTGTGGAGCATAGTCCCCCTTATAAAATTCCTCCATGATCCCCTATTCAGTGCTAAGATAGGTGCCTCTTCTGATGTTAAGCCTATTACTTCAAAATCATTCTTAACCGAATCCAGGTACCTTCTCCTTGGTATACCCTGACTCCTCCTACCTTCTACTGCTGAACCCATGAGTCTCTTGGGTAACCTTGCTTCTCCCATGTGTGTAACATGACCCGACCATCTAAGCCTGTTCGTTCTGACTGCAACATCTATAGCCCCCCCTGTGGGTTCGAGGGTTAGAATAGGCCCGCGGTATACCTGCCTGTCGTAAGAGGCGACTAAAAGGAGTTTCAACCGTTTTGGCCTTCCATGTGATGGTCCCCCTTGGGGTTTGACCTCCATTTTTCAAAATTCTACAGAAGTACGAGCCTTTTGGGGAAGGACACCTTACGTGGTGTACCACTGGTCCTAAGTGCACTAAGACCTTGGCACTCAGCATTGTACCGGCGTTGTAACCATACCCACTATTCCTCAAATTGGGCCTAAACGCCTGATGGGTTGTACAAGTTACGCCCATAGTGCGTCCCCATCTGCACCAGCGATCATGATGGACTTTCCATGGCACCAGAAATCCAGCATGGTAGCCAGCCCGTTGTGGTGGGGTCGTCATGTACCCTCTAGGTTGTAGCCCCCTGACAACACAGAGATCGTACTGCCAATACCTGAGCTGCACCCTCCCCACGTCGGCCAAGGAGTAGATGCCCGTCTCCTTGGGGCGTCAGGACTCCCGGCAATGGTCATCCTGCCAGGTGGCCCTTGCTGAGGCTGGGTGGCGCCCGTGAGGAGAGGCCCTGATCGGAGTGGGTGGTATCGGGGCGGACGTTTCGCAGATGAAACGTCAACACGTATCAGGTCGCTCTGCGGCCGAGTCTTTCAAAAGAAAAGGTACCATTTCTAGTTCTGGTTCTCCTGCCCTTTCCCCCTTGGCCACTCCCTGGGAGGAGGGACAGGCCCGCCGGCTTGGGGTGAAGTACTTCCCCCGCTATTTGGTCTGTTCTCGAACCAATGGGGGGACGTTCGCCACCTCCAAGCCCATGTTCTTTGTTCAGCACATTGAGGACATCTTTGGGGAAATGGAGGCTCTCAGCAAGATGCGTTCAGGGTCCATTCTTATCAAGACCACCTCCGCCACACAGTCGGCGGCGCTCCAGGCGTGCGACCGCCTAGGGGACATCCCAGTGTCCATTGTCCCGCATCTGGCACTAAATAGGACGCAGGGGGTTATTTTTCATCGTGACCTCCTGCTCCAATCTGATGAGGAGTTCAGGGCCAACCTGGAGCGCCGAGGCGTGCATTTCGTCCAGCGCGGCCCCAAAGACCGTCGCATTGACACCGGGGCCTTTATCCTCGCTTTCGAGGGGGACGTTCTCCCGGAGAAGGTAAAGATGATGTGCTACCGGTGCAACGTGCGACCTTACGTCCCGCCTCCTATGCGCTGTTTTCGGTGTTTGCGCTTTGGGCACATGTCGTCACGGTGTGAGGCTGAGCCCGTTTGTGGCGATTGTGGACGTCCTCTTCGTGAGGAACATACATGCACCCCACCACCTCGGTGCACTAATTGTCCTGGCATCCACTCGCCTAGATCCTCAGACTGCCCCGCATATCAGAAGGAGAAGAAGATACAAGAACTCAAAACTTTGGATCGGCTCTCTTATTCAAAGGCCAGGAAGAAGTATGACCACCTCCATCCCGTGCCATTGAACACTTCGTTTGCCTCAGTTGTGTCCACTCCTTCCGCGGTATCCTCACCCCTCTCCTGTCCCCCCTCCACCTCCTCCGCCCATCAGGGGGCTCTGCCTCCGCCTCCCAAATCCCTCCCTTCCAAATCCTCCTCCCCCGTGGCCCGCGCCCCCTCTGCCCCAGGGGCCACCCTTCCTCCTCCTCCTCTCCCCCCGCAACCAGAGAAGCGATCCTCTTCTCAGGCGTCCATCGGGGAAACGTTCCAGACCCCAGCTTCCGAGGTCCGGCGTTCCAAAACAGACCCCGCGCGTGAGGACCTTCTTCGGGTCCAGCCCACCATCCCTGTGCCTCCTCGGCCTTCCAAGAAGGCCTCCAAGAAGAAGTCTCTATCCCCCTCTCCACCCCGGCACGTTTTGTCTGACGCTCCATCCGAGAGTCGCTTCTCCCGGCCGTCCTCAGTTTCGCCGGGACGCTCTGCTGCCAGGCGCTCAGCTGGCCTCTCGTCGGCAAATGATGCTGCCCCTCCTACACAACCAGGGACAGCGGCCGCAGCTGGCGACGACTCGATGGAACTGGATCCGCCTCCCACCGGTTGTAGCGTTGTTCCCTCGCAACCTGGCCCTCTGCGGCCGTCGAGGTGATCAGCTCTTCCCCCGTCTCGTTCCCCAACTTTTTGACTAGCGATGGCCTTGTTACATTGGAACATAAGAGGTATTCGATCTAATCGGGAGGAATTACAACTGCTCCTCCGCCTGCACTGTCCGCTCGTCCTCGGTCTCCAGGAAACCAAGTTGCGCCCGGCTGACCGTATTGCCTTTACCCTCTATACCTCGGAGCGGTATGACCTCACCCCTGTGGACGGTATCCCAGCTCATGGTGGGGTCATGTTGCTCGTTCGGGACGATGTCTATTACCATCCCATCCCATTGACCACCCCACTCCAAGCAATAGCTGTCCGTATTACTCTTTCTGCTTTTACTTTTTCAGTTTGTACCATCTACACTCCACCGTCATCTGCTGTTAGTCGGGCTGACATGATGCACCTGATCGTTCAGCTTCCCCTGCCGTTTTTATTGTTTGGCGACTTCAATGCCCATCATCCCCTTTGGGGCTCTCCTGCATCCTGTCAAAGAGGCTCACTCTTGGCGGATGTCTTCAACCATCTCAATCTTGTCTGCCTCAATACCGGCGCCCCGACTTTCCTCTCGGACTCTACTCATACCTACTCCCACTTGGACCTCTCGATCTGTTCTACCACTCTTGCCCGTCGGTTCGAGTGATATGTCCTTTCTGACACCTATTCGAGCGACCACTTCCCCTGTGTCGTTCGTCTCCTGCACCACACCCCATCCCCACGTCCTTCGCGCTGGAACATACCGAAAGCTGACTGGGGACTTTACTCCTCTCTGGCGACCTTTTCGGACCACGATTTTCTCAGTTGTGACAGTCAGGTCGAATACCTCACGGCTGTTATCATCAATGCTGCTGAACGTTCCATTCCTCGTACTACCTCTTCTTCACGTCGCGTTTCCGTCCCCTGGTGGAACGAGGCTTGTAGGGACACTATCCGTGCTCGACGACGTGCTTTACGCACCTTTCGCCGCCATCCTACGTTGGCGAATTGTATTGAATACAAACGACTCCGAGCGCAATGCCGTAGAGTCATCAAAGCCAGCAAAAAAGCTTGTTGGGCCTCTTTCACCAGCTCCTTTAACAGTTTTACTCCCTCTTCCGGTGGATGTCTCCAACGCCTTTGGCCGCTTTTTCGCGGAGGTTTCAAGCTCCGCCCATTACCACCCTGCCTTCCTTCCCAGGAAAGAGGCAGAAGAGGCTTGGCGACCTTCCTTCCACTCGCTGAATCTGGAAACTTATAATGCCCCCTTTACTATGCGGGAACTCGAACGTGCGCTTGCACTGTCCCGGTCCTCTGCTCCGGGGCCGGATGCCATTCACGTTCAGATGCTGGCACACCTTTCTCCGGTGGGCAAAAGCTTCCTTCTTCGTACCTACAATCGCGTCTGGACTGAAGGTCCGGTCCCCATGTGTTGGCGTGATGCCGTCGTTGTTCCTATACCCAAACCCGGGAAGGATAGACACCTTCCTTCTAGTTACTGCCCCATTTCTCTTACAAGCTGTGTCTGTAAGGTGATGGAGCGCATGGTTAATGCTCGGTTAGTCTGGATTCTTGAATCTCGACGACTACTTACTAATGTCCAATGCGGCTTTCGTCGCCGCCACTCCGCTGTTGACCACCTTGTGACCTTGTTGACATTCATCATGAACAACTTTTTGCGAAGGCGCCAAACGGTAGCCGTGTTCTTCGACTTGGAGAAGGCTTATGATACCTGTTGGAGAGGAGGTATCCTCCGCACTATGCACAGGTGGGGCCTACGCGGTCGCCTGCCCCTTTTTATTGATTCCTTTTTAACGGATCGAAAGTTTAGGGTACGTGTGGGTTCCGTATTGTTCGACGTCTTCCTCCAGGAGAATGGAGTGCCTCAGGGCTCCGTCTTGAGCGTAGCCCTTTTTGCCATCGCGATCAATCCAATTATGGATTGTATTCCACCTAATGTCTCAGGCTCACTCTTTGTCGATGACTTTGCGATCTACTGCAGTGCCCAGAGAACATGCCTCCTGGAGCGCTGCCTTCAGCGTTGTCTAGACAGCCTCTACTCATGGAGCGTGGCAAATGGCTTCCGGTTCTCTGAAGAGAAGACGGTTTGTATCAACTTTTGGCGATATAAAGCGTTCCTTCCGCCATCCTTACATCTCGGTCCCGTTGTTCTCCCATTCGTGGAAGCAACTAAGTTTCTAGGGCTCACGTTGGACGGGAAACTGTGTTGGTCTCCACATGTCTCTTACTTGGCGGCCCGTTGTACACGTTCCCTTAATGTCCTCAGAGTTCTTAGCGGTTCATCTTGGGGAGCGGATCGCACTGTCCTGCTTCGCTTGTATCGGTCCATTGTCCGATCGAAGCTGGATTATGGGAGCTTCGTCTACTCGTCCGCTCGGCCATCCCTCTTACGCCGGCTCAACTCCATCCACCATCGGGGGATACGTCTTGCGACCAGAGCCTTCTACACTAGTCCTGTCGAGAGTCTTTATGCTGAAGCTGCCGAATTACCATTGACCTACCGGCGCGACATACTACTGTGTCGGTATGCCTGCCCGCTGTTGTCTATGCCCGACCACCCCTCTTACCAGTCCTTCTTCGCCGATTCTCTCGACCGTCAGTATGGGTTGTATGTGTCTGCCCTGCTGCCCCCCGGAGTCCGCTTCCGTCGCCTGCTTCGACAATTGGATTTTGCCCTCCCTACCACCTTCAGAGAGGGTGAGAGCCCAACACCACCTTGGCTCCAGGCTCCGGTTCATATTTATCTCGACCTCAGCTCACTCCCGAAGGAGGGTACTCCGGCTGCAGTGTATTGCTCATGGTTTGTCGAACTTCGTGCTCGACTTGCCGGTCACACCTTTATGTACACCGATGGCTCCAAAACTGACGATGGTGTCGGCTGTGCCTTTGTCGTCGGGGCCGCCACCTTTAAATACCGGCTCCTCGACCAATGTTTGAGCTTTACGGCCGAGCTTTTTGCTCTCCATCAGTCCGTTCAGTATGCCCGCCGCCACCGCCATTCATCATATGTACTCTGCTCTGACTCACTCAGTGCTCTTCAGAGCCTTGGAGCTCCCTATCCGGTCCATCCCTTGATTCAACGGATACAGCAGTCCCTCCATTCTTTCGCTGATAATGGTTCTCCTGTCAGCTTTCTGTGGGTTCCCGGACATGTAGGAGTGCCTGGGAATGAGGCTGCGGATGCTGCAGCCAAGGCTGCAGTCCTCCTACCTCGGCCAGCCTCCCATTGTGTCCCGTCATCTGACGTTCGTGGGGATGTATGTAAGAGGCTTGTGTCGTTGTGGTGGGATGCTTGGTCATCCCTCCAAGGAAACAAGCTCCGGGCA
The DNA here is from genome assembly GCF_023864345.2 of Schistocerca serialis cubense. Lineage (NCBI taxonomy): Eukaryota > Metazoa > Arthropoda > Insecta > Orthoptera > Acrididae > Schistocerca > Schistocerca serialis. Next base: position 862,475,885 of record NC_064641.1, read on the forward strand.
GTAAAACCGCTCCCAACTGCTTGGACAACCTCCTCCCGACCATCTCGGCGAGAGGAGGTCCTTCTGACCAGGTTGCGGATTGGGCATTGCCGGTTTAGCCACCGTTACCTGCTCTCCGGTGACCCAGCCCCGCAGTGCCCTTGTGGTCAGGCATTAACGGTGTGCCATGTTTTATTGTCGTGTCCCCGTTTTAGTCAATTTCGTGTTGTCCTGTCCCTGCCATCTACTTTACCAGATGTTTTAGCTGATGACGCTCGAGCAGCTGCTCGTATTCTGCGTTTTATAACATCTATAGAGTTCATTCCCAGTTTTTCTTTGATTTCCTCATTGTGGACACCCTCCTGCCGTTGTTCCCATCTACTAGTACCTGCAATCATCCTAGCTACTTTCATATCCGTAACCTCAACCTTACTGATAAGGTAACCTAAATCCACCCAGCTTTTGCTCCCATACAACAAAGTTGGTCGAAAGATTGAATGGTGCAGAGATAACTTAGTCTTGGTACTGACTTCCTTCTTGCAGAAGGGAGTAGATCGTAGCTGAGCGCTCACTGCATTAACTTTGCTACACCTCGCTTCCAGTTCTTTCACTATGTTGCCATCCTGTGACAATATGCATCCTAAATACTTGAAACCATCCACCTGTTCTAACTTTGTTCCTCCTATTTGGCACTCAATCCGTTTATATCTCTTTCCCACTGACATTACTTTCGTTTTGAGATGCTGATCTTCATACCATAGTCCTTATATTTCTGATCTAGCTCTGAAATATTACGTTGCAAACTTTCAATCGAATCTGCCATCATAACTAAGTCATCCGCATGTGCGAGACTGCTTATTTTGTGGTCACATATCTTAATCTCACCAAACCAGTCTATTGTTTTCAACATGTGATCCATAAATAATATTTGTGACAGTCTTTTTTTTTCCTATCTGGGGCTCAGCACCTGTGCTATATGCAATTTTCCTTTCCATAATATTGTTGCATTCCATCCTGAATTTTCCATTGTTTGATTATCTTTAAAGCCCTTTGCTGTGTCTGACAGAATTACTGTCATTGGCATTCTCAAAGAAATTCCCTTTCCAATTTCTCCTTGGTTTCCTTTACTGCTTGCCCAGTGTAAGTATTGAATAGCATCGGGGAGATGCTACAACCCTTTCCCACTCCCCTTGTGTCTACTACTTAACTTTAATGTCCTTATATTCTTAAAATAGAAGTCTGGTTTCTGCACAAGATGTAGATAAAATTTTTTATGAAATAAAATATGCTGCAGCAGTCACTTGTTACTAATATTTTATTAGAACGTCATGTTTTAGCTGCATGCTGCCATCATCAGGTCCATTTATAGTTAGTTTTACATTGTAGTTAATGTGAAGTGGGATTAGTTACCTTTGTGGTGTGCGCCAGTGAGGTTGTGTGTCAAAAAAGTGTGTGCACATTATGTAATAAGCATTATTAATCTTTTTTCTTACTTACTTAAATTTTTGTTAATTGTCTAGGACACAGTACAGTAGGAAGTACATAATTTAACACTTTCACAGTCGTTTGTTTACATCTATCCAGAGCCTTAAAAGCTAAGATAAACTACGTGTAGTTCCTACTGCTAAGGGAGTAGTATTCAATGAAGATGAAACATTTCTATCTAGATGTATTTATGTCGTGATCAATATTAGGTGAGTAGTTGGTAAAGACTTTTTTTCCAGTGAAATAGGTGTTCAGCATTAGAGAACGTTATTAAAGAAGTTAATGTCATTAGTTTCAAGTTTATCATTTAGTAACATGTCTCCATGTACTGTAACATGAATGAGCATTTCCAATTCTACATAAAAGTTGATTTGGTGTCCCTTGTCCATTTTATGTAATACAGGGTGTACGTAAAGTCTTCCAATTATTTATTGCACAAGGCCTAAACATTGTACAAATGTCTCTTTTTGAAGAGTAACTCTGAAAGGTTTTTTTACAAACATTTGATATGTGAACCATGAGTGACCCAGCAGACGTCAGTACGCTAATCGAATTCTTGCCATAGCCATCCCAGCATGGCACCATCAACTGAGGCAGTCACTTCCCATATTCTCTCCTGGAGCTCTGCTACATCATGTGGTAGAGGCGGTACATACATCAGGTCTTTAATGTGTCACCACAGAAAAATGTTGCACTGAGTGAGATCTGGTGATTGGGGAGGCCATTTCATGAAACACCTGTCCTCTCCTGTAGCACACCCGATCCATCAATGCGACATCTCTGTGTTCAGGTACCCACGAATTTGAATGGTTTCATAGACAGCTTCTGTCACAGGAATTTCCACTGGAGCAATTTAGAGTTCACGGGATGCACAACACACGGATTTCTTTGGACTCCTTATGAATGTCTCGTGTACGCCCTCCACACTCATTTCACTCAAACTGGGACGTCTGCGTGTCTTTGCCGTGCACAAACAACCCGTCGTAACGAATTTTTTGTGCCGGTGGTAAATGGCCTTGCCGGTGGTAAATAGGCTTCCTTGTTGGTGGCTCCTTACTGTACTTGGTTCTGAACATCTGTTGAACAGCTGTAGCACATTTGGTTTTGTCGAACTCCAACACACAGAAAGCCCACTGCGCACCTGAACTCGCCATGTTTGTGGCGAGCGCTGACTATCGGCAGATTACCAAGGTAGGCTGTGTGCACTATACATGAAATAAAACTTTCAGGATTTCTCTTCAAAATGACATATGTATGATATCTGTACAATTTTTGATTCTTGTGCAATAAATAATTGAAAGTATTCCCATACTTTATGTACACCCTGTATATGAAGATCATGGAATGGGTACCCTGTTTTTGTGTGGATGGCTACTGATGAATTATTACATTTAGTATAATGGACATTTATATGCTCGTTATCTCATTTGGAAGTCTTGCCCAGTTTGGCCTACATAGAGGGCTTTGCAGGTAATAATACTATTTTATAAACACCTGATAGTGAGTGTTTATTTGTATGAGTTTAATGTTGTGTCTCAGTATGTGTTGCAGTTTATGCTGTGAAGGCTATGGTAATGTTGTACGGTCCAAAAAATTTTTGCTGTTTTATAGGAGTATTTGCTGGTTAAAGGAATGCAAACAGTGATTTTTTTTTTTCATTTTCTGTGTTGAAGTTGGTTTAATATAGCTTTTTCTTTTTTGCGCAAGATTGTCAAAGAGGTGCCATTGCAGCTGTAGCTGTTTGTGTAACTGTACTGAACTCATCAAGATTTACATTTATCCAATGGTATTCTGCTGCATCTGTTAATGCTCTGTATGCAGCATGTTTGTGTGTTGAGGGTGGCAAGATGAGCTGTGTATGGTGGTATCTGTTGCTGTTGTATTTCTGTAAACTTTGAAGGTATGTGAATTGTTTCCTTGACTGTTGTTAAGGTCTAGGAAACAGATGCTACCATTGTTTTCATATTCCAGTGTGAAATTTATAGTTCTATCCTGTTTATTGAATGTTGTTAATATCATTTGTCACTATATACCAGGAGCAATGTATCAACAACATGATGTTTGTAGTAAATAATTTTATCCATAAAGCTTGATTTTCTAGCAAGTGTTTTTTTGCTCAAGGTGATTAATATATATGTTGGCAATTTTACCCATTGCAAGACATCTATGTTTCACATATATTTTAATATTAAATGTAAAATAGCTATAGTTTAGCACTATTTCAAGGAGGTCCATGAATGCAATCAATTTCTTGCACTGAGGAAAAAAAAGTATTTACCAACTACTCAGATTCATCTAGACATAAATGATTTGTTTTTACTGTATACTACTGCTTTAGCAATAGAAACTAGTTCATTTTAGCTTTTAAGACTCTTTGGATTGATGTAAACAAGAAAGTCTTAAGTTATGGTGTACTTGTTACTGCACTCGGTGTGCCATTCAATGAAATTACCAACAAAATGTAAGAAAATGCACTACTATTCATGCTTATCACATATTTTAGACACTATAACATATTTACCTTCCTGAACAGGTGTCTTTTTAACTCACAACTCCTCACTGGCACACACATTAAAGGAAACTAACCTCACTTCATATTAATCACAATGTATAAAAGTAACTTTAGATGCACCTTATAATAACAAGTTGCCGAAACATGCCATGCTAATAAAATATTAGTAACAAGTGACTGTTACAGTGTATATTATTTCATAAAAATCTTATAATACAGTTGCAGACCTCAAATAGTATCCATATAATGTGGATAAATAAAAAGATAACTTTTGCTTACTGATTTTATCCCTGGAGCCTTCAGTGTTTCAAAGAGTTTATTCCAGTGAACATTGTCCAAATCTTTCTCCGAATCTACAAATATTATAAACATTGGTTTGCCTTTCTTTAACCTATCTTCTAAGATAAACAATAGTGTCAGTTTTGCCCACCTGTTCCTACATTTCTGTGGAACCCAGGCAATCTTCCCCTAGGTTTATATGACTGGTTTCTCCATTCTTTTGTAAACAGTCCATATCAGTGTTTTTGCAACAATGACTTATTAAACTAATAGTTTGGTAATATTTACATCACTTGACTGGTTTGGACTTGTAAGTATTGAATTCTTCTGAAAGTCTGAGGGTATTTTCCACATCTCATATATCCTGTGTAACAGGTGGATTAGTTCTGTCATCATTCGTTCACTCGAGGATCTCAATATTTCTTAGGGAGACCAGTGTACTCCAGGTGGTTTGATTTGACTTGGGTCTTACATTGTTTTCCCAAATTTATCTTGCAGGATCATATCTACAATCTTCTCTACATCTACTTCTGTTTCCATAATATTGGCAAGCTCTAATACAATTGACATTTAGTGTTAATGTGTGTGTGAAATATTAAAAATAGGAATCATGATAGATAGGTGCTAACCACAACGGGAGGCATTGCACAGGTGACACTAATTTAAATTAGACTTAACAAATAGCAGACGAATTGAGTAGTCAGCTGGCCTTCACAAAAAGAGTGAAATCTTAGTGCTACAGTTTGGCAGATGGGCTGGGGTGAGGGATTATGTCGGGTGGGGTGGGTGGATGGAGAAAGAAGTGAGAAGCAGGAGGGGGGTGAAGGGGACAGTTGCTAGTGGCTCGGAGGGAGGCTGTACATGTGCAGGATAGGAATCCAGGAGGGTGGGACAGCAGGTACACAGACTAGGTATGCCACACACAGGCACCGTGGTAGGATGGTGGAACAGGAGCCTGTTAGATGGAGGCTGTGAGGACATTAGGATAATGGAAATCAAGAGGAGGAGGATTATGAGAGTGAAGGATGTATTGCAAGGATAACACCCATCTATGTTGTTCAGAAACGGATCCAGACAACAGTAGTTGTGAAACAGTCATTGAGCTTCAGACATCCCTAACGGATTTAAATAAACAGTATGTACATTATTTGCAAACATGTCTAGTGAAGAAACTATTTTTGCGAGACATAGGTTTTCTTGAAAGATGTGTCAAAACTTATGGAAATAGTACTTACTGTATGCTCAGGCTTCAGTGACTAAGGGATTATTTCATTCAGCTTCTTGATTAACGACATTGAACATCTGAGTCCTTTTAATATATTAAGTGATTACTCAAATGCTTTTTCTTTACATCTTTTATTATGAGAATTTTATTTGTCATAACTGTTACAAATATCTTGATTCACCAAAACACTGTATAAAATGGAGTTATAAAAGCAGTCACAGTGTAAAAGAACTGAAACAGAGAAATCAGACAGACAAACTCAACTAATCTATCGTGCACATATGACATCTGCTAGAAAACTGAACTGCTGATAGCAAACTGACATACTGAATGATAGCTCATCATTAGGTCTTAAATAATCTCACATATGGTGAGTGAACTTTCTTGAACAGGAACTTCCAGAAAGTTTGTCAAAATAAAAAAGAATTCTTAAACAGAATAAATTTATAGGAAAAAAATACATATACTATGAAGTGAAGTGCCAATTTAAATGTAACCATAATAGTTTCTGTTATTTAAATTAAAGTAAAATTTATTACGGAACTTTAAAATATTTATCATTGTGTTCTCGTGACAATTTTCAAGAATATTTCTGTAAAAGAATAGTTCTCTGTAAATTTGCCCATGCTATATTTATCAACAAAGCAAACATGAAACAATAAATAACAAATTGTAATTGACAACTTTGTAAATGAATTTTTGGTTATTTCAAACTTTCCAGCTTGTGTTTGATAAAATGTAAAAAAAGTCAATTGTTAATTACCACGGTTGTGACCTATTACTGTCTCTCATAATTTCTTCAGAACCAAAATAATAGAACAACAAACTTTGAGAAATATTATGGTAACTTCTTGTAACTGACGGAAGTGATTATTATTGTTGTAAAAAGGCAAGAAAGATATTACCATTACAAAGGCTCAATTGTATCATTGAATAATACATATGAAATTTAGCGTACATCTTGGAATGTTTCAAACTCAAGTATGTTGTGCTCAGCAACAGTGTGTTATGTTACCAGTTTATCAACTCTGTTCTTGGCCACAGTTTCGAAGCGGACAGCTATTTGCGACATCAAATCAGATCCTTGTTTAATCATTCTCCCTATAGGCAAATGCTCCCCACTGTCATGATGAACCAGTGACTGCCTGACAGAAGGCTTCCTCCAACTGTCTGACTCCTCCATGTACAGGCATCTACTGTAGTGATGCCATCCCAGAAATCCAAAATTACCTACAATTCCTACTTAGATCCTTAGATTTATCCCAGAATCCCTCCCTTGAGCCCATCTTCCTCCTCACCCCAACAAGTCTACATCATTTATGTGCTTCTCAAAATCCTCAAAGCCAACAATCCTGGACATCTTGTTGTAGCTGATTGTTGTGCTATCATTGAAATAATCCCCACCCTTGTTGACCAATACCTCCAACCAATTGCTTATAAACTACCCTGTGATATCAAAGATACAAATCACTTCCTTCACCGACTGTCGACCATCCACACACCATTACCATCTGGACACTGACTCATCATTGTTGATGCCATCTCCCTATGCACCAACTTCCCTCATGCTCAAGGCCTTTTTGCTATTGAACACTACCTCTCACAGTGTCCATCAGATTCCAAACCCTTTACCTCATTCCTTATGCAGCTTACCAGCTGTATTTTCACACAAAACTACCTTTTTGGGGAGAGCTTACATAAAAAAAGTCGGGGCCACGTTCAGGCTCATTGATGATACGTTCCTGATCTGTACCCAGGGGCTGGACACCCTATTGTGTCCCTCCAAAACCTCAGCACCTTCTGTTGCATCCACTTCATTTGGTACTCCTCATCCAAAGCACTACCTTTCTCGACATTGACCTCCACCTCTGATGGATCCATCAATACCTCTCTCTATATTCAGCCAACTAACCTAGCAGTACCTGCATTTTGCAGCTGCCACCTCTCCCACACCAAAAATGTATACACATATATCTGGGATACACGTGAACAGCATATATTCAGTGATGAGGATTTCCTTGCCCAGTATACTGATGGTCTCACAAAGGCCTTTACAGACAAGCACTAATTCCCAGACCTAGTTCGCAAACAGATTTCCCATGCAATACCCTCGCACAGACCTAATCACGCCCCCTCCCCAGAATCAGCTGCAAAGGAGCACTCCCCCTATCATCTAGTATCACCCTAGAAATGAGTGACATCCTACCCGCAATTCTTCCCACACCTCCTAAAGTGATATTCTGTTGCCCAACCAACCCAAACAACATCCTTGTTTACCCCTACACCACTCCCAACCTCTTACCACATGGGTCATATCCCTGTAGAAGACACCATGTGCAAGACATGCCTGATTAACTCGCCCTGCGGATCTTACTTCAGTCCTATCAGAGGCCGTTGCAGAAGCAGCATGTACCAACTCTGCTGCAATTTATGCACAGCATTTTACGTGTACATGAGCATCAACCATCTGTCCACTAGAACAAATGGCTGCTGCCAAACAGCGGCAATGAACAGAGTTAACCACCCAGTGCCACGACACACGTCTGAATGCAGCGTGTTAGTTCTGTCGCTGCTTCACATCCCTTCCCTTCAGTACCAGCTTTTCAGAACTACTGTGATGGGAGTTATTCTTGCGACACATCCTTTACTTTCACAATCCTCCTGGCCTGAGTCCCTGCTAACCACTGTCCCCACCCACTCCAAACTTCGCAGTTCTCCGCAGCCCGTGGTCTAGTGGCTAGCATTGCTACCTCTGGATCATGGGGTCCCGGGTTCGATTCCCGGGCAGGTTGGGGATTTTCTCTGCCCGTGGACTGGGTGTTTGTGTTGTCGTCATCATTTCATCATCATCCTCATCATTTGTGGCTGGTGGCTAGATTGGACTGTGAAAAAATTGGGACTTTGTACGGGTGCTGATGTGGCTGCACAGTTGAGTGCCCCACAAGCCAATAATAATAATAATAATAATAATAATAATAATAACAATAATAATAATCCCAGAACTACCTAATGTTTTGCTTGATGGCCTGCTTTTGTTCATTTGGCATCACCCTCTTTGGTTGTGGTTTTTTGTTGGATAGGAAATGTTGCCATATTGATCAGTAGCTTGAAAGTTTTCCTGTCCTGTATGGTGTCTTTTGTGATAAGTTTTCTCAGATCCCTTCTGGTCTCTTCCAGTCCTCCTGTGGTGTTTTGTAATTTGGAAATGAAATTTAAAAATTTTCTTCATTAGCCCATTGTTATTCATTCTGTAAATGTTGCCACTAAAGTTTTATCTCCTCTTCCTTATTGTGCTTGTTTCTATGTTTCTGTATAGGTACCAATTTCTCCTCTTCATCTAATTGTTATCTTTGTTGTTTTGTGGTCATAAAATTTTTCTAAGTGTTTCCTTTTCTTTCTTTTTCAGTGCTTCTTGTTTACCTCTTTTGTCAATGTTAGGTATTCAGATCTATATAGTGCTTCTGGTTTAACTACTGGTGCATGTTGTTTAATTTCTGCCTGGAATGATATTGATCCTTTATTATATTGGTTTTGGGGTAGTTTGTATGCTAATTCCACTTTCTACAATCTTTCTCTGATTGTGGTATTATCTAATCCATTTGGCTGTATCAGTTCTCCCAAATACTTAAACATATCAACACTTTTGATATTTCTGTGTTGTTTGTATATATTTTTCTCTATTGTGTTTATGTTCAATGTATTTCATTTTCTCATACAATATTTGTCATCATGTTTTAGCTGCAATTTCGTGAATGTTTCTATCGTCCTCTTTGCATCTGTTTTGTCCTTAGAAATTATTGCAATATTGTCAACAGAAGGGAAACATTTCATATTAGATCTTCTTCATCCTTGTCCCATGAGATGTGTGAAAAGCATAATGAGATTGGCAACATTGCAGGCTATCTAGCAATTGCTTTGTTGTTCTACATGTGCAGACCAATGTGTTCACCCCTTGCAGATGCTCAATCCAAGTTTCAGCTCCATACAGCGGTCACATGATTTCTAAGAGTACCATCAGAAAAGTTGCATTTTTGTTGTGTGTTATGAAAATGGAACAGTGGAATTTAGAGCAACGTTATACGATCAACTTTTGTGTTAAACTTGGGAATCCAGAAATGTAATCTTCGAAAAGTTAAAACAAGCCTATGGGGAACGTTCCCCATCAAGAGCCCAAGTTTTTCACTGCTACAAATCATTTTTGGAAGGCTGAGAGCATGTTGAAAATGAAAAGATGCCTTTTAAAGTCTCACGGAAAGGGTGAAACGAGTGAGACCGGGTGTTGCGGACAAATGGATGAAGCATCATGACAATGCCCCATGTTATATGGACATTTCCATCATGGAATTTTTGACCTCAAAAGCATTCCTGTTGTTCCATGCCCCCTACTCACCTAAGTCGAGTTCTTGTTACTTTTCCCTTTTACCAAAATTGAAAAAGTCTCAAAAGGACATCATTTTGGGACTATGGAGAACACTGCAAAGAATGTGACTGACATGTTATAGGCCCTACCAGTTGTTCGTTCAGTGCTGCTACCAAGACTGGGAACGATGACTCCACCAGTGTATAGCTGCTGAAGGGAATTATTTTGAAGGGGACAATATTGTTGTTTGAAAAAAATAAAAACTTTGAGAAATAAAAAAAATAAGTCTCATTACATTTCTCACACACCTTGTTGATGGATTCCTTAGACATTTCTTTCTTGTCGTTCTTTATCCCACTCTCGGATGACCTTGTCTGAGGCCAGATTGAAGAGAATTGGCGAGAGCCTATTGGCCTGCTGAACACCTGTGTTAGTTCTGAAGGGTTCAGTAACTTATAGGAATTTAATATTTGGAGTTGTACTCATAAATTATTACCATTTTGCCAGAACTTTCCTTACTATATTTAAAAATAAATTTATATAATGGAAGGAAACATTCCACGTGGGAAAAATTATATATAAAAACAAATATGAGGTGACTTACCGAACAAAAGCGCTGGCAGGTCGATAGACACACAAACAAACACATATGTCTGCTTGTGTCTGTATGTGTGGATGGATATGTGCGTGTGTGCGAGTGTATACCTGTCCTTTTATATGTCTGCTTGTGTCTGTATGTGTGGATGGATATGTGCGTGTGTGCGAGTGTATACCTGTCCTTTTTTCCCCCTAAGGTAAGTCTTTCCGCTCCCGGGATTGGAATGACTCCTTACCCTCTCCCTTAAAACCCACTTCCTTTCGTCTTCCCCTCTCCTTCCCTCTTTCCTGATGAGGCAACAGTTTGTTGCGAAAGCTTGAATTTTGTGTGTATGTTTGTGTTTGTTTGTGTGTCTATCGACCTGCCAGCGCTTTTGTTCGGTAAGTCACCTCATCTTTGTTTTTATATATAAAAATAAATTTAGATTTATGTTAGTTGTGAGTCTTTTGTAAGATAAAGAATCACATTTTAGCTATCAGTCTTTCATAATATGAAGGCGCAGGTGTGCACGCGCGCCCACCCACCCACACACACACACACACACACACACACACACACACACACACACACACACACACACACACACACACACAACCTGCACACGTGACCACAGTCATCTCCATACACTGTAGTCCCAATGTGGCACTTGGTTGGAGTGGATTGTGGGTCACAGAAGAGTTGTGGGGTATAGGACGGTAGGAGAGTAGCAGTAGATGCTGTGGAGCATGCAGAGATGTGGTGGGTGACAGGATCTTTTGCTGCCATATGCAGCAGTGGGAGATCTGTGCTGAAAAGGGGGAGGGGGGGGGGCTGAAGGGAGCATCAAGGAAAGGACTATTCAGGTGCAATATATGGGTAGAGGTCATACATGTGGCTGGAGTATGTGCAGGGTAGGGGATAGGTATGTGGAGGACAGGGGCTAATGAAGGTTGAGGCCAGCAATTTGTGGAACGAAAGGATATGTTGCAGGGAGAATTTCCACTTGTGCGGTTAGAAAAACTGGTATCTAGAAGGATCCAGAAGACACTGCTTGTGAAGCAACCATTGAAGTCCAGCACGCTGTGTTGGGCAGCATGCTCAGTTACTGTGTGGTCCAGCTGCCACTTTCACAGTTTGATGGAGGCTATTCATGTGGACAGACAGCTTGTTAGTGGTCATGTCTATGTGGAATACTGCACAGTGGTTGCTGTGGAGTTGGAAGACTATTTGAATACTTCCACGGGTGTCTGTGACAGGACAGGGGTTGGTGGTAGTTGGAAGATGTATGGGACAGGTTTTGCAACTGGGTCTTTTATAGTGGTGGGAGTCAGGCAAGGAGTTGGTAGCAGGGGTGCAATAGGGACAGACAAGGCTATTGCTTAGGTTAAGTGGATAGTGAGTTGTCACTGTGGAAGGAGATTTCTCATTTCAGGACATGATGATGTTATTAGGTCCCTGTCAGAGAATGTGATTTGGTTGCTCTAGCCATGGGTGATACTGTGTCATGACAGGGATACTCCTTTGTGGCTGGTCAGAGGGTGTGTGGGTGATGTTAGGTGACTGACAATCTCCTGACAAATGATCAGAGTAGTAAGTATTATTTTCAAATGTTTTATGTTTTTTTGTTATACTTTCTGATTTGTTCCACACTCGCGAGAATCATCTCATTTTTTTGGGTCTGTGGAACCGAAAACTGAATCTAATCTACTCTAATCTGAGACACAGGGTGTGAGAAATATGTGTCTGTATAACGTGGGTAAGATAATTTAAGTCACCTGACCTTGGCATATTTAGAGAGGGACTAATCATCACAGTAGATGTGACACCCACGAATGGCTAGGGTGTACGGTCTTCAGTACCCATTCTAAGTACTGCTGATGGGAAAAAATAGAAGAAAAACTATGGCTAGCCATTCTGTCTCCTTTGAATTTTATAGTTTTTTTAAATACATTTTATTGGCAGAACACTTAGAAGCTGCAACAGATCTACTAAATAGACTGCCTACACTATGCTTGTCCATCCTCTTTTGAATACTGCTGCACAGTGTGGGATCCTTACCAGATAGGATTAACAGAGTACATCAAAAAATTCCAAAGAAGGGTAGCACATTTTGTATCATTGGGAAAGAAGTGAGAGAGTGTCACAGATAAGGTACACAGAATTTGGAGTGGACATCACTAAAACGACATTTCTAATTGAGGTGTAATCTTCTCACAAAATTGCAATCACCAACTTTCTCCTCTGATGACGAAAACATTTTGTTGACACCGACTACATAGGGAGAAATGATTATCATAATAAAATAAGGGAAATCAGAGCTTGAATGGAAAGATATAGGTGTTGATGTTGTTCCTAGCTAGGCGTATGTGCCAAAGGCTGGATTGTATTTAGTTTTATTTTTTAATTTGAGCATATCTGCCCTTAACTCTGACCAATGCTTCTCAGTGTAATTTGATGATATCTCAAAGTTTCATTGTGATGAAGGCATCCTTAGTGCTGTCTGTGTACCAATTATTTGCAACTGGTTGGCTGTGAGTCCTATGTTGAAACTTGTATATGGTTGTTGAGAAACAGCCATGTTTAGAACTGTAGGATACAGGATAATTCGGGCAGAATTTCTCATTGCTGTGATGAATGGCAGCTAACTCTAAATGTAGAAAACTGTAAGTTAATGCAGATGAGTAACAAAAGCAATCCCACAATGTCTGAATATTGTATTAGTTGTGTACTGCTTGACATTCATATCAATTAAATATCTTTGTGTAACATTACAAATTTAGACGAGATACAATGAGCACATAAGATTGACACTGGGAGGCTAATGTTCGACATAGGTTTATTAGTTGAAAATGTTGCTCGTCTATAAAGGAGACTGCATATAGAACACTAGTGTGATGCATTCTTGAGTACTGCTCCATTGTTTGATATCCCCACCAGGTTGCATTAAAGGAAGACGTTGAAGTGATTGAAAGGTGTGCTGCTAGATTTGCTACCAGTCAGTTTTAACAAAATACTAGTATTACAGAGATGCTTTGTGAACTCAAATGATAATCTCTGGAGGGAAGACAACATTTTTTCCATAAAACACTGTTGAGAAAACTTGGGGAACCTCCATTTGCAGCTGGCTGCGGAATGATTCTACTACTTCCAGTGTACATTTCACTTCATGACAGGCAAGACAAGAAATTAGGGCTGGTGTAGAGGTGTGTAAACAGCTGTTTTTTTCCCACCCCATTTGTGAGTTGAACAGAAAAGGGCATGACTCCTAGAGGTACATGATACCCTCCACAATGCACCATATGGTGGCTTGTGGAGTATGTACATAGATGCAGAATAACAACAAAATTAGTGAATAAGTGTGTTATTTGGGAAGTGTGTTTAAAAAACTTATCCAAAACAAGACCAAAAATTGGCAAAGCTGATCACATTTTTCAAAAATAGCTTTGTCATTAAGTACACTCCTGGAAATTGAAATAAGAACACCGTGAATTCATTGTCCCAGGAAGGGGAAACTTTATTGGCACATTCCTGGGGTCAGATACATCACATGATCACACTGACAGAACCACAGGCACATAGACACAGGCAACAGAGCATGCACAATGTCGGCACTAGTACAGTGTATATCCACCTTTCGCAGCAATGCAGGCTGCTATTCTCCCATGGAGACGATCGTAGAGATGCTGGATGTAGTCCTGCGGAACGGCTTGCCATGCCATTTCCACCTGGCGCCTCAGTTGGACCAGCGTTCGTGCTGGACGTGCAGACCGCGTGAGACGACGCTTCATCCAGTCCCAAACATGCTCAATGGGGGACAGATCCGGAGATCTTGCTGGCCAGGGTAGTTGACTTACACCTTCTAGAGCACGTTGGGTGGCACGGGATACATGCGGACGTGCATTGTCCTGTTGGAACAGCAAGTTCCCTTGCCGGTCTAGGAATGGTAGAACGATGGGTTCGATGACGGTTTGGATGTACCGTGCACTATTCAGTGTCCCCTCGACGATCATCAGTGGTGTACGGCCAGTGTAGGAGATCGCTCCCCACACCATGATGCCGGGTGTTGGCCCTGTGTGCCTCGGTCGTATGCAGTCCTGATTGTGGCGCTCACCTGCACGGCGCCAAACATGCATACGACCATCATTGGCACCAAGGCAGAAGCGACTCTCATCGCTGAAGACGACACGTCTCCATTCGTCCCTCCATTCACGCCTGTCGCGACACCACTGGAGGCGGGCTGCACGATGTTGGGGCGTGAGCGGAAGACGGCCTAACGGTGTGCGGGACCGTAGCCCAGCTTCATGAAGACGGTTGCGAATGGTCCTCGCCGATACCCCAGGAGCAACAGTGTCCCTAATTTGCTGGGAAGTGGCGGTGCGGTCCCCTACGGCACTGCGTAGGATCCTACGGTCTTGGCATGCATCCGTGCGTCGCTGCGGTCCGGTCCCAGGTCGACGGGCACGTGCACCTTCCGCCGACCACTGGCGACAACATCGATGTACTGTGGAGACCTCACGCCCCACGAGTTGAGCAATTTGGCGGTACGTCCACCCGGCCTACCGCATACCCACTATACGCCCTCGCTCAAAGTCCGTCAACTGCACATACGGTTCACGTCCACGCTGTCGCGGCATGCTACCAGTGTTAAAGACTGCGATGGAGTTCCGTATGCCACGGCAAACTGGCTGACACTGACGGCGGCGGGGCACAAATGCTGCGCAGCTAGCGCCATTCGACGGCCAACACCGCGGTTCCTGGTGTGTCCGCTGTGCCGTGCGTGTGATCATTGCTTGTACAGCCCTCTCGCAGTGTCTGGAGCAAGTATGGTGGGTCTGACCCACCAGTGTCAATGTGTTCTTTTTTCCATTTCCAGGAGTGTATTTACATGGACTGAGGCAGATGTTTCAGAAACGATAACCTGGACCACAAGGTTTGATACAGTGGAACTGAAAAATTGATGAAGAAACTAGAAGCACTTGAAATGTGGTGATGCATAAGAATTTAAAAAAAAAGATTGGTGAATCAATAAAAATAACCAGTGTTTCAAAATATAATTGTATAGTTAAAAAAATCTACCCACCAAGAGGTGGAAGGAGAAAACAGACTTAAAAGATTGGAAAATGCACAAACTTTCGGAGCCAATGGCTCTTTCTGGCAGAAGGATTGAAAAGAAAGGAATAGGAATGAAGGAATAGGAATGAAGAAAAAGTACTGTTGAAGTTTATGAAATAGGGAGAGTTATGAAAATGTTACCCACAAAACTGTGTTTGGAGGAGACTTACCAGACGGGATGAGAAGGAAAGTGTCTTTCAGTGTGCTTAAGACCACAGTAATGATAAAATATTTTGCCAGTTGACTCATAGTTTTTTTTTTTACTGGTCGAGCATTATTTCTTCCTAATAATGGAGTCTGATCCATGACATTTTACAGTCTTTAATTACAAATTCACTTCATTGCCAGAAAAATTGCCAATCAGCTATTATTTGCTATCCAGGCAGATCAATTATACCAAATACAGTAGTTTTCATTTCTTATTGCTTGCTGTGTAAAGTAACAGTGATGAGGGTCAAATATGTCACACTAACTGTTAATGTTCTTGACACTGTATAGTTTGAAAATAGTGATACGTGCTGGAGGACTGTTAAAATTGTAGCCAGATAAACATTATTGTTTCAAAAGAACCCTCAAGTCTTAATTGCTTTACAAAACTACGAAAAGTTATATGGATTACTTTTACATCTTTGATAAGATATGCTGGGGCAATGTGATCTTCACCAGCTCTGAATTGTGTGTGCAGCAGTGAATAGATCCTAATTTTTAACTTCAAAAAAGTATACTCAGAGTTCTAGTGACAGTAGTTTTTAATGTGTGGATAGTCACCTGAGCATTATCTTTGCCTCAGATATTGCAGCAAAGCTAATCATACAAAGAATAATACTTTTGTTATTTCACCATAAGAACATATAAAACTTTAAATTTTTTTCGTAAAATTTCTTTCGCATTTCATTTCATGCATTTAATGATGCTGCTTAACCATTATATAATTAAAATCTTTGTATAACCTCCAAATGCAAAGACATGATGCTGGATTGTCCAATGTTACTCCAGCTGCATTTCTGGTTAAAATGCTTCTAGTTACAAGAGATTCATCATAGTATGAGAGTGATGTAGTTTTCCAATGGAATTCTTAGCTTTGAACTGTTGAGTCTCGTCTGCCAGTAAAGTTCTTTGAGGATGTATATTGCAGATTTGCATGGATTTCGGACGTGATGAAAACTTGGATATTAAAATAATATTTTTCAACATGCTGATGAAGCCTTTTAACAGCAGATGTATTTTCTGTAAGCCTTTACAAAGATGTTCACATATAAACTGTTTTCTATCATCACTGACAAAAGCAGCTGTTACAGACTTTGCATCATTACGTTGGCCAAACTGTGACTGACTTAAAGTGCTTTGCATCACTCAATCTATACCCTACCTTAACAATGACTGTTCTTGTGCTTGTTGTCAAAAGCAATTACATTTACTGATCTGTAATGAAAAGTTAATGATTTACAACAAACTGTTAGTGTGGTTTTAAAGATAATAAAGGATTCATCCTAAATAATTTCTAAATATTGCTCTTTTGACTTTCGTGTGAAAATTTGGTTGTGAAGTTGCAATAACAATACCTATCATAAAATCATTAAGTACATCTTGATTTCACTTTCTATTTTATTCTTGACAATAATTGACGTACAGTACAAAATACTGAAACAAATTTCAGATTAAATTTCTGTATGATACTTTCATAGTATCAAAATGACTGAAAATCGATAATGTTTACATCAGAATGTTCAAAAATCGTGAATGAAAATGTTAATTACAACTTATCTAATTAATTAAGTGCACAAGTCACGTTACGGAAAACCTAAATCAGGATGGCCGGACGCGGGATTGAACCGTCATCCTCCCGAATGCGAGTCCAGTGTGCTAGCCACTGCGCCACCTCGCTTGGTACAATGTGCTAAACTTTTTGTAGTATTGAAGCATTCATTAACTACCGTACAACTAGTTTTATTACAACCACTGATTAGTTTTATTCACCAAAATTATTATTCTCATTACCATTGTGTTAAGTAAAAAAAGTGGATAATCCCACAACTTCTCTAAAATTTCCGGGCTACACTTCCTACTCTAAATAAATAAGGAATACATTATAAAAATCAAAGCAAACCTACATATCTTAGACATTTTTATGTCTACCAAACAAAAACAGACCCTTCCAGGGGACACGGCCTTATAGTAGGCACCTCCAGTGCCAGGTGGGAGGGTTTGCGTACTTTGTTGAAGTCGAGAGCTATGCCGGCAGTAGCACAGCTACTGGCAGGGTCACCCAAGCCAGATTGGTCTCGACTGAGGAGCCAAGGAGCCAGATGAAGTGTGTCCCACAACTTAGTGCAGGGAGGGCTCCATAGCCATAGTGAAGCCAGTTTCCCTAGAGGAGTAAACCTAGTACAAATCCTGGTCCTCCAGATTGAGGGTTGGACATGGGGCTAATAACCCCATACTAAAAAGAGAGAGAGAGAGAGAGAGAGAGAGAGAGAGAGAGAGAGAGAGAGAGAGAGAGAGAGAGAATATTGTGGAAATTCAACAGAATCCTCGGAAACTGGATGGAAACATGTATCACAACCCTGGCAAAGGAAACTGATAAAGGATCTGACAGTAGCATCATGGAATGTGAGGACAATGCTTTAGCTTGCAAAAGTGAAAGAAATAGCCAATAAAATTTTAAAATTTAAATATGATGTCGTAGGGCTACAGGAAATAAGGTGGCAAGGGAATGGGCAGATAGATAAACCTGAGCACTCATTGGTATATAGTGGACTAGAAGAAAGAACAGGCTAACTTGGAACAGAGTTCATAATAATTAGGGAAGTTAGGAAAAGCCTTCTGGAATTTGAACCCATAAATGAAAATATGTGCAGACTCAGACTAAGATGGAAATTTAGGAGTATATCAATAGTGAGTGAGTGCACATGCACCAACACAGGAAAAAGAGGATATAATTAAAGAACAGTTCTAGGAAGACTTGGAAAAAGTATGCTGCACAGTACCTAAATATGACCTGACACTAATAATAGGAGATTTTAATGCAAAAATAGGGAGGAATGAACATCCATAGAGTTTCTGGAAAATATTCATCACATGAAGAAAACAATGACAATGGAAACTTCGTATGCCAATTCGCAGCAAGGAATAATAGGATTATTAAAAGTACCTGCTTCCCGCACAAAAGGATCCATCTGGATACCTGGAATTCTGCAGTTAATGGAGTAGTCAATCAGATTGACCATATTTTAGTGATTGCACGCCACTCCACGTCATTTACAGATGTGCGGAGCTGCAGAGGAGCAAACTGTGACTCAGATCTCTTTGTGATAAAATCAGTCTTGAGAAAGAAACTGTCACTAACAAATGGCAACAGAATAGGAAAGATTATGAAATGGAATACAGAAAAACAAATACCAAGTAACACTAAGCAGAATGTTGAGCAATGCATATACCACAGTGTAGGAGTAGACAAAAGGTGGAACAGGATTGAAAAATCAATTAAAGATGCTGCAGAGGAAATAATAGGCATAAGAAGGAATAGAAGAAACCAGAAATGATTTGATGAAGATTGCAGGACAGCAATAGAGGAAAAGAACAGGGCAAGAACAGAATTGCTTCAGAGAGAAACCAGAAATAATATGGAACTATATAGAGAATTAAGGAGAAGAGCTAACAGACTATGCAAGAGAAAGAAAAGAGTGTGGAC
The DNA here is from genome assembly GCF_023864345.2 of Schistocerca serialis cubense. Classification (NCBI taxonomy): domain Eukaryota; kingdom Metazoa; phylum Arthropoda; class Insecta; order Orthoptera; family Acrididae; genus Schistocerca; species Schistocerca serialis. The sequence goes on from NC_064641.1 coordinate 862,495,105, forward strand.
TAAGAAAAAATTTCAGGAAGTAGAAGAGTTAAAGGAACAGAGTGAAATAGGAAAGTTCTAACATGCTGTACAAAATGAAGAATAGATTCCAGCCAAAAACAATGGCCTGTTCCAGTAAGGATGGGAAAATAAGGGAGGAAGAACAGATGGTGGGAAGAGGGGCAGAGCATTTCAAAGATACACTAAGCACCAGCCTAGATGAAGAAGACGCAGCCACACGGGAGGAAAGAGTGGAGCTGGAAGTAGACAGTGATACCAGTGAGGCAAGAAAGCCAACACTACAAGAGGTCTCTCAGACTGTGCACAAGTCAAAAAAGAGTCAAGCCCCTGGGGAAGACAGCATAATTGCTGAATTAAAAAAATTGGTGGTGAGGCTGTAATAAAGGAACTGCACACATTATTATCAGATATATGGGAAATAGAAATTATAGCAGGTAATTGGAAAATGGGAATAATAATAATCCCCGTTTATATGAAAGGGGACAGAACAGCATGTGAAAACTATAGAAGTATAACACTCCTAAGTACAGCTTATAAGATTTTCACAAGGATATTAAACAAAAGGATACAGAAGTGTGCAGAAGACATACTAGGGGACTATCAGTTTACTTTCAACCAGACAGAGGAACAACTGATCAAATATTTGTGATAAGACAAACGATGGAAAAGTTCTGTGAATATGATATAGATCTGCATTTCCTATTCATCGACTTCAAACAAGCCTTTGAGAGCCTAAATCAGTAAGAACTATACAGAGTCCTGGAAGAAGTTGGTGTATGTGCTAAAATCAGAATGACAATGACAGAGACAAGAGCAAAAGTAAAGGTCCTCAGCAGAACAAGTGAAAGCTTTGACTTTAATAAAGATGTGAAGGAAAGTGATAGTCTCTCCACTGTCCTATTCAATGTAGCCCTGCATAGTGCAGTTAAGAAAATCAACAAAAGAAGCACCATATTTATGAAAACAAGCCAGGTATGTGCATACGCTGATGACATTGCAATAGTAGGAAGAAATAATTTAGTGCTTCAAGAGTTTTTGCGTAAATTCTAGAACCACTCATCCTTTTACTGTCTTGAACACACAATATTTTAAATATAAGTGGGAGAGTGGAAGCGTATCTACTGTGCCACCTGTTTCACTGTGGAGGTTGGAAGTTTGTTATGAGAAGAATGTAAGAGTGGGGGTCCACTGATGACAACAAGTGTATGCCACTAGCACCACAAACATTGTGTGGAAGAACATGGAGTAATTATAGGCTATTCATTACTGTGTCAGTGAATGTGATTATTGTACAAAGACAAACGAATGATTGATTATAGAATTTTAGCTTACTTCATGTCTTAGCCCTGTACGAGGCAAGATGTATGTAATGTCCATAAATCACTTGGTTGTTAGACCAATGTTATTATAAATATGTTTAATAGACTCCAATGTTAGATGACTAAGTAGACTTGTAGAAGTTGTTGTCTGTCAAAGTTGAAAATGTATTATGATTGAACTGAAAGTATTCTATGCATGCCCAGTTATTTAAAGAAGAGAGAAAGAGTCTAATTCCTCTAACCAACGAAAATCTTTGGAGGAGCAGCTTTTGACATAGCTGAATATCCAGAGGAGAGGATCGGTTAGTCACATCACGTAAGTCAACAGATGAAAGTGAGGTGTGAATTGTGAATGCAATCCAGTTTCGCACCACTGCTCGTGTCATCAAAACTGTTAGAATGTGGTGACCTAAGTGACAGGACTCGAAGGAAACGGGAATTTTAAGATGGAAACAGGAAGAAGATATTTTGTGTTGCCCTAGGAACCAGGCATAACAAGATAAGAGAACTGTTTCGAGTAATTGGATTGAGTCCAAGGAACAAAATGGAAGAAAGTTGCAAATGCAACACAGTAAAAGAAATAAGAAAGTAATAACGTCAAAGGAATGAAGAGTAGATCAACATTTTAGACTAAGGAGAGTTACACCAAGAATACTTCGACTAAGAAGATTGGGTTTGGAGAGTACACAGCTCTCTCACACATCACAACAAACACCGACACATTAACCAGCAACTGACGTGAACGGCGGCAGTTGCTGCTCACCAGTGCCGACTCCACATCAGCTCGTCGATGCTGACGCTCAAACAATGTTCTACACTGCCGGCACCAGTGCTGTTCACCAGCACTGAATACACATCCACTCACCAACACAGCTAGAACTCTATGCCGGGTGAGCGTAAAACATTAATTATTTGAGTATAAAGGTGAAGGAACTGTAATATTTTAGTCATTATAAGTAGAGTATAATTTTTTTAATGCTCATGAGGTCTGAAACGTGTAAAGTTATGGATCTAGAACAGCAGCTAGCTTCAGAACCAACCACTGCTATTAAAGTGAGAAGGGAAATGTCAGACTGGACTGAGTTAGGAAATTTAATTAAAGCCCAAAATGCAGCTTTAAGAGAAGAGAGAGGCTCAGTACATTCTAGATTAGATTTAGTGAATACTCAGTTGAATGCTAAGTTGGGTAAACAGAAGGCAGATTCAACAACATTAAGTTAAAAGCTCGATGCACAGAGTGTTAATTTAAGTAGAGAAATAGACACAGTGAATACCCAATTAAATATTAAATTAGACGGTCAAAGTGAGGTTTTAAGTAACCAGAGTGAAACCTTGAACAGTCAGTCAACAAATACAGCTTTATTAAAGACATAATTTGACATTTTAAATAAGAAAATCGAAAATCTGAAGTTAGATTTAAAGAGTGAACTAACTAGTTCTTTAAATACTCACATAAATCAACTGTTTACTGACTTTGACCAGAGACAGAATGAAGCAATTTCAGAATTTGACAATGAAGCTAGAATTTGATATTGAAGACAAATATAATAATGTAGAATCTGAATTTAGTGAAAATTTAGGTTCATTTCAAAGTGTATGTAATGTTACATTTGATGCTGTAAAGCAAAGATTAAACCCTTTAAAGGAAAGTGTTGAGAAGTAGGACAAACTAATTCCTATGGTCCAGTTGCAAATCGCAGGCATTAACACTCGAGTTGATAATGTGGAAAGAAATTTTATAGAGAAACTAGCAACGTCAGACATAATAAATATCAGTAGTGTGGAGGAACAGGTAGAAGAGATGATACACAGAAAAGTTGCCGCAAGGGTGACCTCTGACAACGTGTCTCCAATTTTATCTTCCAAACTTAGTAATACCGAGAGAAATGTAGATGACTTGTGTGGAAAGGATTCAAACTTATCCAGGCTAGAGTAGAAAACAGAATAACTTTACCTGATGTTGTGTTACCTAGTAAAGTGGTGATTGTTTTGTCGTGGGGAGCCTTTCACACAAAATTTAATGAGAAGTACTGGTTTGCACTTGCTCAAGTAAAGTTAATGTCAGATCCATGGGATCTGGGCAGAATCAAATCTGTCTCCCAGGGACGTTAATGTTCTGAGTTAAGGGGTGGAGTGATGACCACCAGATCCCGATTTGTATCAGTGTTTCTTCAAAATTTGTTTTCCTACACCGAATTCTCTTCAAATCTTAAACTATTCTGTTATCTATTAATGAATTCTTAAACCATCCTATAATTTTAGCATATACAAAACTGGATATGTCAGAAAAATAATAGACTTAAGAGAATCATGGAAAAACAATGGTCTCTAAACATGGAATGAGACGAATAGAGTAAGTAATGGAAAAATAATATCATGATACTATTCAGTGTGGTATCAGGACGACATAAACTGGACAGAGTATTTTATGTGTGTATAAAATATAGTATAAACTGAATAACTATTTGATTGTAGTGTATAATTTTTTATTTGATATAGAATATTTTATACCTTTTATGAAATGTTATGTAAAGGGGAGGGTTTGTATTGGTTTTGGAAAATGGTGGGTACTGTAGATTAAATCATGATTTCCAGCGATAGACAAATTAGTGCTAACACAGAACATACACCACACCTTCCAAACAACTCTTGCAAACAAGTGTGACTGATTCTTCACCATTTGCCATTCCATAGGGGTTGCCTAAGATTTTTCTTCGGGGAGCTCAAGGGTGAAGGTGAGAATGTCCATTCTTGTAGGATACTATTAACACCATACCTCCTCTGGCTTCTCACTCAAGTACCAGCGATGTAGGGATCATGGGGAAGGGGGTGTAGGAAGGATTTCTTATCTTTGGGGCTATCTTCTTTCACTTCTTCAATCTTAGCAACCATTTCTACTTTTTCTTTTCTTACATCTCATTTGAGTACCTATCTATCTTTCCCTCTTTCCATATTCAACTACTTCTATCGCAGAAGTCCTTCTTAATGTCCAAACACAAACATGAAAACTACAGATTAGAAACCAGAAGTGATGTCAGAACCGCCAAGGGATGTAGGGGAATAAAGGTATTTGTACATCTGGGTAGATGCACACATTACATTGTTTTTTTGTTATATATATATAAGTGATGTTACTACATCATTCCCTTTTTTTCATCTCTTCTTATATATACGTACAGGTGTATAAAGAAAGGACAGCAATCAACTCGTGAACCTAGGGAGACAGGAGCAGGAGAGCTGGGGTAATAATTATAAAACAGTGATAAGCCAAATTGGAGTTAATTGTGATAACCGTTTGAGAAAAGTCAGGGTAGCAAATACTCTGCTGAGTTATAGAGTAGTGGGACTTGATCATTGTGTGTAGACATAGTATCTACTAAGAGTTGGTTAATACAGATAGACATGGCATCTACTATGAGTTGAACAATATGTGTAGGCATAGTATCTATTTATATGATAAAAGTGAGGAGTGGAAGAGAACTCAAGGGTATTAGATGGAGTATTAGAAAGTGGAGTTGAGGTGTAAAATAGGTGAGTAACTTTACGAGAGAATGTTTAATGATAGTGTACATTAAGATGTATACTAGAGCAATGAACCATGAGGCCTAGCCAGGAAGGATAAGGGGGGTCGCACCCAGCATTTATTGAATACAAAAGGCAGATAGGCAGACCTAAGAAAGGCTGACATATACTGTGGACAGGGGCACCAGGAAGGGGATTGACCTGTACCATAGGAGAATAGGAATCGAGAGGGGCATACCTACCAAAACAGGAGGAGGGGGTGCACTAATAGGGTCAACCCATAGGTGAGGTATAGGTACTGTTCCTAAAGGGGAAAAGGACAGTATCATGACAGAAGTCACACGTTTTATAGGAGTTAGTCCAATAAGTCTATTACATTTTATGTTTACAAGTGAAAAAAAAAAAGAAAAAAAATAATCTTTTATTTTACCCTGAGTTCCTGGTAGTACGGAAAGAAGGAACAAACAGTAGATGACTCATGGGTCATGCACACCTGGAAAAAGAGCAGAAAACAGAACAATTTGAGTCCTCTCGATTTTAAATATTGAAAGAACTAATTCCAACATGGATTGAAAGGTTCACATTTTATAATTGTAGTAAAATGTTAAAAAGGAATGACTAGGGAATAAGAACAAGAATATTGACGAATATTAATAGAAGAAGATGTATTGTTGAGAAATGAAGTGTTATCCTATGTGATATTAACGTACATGGTGATTATGTATAAAATATCGCATGTTCGAGCTGAGGGAGGGATATGTAGTACTTTGAGAATTGGCATGTAAATTCTAGAGCCACTCGTCCAGCTACCGTCTCGAACACATGATATTTTAAATATAAGTGGGAGAGTGGAAGTGTATCTCCTGCACCACCTGTTTCTGTGTGCAGGTTGGAAGTTTGTCATGAGAAGAAGTTTGTCATGAGAAGACTGTATGAGTGGCGGTCCACTGATGACAACAAGTGTTTGCCACTAGCGCCACAGACGCTGTGTGAAAGAACCTGGAGTAATTATAGGCTATTCTTTGCTGTGTTAGTGAATGTGATTATTGTAAAAAGACAAACAAACAATTGATTATAAACTTTTAACTTACGTCATGTTTTAGCCCTGAACGAGGCAAGATGTTTGTGATGGCCATAAATCATTTGGTTGTTAGTCCAGTGTCGTTATAAATATGTTTAATAGAGTCTGATGTTTGATGATTAAGTTGACTTGCAGAAGTTATTGTCTGTGAAGCTGAAAATATATATCATGATTGAACTGAGAGTATTCTGATGAGAGTGAGGTGTGAATTGTGAATGCAATCCAGTTTCGCACCGCTTCTTGTGTCGTCAAAACCATTAGAATATCAATACATTCCAAGAAACATACCAGGCAGTGGAAACAGAAGCCTTAAAAATTGGCCTTGTAGTACATGAAAACAAAACAAAATATATGATAATGTCACAATCTGAGTCCAGAAGAACCCCTAAAAACCTAAACATCAGTGGGAAATGCTTCAAAGGAGTGTCCTCTTTTAATTACTTGGGAGCCCTAATAACAAATAACAGTATTGGAAAGGCTATAAGGGAAAGAATACAAGCAGGAAACAGAGCTTACTTTGCAAATATGCAGCTTTTCAGAAACATCCCTGTTACAAGAAAAACGAAAGTGCTAATATATAACTCCCTAGTCCGCCCAGTTATCACATATGGGTCCGATGTATGGACGTTGACAGAACATGATAAAAATGTGAGCGCGGAAAATACTACGCAAAATCTAAGGGCCAATAAAGGAGGAAGAAGGCTGAAGAATACGCTACAATGCTGAATTATAAGAGTTAATACAGAGTAGGGACAAAGTAAAATTTGTGAAATCACAGTGAATATGATGCCTAGAACACCTGGAGAGAATGGCAGAGGATAGAATTCCAAAGAAAATGATGAAACGTGTGATCCATTTAGCTAGGTGAAAAGGGAGACGTAGAAGAAGATGGATTGACAATGTAATAATGGGTCTCACCAGTATGGGAGTCCTGGGGTGTAAAAGAGCAACAAATAACCAAGAAGTGTGGAGGAAGATCGTTGAAGAAGCCAAGGCTCACCGGGGGCTGTAGCGCTACTGAAGAAGAAGAAGAAGAAGAAGTAGAAGAAACAAAAACAGAGCTGTTTTCTTTTCAGGTGCTACTTTCTAACTTAATGTTAAACTCTCCCAATATTCCTGTACACAATTTTTTTTCCCCCAAATTATACTCAAACAACCATTTCCACATTAACAAGCAAATCACTCTCCTCCTCCTCGTACCTTAACATGAATGAGCATAAAAGTCCAGAAACTGCGTTCAGTGTGCTGGGTCAGGCTTCATTCACTTAATAAACCAAATAGACCCTCTAAATAGAAAAAGAAACTGTGCTTTGAGTCTTTACAATAGTTATAATGATAGTCTTCTAAATTTCGTGGCCAGCTTCACCACTGGCGATGTAGCTGGCACGCGGCAGACACTGGTCGATGGTCCAGGTTAATGCTGGCTCTTGTTGCCCCAGATCCCTCAAGCAGCAGCAGCATAGACAACAATAAACATACATTTTATGATGATGTAAAAGTGTCCTTTGCAGAAAAAAATCAATCAGTCGGTGGCTTAACATTCTTATGGGTGGAAATGTGCAAAATAATTAAGGAAAAAGCCATTAAGATCAACAGAACACAGTGGTATCTCTCAGCCATGTGCTTGCGACTTGGGTCCAAATGCAACACCTTTCATATAAGGTGTCTTCTCATACTGTTGGTAGGCAGTTGGATTGTAGATTCAGCTCCCATGTTTTAGGCTGTCAGTTATATCAAGGCCTAGGTAGCTGCTGTAAAGGAGTGGCTGCATATAGTCAGGAAATGGAAATTGCTGATTGGCATTGGCTCATTTACAGCAATCACCATTCAGTATGGCCAGTATGTTCAGATACACCAAAGGATTGACTATTACAGTATTTCTAGAGTCATGCAGTGTTACAGGTGTTAGTTTTCCAGCACTTGTGCTGACCGGGAGGGGGCGGCTGTGACCAGTTGGTGTGTTACGGATTTATATCATGTTCACAATAGAGGATGGGGTGAAGCATGATCTCGGGCAACTGACTGCCGGCAGCACTGTTGACAGTTTTAAACTATGAAGTGCAATTGAAGCAGCTGTGCCAAGCCCTCTACAACTGTCAGGAATCTCCTTTTGCCGACTCTACTGTAGTATGGTATTAATCCTGGTACTTCAACACCTCAGTGATAATTACATGGCTTAGAACTGTTGGGTTCAGCTCTACTTTTTGGCTGACTGACTTTCATTTGATATGTCTGTAGTGACTGAAGTAGTGACTGAGTGAATGACGCTTGTACTGACTCTTTCAGACTTTATTAGGAGTGCACCACTGACATCACTGTTATAAATGGACAGGATAGAAATAAATACCGTAATTTGGAGCTCTAAACCTTGACATAAAATAGAGTTGATTACAGGGCACTACTCAATAACACTCTGCGTAACACTCTGCAACAGAACGTTGGCAAGGAGCATTCATTACCATTAAATTAACAGAAAACAAAGAATAAGCAGAACACACAGAAAACGCACACAAGCATAAAAAACATAGCACTCCTGGTGGCTGGGTACTGAACTGCTCAGACAGCTGATTCACTTGCTAAGAACACTGCACTGCAGTGTACACTACACAACAGTGAACTTCACATTAGTGTGTGGTGCCTGACATGTAGGCTATTAAATCAGCCCCCGGATGGAAGCAGTTTTGGCATCGACAAACTAAATCCTACGGCCAGAATGAATTGTCCACGTCGCAGTTGAACTGTGCCCCGGTCCACATCGTCGTTGGAACTGTGCCCCGGGAGGTGGACGCTACAGTGGTGGCTCTTATGACATAGCATCTAAATCCGAGGTGGGGGAGGGGGGGGGGGGGCGCCTTTGTTGAGCTGCTATCGGTGGCGTGTCATGAAAGACATATGCTAGTTTAGCATTGTTCAATGTGACAATTGTACCCTTACCATTCACCAGAATATCCATTGTTTGTGTATGTCATTGGAGAACTTTATATGGGGCTTGCAGTGCCTTCCATGCGGAGCATAACATGTGTACAATGCTCAAGATCTTGGTACACAACAGATGGCGGTGTGCCATGCTGCGAAGCTGTCAGAGGATGGGTCCTGGAAATGTGCTGTCTCAAGTGATGCAAAAAATCCGACTGATCTTGAGCAGCTATCTCGATCGTGTCTGTGTCAACAAAATCACCAGGCAGTCGTTGTGTCTCACCATAAACCAATTCTGCCACAGATGAACCGGTGTTTGACTTGATTTGATCATCCCATAGCTTGTCAGGTGGTAGCTAGTAGTCTTACGGTGGGTTTAACCACAAAACTTGACCAGCTGAGCAAACAGATCTGATTCAGACTGATGACTGCAGTCCATTGAGATATGCAGCAGATGTCTAAATATCGCCAACCATGTTAGAGCAAAGGTGGAAGCTACTGTCTCATCTGTGATGTTATGAACTGGTACTGCTTCAGGCCAATGGGTATAATGGTCAGTCATTGTTAATAAGCATCCCTACTTGTTTGATTGGGGAAGTGGTCCAACAATGTCCAAATGTACATGGGGGAAGCGCGTGGGGGTATCTGGTAAGTCGCCAGTCGGGACTTGGACATAGCGGGTAATCTTGCAGGATTGACACTTGAGACAAGATCTGACTCATTCCTGGCAGTCTTTCTGCATGCCCGGCCACGCAAAATCCTGAGACATGAGACAAAAGGTGGGACGCACCCCAGGATGGCACAACTCATGGACAGTGCTAAAAGCTTGCCTTCTGAGTACTGGCAGTTGGAAAAGACAAGGTCAACCATACAAGACCTCACTGTACAGATGTGTTTCTTCTCCTGGTACATCACTGAGCTGCAACTTCAGTCCTGATGCGGGTTTATCGATGTACATGCTGTGCTTGTTGTCTGCCTTTTGCACATGTGCAAGTGTGAAAAAATCTAGTTTACTTGACACTGTTGACCCATGATAGAAAGTCTACAAAATCATTGTTAATTTCGAATATGTGCCTAATGTGTGTTGTGAACTTGGCCACAAATTCGAGATGATTAAATTGCCTGGGTGAGCAGTTGGCACTCTTTCGCCTGCATGCAAATATCAAGGACTTGGGGTTCATATAGATAGTAAAGACTTAAGCTTCAACATGCAGATGAGAATATGTAAGTGCCTGGTAACAGCCAGGACCTCACAGTTATATGTCAACGAACCTGCATCAGCATGGAGGTCACCACTCGTTGGGTTCAGCTCTGAGTTATGGCTAAGTGATTTTCACTTGATGTGTTTGTAGTGACTAAGTGAACGACACTTGCACTGACTCTTTGAAACTCTGTTAGGAATGCATGCCTGACATCAGCCTTATATGTGGACAGAAAAGAAATTTTGAGTTACTTTTATAGTAGTTCAGGATTAGCATTACATCCATTATTTCTCACTTCCATTTCTGTTAGTTTGGTGTGCTTTTGTAGTTATTGACTTTAATCTTGCAATCTTCTCAACAAATGTAGTTTGATTTCCGCTACTGGGTGCGCAACTTTTTCTCTCCATAGCTGTATCTTAGGTCCATATCATTCAACCACTTTGTTTATAACGTTTTTTGTTGCAGTGGCAACTGAGATCAGAATTAAAGTACCTGTCAGGTACATCCAAAACTTTTAATATTTCTTCTTTTAGACAAGTTGCTTGTCCTTTTTAATATTTGAGTAATATGAGAAGTTATGCTAGTGACTTTGAAATAGGATTTAATTTGTTTCAAGAACATAAATGTCATTTGTAAATATGTGAGAAGAGGCTTTGGGAAAAAGTCAAATTAAGGAAACAATGTTTAGAATTCAGGTAAGTTCAAGAGAAAATCCAAATAAATATCAGTGTTCTTTGAACATTCACTGTTCGTGTACATGCCACATCTAGATAACTGTTTTACACACGCTCTTTATGATCAACATGTTAAAGGTGAGAAAATCAGTGATATTAACCCTGTACTATCTGATCATCATAATTCGTGAAAAAATTAGAGATTTCTCAAAAAAATTATAGATGTCTCAATAAATGAAAACCTAAGTGGGCATGATTGAAAAATAGTGAAGGCAAGATTATTGAGAGGAAAATGGATTAAGTGAAAGTATTTCTTTTTCTGTTTTGATGAACTTAATAATAATAATAATAACAATAACAATAACAAGCCCCGTGGAGGCCCGGGAAAAGAATAGGCCTCCGGTATGTTCTGCCAGTCGTAAAAGGCGACGAAAGGAACAAACCACTAATAGGGCTAACCCCCCTTTTAGTGTGATTAGTTGGTTCAGGACAGAACTAAAGAAGCCTCGGACAAGCGCCGTCATGGTCGGGGACGACGCTTGAACCCTATGCCCGCCCACAATGGTAACAACACTGCTAGCCAACTGGAAAATGATTTAAATCCAAATAGAGGTGTTTTGCAGGATATGCTTCCTGCAACCACCCTAGAAGGAAAACAAAGACAGAGGATGAGATGGTCAGATGAAGTTAATCGACACCTCATGTTCTGTTATTACCAAGCAACAAACCTAGGAACTAACACAACTGGATACAGATCACAAGTATACACAACATTTATTACCAGATACCCAGAATTAAAATTTTTAACAGAACAACGACTAGCTGATCAGATCCGTGTAATAATAAAAAATAACAGGATACCCCAGTCAGAATTAGAAAACATCAAACAACAAGTACAACAAATACTGGAACAAAATAATGTGCAATCAGAAGAAGAAGAAAATACAGTAATGGACTCAAACATCCCAGAGCAAACAAACAAAGAACAACACGCACCAATTAAACAATCAGAGGAAAACGAAATCTTAAGACAGCCACCAGAACAAGCACAAATAGAACACGAAGTGACACAGATGTTAGATATAGAAGAAAAATTTCAGCTAACATATATAGAATACAAAGACACATATACAGACATTAGACCATTCTTGCATAGACCACCAAATAACCCACAAGTCGAAACAACTATAAAAACTATCAACACAATCATACACAACAAAATAAATGAAAACACAACTATGGAAGAGTTACAACTACTGGTTTATATAGGAGCACTCAGTACACTAAATATACACACTAGGCAGAGATCAGAACCAACCAACACACAGAAGAAACCCACAAAACCAGCATGGCAACACAGGCTACAGATCAAAATAGAAAAACTGAGAAAAGACATCGGACAGCTAACACAATTTATAAGAAATGAAATCTCGGAAAAAAAAACGAAAAAGGTAAGGTAAAATCTCACAACAAGAAGCGACAGAGCAATTAGACGAAAAGAAGCAGAAATTACAAGCATTAGCCAAACGACTCAGAAGATACAAAAAAAGTGAAAATAGAAGGAAACAAAACCAAACATTCAACACAAACCAAAAGAAATTTTACCAGACAATAGATAACACACACATTAAAATAAACAATCCACCAAACATAACAGACATGAAACACTTCTGGAGCAACATATGGTCAAACCCGGTACAACATAACAGGCATACACGGTGGATACAAGCAGAAACAGACACATACAAGATGATACCACAAATGCCTGAAGTGATAATTTTGCAACATGAAGTCACCCAAGCAATTAATTCTACTCACAATTGGAAAGCCCCTGGAAATGATAAAATAGCAAATTTCTGGTTAAAGAAGTTCACCTCAACACATTCACATCTAACTAAATTATTTAACAGTTACATTGCAGACCCATACACATTCCCTGATACACTTACATACGGAATAACATATATGAAACCTAAAGATCAAGCAGACACAGCGAACCCAGCTAAATATCGCCCCATAAATGCCTACCAACAATATACAAAATATTAACTTCAGTCATTAAACAGAAATTAATGACACATACAACACAGAACAAAATTATAAATGAAGAACAAAAAGGCTGTTGCAAAGGAGCACGAGGATGTAAAGAGCAACTGATAATAGATGCAGAGGTGACATATCAAGCTAAAACTAAACAAAGGTCGCTACACTACGCATACATTGATTACCAAAAAGCTTTTGATAGTGTACCCCACTCATGGTTACTACAAATATTGGAAATATACAAAGTAGATCCTAAATTAATACAGTTCCTAAACATAGTAATGAAAAATTGGAAAACCACACTTAATATCCAAACAAATTCAAATATCACATCACAGCCAATACAGATTAAGCGTGGAATATACCAAGGAGACTCATTAAGTCCTTTCTGGTTCTGCCTTGCTCTGAACCCACTATCCAACATGCTAAATAATACAAATTATGGATACAACATTACTGGAACATACCCACACAAAATCACACATTTGCTATACATGGATGATCTAAAACTACTGGCAGCAACAAATCAACAACTCAACCAATTACTAAAGATAAAAGAAGGATTCAGCAATGATATAAGTATGGCTTTTGGAACAGACAAATGTAAGAAAAATAGCATAGTCAAGGGAAAACACACTAAACAAGAAGATTACATATTGGATAACCACAGCGACTGCATAGAAGCGATGGAAAAAACAGATGCCTATAAATATCTAGGATACAGACAAAAAATAGGAATAGATAATACAAATATTAAAGAAGAACTAAAAGAAAAATATAGACAAAGACTAACAAAAATACTGAAAACAGAATTGACAGCAAGAAACAAGACAAAAGCTATAAATACTTATGCTATACCAATATTGACCTACTGATTTGGAGTAGTGAAATGGAGTAACACAGACCTAGAAGCACTCAATACATTTACACGTTCACAATGCCACAAATATAGAATACATCACATACATTCAGCAACAGAAAGATTCACACTAAGCAGAAAGGAAGGAGGAAGGGGATTCATCGACATAAAAAACCTACATTATGGACAGGTAGACAATTTAAGAAAATTCTTTCTAGAACGAGCAGAAACTAACAAAATACACAAAGCAATCACTCATATAAATACATCGGCTACACCACTGCAATTTCATAACCACTTCTACAACCCTTTAGATCACATAACATCAACAGATACGAAGAAAGTAAATTGGAAAAAGAAAACACTACATGGCAAGCACCCGTATCATCTAACACAGCCACACATCGATCAAGACGCATCCAACACATGGCTAAGAAAAGGCAATATATACAGTGAGACAGAAGGATTCATGATTGCAATACAGGATCAAACAATAAACACCAGATATTACAGCAAGCATATTATTAAAGATCCCAATACCATAACAGATAAATGCAGACTTTGCAAACAACAAATAGAAACAGTAGATCACATCACAAGTGGATGTACAGCACTAGCAAATACAGAATACCCCAGAAGACATGACAATGTAGCAAAAATAATACATCAACAACTTGCCATAAAACATAAACTAATAAAACAACACGTTCCCACATACAAGTATGCACCACAAAATGTACTGGAGAATGATGAATACAAATTATACTGGAACAGAACCATTATAACAGATAAAACAACACCACATAACAAACCTGACATCATACTCACCAATAAGAACAAGAAATTAACACAACTAATCGAAATATCCATACCCAATACAACAAATATACAGAAGAAAACAGGGGAAAAAATTGAAAAATACATACAACTGTCTGAGGAAGTCAAGGACATGTGGCATCAGGATAAAGTTGACATTATACCGATTATACTATCAACTACAGGAGTCATACCACACAATATCCACCAGTACATCAACGCAATACAGCTACATCCAAACGTTTATATACAACTACAGAAATCCGTAATTATTGATGCGTGTTCAATAACCTGAAAGTTCCTAAATACAGTGTAACATATACCGTACAGTTAAAAGGAAGTCACGCTTGATGAAGGCCCGCGTCACTTTCCATTTTTAACCAGACCTAAGGTCTGAGAAAAATAGAAACAATAATAATAAAACCAGTGCTATTAACCGTGTATGGTTTGGGCAACACAACTTGTGACAGATCAGAAGAGAGGTGAAGTCGGGAGGGAATATTATGATTTAACATCCTGCCGACAATGTGGTCTTTAGAGACTGAGCTCAAGCTTCAGGTGGAGTGATGTAATCAGCTGTGTCCTTTTCAAGAGGTCTGTGCTGACATTTCCATTAAGCAAGAATCCAAGTCCAGTGTATTACCAATGCACCACATCCTCAGTTGAAAATGCGTTTGAAAAATAGGGAATACAAAGGATGTTGAAGTGGGAAGGACCACACAGGTCAAAGAATTTTCATTCATTTAGTAAGAAAAGTTCTGGCAGCATGAAAATTATTTAGTAGTAAAGGAGACTACTCGCCATTGAGAGGTCTCCTGTACTCCTAAATTATTTTCAAGAATTTCCACTTTGTATTTGAATGTTTCAGTATCCTCATAGTCTTTGAAGGCATTGTTCAAGTAAATAGTTATTTTGTATAGTTTTTTAATTGGTACAATATGATGTCCCTCATTGCCTGTATTCAACTAGTTAAAATTTTCTTCACCTATGTATTTAAGTAGGTGAAAATATTTACTGTCCCACAGTTCTTTGAAATTTATTTGCCGGTCATGATTCGATTGTGACAGTCTCAAAATACTCTCTTTTAAAATCCTTTCTGTTGAAACATTGTTACAATGCTTGACACAGTAACTGAAAATAAATGCCTCTGATCCATTAATCCCCCATCCTACTCCTTGTGCACATCGACATATTGCAGGTAATGAAGTTAGTAAAAGTTCGTATGTTTCCTAGTTTGTTGTTAAAGGCTGACTGCACATTGATTCCAAAGCCATCCTGATCTGAAAACAGTTTGATATAACAGGATATTTTAGTTTCTGTTTTGCGTGACATCTTCAACATATATGCCCTCTTCCAGTCATTTAGAATTAGTTGATACATTTCCACATTATATCATTACATTTTTTAAAGATGTGTGGTCGTGAGAAAAGCAAGTATAGCATGATTTAAAATTTATTTCTCCATCAAATATAAAATATTCATGTGAAAACTTTATTTTTTCCTCTGTTTACAGCGTGAACAAGCTTATGCTGAAGCTAGATTACGAATCCTTGGTGAAGCTCGAAGTCCTGAGGAACAACACCTGCCCTCAACTGACGATAGGTTGGTGCCATACTTTTTGCTAGTGATAGTAACACAAACATAATTTCAAATTGCTCAGTGGGAATGTGGAATAGGAATAGAAAATCTTTTAATAAGTAGTGGTTGTGGGAGCATATTTGAATGTCAACAAACTAAAAACATTAAGATTATATCTGTAAATATTTACTTATGATATACTGTTTTGAATAAAGAAGAGTAGCTGGGTTGTAAATCCAATAAGATGATGTATTTATTATTGTACTTCTACCAATATATTAAGACAAGTTTGCATAATTCATGTTAATTTTCAAATTTTTGCTTTTTTGTTAAATGAATGCACTTTATTTAATAATATAATAATTATTGTAGAATGAAACATTTGTTAGTGAATGAGTTTAAGACAAATGAGTGATGCAATAAGAATCATACAAAAAGTATGACGTTAAATTTTGTACACAACCCCAAATTTCAGCAATATTAGGATGTATGGGTAATCAGCTGTCACTACACAAATAACTTTACTGACTGGTGCTTTATCTTCATGTAATATCAGAGTATAGTGGGTTATAATCGAAGAAATTTCAGAGAAATATCCTCATAAGTGGTTTCAGATTTTTACTATTAGTTTGTGATGATGCCTTGATAATACTCTAGATCACATAATAGACTGCCTGTTCTTAAGGTGAATGAGGCAACTGCATAAATAGTTTTGTCATTGGACAACAAATATTGCAAATGGCACTATGATGCCCATTGACTTAGACACATCATGGAATTAGCAAGGCTGTTCATCGGTGAAATGTTATAAGCAAGGTTTGTCGCCAATTAGCAGCATTTGGCTGGAGCACAACTCATCAAATACATTCATCCCACAGTCAACTGTACCTGAAGATCATCTCTAATTTATATGTTTAGCAATTTTTGCTGAGTTTCCAATCAATGAATGCAAATTAGCTACTGTGATATGCTACAAATTCAGTTGATTTGTATTGCAGGAATACTTCTTACAATTATAAATAGAATAAATATGAAATCATTAGAACTAATGCTTATAAAATAAACATTTCTTGTGAGCTATTATTTGGATATTGTGTGTATCGCAGTAAAAGCTTTTTACTTGAGTCCGTGTAGCTAATTTGATATCGATTTATGAGGGCAGAAAAAGCTTCCCACTAGAAAGCTTTTTAATTCTTCTCAACTTCTTTAAATTTAATAAAGTAGCGTCCTTTCAGTTATTGAACATGTTCTACAAACTCAGCTCAAAGCAAATACTAGTTAACTGTCACAAGTGGATTGCTTTAGAGCTTGAAACTCATTTTCAGAATTCAATCACAGCTGTCTGTAAGTCACTGGCACTCGTGGTTTCACACTTTGTTCTTAGAGAGTTGTTAATAGCTTGCAAATAATCCAGTAGTGGTTCTCTCTGATTTCTGCTTATCAGTTGCTAGCAATACTACAAGAAAGTTTGTTAGGCTGTGAGCTCCACTGCTAGTATCAGATTTCTGCATCCGACTGACATTGAAATGACATGTACAACAAAATACACACATTTCGATGTTTCAGATTCAAAATTTGACTTATAAGTAACAGGTATAGAAGACGTGATTTGAGTCCGGCTCGTGTAGTACATAAAATTTGAGTACTAGTTGGTATCACGTCATGACACTGGGGATATAATCTTACTGTATGCAAAATGTATGTATGGGTATTAGGCGCATTATAATGACTGAATATTTTATTCATTGAGATGGTAAATAAGTTAAAGAAGTAATTTTTGCTTCCATTGTAGACATTTTTGTAGGCCTTCTTAACAACCACCACATTTTGCATCTGATTACAGTTAGTTGTAAATGGATGTCATTTCGTTTACACAGTGAACAACTAAATCATGAATGCTGTTAAAAAAAAAAAAAAAAAATGCCATCAGGACATTTACTACTGTCACAAATTACAAACAGTTTTCTGAAAAGAATACATTTACAGTGAACATGCATTTTTTAAATTACAATTTAAATGTACTCAAAATACAGTTTGTTCTTTAAATTAAACTGTATTTTAAAATGGAATTGCTTTCCCTTTCTCACATCTCATCCTGTGAGCCATGATGAAGGGCCCCCCCAGGGGGTCCACAACTCTTTTGTGGACACGTGTGTAGCGAGCACGGGACCCCGAGCTAATGTGGCCTTCCTTCCTTTCCGGGCTGCATACCTTCCCTTCCCTTTCCGCATCCCTCCCTGTCCCCCATCTTCGCCCCCCCCCCCCCCTCACCTCTGGCTCTTTCCTTCCCTTTCTCCCCCTCTGGGAGTATGATTTGTGCCTACGTCCGGAGACGGACGCTCGAAACTTTTCCAACTTACTTGCTTTCTACACTTACAAGTCCTCGTCCTTCCTCTGTCCTTCTCTTTTCCTTCCCTCTTCTCCTTGCCCTTTTCTCCGCTGCGGCGTTTGAGACCCCCTCTTCTTTCCTTTCCCTTTCTCTTTTTTCCTCCCTGTGCGTGTCTGAAGGCCGACCCACGCACTTCCATGCGTAGCCGGTGACGGGGTAACGCGTAATTCCCCGCCCCGGGTAGACAGGTAGGACACGTACATACCCCCTGGTAACGGCCAGGCCCAGGGAGGGGTGATTACCCGAGCTGATACCTTCCGAAAGTGCCGATTGGTCCCTCCGTCCGTTTGTCGGGAGGTGTGACCTGAGGTGTGAACAATCACCTAAGGCGGGTGTGCCCTCGGTGAGGGCCCCCACAAGGGAGGAGCGCGCCATCGAAGACGCCGGTAATCATGGGGGATTCTTCCGCAATGGTTTCCTCACCTTCCACTATGTCTGCTCACAAACGTAAGTTCACTGAGTCTCAGCCACAGACGGTTCTTCCATCGTTGCCACAGTTCCTTGTTGTTTCTCGGTCTGACGAAGGTCACGACTTTTCCACGGTCAACCCTTTCATTATTCAGAAAGGTGTCGACGCAATTGCGGGTCCTGTAAAGTCTTGTTCCAGATTACGGAATGGTACCCTGTTGTTAGAAACACACAGTGCCCTCCAGGCTCAAAAATTGCTGCGTACTTCTCTGCTCCACACCTTCCCTGTCCGGGTGGAACCGCACCGTACCTTAAATTCCTCGCGTGGAGTCGTTTATACACGCTCCCTCGATGGATTGTCTGACGAAGAAATTCAGCACTACCTGTCTGACCAGGGCGTCACCGCTGTTCATCGGGTTATGAAAAGGGTTGACTCGAACATCATTCCAACCCGCACTGTCTTCTTGACATTTGACAAAGTTCAACTCCCATCAAAAATCAAAAGCAGGCTATGAGATAATTTCCGTTCGCCCTTATGTCCCAAACCCTACGCGTTGCTATCGATGTCAGCGGTTCAATCACACCAGCCAGTCCTGTTCCAATCCGGCCAAATGTGTTACGTGTGGCAAGGATGCCCATGAGGGTGCTTGTCCACCTCCATCCCCTCACTGCATCAACTGTATGGGTGACCACGCTGCTTCGTCTCGAGATTGCCCCGTTTTTAAGGACGAAAAGCTGATCCAGGAAATAAGAGTGAAGGAAAAGGTATCGACCTTTGCTGCTCGAAAGTTACTCGCCAGTCGACAGCCCACCGTGCCTCAGAAAGGAAAATACAGCACTGTCCTTGCTTCTCCTCGGCCAACAAAGGAGGCGGCCACGCAGACTTGCGACCTCACATTTAGTACCACGGTCGTCAGATCGGCCAGCGCAAAGATCGCCCGTTCAACCTCACCACTTTCGCCTGCCCACTCTATGGCTCACCCTTCATCGGGTTCTGCTAAATCTCGAGCCCAAAAGTCAGACGCCAAGTCTTCGAAAAAAGAGCATTCTCGTGAAGAGTTTTTACGTACTGCAACTTCACAACCATCGGTTCCTCCTTCATCTAAACATCATACCTCCAAGAAGGCTACGAAGAAACACAGTTCCTCTCCTTCTCCGCCAAGGCGTGTCCCATCTACAGCACCACCTGGCGGAAATCGCCCTCGGCCATCTTCTGTGTCGCCGAGGCGCACTGCTGGTGGCCGGTCAACTGGCCGATCGTTGGTGGCAGGAGCTGCTCCTGACCAACCTATGGATCAGGATCTTCTGCCTTCGACTGAATGCCATTCCATGCTGTCGGTCGCAAGCTCTGAGCAGTCGTTGAGTTGACAGCACCCTTGGTCACGTTTCTCCATTTTCTGTTCACCCTATGTCCATTATCCA
This sequence comes from Schistocerca serialis cubense, assembly GCF_023864345.2. Taxonomy (NCBI): domain Eukaryota; kingdom Metazoa; phylum Arthropoda; class Insecta; order Orthoptera; family Acrididae; genus Schistocerca; species Schistocerca serialis. The sequence goes on from NC_064641.1 coordinate 862,515,334, forward strand.
CTGGAATATCCGCGGCATTCGCGCCAATCGGGATGAATTGTCGATCCTCTTACGATCCTACTCGCTGGTCATCTTCTGTCTTCAGGAAACAAAGCTGCGTCCCCATGACCGCTTTGTTCTCCCTCATTTTCAGTCCGTCCGATATGACCTCCCCTCTGTTGAAGGCACTCCAGCCCATGGAGGACTCATGATTCTGCTCCATGATACTCTCCATTATCACCCAATCCCCTTAAACACTTCCTTTCAAGCTGTCGCCGTCCGTCTTTCCCTTTCTGGATACACGTTCTCTCTTTGTACGGTATACATTCCATCGTCTACACCACTGGCACGAGCTGATCTCCTTCATCTTCTTGATCAGCTTCCACCCCCCTATTTGCTGGTTGGGGACTTCAATGCCCACCACCCGCTTTGGGGATCTCCACATCCTTGTCCACGTGGCTCACTATTGCTAGACGTCTTCCACCAAGCGGATCTAGTCTGCCTCAACACTGGGGTCCCCACATTTTTGTCTGCCTCCACGGCAAATTTATCTCATTTGGACCTTGCGGTCGGTACTGTTCCGCTAGCTCGGCGCTTCGAATGGTTCGCCCTTGATGATACACACTCGAGTGACCACTTTCCATGTGTTCTTCGACTGCAGCCTCAACTGCCATATATGCGCTCGCGACGCTGGAAGTTTGCCCAAGCCGATTGGACACTTTTTTCGTCTCTAGCGACATTCGATGACCGTCGCTTTCCCAGCGTCGACGATGAGGTCACACATTTTACCGACGTTATTCTCACAGCTGCGGAACGTTCAATACCACGCACCTCCGAATTGCCCCGGCGCCCCCCAGTTCCTTGGTGGAACGAGGCATGCCGTGACGCAATACGTGAGCGGCGACGTGCTCTTCGCATTTTCCGTCACCATCCAACTTTGGCCAACTGTATCCGATATAAGCAGCTCCGTGCGCGATGCCGTCGCGTCATCCGCGATAGCAAGAAGGCAAGCTGGAAATTCTTTATTAGCTCATTTAACACCTTCACTCCCTCCTCGGAAGTTTGGAGTCGGCTTCGACGGTTCTCAGGCGCGCCTAGTTTCTCCCCGGTCTCTGGGCTCACTGTCGCGCATGATACCTTAGTGGACCCCGTCGCAATTTCTAACTCATTGGGTCAGCTTTTTGCTGAGATTTCGAGCTCTTCAAATTACCCGCCAGCGTTTCTCCCGAAGAAACGTGCAGCGGAAGTGCGACATCTTGCTTTCTCCTCTCAAAATCGCGAAAGCTACAATACTGTTTTCTCCATGCGCGAACTCCAACATGCACTCTCTTCTTCTCGCTCCTCCGCCCCAGGACCGGATGGTATCCATGTCCAAATGTTGCTGCATTTATCAACCTATAGCCTGCGTTATCTCCTTCGCCTTTATAATCAAATTTGGACCGACAGTACCTTTCCCAGGCGATGGCGGGAAGCTATTGTCGTTCCCGTTCCGAAACCTGGAAAGGACAAACATCTCCCCTCTAGCTATCGCCCCATTTCTCTTACGAGTAGTGTCTGTAAGGTTTTGGAGCGTATGGTGAATTACCGTTTAGCTTGGTGGCTGGAATCCCGCAGTCTTTTAACACCAGCCCAATGCGGATTCCGACGGCATCGTTCTGCCGTTGACCATCTTGTTGCTCTCTCCACTTGTATCATGAACAATTTTCTCCGGAAACGCCAAACGGTAGCAATATTTTTTGATCTGGAGAGAGCATACGATACCTGTTGGAGGACAGGCATCCTCCACACACTGTTCTCTTGGGGCTTTCGAGGCCGGCTGCCCCTTTTTCTTCGCGAATTTATGGCAGAGCGCACATTTAGGGTGCGGGTGAACACTACTCTCTCCCGTACTTTCTCCCAAGAAAACGGGGTACCCCAGGGCTCCGTGCTAAGTGTTGTACTTTTTGCCATCGCCATAAATCCAATTATGGATTGCCTCCTTCCTGATGTCTCGGGCTCCCTCTTTGTGGACGATTTTGCGATCTACTACAGCTCTCAACGGACAAGCCTTATTGAACGACGTCTTCAAGGATGTCTCGATCGCCTCCACTCATGGAGCATCGAAACCGGCTTCCGTTTCTCACCCAGTAAGACCGTTTGTGTTAATTTTTGGCGACGTAAGGAGTTTCTTTCGCCCTCCTTACATCTAGGTCCTGTCAACCTTCCGTTTTCCGACGTCGCTAAATTCTTGGGTCTTATGTTTGACAGAAAACTGTGCTGGTCCTCCCACGTTTCCTATCTTTCGGCTCGCTGTCTGCGTTCCCTTAACACCCTCCGTGTCCTGAATGGTACCTCCTGGGGAGCGGACCGAGTGGTCCTTCTCCGCCTCTATCGCGCCTTAGTGCGCTCGAAATTGGATTATGGAAGCATAGTCTACTCCTCTGCTAGGCCGTCTATTCTTCGGCGTCTCGACTCTATCCACCACCGTGGATTACGTTTAGTGTCTGGAGCTTTTTACACCAGCCCTGTGGAAAGCCTTTATGCTGAGACTGCTGAACCTCCGCTGTCCAATCGGCGGGCAGTCCTTCTGAGTCGTTATGCTAGCCATCTGTCTTCCATGCCTGCTAATCCAGCCCATGACCTTTTTTGCGACGCCTCCTTTGATGTCGGGTATGCAGGCCGCTCCTCCTCCCTACTACCCCCGGGAGTCCGCTTCCGTCAACTGCTCCATTCTCTTTCCTTCCGCTTTCCTAAAACCTTCTTGACAACTTGGGGTACAGCACCGCCTTGGCTCCGTCCCCAGATCGACTTGCTCAGAGACCTATGTCAATTTCCCAAGGATGGTACCCCTACACTTGTTTACCGTCGGGCATTTGCTGCTCTATGTGCACAAATGACGGAAGCCACATTTATTTACACCGATGGCTCGAAAACATCGTTAGGTGTAGGGAGTGCGTATATTGTTGGCAACACCCCAAATCACTTTCGGCTTCCCGACCAGTGTTCGGTTTATACTGCGGAGCTTTACGCTATTCTCCAGGCTGTCCACTACATCCGCCGCCATCAGCGGATACAGTACGTAATCTGCTCAGATTCTCTCAGCTCTCTCCTAAGTCTCCAAGCTCTTTACCCTGTGCACCCTCTGGTCCACCGGATTCAGGACTGTCTGCGCTTGCTCCACCTGGGGGGCGTCTCAGTGGCGTTCCTCTGGCTCCCGGGACACGCTGGTATCTGTGGAAATGAGGCGGCCGATATAGCGGCCAAGGCTGCAGTCTCTCTTCCTCGGACAGCTATTCAGTCTCTTCCGTTTACCGATCTACGGAGCGGTTTATGTCGCCAAGTTGCTCATTTATGGCATGCGCATTGGTCAACACTTCCCCATAATAAATTGCGGGAAGTGAAAGCCCTTCCTTGCGCTTGGACCTCTTCCTCCCGAACGCGTCGTCGGGAGGAGGTAATTTTAGCTAGACTCCGGATAGGGCACTGTCTTTTTAGTCATCGACATCTTTTAAGCGGTGATCCTCCCCCACTCTGTCCCCACTGCTCTCAGCTGTGGACAGTCAGACACCTTTTAATTGAATGCCCCTATTTTAATCCGTTACGCTCCCGTCTACAGCTATCGCCTGATCTATCGTCGATTTTAGCAGATGACACGCGCTCAGCTGACCGCGTTCTACAGTTTATTAGTGACAGTGAAATGACGTCAGTCATTTGAAGCTTTTTTTTTGGGGGGGGGGACAACCAACCCCTTTCTATAGTGGATTTTTAAGCATTCCTTCTGCCTTTAGTTTCTCAAATTTTATGACCTTGTTCCCATTGCTGCTGATTTTAAATTTCGTTTTTTTCCTGTTTTCTACGTCACGGGCTGGGCGCTAATGACCATAGAAGTTTTGCGCCCTAAAACCACAAAAAAAAAAAAAAAAAAAAAAAAAAAATGATGAAGGGCAATAGGCAGATTCTGTATCTTAGATTTCTGCAAAGTGTGTGACATGGTGCCCCACTGCAGACTGTTAACAAAGGTACAAGCATATGGAATAGATTCTCAGATGTGTGAGTGGCTTGAAGACTTCTTAAGTAATAGAACACAGTATGTTGTCCTTGATAGTGAGTGTTGGAGACAAATGTATCATCAGGAGTGCCCCAGGGAAGTGTGATAGGACCGCTCTTATTCTGACTGTACATAAATGATCGGACAGCAGGAGTAGCAGCAATCTGCATCTGTTTGTTGAACATGCTGTAGTGTACGGGAATGTGCTGTTGTTGAGTGACTGTAGGAGGATATAAGATGACTTATGCAAAATTTCTAGTTGCTGTGATGAATGACAGCTTGCTCTAAATGCATAAAAATGTAAATTAATGCAGATGAATTGGAAAGACAATACAGTAATGTTCGAATAGTGCATTATTAGCGCAATGCTTGAGAGTAATGTAGATTAAATATCAAACCGAAACGTTGCGAGGCAATATGAAATGGAACGAGCATGTAAGAATGGTAACAGGGAAGGCGGATGGTAGACTTCTGTTTATTGGGAGAATTTTAGAAAAGAGCCTTTCATCTGTAAAGGAGACTGCATTTAAATCAGTAGTGCAACTCGTTCTTGAATGCTGCTAGGGTGTTTGGGATCCTCACCAGACCAGATTAAAGGAAGACATCAAAACAATTCAGAGGCCCCAATACAGTGTCAGGGGCTAGAATAGACTTGCGGCCCTTCCTTGCCTGTCGTAAAAGGCAACTAATAAGTCTTTTTATTTGGTCATGTTTTTACCTTGATATTTCACTATACTTTGGACTTCCGAAGGTTTTCATTCTTTTAATGCTTTTTCTCTCATCCAATTTGGCTTTTTAAGTTATGGTCCCCATTTTGGGTTTGACCTCCACTTTTCAAATTTTACAGAAGTGCAGGCCATTTAGGGAAGGGCACCTTACTATGGTGCATTAACTCTCCACTGTGCGCTTTTATCTTTTGCACCTACCAAACAAGTGGACCTACCTCTGCACTCGAAATCCAGCATGGTAGCCAGTCCATCGTGGTTGTCATGTACACTCTCGGTGATAGCCCCCTGACAACGCAGGAATCGCACTGCCAATGCCTGAACTTAACATCCCCGTGTCAGCCTATCAACATTGGGGTCCCAGGATTCCGGGCAACAGCTATTGTGCAAAGTGGCCTTCTCCTTGGTGGGATGCACCCATGAGAAGAGCCTCTGATCGGAGTGAGTGGCATTGGGGCAGATAGTCCACAATGAAATGGATTAGACTTAATGGTGGCCATTCCAACACGACTGTGTCAACAGTCAGGTACAGTGATTTTAATGCAGAGGTTTACAGTCCTATGGCTGTGACCTGTCTGACCATGCTTCAGTTTCAGATGAGAGCCAGGTCAGGAAAAATGGAAGTGGACAGTTTTCCGAGGTCTTGGTTTGTTCTCGAACTGACGGTGGATCAATCACCACAATGACGCCACTGTTTTTCTTTGCAAATATGGAAGATTAATTTGGGGAGATTACAGCAATAGAAAAGTGTAAAATGGACCTTTGATGATCAAAACATCACACATCAACCAATCACGGGCACTTCAGGCCTGTGCAAAGATAAGAGATATACCCGTCACCATTTCTCCTATTAACAAGGTCAGTAGAATTCAAGGTGTTAATCTCCCATTTTAACCTAATGCTACAAACTGATGAAGAAATGCGCACTAATCAGGTGTGGTGTGCAGTCCATTTTGTTCTCCACATCCAGAAGGGACCCAAAGGTAATAGAGTGGACACTGGAGCTTTTATCCTACCCTTCAATGGCAACATTTTACCTGAGAAGGTCCCGCTGGCCACTGCGAGAACGCTAAGTCCACGCACAGTCTATAAGCGAACACTCTCTCGCGCTGCGCACAGTCTGTGTCTTGCTGCTGCACAGGCAACTGCATTGAACGCCGCCAAGATGCCATACAGGAGATATCGATGTTGTCGTCGTACAGCAGTTTACAAAATCATAGAGAACATCGAACTTACTACAACATCTGGGGACAAGAAGAATCGCATTCCAACTGTCTCACATGGAAATGGATGGTTCACTGTCGCTATAGTGAGAGGTGGTAGTGGAGTTTCTAGTGTACCTGGACTGGACAGGACGTCAGGCTTTATTTTTCCTCCTCTGATGAGATGTTTTAGGTGGCTGTTCTAATGAGGCTATCTGTTCGACATGTGGACAGGCATACCACGAGGGCAGCCCTTGTGACCAACCACCTCACTTTGTCAACTGTCTGGAACTGCATCCTTCTCATTCACCATAATTCAGTATTTAAGAGGCAGAATAAAATCCAAGAGTATAAAACACTTGACCACATGTCTCATTGAGGTGCAAAGAAATAGTTTGAAAGACTTCATCCAGTTGATATGGTCTCAAATTTTGCGACTGTTGTCATAGTCCAAACCTCCCGTGATGACACGGTCTTGCACGAAACGTCATGGCACTGCCCCACAGTTGAGGGGAAGGAACTTCAGCTCCCTTGCCCCCTACCCCTGTAGCACTGGCAGTTCCCACACATCAGGGATGAGGACACCTATGTGCCCCCCCTCCCAGACAAGGACCAGCACCTGCAGTTGTGGGCAGAAGAAAAGTACCGTCCTCCCAGTAGATAAAATGGTGAAATCTTCACAGAAATCAAAGGATAAGCAGAAAGATAAACTACTTTCTGAGGTTACAGTGGAATTTCTTGCAGCCCATAAACTCCTTTATTGCAAAATATTGATATTAGTTTGTTATTCCAAATGACTCGTCCAAACAGCCATATGCGTTAGCCTGATAGAATTCACTGGTAGATTGACGACAAAGGCCAGTGTGTCAGCCAGCTTGGGTGTGGTTCCCACATCCGACTAGGTGAATATCGAACTTTACCCAAATCCCGCCTCAATTACATGATTTGCAAACAATTCAAAAATCTTCTCACTGTTTCACGTGGGACAACGCTAGACACAGACAGATGGGGTACATGAATCCTGACCGAGCGAGGTGGCAAAGTGGTTAGCACACTGGACTCGCATTCTGGAGGACGACGGTTCAATCCCGTGTCGGGCCATCCTGATTTAGGTTTTCCGTGATTTCCCTAAATCGCTTCAGGCAAATGCCGGGATGGTTCCTTTGAAAGGGCACGGCCGACTTCCTTCCCTGTCCTTTCCTAATCCCAAGACCTCGCTGTTTGGTCTCTTCCCCCAAACAATCCAATCCAATCCACAAATCCTGTCTCGGCATAGTAGTAGTGGTGAGAGGAGGGACCACCCTCTGCCTCTGGTATTGCCAAATCCAGATTGACATGCCGACACCATGAAGATACGGGGGTAAGGCCAGCAAATAGTAGTAGGAGCATTGTCTTATCCTAATTTGATATTTTTTATTTATTTATTTATTTATTTAAATGTAGTGATGAAGTTATGTAAAATGTTTTCACTGTTTATATTGTACTTTGTTGTTCCAGGATAAGCAAAATACAGACAAAAATGGAGGTGTTGCGAACGTCAGAAACTGGCAACATTTTGCGTCATCCGAAGGGACCCGACGGAACGAGAGGATTCAATTTGCGTAGATAGTGCCCTTAGGAGCACTACGTTATTGATGTCTCCTGCCTTGCCTCTTCCCGTGACAATACAGACTAATTAATTGACATTGCCTACATTTGAGGTACATGGGAGAAGGGAGAATTCACAACCAATATTTGTGATGTGATTGTACATAATTGCGTGATTTATATAGTGAAAACAAGACAATGCCTAGTTGTATCAGCTTGTTGTGGCATAACTTAAGAGACAATTGTGTTGATATTTTGATACATTTAATGGACTCGCAGTTCTGTGTGTGTGGACCCTATGGAAATGAAAACCAGTGATGAAACAACCTCTCATATACATAATCATATACATATTATATATCATACACTCATTTCATTGCCATGGATGTTGTGTTGTTAAAATTTTATATATGTTTTAGGTTTTATGGTTTTTTTTATAGACTGTTTTCAGTTGCAAATAATTTCACACGTTTCTGTGGCATTTTGATTTCTGCTGATGATTTCAACTTTCTTGTTGTGATAGAATAAGTGATGGAAACAGGACAATACCTTACCAGATATTTCTTCTTCTTCATCACCGTCGTAGTCATCTCTCTCTCTCTCTCTCTCTCTCTCTCTCTCTCTCTCTCTCTCTCTCTTCCCCCCCCCCCCTCCCTCCCTCCCTCCCTCCCTCCCTCTATCTCTCAATTTTTTATTGTTACTGTGTCATGGTTGGTGTTTCTATCCAGACGTTTTTGACTTATGTGACAGTATGAAATAAGGAAAAGTGAACAGAATTTAGGTGCAGTGAACAGAATTAAACTCAAATAACATGATTGCATATTTTTAAAACAATTCATTCAAAAAGTAGATAATTATATCTATGTGCTGGATATACATGTAAAGACTGTGCAGTAAGAAATTGTTATGCCACTTGGAACTTGGTGGAACAGCGCTGCCACTTAAGCTTACAGGAATTAAGTGAATTTATACTTTTCCACATTTCATATAAATTTGAGAATAAATAATGGGACATGGAGTGATAATGAATGTGCATATTTCCAATTTTGTAAAAAGAAAAAAAAATGACAGTTTCATAAATGTAAGTGTGCATAGTGAGACATGTTCTGTTTGTTTCATCCTTCTGATACTAGATTCCCTCTGTTGTAACTTAATATGAAGACTGAGTGTACTGAATTGTAGTTACTTAATATCATGACAAACAATGATGATAGCTGCAAGATGTTAAAGTCCAGGATGCATTCCACTGTTTGATACATTGGAACTACCTGAAGTCGTGATCTAGTCTTGAACAGAAGTATTTCCACCACGGATTTTGTGTATGGATGTAAATCTTTCAATGTGTTGGAGAGTTTTCTGAAATGTCACAGTCGATTATGTATGTATGGACAAGTAATTGTCAGGCCTGCTCAAATGGTGTGTAAATGTTTGGTAATTCTTGAGCACACATTTTCAATATAGGTAGAATTTGCCATCAAACACAATGAGTGTTTTATATCTCATAAAGAAGGGAAAGTTTTAATTTATGCAATCATTAAAATTATCATTTAAAAAGCATTTTCCTCATTGGCTGTTTTTTTTATATAAATTTTCTACTATTTGCAAAAACTGTGCTGCCTGGCTTAAGTTAGATAAACACATTAACGTGCCTTAGATTTTGGGCAAAATGGCTTATAGAACAACTTCAAAGGAATTTTTATTTTTATTACAGAAGAATATTACAGCTATTTATTCTGAAATGGAAGTAGATACACAATGAAGCAGATTATAGTAATGTAAGAAAAATATCACAGACAGTGTAGGGGCCAGAAAATACTTTGTGGCATGTTAATCCACAGTGGTCACAACTTTGACTGCAGAAATTCAGTAAAAACGAGTAGTTTCTCAGAGTCAGCAAAACAACAGATGAATGGCAAAAAGCTTTTTTTCTTTTATTATGTGTAAAGAAATATTAATTTCTATGTATATGGTTTTCCTTTCTGAAGTTGAAAATTGCTTGCTCTTCGTATTTGGTTTCACAATTTTCATGTTTAATCATTTCATTTTAAATATTGAGTGGATAGGTTTTTCTGACTTCTAGTGTCAGAGGATATCAATGAGTTGAATGAATTGCCGTTTCCTATCTCTTAGAAAGTCATTGGAGTGTTAGTCTTACTGTGTTTATATTGGAATATAAGCAGTTGATGGTAGAAGTCCAACTCTCCACTTCTGCCTGCTCAAGTATTATTTTAATGAAGAATGGTCTGTATTCAGAATTTTGCATTATGATGATTTTTATTTAATTGAATCTGTACCCAAAAAAAAGATTGTAACCGTGATTAATGAGCATTTAGTGTCTCTTTGTAAGGCTTCACTTTTTGTTAAAGATATGCTGCTGGTATTTGTCCTTGCAGCATTCTTGCCGCATGCAAATAAATTTTGGAAGGTTTGTAACCAGTTTTTAAGATTTAAATTATTTAAAGGTTTCAGATGTAGGATTTCCACCTCAAAGAAACATTAGTGATTAAATGTTGGATATTTTTTATGTGCCCTCATTTTGAGACATGTAAAAATTATTATTAAAATGGGTTACTTGTGATGGAAGTTAATATATTTTTAAAAAATTATCAGTATCACTTGTTTTAATATTTAAAAAATAGATTGCTGAGCTGTGAGCAGTGACAGATATGTAGCACAGTCAAGATGCCAAAGAAGTTTGTTAAGATTAAATTGTGTAACAAAGCCTCAGTAGTAGCTTTTCCCATATCCTTATAAAAATAAGGTTTATTTATGATAAAATTGTCTTGATATCAAACACTGAATAATTCTTTTACAGTAGTATATGTGGTCCCCAGGAAATACATTCTGTGGTATAAAGACATTGAAAGTCCAATAAGTCAATCTTTCAATATATTGAACAAAAAATAAATTAGCAAGAAAACAATGATGGCTTCTTCTGTACATTAATGACATTTTTGTGTTTCGAAATTATGTAATCATAATGAGCCCTGAAAAGAATCTTTACAGTTTATGTAATGACTGAGCAATATGGTACATTGGTTAGCACACAGGACACGCTTTGGGAGGATGGTAGCTCAAATTCCCATCTGCACATTCAGGTTTAGGGTGTCAATGATTTACATCATTCACTTGCTATAAATGCCAGGTCGGCCTCTTTTAAAAGGTCAGTGCCAATTTCATCCCTCACCTTTGTCCCAGTCCTAGGTTGTGCTTTATATTCAATGGCCTTGTCATTGATGGGTTATTAAAGTCTGTCTGCTTTGGTTTCGGTGGGAGTAAATACTTGCAGATTTTCATAATGCTGATAGTTTTATGATCATTGCTCTTTTGTAATAATGTATCCAATTTGTTTAATGCTCCTGTATTGTTGAAGCATGACAAAAAGTATTAGGAGTAGTGTCCAGACAATAAGTTCAAGCAATACAGCATGTGTGTGAAATCCATTTATCTTCTTAGTTAGTACCAAAAAGTGAAATCCTGGGCAGAATACAATGGAGAGAATAAAGACAAGCAGGTACGAGGGTTGACTGAAAAGTAATGCCTCCACATTCATAACTCTTCAACAGTTGGCAGCATTTGTGTGCAGTAGGTACTGGCTTGTTCTGTAGCCTCTTCTCTAAGCTCCAGCTGGCAGGAAGCGTTAGCATTGAACAGTTGTGTTGTTACAGTGTAAAGTATGGAACCCTGCACAGATGGTCGGTCAATGCGATTTGAGCAATGTAGAGTCATTGAATCTTGACTGCAGAAGATGTCACCCCCAAAGGTGATTCATCAGAGAATGAAAGCAGTTTATGGTGATTGTGTTGATGTGAGTACTGTGTGTCACTGAGCGAGTAAGTTTAAAGATGTTGAGGTGGGAACATCTGACCTGCGTGACAAAGAGTTGGACATCCTATGACAGCAACCACAGAGTTTCGCAAGCAAATTGTTGACAGATTGATTCAAGATGATCGTCGTATCAATCAGAGAGAAACTGCAAGCACAATCAGCATTTCACAACAACGTGTGGGTAACATTATTGCCTTGCTTGGCTATCGGAAAATCTATGCACGATGGGTATCCCGGATGCTGGCTCCTGAAATGAAAGCACACAGACTTGAAATTTGCCATGAACTCCTCTTGCATTATGAGAATGAAGGTGATGCCTTTCTCTGTTCAATTGTAACACGAAACGAGACATGGGTACACCATTACGACCCGGAGACAAAATGTGGTTACACCATTAGCACCCAGAGACAACACGTGGTTGCACCATTACGACTTGGAGATGAAACGCCAGTCTAAGGAATATCGATACAAAGACTCGCCCCAGAAAAAGAAATTAAAGACGCAGCCCTCAGGTGGAAAAACCATGGCCACAGTGTTCTGGGATGCAGATGGTGTTATCCATGTTGATTTCCTTGACCGTGGAACAATAAATTCAGAGCATTACATCACAACACTGCATTCCCATCCAAACCCAGTTAAGGTGGCGGCTTTACTTTTCATTCAACCCTCGTACTTGCCATATAGTGGAGACATTGATCCCTTAATAGGCTCATAAAAAAGAAATTGGGCATCATAGTTAGGAGTTTGAACTTAAGTTCTTGATTTCTGAATTGAAACTTTCCCACATGTAGAAGCAGTGAGAATGAAAGTGAGATACCACATCCAATGACACGGTGTGTCTTTGTGTGTCTGTATGTGTGACAGCTGCAGCTTATAGTAAAGTCACACTAGTAGTGTAAAGCATGACATTACAGTACTTTTGCTTGTAATATATTGTTCTGTGCAAAGGGTCAAAATTTGCTGCTTGCTCTTCTGAATAGTTGCATGACATGGATACTAGAATTTTTCAAAATAACGGTATTAAATTAGAAGTAAACTTATCCCTTATCTTTTTGTTATTTGAGGTCATTATTTTTAAATAAGAATCATGAAGATTTGTAATTTGGTCTTGAAATACCAGAAACATCACTTATTTTATGAATGGCTGAAATTCTTGCCACATGTTTTATACACACAGTTGAGTAAAGATTTGATAGCTTATATATTTAATAGTGAAATCTGTATGAAAAATAAGGATATACAGGTTCAGTAGATCAGAATATGAGATTGCACAACAAATGGGAGGGGGGAGTGCTCTATTTGAGCGAATGTGAGCGAGCGTAAGTGAACGAGCATTCACAGAAAGTTCACCTGTGCTTTCATACATTTGAATGTGTGAAGAAGCATTTACATTAGATAGAATGGAAGAGAACAGGCATAGCCTAAGAATGCTGCACCATTGGGTTGTGATGCTAATAATCGGCAGGTTGGATAACTTTGAGATTGTAGAGGATTATTTTGCGTGACAAGTACATTGGTTTTGCAGATGCTAAATACCACAGGGAAATAAGAATTTAGGTGTCACAATTTGTCCACAAGTGTGAAATGTGTGGAGATCACTTAACACTGAATTGCAGCTACATTTTCGTTAATATTGTTCCAAAACTTTGCACATTGTTAGCATCTTCCTCTGGGTCCTTATTACACTACTGATGAGGAAATTTAAAAACAGATCACTACCACCAAACCTAATCTGAAGGAAGGCTATCATTTAAAATCATTTAATGGTAGTGACTGTTTCGCATTTCAGTAGCTTCTATATCTCAGACTATTTCTGATGTCCTCAGTAATATATCCAAAGCACTCAAGGATTTTATTAAAGTACATATAAGGAAGATAGTATGTATAAAATATTATTAATGAAATGTAAAATACACACACACAGCATGTCACATAACATACTTGATAAAATCAGCTGTGTAGCTAGAGGGCAGATACATGATCTTGGGTAAACCATTTTTGTTTAGCATCGAAATGCAATCAGCATAACATGAGCGAACACTTGTGAATGAGAGCTGAACATGACCAATTGAAGTTTGTTCACACTCGCCTACCATGAATTCTTGTTTGCTGATGTTCATGTGCCTATTTTTGCTCCAGTGTAAAACAGGCTTTACAAGGGGCAACATTGTGCATTAAGTACTTGCTTCAACAGTCCATTTGGTAGTTAGGGTACCATAATAATTGGTTGTTTCAGGTGGTACAAATTTGTCATTATAGGCTTTGCAAAGCTCATTCTCCTTCAAATCGCCTCTTAAGATTAGCAACAAAGACAAACCTTGAATGTGAATACTGTAATGTAAAATTAAAATTTACAGATATGTTGAAGCCATCGGTTTTGTAATGCACTATCCCACTGGGGAGTGCCATAACATGGTTTCTCAGGACCACTGTTAAATGGCTGTTGAGTGGACAATGGCTAGCCATACATAAATCCAGAAGGACAAACAGAGAAAATCAAAATAAATCCCAAAAACAGTGCACAAACAAAACCAGAATAGCAAAACAAGAGAAACCTAAAACATGCATGTCATTGTGTACAAATAGTAATGTTGGCGACCAGCAAGCTTCAGATACATAAACACAATGAGCTGAGAAGTGCGCAGTCACTTTGCTTATTGCCTGTGTTCGCGCAGGGTTTTGCCAACTCCCCTGATCTGCACATTGCCGATGGTACTGCATGCGTCTCAATATTGGTGTCTGAATCTGGTATCAGTACTAACTTGCTCCCCATTTTAATAGACATATAGGTTCAGAAAGGACCAGACTAGTGCTTCGTGCACCAGGACAAGAGGGAGAGCAGTCTGGATACCTGTCAGTGGCTCCAACGGAATCTCAATCTCCGGTGTTTCCATCCCCTGGCCATCTTGTTCATTCACTTCATGCAGTAGCTGCTGAGGCATTGATAATAGCCAGTGAAAATAGTATCAGAGGATGGGCCTCAACCTCCATAGGTTGCCTGTCCTCGGTTTGGTCATTGGCTGCAGCCATTGGTGATAGTAACGGAGTGGGCACAGGTTGTAATAGCATTGTGACCGTGGCTAGGGTGTGAACATAGAAGCAGCAGTCTGTGAGGACCACTTGAAAATATGGTCACTGAGCAAGGTAGTGCTGAAAGCTCCCTGTGCTGGTTGGAGGAGTGGGTATGGTTACCGCCTGTGTTACAACCTCAACTGGTTTCAATGATGAAACAGGTGCTCCTGTCCAGCTGTGATGAGGAACAGTTCGCACTCCTTGTGGCCAAGAATAATGCCCAGTGGCCAACCCAGCTTGCGACCGAATGTGCAAGCCCACAAGATGGCACCCTACTTGTAGTGGGTTGTGGAACAAGGGCTCAGTGTCTATGGGCAGGGCACAACAGAACCAGGGATGTGTACAGGCTGCGCCTTTGTGGTACTGCGGCCAGGTTCCATTTGTTGATGAGAGTGGACCGGTAGGTCGAAAGAAACACTGTTAAAGGCTTGTCAGTGGGCACTGATGCCAGTGCTTTCCTCATCTCATTTGCATCCCGAAAGTTCTGACCATCTGCTTCCTTTTGAGTTTGACACGGGGTGGAAAGGGTACTTAATAGTGCTGGCACAATTTCTCAGATTCTGCTGAAATAAACTGAGATTTGTTGTCAAGTGCTAAGGTGTGTCATGTGCGGTTATAGAGGAGATGTGAACCACATTTGGAAAATTAGTGTGTGCACCCACAACCAGCAACCACACGGCCCCCTAAAACGGGCTGACAAAGTGAATTTTCACCCTCTCCCAAGGGTGCTCAGGCCAGGGTTAGGGGAAAAACTTTTTGCTGGGGAGGCTTGGTTACGAGTGCAAGCTGCCTCTATAGTGCTGTGTATGTGCACAGGCCAATAATATAATTGTAGCACCAAGCTAAAGCTTTCGTCCTTGACATCCCCCAATGGAAAATATGAAGCAAGTGAAGGATGGAGCCACAGGGCAGAGGTGGGATGACATGCGGCTTCTTTTGTAGGTAATACTACACCCTGAACAATATTCAGCCTATGTTTCATAGGCTGATCCTTTAGGGAGACACTTGTCTTACCAATTCACACCACTGACACAAGTCTATGCAAGGGGGAAGGGGGTTCTTGTAAGTAGCCATTGCTATTTCACAACCAGTATCAGGAATTGTTGCAAGGTATGGAACACAGTCTCATCTGGAGCAAAACACTGCTTCCACATGGTCATGGTCAAACTCACCATTGGGGCCAGTGGGGAGGTGTTATAATGCACTGACATTTGCAAATTGTGCAGTGAGATGTAAATGAATGTCATTTTGTTAATTGCTCAAGAACAGAGCTCAATGTTGCAAACACTGCACCATTTATTATCCGGAAGGTGAGAATGTGGACCTAAAAGAGAAACAAGCTGTTTGCAATCTGTTACTGGAACTTATTCCCATACAGACAAATGTGGAATTCTATCACAATACACAATGGTCAATGCCAGCTCCTCAGTTTGTGAATAATTTTTGTGCGCCTGGAAGAGCACCTTTGATGCAAAAGTAATTTGTTGCTCTGTGCCATCAGCATTCTTATGAGAGAGAATGGCCCATCCTCTGTTGTGACGTGTTAGCTGCAAGGGTCAGGAGCTTGCCTGTGTGAACACCACCAAGCATAGGAATGACCTCAGGTGTGTTTCCAACTGCAAGAATGCTTTGTGCCACTCAGGAGACCAAACAAACAGATCACCTCTCTTCGTCAGATGGTGCAATGGATGTGCAAGTTGAGTTTCCCGGAGAATGAATTTAGCACAGTAGTTCACTTTTCCCTGGCGAAAAAAAACTTGCATTTGTCTGGGTGATGACAAAGCCCATTCTCCAGGAGCTGCTGCAATAGTTTTGCATGTGCTCATCCTGGTAGCACCCATCAGCAAAATGTGCAAATAGTTTACTCACTTTGAGACAGTTGCTTTGTAGATGTCTGGAAGAATCATAGTGCTGATACAACCCCCTAAGGCAACCTCTTGTATTGATACATTCCAAAAAGTGTTTTTAGTAACAGAATTTTGTACATGTCAGCATTTAGAGATAACTGCAAGAACTCGTCCTACAAATCAACCTTTGAAAAACAATGCTGCAGCCAACCCCCCACCCTTAACCCAAAGTTAACATTGGACCAATACCTCTGTCCAAGGGGTTGGGTAAATGTTGATCTCACTTTGCACATTAATCATGCCCTTAAAATCACTGTAAATCCTGATATACTGGTTTGCTTACTTCACGACCACCATGGGAGTCATCCACTGACTAGCTGAGATTGGCACAATCACTCCCAAGTCCTGTAACCTGACTTAAGTCAGTTTTTTCTGTGCCACACACTGCAAACAGGACTAGCTATGCACAACAAAATTTAGGCAGAGCAGACTATTTGATGATTCTAAATCCTGTAATGGTACTGAGCTGGGTAGCAGATTCACTGCATCCAATACTTGAAAACCAAATGCAGTGAACATATCTAAACCTAAAATACTCACACCCAATGACAAACTTATGAGCAACAAAATGATTGTCATTCTGTGTCCTTATACAAGGGTGAGCCAAATGAAAACCTTAAATATTTTTTTAAATATTATTTATTGTGCAGGAGTGGCACAAAGCTGTATCACTTTTCAGCAAAATCTCCCCCACACTCAATGCAAGTCCTCCAGCACGTATGAAGTGCATAAATTCCTTTAGAGATAAATTATTTTGGTAGTACGCGCAATCACTCGTGCACCGCGTGGCATACCTCATCATCAGAAAGGAACTTTTTTCCTCCCATTGCATCTTTGAGTGGTCCAAACATTTGGAAATCACTTGGGGCAAGGTGAGTATGGTGTATGAGGAAGACACTCAAAATGCAGGTCTGTGATTGTTGCAACTGTTGTACGGGCAGTGTGGGGCCTCGCATTGTCGTGTTGCAAAAGGACACCTGCTGACAGCAATCCACGTCGCTTTGATTTGATTGCAGGCCGCAGATGATTTTTAAGGAGATCTGTGTATGATGCACTGGTGACAGTGGTCCCTCAAGGCATGTAATGCTCCAAAATGATGCCTTTTTCATCCCAAAAGAGTGTCAGCATAACCTTTCCTACTGATGGTTCTATTCGAAACTTCTTTGGTTTTGATGATGAGGAATGGCCCCATTCCTTGCTCGCTCTCTTCATTTCTGGTTGGTGGAAGTGAACCCAGGTTTCGACCCCAGTAACAGTTCTTGCAAGGGAGCCATCACCTTGTTCAAAGTGCTGAAGAAGTTCTTCACAAGCATCAACACGTCGTTCTCTCATTTCAGGAGTCAGCTGCCGTGGCACCCACTTTGTGAAACTGGAGCACATCATGCACAATGTGGTGTTCTGACCCATGACTAATCTGTAAACATGCTGCAATGTCATTCGGTGTCACCCGCGGTTTCCTTCACTATGGCTTCAACTGCTGCAATGTTCTGTGGCGTCACAACTCGTTGTGCCTGACCTGGACGAGGTGCATCTTCCACTGACGTCACACCATTTGCGAACTTCCTACACCATTCTTAGACTTGCTGCTGTGACAAACGTGCATCACCACACTGAACCTTCATTCGTTGATGAATTTCAATAGGTTTCACACCTTCACTATGCAAAAACCGAGTAAGAGAACGCTGCTCTTCCCTGGTGCAAGTCGCAAGTGGGGCGGCCATCTTTATACTGATACTGTGACGGTATGTGTGCATCTGCACTATGCTGCCACCTACAGGCCATTCTGCATGCTGTTTGTAGCACGCTTATCAACTTACAGGATAATGGAACGAAATTTCGATTTGTTATTACAAATTTAAGGTTTTCATTTGACTCACCCTCGTATTTTGCCCAAACAATAATTTATCCTCACAAAGGGTTCTTTTGCTGGCTATATGAAATAACCTGTGCTGTGGCAGCTGCAGACGATAAGAATCCAAACACAGGTAGGTTTCCTAGTCAATCAGAGAAACTGCAACCCTGCCCCACCTCCCTATCCACCTGGAATTGGTGGATATCAGTGTGTGGTCCTTACGGCTCCAAATGGAAACTGAAGATTAATAACAATATTATGAAAAGGATAGTTGCTACTCACCACATAGCGGAGATGCTGAGTCGAGAAAGGGACAACAAAAAGACTGTCAAAAAGTTAACTTTTGGCCAATAAGACCTTGTCAAAAATAGACAACACTTGCTTGCACATGCTCCCGCGCGCATGCGTGTGTGTGTGTGCACTCGCGCGCGCCACACACACACACACACACACACACACACACACACACACACACACACACACCACAGTCTGGCAACTGGAACCAGAAGATTGAAGATTAGATGAGATGTAAGTTTTGTTGCAACGGGTCCATAGTGAGGAGATCCTCCAAGATCCAGAAAATGTCAGAAAACCCAAAAAAATATTAACTTCTGAGTCACATGATTGTATCTGTATCACCGAGAACCAAACTGTGCAGCATAACACAAGGGTTTCAGCTACAATTCACAATGTTGATTTGCCTTGTGTAGATCACAGCAATTGTCATCTTGAATTAGCAATGCAATCTCATCTGGGCTGGGTTTGACATTCTGTTTGTTGTATTGATGTGAGGTCCAGATGGTGTCTCACGACTGCCACCAGTACATCTGGAAATTTGTCAAATGTCTTTCAGCATACTCTTGCATGTTGCATTGCCTTGACATGCTGATACAACTTAAGTCCTCTGTTGTGGTGAGATCCTTGAAAAGGAGCATTTGATAGAAATTCTCTGCCATGTCCTTCAGTAAGTATGAAGTTTTATCAACTTCAGTCATGTTCACAGACACTGAGTGACATATTTCCAAAACACTCTCTATATACGAATGTGTACTCTCCCACTGGTGTTAAGATTTCCTTTCAACATTTCTAACTTTAATTTGTCCTATCTCTTGAGCTTTTCCTCATTATTATCAAACTGCTGCTGAGTCTGTGCCGTCCAAGTAAAAGTAGGTCATAAGCAACCTGTGGTATTTAGTTATGACTGAATCTCTCTAGCCATTTTGACAATATATGAAAAAAATAGATTGCTATTCACCATATATAGGAGATCTTGAGTCGCAGACAGACACAACTAAAAGAGTACTAAACGTGAGGTTTTCTTTTGAAGTAAAAAACACATGTTCATGCAAGCACAGCACACACACACACACACACACACACACACACACACACTCTCTCTGTGTGTGTGTGTGTGTGTGTGTGTGTGTGGAGAAAGGCCTTTTAGCTGAAAGCTCTTATGTTTAGCAGCCTTTTTGCTCCCCATCTGTGACTCAACATCTCTTCTACACTGAAGTGCCAAAGAGGCTGGTATAGGCGTGTGTATTCAAATACAAAGATATGTAAACGGTCAGAATAATGGTGCTGCAGTCAGCAACACCTATATAAGACAACAAGTGTCTGGCACAGTTATTAGATCAATTACTGCTTCTACAATGGCAGGTTATCAAGATTTAAGTGAGTTTGAACATAGTGTTATAGTCAGCACACAAGCGATGAGACACAGCATCTCCAAGGACACGATGAAGTGGGGATCTTCCCATGTGTCCATTTCACAAGTTTACCATGAATATCAGAAATCCAGTAAAACATCAGATCTCTGACATAGCTGCAGCCGGAAAGAAAACCTGCAAGAATGGGACCAACGAAGACTGAAGAGAATCGTTCAACGTGACAGAAGTGCAACCCTTCTCCAAATTCCTGCAGGTTTCAATGCTGCGTCATCAACAAGTGTCAGTGTGTGAACCATTCAACTTAACATCATTGATATGGGCTTTTGGAGCCGAAGGCCCACTTGTGTACCCTTGATGACTGCATGACACCAAGCTTTACGCCTTGCCCAGGCCTTTTAACACCGACATATGACTGTTAATGACTGGAAACATGTTGCCTAGTCAGACGAGTCTTGTTTCAAATCGAATTGAGCAGATTGACTTGTTTGGGTACTTATAGATAGTCCTGCACGATTCATGGTATCAATTCCCTCCAACCCTCCTTCAGACGTTAGTTGAGTCCATGCCATGTCATGTTGCGGCACTTCTGCATGGTCGCAGGGGCCCTACACGATATTAGGTAGGTGGACCAGTTTCTTTGGCTCTTCAGTGTATATGGAGAGTATTGACTTATCTTTTTCATAATACTGTCATTATTCCATCCTGAATTATCCTTTAGCCATTTTGTCATATTCTTGCAGTATCTCCCAAAAGCACTGCTGGTTGCCTGATGTGCATCTGAATCGGTGTGTATCTGAATCTTTAATCATTTGTATCCATCAGTTACCTTGACAATGCAGACTGTGGGAGGAATTGTTTTTAAGGGGGTTCCTGCTTTTACAGCAACAGTTTTGTGTAGCCTTTTGGATCCTACTAAACTTTATCCTGTAGAATCCATAAGCGTGTCCAATCATTGATTGACTGATTTCATTCATTCATACAGACACACATCCTATAAATCCTGTCATGAAGGAGAGCTATCAGGGATGTGGACCAAGCAAGAACATATTTTAATAATAATAATTAATAAGCAGAAGCTGCCACAGCTGGCTATTTCTGTAGAGTATGCTAGCAATAAAATACGACTAATGCTAATAGACTAACACTGACGATGATGGGAATTACTTCTAGATTGCTTTATAGTGCACGTAATAGGAGAAAAACTGATACTTTCAAAAAACCACTGATTCTTCTTTGCACTAGTCAGCTGTTTTTTTTTTGTTGTTGTGTATATATATAGACACACACACACACACAATAGAAGGAAACATTCCACGTGGGAAAAATTATATATAAAAAAAAACAAAGATGAGGTGACTTGCCGAACAAAAGCGCTGGCAGGTCGATAGACACACAAACAAACACAAACATACACACAAAATTCAAGCGTTCGCAACAAACTGTTGCCTCGTCAGGAAAGAGGGAAGGAGAGGGGAAGACGAAAGGAAGTGGGTTTTAAGGGAGAGGGTAAGGAGTCATTCCAATCCCGGGAGCGGAAAGACTTACCTTAGGGGGAAAAAAGGACAGGTATACACTCGCACACATGCACATATCCATCCACACATACAGACACAAGCAGACATATGTCTGCTTGTGTCTGTATGTGTGGATGGATATGTGCATGTGTGCGAGTGTATACCTGTCCTTTTTTCCCCCTAAGGTAAGTCTTTCCGCTCCCGGGATTGGAATGACTCCTTACCCTCTCCCTTAAAACCCACTTCCTTTCGTCTTCCCCTCTCCTTCCCTCTTTCCTGACGAGGCAACAGTTTGTTGCGAAAGCTTGAATTTTGTGTGTATGTTTGTGTTTGTTTGTGTGTCTATCGACCTGCCAGCGCTTTTGTTCGGTAAGTCACCTCATCTTTGTTTTTTTATATATATATATATCAAACAAAGCATGTACTTTACACAAAACATTGTCACTGTAGATGTTGGTAGAATAGTGATCTGCGTAAAACAAAGTGATGTAGAATTTACATCAATGGAGTCAAAATGTGGCATATATGTAAATAATAGGCCAGGTGCCAAAAAACTAGTTTACAGATAATGAACAAAATGTGTGTATAGCACTTACACAAGAGCTGTATAAGTTCAGGATCACTACAAAAGTTTCTTGTCATATATGTGTGTTTATTCCATGTTACTAGATTTAAGAACAATACATTACAAAATTTGAAGAAAATGAAATGTGTAGGCAATGGCTTAAAAATATAAATAACAATGAAAGTGCCACTGTGCCGATTTTAAAGCATTTTACAAGGTTCTCATAAAACCACTTATTCTCCTCATTCACAAATGGAATCAGTGTAGCTAAATCCTTTTTCTTTTCTTTAGATAACCTAGATTCACAGTGTTGTCTTCACGTTCCTCTTTAAGATGTAATGTTTCTTGAACTCTTCAATTGCATTAAGAGTCAACCGAACCTGCAGTGCCCCAAAGGTGTTCAGCAGTCAGCTTGATCCACTGTGCTTTTGAAATATGCACGTTAGTGACGTTCATATACTTTTCAGCAGCTGACTTAAGTCATAGAATGTGTTTCTTTCATAAGTCACTAGGATAAGTGTTGTGGGCATAGCTTCAGTGATGAGGCGAATGAAATCTTTTGGAACTTCACACAGTTAGCATCTTCCCTTTCTCAAAGTGAGCAAAATCATGAGTGTCCTTTCACCAAAAACTTGGGTTTTATTTCGTTACAGTAATCCTTTACTGTTGGTTAAACATACAGATACATCGACATATTTTTGTTCTGCCCACAGAAGTTGTCACTTGACAAATCTCTTTCTTTTTACAAGTAAGTTTTGAAGTAGAGGCTTTGTGCACACAGGAAGTAATTTCATTCTCATCCCTGCCAGATATAGTTTCAATTGAGAGAAACGTGTGACCGGACTTAATGCAAAAGTTGTAATTTGAGAATGTTGTAAATAGTACATCTCACTGTGCCTTAATGACTGAAGAGAGATCACTTTTTGTAAATCCATTGCAGATGTATATACTCGAGAGTTAGGCCTTTGACTCTGGATTGTGTTAACTTTCATGGAAGCTATAACTTTCTTTGCTTTTTGATATTGTAGTTCTAGCTGCAGTTTATTTTCTTTATTATTGGGATTGCCCCGCAGTTTGACTTTAAGATCACATGCAGAACAAGTGTCACTTGACAAAATGATGAAATTTTTGTTTGGAGAACTTGTATTTTAGGACCTTAACATAACTGGTTCTTTGGTATTACTGGTTCTTCAACACCTTCCTCAATAGAAAGCTGAGGAGTTTGATTACTGTCGTCACTTACTTTTGATCTTTGCATCTTCACTTTCCAAACACTAGTGAGACACTGCATAGTTATTTTTCTTCACTGTGTCTTTTATTGAGTAGAAATCATTAAGCAACTTACATTTCTGCTCATATGAAATATGTCTGCTTTTAAACTGACATTTGCAGGAAACCTGGGAGAGTCAAACAGTATACAGGGTGTTACAAAAAGGTACGGCCAAACTTTCAGGAAACATTCCGCACACAAAAATAAAGAAAAGATGTTATGTGGACATGTGTCCGGAAACAATTTCCATGTTAGAGCGCATTTTAATTTTGTCAGTATGTACTGTACTTCCTCGATTCACCGCCAGTTGGCCCAATTGACGAGAATCCGCGCGCAATTGTGCAATCACGTCATCAACACAGATTTTCTGTGAACGTTTGGGCAGGCATTGTTGGTGATGTCTTGAATGGGCCCCATATTCTTCCACCTACGCTCAATGGAGCACGTTATCATGATTTCATACGGGATACTCTACCTGTGCTGCTAGAACATGTGAGTTTACAAGTACGACACAACATGTGGTTCATGCACGATGGAGCTCCTGCACATTTCAGTCGAAGTGTTCGTACGCCTCTCAACAACAGATTCGGTGACCGATGGATTGGTAGAGGCGGACCAATTCTATGGCCTCCACGCTCTCCTGACCTCAACCCTCTTGACTTTCATTTATGGGGGCATTTGAAAGCTCTTGTCTACGCAACTCTGGTACCAAATGTAGAGACTCTTCGTGCTCGTATTGTGGACGGCTGTGATACAATACGCCATTCTCCAGGGCTGCATCAGCGCATCAGGGATTCCATGCGACGGAGGGTGGATGCACGTATCCTTGCTAACGGGACATTTTGAACATTTCCTGTAATAAAGTGTTTGAAGTCACGCTGGTACGTTCTGTTGCTGTGTGTTTCCATTCCATGATTAATGTGATTTAAAGAGAAATAATAAAATGAGCTCCAACATGGAAAGTAAGCGTTTCCGGACACATGTCCACATAACATATTTTCTTTATTTGTGTGTGAGGAATGTTTCCTGAAAGTTTGGCCGTACCTTTTTGTATGAGGGGTGTTCAATAAATAATGCAGCATTTTTTTTTTCTTTTCTAAAAGCAAGTTGGTTTTATTCAGGATTTCATTATACCATATTATTCCCCACTTTTTTGGATGCAAGACTCTATATTCCAACATAATCTTCAGTTAATGTGACGGCCTTACACCACTTTACTGGATGGGCCTGTCTCCCATGTGGTACCTTCATTGGGCAAAACAGACGGAAGTTAGAAGGTGAGAGATCTGGGTTGTAGGGTGGATGAGGAAGAATAGTCCAATGACGTTTGTGAGCTACTCTCAGGTGCACATACTTGTGTGAGCTCTCGCGTTATCATGGAGAAAGGGAAGTTTGTATGCATTTTTGTGGTGACAAGACATGCTAAAGTCATTTCTTCAATTTCCTGAGGGTATCTCAATATACTTCAGAGTTGATCACTGCAGCATGAGGGAGAACAACATACAGAATAACCCCTTCAGAGTCCCAGAAGACAGTTGCCATGATTTTACCAGCTGAGGATGCAGCTTTGAAGTTTTTCTTTGGAAGGGAGGTGATGTGGCATCACTCCATGGATTGCTGGTTTGTTTTTGGTACAAAAAAAAATAGCCATGATCAGTCTCTTGACATGCAAGCAATTATGCACAAATGGTCTTTCATTACTCTTTACGGTATTCTGTTAGGCAGCGAGGAACCCAGAGAGCACACATCTTTGAGTATCCCCAACTAGAGGACTACTGTGTCAGCACTACCAACAGACACATCCAGTCGTGCAGTGAGGTGTTTCATTCTGACCCATCGATCACCTCGAATGAGTGTGTCTGCTCATTTCAGTATTACAGGAGTTACAGCTGTGTGCAGCTGGCTGGCACTAAGGAGATTGGACAGCTTTGCGTGACCTTGTTGTGGTGATGACAGACAACTCGCCCAATGACTCACTATGCTTTTGTTCACTGCCAGGTCTCTATGCATTTTTTCAACCAAAACTGGCTGAGAAAAAAAACTGTGTTGCATTACTGATTGAACACCCCTTGTATAATAACATTTTTAAATCAACATATGACAACATACAGTTTTTTCAAGTAACTAAATGATTCTGTGCAAGTAGTTAACTATAACCACATATTCGGAATGCTAATTTTTGTTGATGTGAAATTCATTTCAATAATAAATTTAATGCATTAAAATGCTTGAATATTACTTATGTTGATTCCAGCCCACATAATAAAGGTTAAAACACCACTCAAGGCCTATCTGGTGCTTGGGAGCCTGGAACCACAATACTGCATTTTTGAGTTTCTTTCTTTCCCTTGCATCACAATCTTCCCCTCTCTTCCTCCATTTTGGTGGTTCAGTTTCCTTTCCGTTTTGCAATATTCTGTATTATTTATCTGTAACAATTATTTCAGCAATGCCCTATTGTTGCAAACAAACCACAGAGCTGCTTCAGTTGCCAGCAATTCACACAATTGCATGCAAAGACACTAACAGTGAACAGAGTGTTGGTGCATGGCTCATTATTTGAACACCAATGTTGGTGCTTGACACGAGTGCCATCTTGTGACAGCTGTAAACACTGCTTCCCACTGTCCTGGCGCTTGTATCAAAATGTGTGTTACTGGCCTCGGCATTTACTGTGAAATTTCCACAATAACTCAACTTCTCACTTTTTGACACCTGACTTACTTAAATGCCACATTAATATTTTGTTAAGTGGTTGGAGTGGTGGCTAATGAGATTCTTTTATTCTCCTTTTCAGTATCGGGATTTTCAATTTCCAGCCTCACCTCTGTTGGCAATTGGTTATAGAATTTTGTATCTTTTGTACCTTTTGGAAGGGATGCGTAGTCTATATGGAAGTTAGTTTTACTTCTAGTGGTGTGTCTGTAAACTATGGAGTTCATTCCAAATTCACACCTGTCATTAACCACAGATGCCATTAAGAGAGCACGTGGAGTAAACGTAAGAGTCCTTAGATTCCTGAAGGTGCTTCTGAAAGATGTTTGGATATGAACTTTACAGTATATTCTTATTGCATGTTTCTGAAGGATAAATATGTTTTGGCTTTATCCACATCGACCAAGATGATTATGCCATATGACAGTATTGAATGAAGTATGTTAGCAATCCCACCTGCAGGTCACCACAATGAGAAAGATTGATAAGTGCAAAGAAGGCAGAACTGAGTTTTCTGGTTAAGTTATCCATGTGCTCGTGTCACCTTACTTTATTATCCATCTGGATGCCTAGGAACTTCACATATGGAGTTTCATCCAGTGTGGGGCCACTGATCTCCACTTTTGGTATCTGGTCTAATTGAGATTGATTTGTTTGGAATGGTATAATGTGAGTTAAGGTGTCAGCTTTGACCCAGTTGCAAGCCTGCTGTATTATTCTTCTGGAGGTGTCTGGTATGAATCCTTTATCAATAGACTACTGTTATCAACAACCATCAAAGTTTCTGAAGTATTCCCCAATGTCCCAGGTACATGTAGGCCAAGAAAAGAGAGAGGCTAATCACCATATTAGTTATATGAGTAAGATCATTGTCAACAACCACTACAACTAACACTTCACACTGAAAGGCTGTTTTTTGAGCGCACACAAAGATGGCATGCCTTAGCAGTGTGTGCTCCTGTTTATATGTACATAGAGTAATATAGCAATAGCATCTTTGATTTGTGACAAAAATATCGTGAGTCCTGGATGGATGCAGTAGGCAATGGGCAGCACTACATTAAAGACATATAATGGGTATCCACAGAAGATGTGGCCTGTAACTGAAAATGTCATGATGATACTTCCATTGACAAAAGACTC
Source organism: Schistocerca serialis cubense (assembly GCF_023864345.2). Classification (NCBI taxonomy): domain Eukaryota; kingdom Metazoa; phylum Arthropoda; class Insecta; order Orthoptera; family Acrididae; genus Schistocerca; species Schistocerca serialis. The sequence goes on from NC_064641.1 coordinate 862,542,390, forward strand.
CAGATTAGTCCCTCATTTGGATCCAGGAGAGGACTGCCAAGGAGAGAATAACCACAAGAAAAAACTGAATAGTCAGTGAAAGGGTAATGTCCCACAAGTCAGAACGTGGAATATCAGAAGTCTCAACATGGTAGAAATCTAAAAACGGAAATTCAAAGGGTCAGTGAAGTGAACTGCAAAGAAGAAGGATTTCTGGGCAGTTGAATATAGATCAACATCAGCAGAACATGGTATAATGGCAATAGGATTCATTACAAATACGAAGATAGGGCAGAGAGTGAGTTACTGTGAACAGTTCAGTGGTAGGGTTGCTCTCAGAAACGACAGCAAACCAAAATCATTGATGTTACTAGTCCAGGTATACATGCCAATGTCACAAGCAGATGGTGAAAGGACAGAGAACGTATGAGAGGTTATTGAACACACAATTCAGAACGTAAAGGAAGACTACACTGAGGTTAGAAAACTCATGGTATAGCAGTATGCAGATGGTAATAGTATTGTGTACAAAAGGTATAAAGGGCATTGCATTTGTGGACCTATGATTTATACTCACATGATTCATGTGAACAGGTTTCCGACATGATTATGGCTGCACAACGGAAGGTAACAGACTTTGAACGCAGAATGGTAGGTGGAGCTAGATGCACGGGATATTCCATTTCGAAAATCATTAGGAAAATCAGTTTTCTGAGATCCACAGTGTCAAGAGTGTACCGAAAATACAAAATCTGAGGCATTACCTCTCACCACAATGGCTGACGCCTTCACTTAATGATCAAGAGCAGCAGTGTTTGCGTAGAGTTGTCAGTGCTAACACACAAGCAAAACTGCATGAAATAGCCACAGAAATCAATATGGGACATACAACAAATGTATCTGTTAGGACAGTGCAGCAGAATTTGGCATTAATGGGCTATGGCAGCAGATGACAGACACAAGTGTCTTTGCCTGCAAAACCTCTCCTGGGCTCGTGACCATATCGGTTGGACCCTAAACAACGGGTAAACTGTGGACTGTTCAGGTGAGTCCCAATTTCAGCAGTTGGTAAGAGCTGATGGTAGGGTATGAGATCACCTAATGTGAATTTCATTGAACATTTATGGGACATGATTGAGAGGTCACTTCATGCACAAAATCCTGGATCAGCAATACTTTCGGAATTATAGATGGCCCAATATTCTGATGACTTATTGAGTCCTGCCACATGAGATGCTACACTATGCTGGGCAAAGGGAGGCCCAACACTATATTAGGAGATATCCCATAACTTTTGCCAGTTTAGCGTGTATAGTCTAATCATTATGTGTGATTATAATGCAGCAGTAGGGAAAGGAAAAAAGGCAGAGATAGGGGAGAATATGGACTCGTTAGCAGGAAATACAGAGAAGAAAGAGTAACTGAGATTTGCAATTGACTTCATCTTGAAGGTCTGCAATGAATCTCAGCTTGTAATAGTGAATGCACTGTTCAAAAATCGCAATAGGAGATGGTGTTCTTGGAAAGGCCTAGAGTCCTGGGAATATTCCAGCTGGTGGTTGGACAAGGTTCCAAAATCAGATATTGGTACTAAAGCATACTCAGGAGTAAATATAGACTGAGATGAAAATTTAGTAATGATGATGAGTAGACTGAAGTTTAAGAGAGCTGTCCAAAAGAATCACTGTAGAAAGAAGTGGAATACAAAGGTACTGAGGAATGATGAAACTACAAAAGTAAGTAGTTCAATTGAAAAGAAAAAGACATCTCTAAAAGGAGAAATGTCAGACAGACAAGTATAGGTACAAGGAAGGCAACAGTGAAGAAACCTTGGGTAACAGAAGAAATACTTAATTGTATTGAAGAAAAGAAGTAAGCACAAAAATGTTCAGGAAACAACTGGAATGCAGCTATAAAAGTGATGTAAGAATTAAATAAACAGAAAGTACAGGGAGGCAAAGGAAAAATGTGAAGAATTCAAAAGGAAATGGTCATCACACAGTGCACTTAACCTTGCTACATCAACACTGACTGTTTATGTAGCATAAATAAGTGCACTGTCTGGCTCAGTTTATGACTGACCACATAACAACAGTGATGAATTCATTATTTGATGCCAATGATTTTATAACATGTAATATCGTGATGTAGATGCTTTTATGAACCTGATGGTGGTGTGTAGATCAAAATGGATTGTTAACTAAAGAAACTTTATCAGCAGCCCTTGGCAGTTATCATGATGTTATTCATAAATCACAGAAGTGGAAAGGAATGAGGAGTAACAGGAATGAAATTATCAACAAAGTAAACATAAAAATTGGGGCCATTAAGTGAAGGACTTCTGCTAGTTTGTAAGCAGAATAACACACAATGGTTTTAATTTGAGGAAGAAATGTCTGAGAGTGTACATTTGGAGCATGTCACTGTGTGATAGTGACTCATGAACTGTAGGAAAATTGTAAAAGAAGAGAATCAAAGTGTTTGAGATGTGGTGCTATAGAAGGACATTGAACATTAGGTGATCGAGAGGATAAGGAATGAGCAAGTTCCCTACAGAATCTGTGAAGAGAAGAACACATGAAAAACTGTAACAAGATGGTAGAACATATGTTAAGAATTGGATAATAAACTTCCATGGCACAAGCAGGAGCTACAGAGGATAAATACTATAGCGGAAGGCAGACATTGGAATATGTGCAACAAATAATTAAAGGTGTAGGTTGCAAGTGGTACTCTGAGATGAAGGGGACAGCACCAGAGAGGAATTCATGACAAGCTTCATCAAATGACTCAGAAGACGGATATTAATTTTATATTCTAACAAATACCATTACTCTAATAAATAACTCTCAGAAATGATAATTATTAAGTGTTAAATAATAGCAAGAAGTAGGAACCAAGCAGGTGACCTGCATGTCACCAGCCAGTGACTATAAGCACTACACCAAGGTGGACAATACGCTGTTTGTATCAATACTAATATCTCACATTTTGTAACATCTAATGGTGGCTACACATGTAAATCCAAGTTCGAGCAGTATCAAATTCAGGAAGACATGCAGAGGAGTGAAGCTTTATAAGGGGACTGGCAGCTGATCCTCAGTATACATAAAAATAATGTGTTGAATAAAAATATGCAGAAAGACTCATTACTGTTCAGTTACACTGTTGGCAATAAATCACTGTAAGCAGTAACAACTGTAAAATATAGAGACTTAATGTAAAACTATTACGTGAAACTGTATTGCATTTCTACTAATGCCATAAGACCATCACCTAGATTTTGTTGGCTCTAACCTATCACAGTCAGTGTTAGGAGAGAGAAGAATATATAACAGACTATTTGTCAGTTATGAGGCTTGATAGTAATTGGTAGTCCACTGTTAACTGGCAACAGCTAGTGGGGACCATGTTTTGCTGCTCTCAGTCATGGAAAAATTATGAGAGTTCAGCAGGTGTTTGGTGAGGTCTCTGTCCATTGCACCAAGATTTCTGACAACCAGGACATTGCTGGAACTGTCCTCTTTATTGATGTTAGGCTGCATGGCAGAGGGTATGTCCCACTCTACCAGTTATTAGGGTTTCTTCCCATTCCATTCACGTAGGGAGCATGGGAAAAATGATTGTCTGAATCCCTCAGTGGGTGCAGTAATTATTCTAATCTTACCCTTGCAATCCCTATGTGAGCAATACATAGGGGGTTGTAGTATAATCCTAGAGTCACCATTTAAAACTAGTTCTTGAACCTTTTTGTTGGTAAGTAGACAGTCTCGGGATAGTTTACATCTATCTTCAAGAGTCTTCCAGTTCAGTTCCCTCAGTATCTCTGCGACACCCTCCCACAGATCAGACAAACCTGTGATCATTTATGCTGCACTTCTCTGTATACACTCAGTATCCCCTAGTAGTCCTATCTGATATGGGAAATATTTGAGAACCGGTCACACGAGTGACTTGTAAGCAATCTCATTTGTAGACTGACTGTACTTCCCCAGTATTCTACCAATAACCCTAAGTCTACCATCTGTTTTACTCATGACTGGGCTTATGTGGTCATTCCTTTTCATATCCCAACAAAGTGTTCCACTCAGGTATTTGTACGAGTTGGCCGATTCCAACAATGACTCATTGATATTATAGGACACTACCTTATTATAGATGGGTATGACTTGTGCTTTTTTCCCAAGAACTGGGCACAGTTTTTTGTTTGAGGGATCTATGACAGATTATAGTTATAAGAGGGCTAACTCAGCCGCAAACTAAGTATCAAATCTGACTGATATATTCGGAATATGTTTTATTTTTCTCTGTTTATTTTTATCCATTAATTTGCGTCAGTAGTTTGTGAGAAAGATTAAAATGCGGTATGTGCACAGCAATCAAAACTGTGGAGATAGCGAGAAAAACAAGAGGAACACTATTTTTCTAATGTTTTGTAAAAACTCCTATTGAATGTTTCATTGATCTTGTACTGTTTCTTTTTTATCGTCCATGATAGAGAGAGGACATGAATTTCTGTTTGGTTCACTAATAACATGAAATATATTAACTATGATAGTAATAAGCCCATGCTGCTTGTTGTTTGTTGTTGTCTTCAGTCCTGAGACTGGTTTGATGCAGCTCTCCATGCTACTCTATCCTGTGCAAGCTTCTTAATCTCCCAGTACTTACTGCAACCTACATCCTTCTGAATCTGCTTAGTGTATTCATCTCTTGGTCTCCCTTTATGATTTTTACCCTCCACGCTGCCCTCCAACGCTAGATTTGTGATCCCTTAATGCCTCAGAATATGTCCTACCAACCGGTTCCTTCTTCTAGTCAAGTTGTGCCACAAACTCCTCTTCTCCCCAATTCTGTTCAATACCTCTTCATTAGTTATGTGATCTACCCATCTAATCTTCAGCATTCTTCTGTAGCACCACATTTCGAAAGCTTCTATTCTCTTCTCGTCCAAACTATTTATCGTCCATGTTTCACATCCATACATGGCTACACTCCATACAAATACTTTCAGAAATGACTTCCTGACACTTAAATCTATACTCGATGTTAACAAATTTCTCTTCTTCAGAAACGCTTTCCTTGCCATTGACAGTCTACATTTTATATCCTCTCTACTTCGACCATCATCAGTTATTTTGCTCCCCAAATGGCAAAACTCCTTTACTACTTTAAGTGTCTCATTTACTAATCCAATTCCCTCAGCATCATCCGACTTAATCCAACTACATTCCATTATCCTCATTTTGCTTTTGTTGATGTTCATCTTATATCCTCCTTTCAAGACACTGTCCATTCCGTTCAACTGCTCTTCCGTATCCTTTGCTGTCTCTGACAGAATTACAATGTCATCGGCGAACCTCAACGTTTTTATTTCTTCTTCATGGATTTTAATACCTACTATGAATTTTTCTGTTGTTTCCTTTACTGCTTGCTCAATATACAGACTGAATAACATCGGGGAGAGGCTACAACCCTGTCTCACTCCCTTCCCAACCACTGCTTCCCTTTCATGCCCCTCGACTCTTATAACTGCCATGTGGTTTCTGTACAAATTGTAAATAGCCTTTCGCTCCCTGTATTTTACCCCGGCCACCTTTAGAATTTGAAAGAGAATATTCCAGTCAACATTGTCAAAAGCTTTCTCTAAGTCTACAAATTCTAGAAACGTAGGTTTGCCTTTCCTTAATCTATTTTCTAAGATAAGGCGTAGGGTCAGTATTGCCTCACGTGTTCCAACATTTCTCCAGAATCCAAACTGATCTTCCCCGAGGTCGACTTCTACCAGTTTTTCCATTCATCTGTGAAGAATTCGCGTTAATATTTTGCAGCTGTGACTTATTAAACTGATAGTTCAGTAATTTTCACATCTGTCAACACCTGCTTTCTTTGGGATTAGAATTATTATATTCTTCTTGAAGTCTGAGGGTATTTCACCTCTCTCATACATCTTGCTCACCAGATGGTAGAGTTTTGTCAGGACTGGTTCTCCCATGGCCATCAATAGTTCCAATGGAATGTTGTCAACTCCCGGGGTCTTGTTTCAACTCAGGTCTTTCAGTGCTCTGTCAAACTCTTCACGCAGTATCGTATCTCCCATTTCATCTTCATCTACATCCTCTTTCATTTCCATAATATTGTCCTCGAGTACATCGCCCTTGTATAGACCCTCTATATACTCCTTCCACCTTTCTGCTTTCCCTTCTTTGCTTAGAACTGGGTTTCCATCTGAGCTCTTGATATTCATACAAGTGGCTCTCTTTTCTCCAAAGGTCTCTTTAATTTTCCTGTAGGCAGTATCTATCTTACCCCTAGTGAGATAAGCCTCTACATCCTTACATTTGTCCTCTAGCCATCCCTGCTTAGCCATTTTGCACTTCCTGTCGATCTCATTTTTGAGACGTTTGTATTCCTTTTTGCCTACTTCATTTACTGCATTTTTATATTTTCTCCTTTCATCACTTAAATTCAATATTTCTTCTGTTACCCAAGGATTTCTACTAGCCCTCGTCTTTTTACCTACTTGATCCTCTGCTGCCTTCACTACTTCATCCCTCTGAGCTACCCATTCTTCTTCTACTGTATTTCTTTCCCCCATTCCTGTCAATTGTTCCCTTATGCTCGCCCTGAAACTCTGTACAACCTCTGGTTCTTTTAGTTTATCCAGGTCCCATCTCCTTAAATTCCCACCTTTTTGCAGTTTCTTCAGTTTTAATCTACAGTTCATAACCAATCGATTGTGGTCAGAGTCCACATCTGCCCCTGGAAATGTCTTACAATTTAAAACCTGGTTCCTAAATCTCTGTCTTACCATTATATAATCTATCTGATACCTTCTAGTATCTCCAGGATTCTTCCATGTATACAACCTTCTTTTATGATTCTTGAACCAAGTGTTAGTTATGCCGCTTACTAGTTCTGTATTTCAGCAGATCTATCTGTGTCATTGGTACCTGTAAATTTTTTTTTTTTTACCGAGCGAACTCACTATTGTTGCGCCTCTTGTGCAGTGCCAGGAAATTTCCGTTATAATCATTATTCTTAAAATTATTAATTAAACAGTAGAACTGGGGACCATTCCCCAGACAGTGCCAGATTAAACAGGTGCAATAATTAAATGATATAAAACATGTTGTGTAATATTCTATTGTACTAATTGTTTATTTATTTACTTTGTTTCAAGATGGGCAAATGCGCATAAATTACAAGTGGTTAATGGAGGAATTGTATCAACAACCTTTAAGAAGATCATCTGCGAGGTAAAAAAGAGCTCCAACTTATAGCTCACATGACTACACTTGGTATTGCTTCAATCGAAAGTAACATCAGTAACTTACCCTATCCAGTCATAAATCTGAAGCATTTTTTAAAAGCAACAGACATTTGTGTTACAATTATTTTAACTTTTTGGAGTGTAGATACAAAAATTGTAAACAGCAACAATAATCTGCAATACTGGCATAGGATAAATCATGTACCGATCGGGAAAATTCTCACAATCAGTTTTAAGATTAAAATTCAGTTTTATTTCATATTTATAACTTTACAAAAGATTTACAAAATGGAACCAATTAAAAAGGTTCTGTTGACTAATGAAAATAGTGTAGACAATGCAAAATGTGCAATGACAAACAATAGTGACACCGAAAATGTCGATCATATCAACGGCAGCCAGGAATATTAAACAAATTCAGTTTATGCTGATGATAATAATGTCTTATCTCATGACACGACCATGCTCATGGTAGATGAGACTAATTCCCAAATCTCATCAAGAAGCATTTTCTCGCATGAAGCCAGTGAAAGAGGCACTAGTGCGGAATCAGTAAATTTCAATTTTTCTTTGTCAATCGAATTTGTTTTAAATTTGACAGAAGAAGACACAGTAGGTACACAAGACGCTAATGTGTATCAGTGTAGAACAGGTATAAAGGTCTCACTGATCTAATGAAGGATTTAGTTAATAATTTTTCTACACACAACAAGCCAAAAAACTTGACAAAAAATTTCGTGATTTTAAAAATGACTTATCACAATGGTTTGATAATTTAAGTCAAAATCTATGCAATGACCTTCCTAATGATTTAACACCCAGAGTCGATATGGGGAAGAAATTAAAGGTGGAATTATTCACTGATTTGTCTCAGGAGGTAAACAACCTAGATCAAAAGAGTCATCTATAGACTGGATATGAAAGGAAATGGCAATTAAATTAAGATTGTGAAGGAGGTGCAGACTCAGATGCAAGAAGCTCAGTCAGAAATTTGCAGAAATTTAGAAACTATGACAGGTACTGTTAATGGGTTGCAATCTTTACCTAAAGAACTGCTGGAAGAAGTAGAGGAGCTGTCGGCAAAATTGAGTAATTTAGATTTAGGCACTAAATTCATAAAGAAAGCACAAGAAAAAATCGACAAGGAGGTAAAGAATTGAAAGGCCAGGGGCGAAAAGGGAATGCTGGATAAGGGTATGACCCTCGCACAGGAGGGCATACAAGGGCATAAAACCTATGTTGAAGGAGTTGAAGAGGTAGTGAAGGAAAGGGAAAATGAATTGATTGCTAGGATTGAGGTAGGTGTAAAGGGAGCGGAAGGGAAATTGCAAAGCAGTCTCATTAATGTAGAGGGCGTTACAAGGGAGATGCCAATGGCAAGCAATCAAATGCAGTCGGCCGGATAGATAACGGTAATACTTATCGAGCTGCGCAGAGTGGCCACGCAGTTTGATGCACCATGTTACAGATTGCATGGCCCCTCCCACCATAGGTTCGAGTCCTCCTTCGGGCATGGGTGTTGTGTTGTTCTTATCATAAGTTAGTTTAAGTAGTGTGTACGTCTAGAGACCTATGACCTCATCGGTTTGGTTCCTTAGGAATTCACACACATTTGAACATTTGAATACTTATCAAACATTTGCTACCAGCCCTTCCGACGGAGAAGAAATGAATTACAAAATGCTACAGCCACTGCCAGTTTCAATACCAGTTGTGCAAACATATCCAGAGTAAATCAGATGCATACGAGGTGTGGCTAGAAAAAAACCGGACTAGTACTGGTGAAACAATAAAACGAATGCAATAAGGCTGAAACTCGCGTGGCCTGTCACGTGACTCTCGTTCCGCCTACTGCTCGAGTTTCATCTGCCTCCTGCACTCAGTCTGCCTGTGGCGTCTGTTTTAAGTAGTTGACGTTTTGTCTGTGCGTCGGAAAATGTTGAGTGTACAGAAAGAACAGCGTGTTAACATCAAATTTTGTTTCAAACTAGGAAAATCTGCAAGTGAAACGTTTGTAATGTTACAACAAGTGTACGGCGATGATTGTTTATCGCGAACACAAGTGTTTGAGTGGTTTTAACGATTTAAAGATGGCCGCGAAGACACCAGTGATGACACTCGCACTGGCAGACCATTGTCAGCAAAAACTGATGCAAACATTGAAAAAATCGGTAAACTTGTTCGACAAGATCGCCGTTTAACAATCAGAGCAGCGTCTGAGTTAACAGGAGTTGACAAGGAAAGTGTTAGGCAGATTCTTCGTGAAAGTTTCAACATGAACAAAGTGTGTTCAAAAATGGTTCCAAAGTGTCTCACAATTGAACAGAAGGAACGCTGAAGAATGATTTGTTCTGACATCCTGGAAAACATTGAAAGTGATCCCACCTTCTTACAAAATGGATGCATTGGAAAACTCCTGGTTCTCCACGACAAAAAAAAGCACGAATGTCAAAATCGAAATTCAAGGCAATGATCAATGTTTTTTTTTTTTTTATATCAAAGGGATTGTGCACATTGATTGGGTACCAGAGGGACAAACAGTGAATCAGCATTACTACATTAGCGTCCTGGCTACCCTTCGTGAGCGAGTACGGAGAAAACGGAACGATTTGTGGAGAAAAAAGTCATGGATCCTTCACCAAGACAATGCCCCAGCTCACAGTGCGTTGTCAGTGAAGACGTTTTAGGCAAAACACAACATTCCCATCTTAGATCATCCACCCTACTCACCTGATTTGGCCCCCTGTGACTTTTTTCTTTTCCCTAAAGTCAAGTCAGCTTTGAAAGGAACTAGATTTGAGACTGTTGAAGCAGTAAAAGAAAAAGCGACGGAAGTAATGTATGGACTTACCGAAAATGATCTGCAGCATTGCTATGAACAGTGGAAAATTCGTATGGAGCGGTGTAGAGACCGAGGAGGAGAGTACATTGAAGGAGATAACATGAAATTGTAAATAATTGTAAATAAATGTTTTTTCCAGCATCAGTCCGGTTTTTTTCTAGCCACACCTCGTACAGACAATACCACATGTTTGTCAGCAGAAAGGATCTGCTCCATCATAGGCAATTTCAGATATTTTCAACTGAGGCTAAGAAAACAAACCCCCTAGTGTTTATCAGAGCTTTTCATAACATGTTGCCCTGCAACTGGACAGAAGCACAGAGGGTTGATCTGGTTTGTTTTGGGATGTACAGAGGACGATGTTTCATTGTGGGCAGCAGATATGACTGATAGATGCCATACCTATGAGCAATTTGAACGGGCTTTCTTGGAAAAATATTGGTCCACAGCAGTCTAAGAGAGACTACATCAAGAGATTTTCAACCCATCACCATTCTGTAGCAAACATGGGGGACTGAGGAACGATTTTGAAAAGTACTTAAGCAAAACCAGGTATTAGAAAAACCCAGTTTCCCACGTGGACATATTGAAATACTGAAAAGTCACCTGCCAACCCAATTTCCCACGTGGACATATTGAAATACTGAAAAGTCACCTGCCCGCCCATATCAGGGAAAAGTTGATCATTACACATGAAAATTATAAATGGTATTTCTTATACACACTCGACTCGATTGACCTAATGTATGAAGAGGGGCCATTGCAACCATAAAAAAATTAATACATAGTGTGCACCGCCACAAAAAAGTCAACAGCAGAATGGCAACAGTGCCAATAACCAACAAGGTTGGCACCTTTATGGCCTGTGCAACAACAACAATAATGCAAGAAATAATTATGGTAACAGAGAAACTAAAAAAAAGGGGTTTCAAAGAAAATCACAAAAAGAATCACAATAACTAGTTTATACCGAACAGAGAGGCTGTGGCCAATAAATTCAAAACACTCCCCCCCCCCCCTCCACAAGTGGCAATAAGCAATGCAGTAATTGCCAAGAAACAACAGCAAATAGACCATCTGGCAGTCATCCACCTGGCAATTACAATCAACAGATTATCAATTATGTATACGGTGGGAATCAGGGTCAAGGAGAATTTAGTTCTAGGGCATTAGAAGACACGAACTGGCAAGGTCAGACCCACAACGTGCAGGTAATTGAAGTTACAATGAAAAGGCTAACCCTCCAACAATCAGAAAAACTTGAACACGTTGTGATAAGCCCCCCATTCCCAGACCAGTAGAAGGGGTGAGAGCAAGAAATTTATTCCAAATTACTTTCTCAGGTGTTACCAAGGGATAGATATGAAACAACTTAGACAAGGCTAATGAATCGGTGCAAGCTGTAATTAATGCCTGGATATGTAATACAGATGTACCTGTGATACTTGGCTCCTGTGCATCGACAAATGTAATATCACAAGGTCTGTTTAACAAGCTGCAATGACAGTGTTTTATGCCAACCTTTCTGGTGCAGAATTGTCATATTCTGACTGCAGTGGGGAACAAGTCAAAAGGAGCTAAACATCAGGTGCTAGTACCCATTACCATCAGCAATTTTTCTCTTAAGTGTATTTTTATGGTAGTGGAAAAACTTGTAGTAAACACTCTTCCTGGAATGGATACCTTTAGACAATATAAAGTACAGATTAATGTAGGACAAGGAAAATTTTGTTTACAATCAATGAACAAAAGTCAGTAAATCTAATTAAAACTAGCAAAACTGCTAATACTCTCAAAGCAAGTACTGATATAAAAGTACAATTCTCATATCCAAATGTACTGCTTGTTGATACACAAAGGGGTGAGCAGCTGTCTGAAGATGACATGAAACTGGAGACTGTTCGAACCAAGGTAAGTGAATCTGTTTGTTTGTCAGAGGATCAGAAGGTGGAGTTACAAGGAGTAATACTTAAATGTGCGCAAGTATTTGGAAGGTGCCCCATGGTAATAAAGGGTGATGAGTATAAAATGGATGTTTACCCATGGGAGACTTTCTGCTCTCCTTCATATCCAATTCCTTGGGCAGAAAGAGGACCTGTGAGGAAAGAAATTGAAAGGACGATAAATTGGAAGATCATACAACCCTCCTATTCCTCATATTTAGCCCTATTTTAGCTATTGCCAAGCCCAATGGTAGCATCAGGCTTGTGCTTGATGCCTAAAGTATAAACAAAATCATCATTCCTGTCAGGACACAACCTGACAGTCTTGAAGAACAGTTACTGAAATTTCACAATGTTAAATACCTCACTATAATTGATTTAAACATGTTGTATTGGACATGTCATATTGGCAAATAGCATTACATGAAGGTGCAGGTGCTTTCATTTCCAAATTGGACAAAGTTCTGGAACCAGAACTCCTCAGTAGAGCCATTTTCTATGTTGATGATCTGTTAATAGCTACTCCCACATGGGAAGAATATGCGAGGCTTTTGGCACAGGTGTTTTACCGACTTGCAGTATATGGGGTACAGTTAACTTCACGATGTCGGAGTCTGGAAAAGAAAAGTTCAAATTCCTGGTCATACCTTCTCACGGCAGGGCATACTACCTGATCCAGGAAAACTTGATGCGATCAAACATTTCCCATCGCCAAAGAATAAAATAAATAAATAAAAAATTAAAAAAGATAGGCAATTCATTCCAGGTCAGTAATTGAATAGTGATGCATTGTTGAATTTTTTTGAAGAAAAACAACAAGGTGAAGCAGCATTTGACAAAATAAAGGAAGCTTTACTATGTGCAAACATACTACACCATCCTGATATGCCACAGGATTTTTGCTTGACTACAGGTGCTTCTTCACAGGGACTCAGAATATGCTTATTTCGGATAACTGAAGATGATGGGGAGTCGACACCCAAGACAATAAGTTTTGCTAGTAGAACACTTTCCGAGTCTGAGTAATCATATTCCATGACAGAGCTTGATGCTCTCTGGGTTATAGGGGAATTTAAGAAATTTGATAACTAGTTGTGGGGCAAGCACACCAAAGTCTACTGTGACCATATAGCACTTTATTTCCGTTGATGTGCAAATTATTACATCACAGGTTAGCCAGGTGGTGCATGTACTTGCAGGAGTTCAGGCCTGAAATCATATACATAAAGTGTCAATAAAACATAATTGCAGGTGCCTTGTCAAGGTTACCTCAAGGGCTCAATGAATTTTTAGAATTCACAGAGCAGAATCCCGAAATTAGGGTTCTATTTATGCAGGACAAGACACAACAACCATATTATGTAAAGGTGTGTAAGAGTTTGGAGCAGTTGCAAGGAGGAAGACCAGCAAGGGAGAAAAGTAACGTTGAAACTGTCTGAAAATGATGATGAGAATTTGAAGAAATTCTATACTACACTCCTGGAAATGGAAAAAAGAACACATTGACACCGGTGTGTCAGACCCACCATACTTGCTCCGGACACTGCGAGAGGGCTGTACAAGCAATGATCACACACACGGCACAGCGGACACACCAGGAACCGCGGTGTTGGCCGTCGAATGGCGCTAGCTGCGCAGCATTTGTGCACCGCCGCCGTCAGTGTCAGCCAGTTTGCCGTGGCATACGGAGCTCCACCGCAGTCTTTAACACTGGTAGCATGCCGCGACAGCGTGGACGTGAACCGTATGTGCAGTCGACGGACTTTGAGCGAGGGCGTATAGTGGGCATGCGGGAGGCCGGGTGGACGTACCGCCGAATTGCTCAACACGTGGGGCGTGAGGTCTCCACAGTACATCGATGTTGTCGCCAGTGGTCGGCGGAAGGTGCACGTGCCCGTCGACCTGGGATCGGACCGCAGCGACGCACGGATGCACGCCAAGACCGTAGGATCCTACGCAGTGCCGTAGGGGACCGCACCGCCACTTCCCAGCAAATTAGGGACACTGTTGCTCCTGGGGTATCGGCGAGGACCATTCGCAACCGTCTCCATGAAGCTGGGCTACGGTCCCGCACACCGTTAGGCCGTCTTCCGCTCACGCCCCAACATCGTGCAGCCCGCCTCCAGTGGTGTCGCGACAGGCGTGAATGGAGCGACGAATGGAGACGTGTCGTCTTCAGCGATGAGAGTCGCTTCTGCCTTGGTGCCAATGATGGTCGTATGCGTGTTTGGCGCCGTGCAGTTGAGCGCCACAATCAGGACTGCATACGACCGAGGCACACAGGGCCAACACCCGGCATCATGGTGTGGGGAGCGATCTCCTACACTGGCCGTACACCACTGGTGATTGTCGAGGGGACACTGAATAGTGCACGGTACATCCAAACCATCATCGAACCCATCGTTCTACCATTCCTAGACCGGCAAGGGAACTTGCTGTTCCAACAGGACAATGCACGTCCGCATGTATCCCGTGCCACCCAACGTGCTCTAGAAGGTGTAAGTCAACTACCCTGGCCAGCAAGATCTCCGGATCTGTCCCCCATTGAGCATGTTTGGGACTGGATGAAGCGTCGTCTCGCGCGGTCTGCACGTCCAGCACGAACGCTGGTCCAACTGAGGCGCCAGGTGGAAATGGCATGGCAAGCCGTTCCACAGGACTACATCCAGCATCTCTACGATCGTCTCCATGGGAGAATAGCAGCCTGCATTGCTGCGAAAGGTGGATATACACTGTACTAGTGCCGACATTGTGCATGCTCTGTTGCCTGTGTCTATGTGCCTGTGGTTCTGTCAGTCTGATCATGTGATGTATCTGACCCCACGAATGTGTCAATAAAGTTTCCCCTTCCTGGGACAATGAATTCACGGTGTTCTTATTTCAATTTCCAGGAGTGTATATGCAAGAGAGTCCTGTTTGATCAACGTGTACCGAATCAGGAACTTGTGGTGTGTGTGTGTGTGTGTGTGTGGGCGGGTGGGTGGGTGTTTACCAGAAAGTTACACAGATGATTTCGTTTTGTATACACAATGTATGGGGTCACTATGGGGTTTCCAAATGCACGAACGAGACAGATATGTACTGCTATTTTCCCAACTTGTGGAGAAGAGTTTACCAAGTAATTTGGAAGTGCATTACATACCAAAAGATGAAGCACAAAAATAAGTCCAAGTTGATTGAACTACATCCTATACTGCCCACAAAACCTTTAGAATTAGTGTCCTTGGATGCTGCCAGACCCTATCCGCAAGGGAGGGGAGGTGTCAAATATGTTATTGCCTTGTTGATGTTTTCACAAAATATGTTAAGTGGTATGCAGTGCAGTTTGTGACTGCAGGTTCTATTATTAGGAGGCTTACAAAAGATTATCTCCTGATATTGGGGAAGCCGTTGATATTGTTAACAGAGAACGCTGCATACTTTGTATGTAATAGATGGAAGAAATTTACTAACACAAACAAGATAAAACATATATTGATATCCAGACTTCACCCCAAGGCAAGCCCAATAGAAAGGATATTTAAAGAATTTAACAGGTTTATACATACCTATACACCCCAGAATCACATGAAATGGGTTGAGTTCACCATTTCAGCAAATCATTAACAACTTACCACACACTTCAGCTGGTTTCACACTTACTGGATTGGTGTTTAACAGGAGAGAAGTCAATGAGTGGGAAAGACTATTACCCAATATACCCAGGGGAGGGATGTCACTTGAAAAAAAAAAAAGTATCCCAGGCTTTGTTTAATTTGGAGAAAAAGATGATGTAAAGGAAAAAGTTGTATGACAAAAGATTAGGGTGCACTGCACAATTTCAAGTAGGACAAGAGGTATTACTACAAATGTACCCTAAATGTACGAAATATGGGAACTTAAGTCGTTAATGGCAACTTTTGTACAATGGGCCATTTTTGGTTAAAAAATCCCACATCCAATTGCATATATATTAGCTTACCCTAATAGTGGAAAAGACATGGGACTTTATCCTCACAAGAATCTAAGAGAATTTGTAAACTAAAAGAATTGGACAAAGGTCAAACCTCACTTAAAGTACTGTACATGAACAAATGAAATATTTCAATATAATATGTATATAATATATTTAAAAACAAAGATGATGTGACTTACCATACGAAAGCGCTGGTAGGTTGATAGACACACAAACAAACACAATCATACACACAAAATTCTAGCTTTCGCAACCAACGGTTGCTTCAGCAGGAAAGACGGAAGGAGAGGGAAGGACGAAAGGATGTGGGTTTTAAGGGAGAGGGTAAGGAGTCATTCCAATCCCGGGAGCGGAAAGACTTACCTTAGGGGGAATATAAGAATTGTTTGCTTAGTTTTAAGAGAAAACTTTCATTTTACATGTTTTTAAATGGAACCAAGGTAAGTTACAGTAATTTAAGATTCTGTTTAATTTCAAAAGACTATCACAGTGCTGTTTCATTCTACAATATGTATATTTCCCAAATAGAGTGTGACAATGCACATGAAATATAAAAATGTGATGTAACATTACTAGAGGGAGAGGATGTGGAGGCGTATTAGGAGCTAACACACAGATCATCAACCTCAGCACATTCGCAAAAATAGTCCACTCCATCACGCCGCTTTGCATACTGGATACAACACAAAATTTGGAGGTTTTAGTATAAGCTAATTACTGTTAAAATGAAGGAATCTACACTACACAGAAAAAGCTAATATAGTAAGGATGTTTAAAATAAAAGAAGATTTACAGAGGAAGGAAGAATAACTAACTACAAAAACCTATCTGCACATTACACTACTATGTACAGTATTTACAAATTTTCAGTTGTTATATACACAATGAATAAAACACTACACGGAAAATATCTATATACAAAGAAAGAGATAATAATTGTAGGACTATGGTCACATCCTGAACAAACTACTAAAGATAATGTGGTTGTGCCCATCTACAACAACACTTATTTAATTGCAGATATAATCATATTATGAAAATGGAAGGACTGGAGAAGGTGAATCGAAATGATGGACATGTCTGAATATTTGTGTTCTTACAAATAAGGATTGGTTTAAGAATTAAAAAGGGGTTGACAAACTTACACACCCTTGAGCTTATAATAAAAATATGTGTGTTTGAGGAGAAAAATGATACAATAGTCACCACAGAGTGACTATGTTCTTAATTTATAAGTTGTTTCTTTTCCAGGAAATGATGCAAGGATACACCCTGCTAAAGGCAGGAAGGAAAATTTAGGTAGCTGGTACCAAAGGAAACAGATCACATCGCAATATGAGTAATTATATGTATAAGAGGTGGAATCCAAAATTTTCAGGACTGGTGCTGCCATCTGGAAAGTAGGAGTAGTAGATCTTTGCACTGCTAGGTGGCGAGAGCTGCAAATCTGATGAGTCAATGTGTGGAGTGACATTCAGCTGGCAGGACGTGTTGTGTGTCCACAGTGATTTCTGTAATACTCTGTGTTTGGTGTGTGGCAATTTTACGATGGATCCATGAACAGAACAGCGCGTGTGTATCAAATTCTGTGCGAATCTCAGGAAAAGTGCTACAGAGACCCTTGCAATGATTTAACACGTGTTTGTGGGACAGAGCATGAGCTTTACGCATGTTTTTGAGTGGCATGCTCGGTTCAGGGCCAGCCGTACAGATATCAAAAATGATCATCACACTAGAAGGCCCGTTAGCCGCACAATGCCAGACATTGTTGCCAAACTTCTACAATTGGTTCATGCGGATCGATGTCGAACCATTCAAGACCTTGAGGATGAAGTGGGTGTTGGTTATGGGACATGTCCAAGGTTACTAAATAATAAGGTTGGGCAGTAAGCGCTCTGCTCTGCCATTGGCTGTCCTAGTGACGTCAGTGTGGAAGCAAGCACTCACAAACAGACAACACGGCATGCACGGTTACGTCAAGTTTTTGGCAGAAGATTTTGTTTATACCAGAACTGAGATGTCTAAACTGCTTTTCTGCTGCTAAAATATTACAGTTAAAACTGATGAGTTATATTCTTTCGCAGATTATGCCTTACACATCGGTAAAATATCAGATCACAACCACACTGACAAACACTTGAAATTCGAAACCTCGGCTCAAATAAATCAGAAACTATTCATTTAATCACATTGAAATGAATTTACTTAAGAGCTCGAAGTTGCACACAATTGTTTGTAATAACATCATTCCTTCTTTCTAATGGTGCTATAGTATTCATCGAAGTAACTTAATCTGTGTCTGAAAAAAAAACTGTCATCTGTACATGTACTTTTATTATAAAGTTTCTTATTTGGTGACAGCTTTTCCAGTGTTTCCAGAGATCTCTAATGTAGTTCTCGTTTCTTATACCGTTTGGTTCTGTCTTCTGTTGCGGGTGAGACATTGACAGTCGCGCTACTGCATGGCAAATTGCACGAAGGAACTGCATCTAGCTTGAGCATTCTTTTTTGGGGTAAATTAAGCAATTTAGACTGTAAATCCCTTAAGTAATCTGTTTCTGCGAAATGGCAAGAGCATATTCGTGCATGCGCAACATTTACACTGTCTTTCCTACAACATTTCGACAACCATAGTTTTTGTAATGTTTCATTACGCCAGAAACTGTGATACATTACGTCAGTTCCCTTTGTGCTCCAGTTGTAGGAAAAACAACCCATAACAGCACAGCCGGGCATTGTAAAAATTAATTTTCTCACTCACTTGTAGATTCTTCAATAAGAATTTCACAGGACGAACCATAAACTATAGAGCTGGCGAACACAATGTTGATCCCGCTGTCCACTGTCGCTAACTATTTCAGTTCCGAATCAAATATCAATTACATCAAAAACCGTAACACTCCCTAATTCTGAATGTTTCCGCTGTTGACTGAGCACCTCAGAAGAAAGAACTCAATCAAAGTACTCCTTCAAACACAACACAACACAACAAAAACAATCACACACAATTCAAACTGTGTACTGTTTGGCACAGCTGCTTCCACTGTGACGTCATGCGCACAACTGAGAAAACATGTTGCTTTCTGCGCATCGCTTTCTTCGTCCCCCTGGGACATGTCAACGAATGTTGACTGATGAATTGGGCATGATTCATGTCACCGCAAAATTTGTGCCATGGATCTTGACTGCCGATCAGAAGGCACAGCGTGTTGAAGTGTGCACGGACCTTCATCAGACTGCATCTGATGATCCAATCTTCTTGTCATGGGTTATCACCAGCAACGAGAGCTGGATTTACGGTTATGACACAGAGACAAAGCAACAATCATCCCAGTGGAAGAGCCCGGGCTCTCCAAGACCCAAAAATGCGAGACAGCTGAAGAGCAAAGTGAAGACCATGATCATCATTTTCTTTAATACCAAGGGAATTGTGTACAAAGAATTTGTCACAACCAAACAAACAGTGAATTCCACATACAACTGTGACATTTTGTGATGGCTCCATGAAAATGTGTGGCAATGATGGCCTGAGCTTTGGCATCAAGGGAACTGGCTGCTGGATCACAACAATGCACCCTATCACAAGTCCTTGACCGAGCGAGGTGGCGCAGTGGTTAGCACACTGGACTCGCATTCGGGAGGACGACGGTTCAATCCCGTCTCCAACCATCCTGATTTAGGTTTTCCGTAATTTCCCTAAATCATATCAGGCAAAAGCCGGGATGGTTCCTTTGAAAGGGCACGACCAATTTCCTTCCCCGATCCTTCCCTAACCCGAGCTTACGCTCCGTCTCTAATGACCTCGTTGTCGACGGGACGTTAAACACTAACCACCTACCTACCACAAGTCCTTGCCCACGAGGACCTTTTTGGCAAAAAACAACATTGCGGTTGTACCCCACCCACCGTACTCACTACATTTGGCACCTTGCGACTTCGCGCTATTCCCAAAACTGAAACTCAAGTTGAAAGGCCATCAGTTCGACTCTCTAGTGAGAATTCGAGAAGCATCACTGGCAGTGATAAACACCCTCAGAGAACAGGATCTCCAGGAAACATTTGAGCAGTGGCAGAAGTGCTGGGACCAGTGTGCACGTGCTGATGGGAACTACTTCGAGGGTGATGGTGAACATTAGTCCAAAGGTAAGGTTTTCAACAGATGGCAGCACCACTCCCGAAAATTTTGGATTGCACCTCGTATAAATATGTGTATGAATGTGTCAATGTGAATGAGTGTGTATATATGAAGAGATTACAGTACATATAATGTTGTTAGTACCACCAAGGTAAAAAAGGGGTCAGACCACATATTGAAAAGTGCACGCTACTGATGGAGCATCAAATATGAGTATTCACAACACATTTACATGGGATCACGACATATATGAACATTCTCCTACAATATTTTCTTGGCACAATCTTTTTAGTGACATGTTTAAGTATATTATGTACACAAGAGTAGTATCCCGATGATATAAGTCAGGTGCACTGAATTACACTCATTACAGGTACTTCCAAACAAGTAATATTGATAACTTATGATACTGCACTGTCATAATTCTGCAATTAGTCCAGCAAACACTAAGTAAGTAGTTTAATAAAGATATAAAGGAATGTGCACAAAGAGTTTACTCAGTTATTCTATGGTGGGTAGACGATGGATTTCAGCAGCAGATAAAAAAAATGCTTCTTTCCATTCCCTGTAGATCAGCAGATGCATTCCTAGCAGACTTGAGTAAGGTGGGTCTAAGCACAGCTATGTTTGCCTGTGTTGGTTAACATGTAATGAGGATATTTTCTCTTTCATTAGCAATCTAGATTTACAGGCGTGAGTCAGACGAAATGCGAGAACAGTGGTTTATGCATATCGTCAAACTGTATATATGTATTTTGTCATTTCAATCTTGAAATTGAAATAAAAATTAATCATTATTGTATGTAAGGCAATACTATTCCTTGAACTCAAAGTTTAAAAGAGTTACCTGCACATGACAAATCTGTACGAGGCAAACAGCTTTTGAATGGTCAAAGAAAATGTCAAGTATTGTGTATTTAAAATTTAATAAGACGTTGTGATACACATCCTAAGGGCGAAAGTAAAATCTTAAAGGACATACACTGGTACTGAAATGTTGTTCTCTGCACAAGTTATAAATGTTATAGTAAATCTAGAGGTGAATATGTATAAATTGTGCCCTATATGTACCCGACATATCAGCAGAATGTAGATATAGGCTTATGTATGCTTAGGTTAAGTCATAAGATGTTAAACTGCAATGCTTATTTTGTATATATGAAACTATATATGTGTCGACAAAACAGATGCCAAGAGAAATTACTGAATTATCAACCTGTATACTATATACAGTTTCGTTGATCTTGTATTGCCCCTTTTTTTTCTGTCCATGTTAGAGAGGGGATGTGAATTTCAGTTTCAAAGTTCACTAATAATGTGAAATATATTAATTCTGATAGTAATAAGCCGATGCTGCTTATTAGTTATTTATTTCAGCTGATCTATCTATCTGTGTCAATACTTTGGAGAAGCAAGAAATTTAAGCAGAGCGAGCTGGCCACCGTAACATTGTCTTCAAAGAAGAAGAGGAGATAAATAACTTCAAGGCTACAAGAAATATAATCTAATAATCTAACATTATATGTTACAGATGTTTTGTATATACAAAAAATCATAAGGCTGGTTGGAGTGTGCGTCACTGTGCATAAATTAGCTGAGACACATGCTCCAGAGTGAACTCACTACTGTTGTTCCTCTTGTGCAGCACCAGCAGATTTGCAGATTTTTAAGAGGCTTCTTGCGGAAAATGTATTTTTTAATGTATTTTGACTAATCAAAATTACAAACTTGTATTCATGCAAGAGATCTGTCTGAAAGTTAACATTACATCTACTCTAAATTTATGCCATTTATTGAATGTCTACATTTTGACAATTCAAGGAGAAATAAAATAAACAAAAAGAACTTGTTTACATCAATTATTATTTTCACTGCATTTTTTGTTTAGGTAGCTTGTTAACTACAGTATCACTATTTTTAATCATCATCATTATCATCATCGTCCTAACAGGATAGGTGCGAATTTTGTATCTCGATTGGCACAAATATTTAGCGCTCCACCCAAATAAGAGGTCTGTTCAAAAATTCTGGAACATTTTTAATTTTGCACCAATGGCTTGTTGCAGCAAAATGTGACTGGCATCCCTGCACATGCCTGTGTTTACTGTGTAACTGCTGGAAGTTTCAATGTTTTATGTCTGTTAATTATTGTTCAGTTCTGTATTCAGTAGAACGTTGCATTGTCAAGTTTGCAAATTTTGAGATGGTAGAGTTAGAGGTTCAACGTGTCTGCATTAAATTTTGTGTGAAACACAAGAAAAATTTTACCAAGACAAACCAAATGATGCAAGAAGTCTATGGTGATGAGTGCTTAAGCCACATTCTGTGTTACAAATGGCTCATATGGTTTTAAAAAGGCCAGACGGGGGTTGAAGATGATCTTCAATCAGGACGCCCTCAGAGTCTATTGATGATGTTCTCGTCAGGAACGTCAACGAAATTGTACATGAAATAGAAGACTGAACATCTAAGAGATGGCGAAAGAATGTAACATTTCAGTTGTATTATGTCATGAAATCCTGACACAGCATCGTGGAATGCATCTGTTGCCGCCAAGTCCATCCCACGGCTCATGAATCAAGACCAGAAAGACCTTCACCTCAAAATCTTTTGGATCGCACAAGTGAGAATGAGATGTTCCTTAAGAGAACCATAACTGGTGATGGGACATGGGTCTATGGTTATGATGTTGAGACTAAGGTTTAATCTTCACAATAGATCAGGATAGATTCTCCAAGACCAAAAAAAAGCTCTTAAGGTCAGGTCAAATGTCAAAGCCATGCTGATAGTTTTCTTTGACTTTGAAGGATTGGTTCTTCATAAATTAATACCACAGGGAAAACTGTTAATCGATGGTACTATCAGGACGTGTTGCAACACCTGTGAGAAAATGTGAGAACGAAATGGCCTGAAATGTGACGAGACAATTTATGGCTCTTGCATCACGATAATGGACCCGCACATTCATCCCTGTTGGTGCGTGACTATTGCACAAAAAACAAAATCACTGTGCTGCCTCATCCTCCACACTCTCCAGACCTCCTGCAAAAATGTATGTTATTGTTGGGTATTTGTCTAATTTTAAAGTCAGTTTGATCCCGCGTACAATTGGATTCAGGCAAACTGCGGTTTAAAATGTTAGATGTTCATAAAAAGCCAAAGTATACAAAATACATACGATGGTTGACTGCATAATTAAATTTCTGCCTACTCAACACTCCCCTCCCTGGACTCATTCTAGTTCACAGCCACGCTGCGTCACTGCTCCCTCTCCAACTTTACATATTACTGTGCTTGAGCACCAGTGAAAATGGACAGCAATATCTTCTACAATGCAAGTCATATGAACAACAGCAACTGAAACATAATTAAAAGGTCGCAGTTACTATCCAGTCCAATTCTCAAACTTTCTTGTCCCACAATCTAGTGACGGCTGTTCGCAGAACCTCCACAGTGTGTCTTTTTGCTGTACTTTATTCTTGAGATAACAATTACAGTCCATTTAATATGATTTATATTGTTTGTTGGGTACTTCATTCTGGATTAATTTTCCTTCTCATTTCATCTGAATGTCATCATCTTGTTCTAAACCTGATTTAAAAGCTGGTAACGAACAGGGCTGAATTTCTCATAACCAAATAAAATATTGACCTGGATTCAGAATCAAGCAATGGTTTTTGAAGGACAAGCTTTTTGTCTTTGAATGTTGCCTTTACTTAAAAAGCAGCATAAACGTATGTGTACAGCACCCATACATGTATGAGAACTATTATTGCATTAAAAAGCAGCATAAACATATGTGTACAGTACTCATACATGTATGAGAGCTTTTATTGCAAAACTGTTCAAATATGACAAAAGTTGTAAGTTGATAGAAATTAATGTTATTTCTTTCAGTGTTTCACAGAATTGTCCATTTTTAATCGGAGCATTGGAGTGTTGCAGTGACTACCTGTTGTTAGGTAGTAGCCATGGAAGAGATGTGGACCAGATATTGCAGGAAAAATTAGTTAACCAGGTCACAAGTTTTTTCAAGCCCACTGCATGTCTTAGCCAAGTGATAGAAGATGCAGGATCATTGTGCAAGGGTTTTACAAAGCAGGATCATGTTGTGATAGTAGGTGGAGCAGGAAATGGTACTGATAGGGATCAGAGCTACAATATTGAGTGTGACCTGGTAAAAATAGCATCCACAATGAACTATACAAATGTTGGCTTGGTTCTGCTTGCATGTGGTATGATCGGTCCCAATTGAACAGCCAGTAAGGTCAATATGGAGCTAGACTAGCTGCTTCAAGTTGCTACTTTGTCAGGCATAGGTTTGGTTCGTGTTGATGGTATTGGTAGGTGGGACTTCACATGGCATGGCTTGCATCAGTAGGAAAGAGAAGGGTAAATTGGCCAGGACGATAGCAAAATCTTAGGGAGAGGGGGGGGGGGGGGGGACCCAACCTACGGGAGCATCACTTTTTTAGGTTAAGACCAGTGTTCAATAATTCAACATTGAATGAAATTAAGCTTAATGAGAAGCCTGGACAGGCAGATACTAGAGATGTTAAAATATCACAAGATTCTCATAAAAGTACAGTGAAAAATAATGTTAGTATGTCACAAGATTCTCCTAAAAGCACAGTGAAAAATAATGTTAGTATACTGCACCATAAAATCAGGGGATTAAAAAACAAAGTAGATAAGCTTCTTGTTTGTTTAGAAGATTTAGAAAATGAGGCTGGAATAGGTGTACTATGCCTGTCTGAAAATCATAGTCACAGATATGGAAATAATAAATGTAGATGGATATAAACTTTCAGCACAAGTGAGTAGAGACACTATGGAGAGAGAGGAGTTGCCATATATGTTAAAATTTATCATAGTGTGAAAAATTTAGAAACCAAAGAAATTTGTGTAGAGCAATGTATAGAAGCATGTGCATGTGAGTTTAAACAAAATAAAAGTACCTTTATAACTGTACCTGTGTATAGGTCCCTACTGGGAAATTTCAGCTATTTTTGAAAAACTTGCATTCTTTGTTGTGCTTATCTGTCAGACAGAGTGAAGCAAGTTCTCATTTGTGGGGATTTCAATACAGATTTTCTGAAAGAGTCTAATAGAAAGCTTGACCTTGAAGTATTACTTGGTTCTTTCAATTTGACATTAGTTATTGATTTTCCTACTCGGGTAGTACAGGAAAGCAGCACACTGATAGATAATGTTTTTATAGACCAAGATAAATTTAATGAAATGAAAACTTTTCCTGTTGAGAATGGTCTGTCTGTTCATGAGGCACAACTACTTACAGTATATGACATAGACTGATGCAGTAATGCAATACAAGCCTCCAAAAGAGCATGTTCAATTAATGATTTAATAACTGCAAATTTTAGGGAAAGCTTGCAACGATTAGACTGGGATGAGGTGTACAGGTAACATGATGCTAATTTAAAATTTAAGCTTCATGGTACCTTTATGAGTATATTTGAAAACAGTTTCCTTAAGAAAACAGTGAAACATAATTCTAAGAAATCATCTAAAATGCCATGGCTTACTAAAGGGATAAAAATATACTGTAAACAGAAAAGGAAAATGAATCTTATAGGCAGAAAGAGTAATTATCCAGAAACAGTCATACATTATAAAAACTACTGCACTCTACTAAGAAAAGTTATTGGGGGGGGGGGGGGGGGGTTTATGGGCGCTCAACATCGAGGTCATCAGCGGAAAAGTTATTAAAAAGTCGGGAAGTAAGTGCATTATGTCTGTGATGAGCACCTCTGATAATAAAATTAAAATGATTTGGAATATTGTTAAAAGGGAAACAGGGCAACCGAGAGCACAGAAGACTGTATTTCTATCAAACTCAATGAAAAGTGTTAGCAAAAAGTCTGAAGTAGAAAATATTTTTAATAATAATTTTTATTTGTTGTAGAGACAATATTCATCAGAAAATGCAAGGCTATGTATGGAAGAGACAATACATACGCAATTTGATAAAATTTAAATTCAACCCACCTCTCCTATTGAAATCAGGAAATCCACTCAAAAGTAAAAGGTCACATGTAGTTGATGGCATTTCCAACTGAGTACTAAAAGCTTGTTCCCAACAGATAAGTAGGATTCTCAGCCACATATGTAGTAGCTCACTGAAACAGGGCATTTTTCTGGATACACTAAGTTATGCTATTGTTTATCCATTGCATAGAACAGGTGATAGGTCTGAGGCTAACAACTACTGCCTGACCTCACTTCTGACAGCTTTATCAAAAAATTCTTGAAAAAGTAATGTATTTAAGAGTTGCTTCAAATATTAGTTAAAATGAGGTACTAACAAAATGCCAATATGGCTTTCAGAAAAGCTTTTCCACAGAAAACACTATATATGTTTGCACTGATCAAATATTAAATGCTCTGAATAACTGAACATCACCCATTGGGGTATTTTGTGATCTCTCAAAAGCTTTTGACTGTGTGAATTATGAAATTCTTCTAAATAAGCTTAAATAGTGTGGTATGAGTGGGATGGTGCACATATGGTTTACTTCACATTTAACTCAAAGAATGTAGAAGGTTGAAATTAACAGTACAGATAGTCTGCAAAAATCAGCAGAGTCCTCTAACTTGAGAGATATCAAGAATGATGTGCCACAGCATTCCTTCTTAGGTCCCTTATTGTTCTTAATATATGTTAATGACTTGCCACACTATGTTCACAAAGACGCAAAGTTAGTTCTTTTTGCTGATGATACAAGTATGATAATCACACTCACCAAACAAGATTACCTGAGGAAATTGTAAATAATGTGTTTCTCTCCAAATTTACTCTCACTAAATTTTGAAAAAACACAGTATATACAGTTTTGTACAGTAAATGGCATAACACCATTGGTAAATATAGACAATGAACAGAAATCTTTTGCTAAGGCAGAATATTCAAAATATCTGGGTGTGTGCACTGATGAGAGAAATTAAATTGGAAGAAACACACTGATGATCTGCTGAAACATTTCAATTCAGCTGCTTATGCTGTGAAAGTTATTACAAATTTTGCTCTTAAACATAGCAGTAACTTAGCCTACTATACCATTTTCATTCACTGCTTTCATGTAGCGTCATATTTTTGGGAAATTCATCATTAAGAGAAAAAGCATTCTTTGCACAAATGCGTGTAATAAGAATAATAACTGGGGCACACTCAAGATTACCTTGTAGATACTTATTTAAGGAACTAGGGATATTCACAGTATCTACACAATACATATATAAACTTATGAAATTTGTTCCGTATTTTGTTTTGTTGTGGTTTTAGTTGTAAATATAAATTGTTTTTTGTTCATTATTTGTTATAAATCTGTTTTGTTTCATTATTTATTTTGTTAAAATTATAATAAATGATGAAAGTTTAATTGAAACAGTGTGGCAGCAGTCTGAACTGTATGACATGAGTGTGCTAAATTACTTGCCCTCTACTACATTTATAAAGTGGATTTTTATACATACTGGTATGGTATTTCATATTTTACAATAAAATGCATACAGCATAGCTGCATCTTGAAGTGAAAAAAAGTACTGTGAATATAATCAGACTGACTAGTAGGTGGAAGTTATTTGTATATTGTCAGGCATTTGTAGCGTTTCATAAAGAAATGGCCTGAAACCTAGACATTGCAAGCTGTTTGTTTAAATACACGTTTGTGGCAGGCTTATTTCTTGTTAAGTAACTCTATGGATTATGTGTGAAACAGTTTTTCAGGCATCAGTGGTCAATATTTATGTGGTTTCACTAGCTAATCCCAGTACAAATAAGGCACTTGAACTATTAAAATCCAAATGGAAAACATACAGAAAACCTATAAATCTTGAAGGGAAAGGTGTTGAGGGAGGTATGACTATTGCACAAAAATCTGCACTGGACTAACAATGAGAGTTAACCTTAAGCAAACCAATTTTTCATGGAATATGATGGCTGCTCATAACACTACATTTATTTTAGTAATTCTGGGTGCAATGTAACAAATAAAAAACATGATGGTTCAAGTTTCTAAAATATAAAATGAAGTTTCCTCTTGCTCAAGCTCCTTGTATAGTGTGTGAAATTCCCTTTCTGTACCACATAATAATAGTCTTTGGACCCACACTTTTTTGTGCTGTTTTGCATTCTTCTCTAATATACAAGCTATCCCTGAAAGCTGCAAACCACTTGAGTCCAATAAATGTCATTTTCATACAACTGTGGACTCTTTGAACATAGCTGCTAAGGTTCAGTGACCGTGTCAGAATTATATTAGAACAAATAAGCACTCAGTCACAAATATTAAGTCAAAATTGCCCAGGTTTTGACGCTACTATGAGTGTCGTCTTCAGAATTAAACTAACTGTTCTAAAACATAATAGGTATATAAAACATTAATAAACTAAAGTGTGTACTGACTGGAAAGAGATGCAGTACTTACAAGTCACACTCTAAAAAAATCTAAGCCGGAAAGGCGACATCATGAAAAGTTGTAAATAAGAAAGGTGGCAAGCCGCTAAGGGCTGCTCGTACCTGAGTGAACACGGATTGCAACAAAGCTTTCTGCGGGAATTGCAATCTTCAGAAAATGGTTTTCAACTGTTTTTACACCTGAAGCACACACACAAAATGTGGTAGCTCATGTATGTGGATGCTGGCGTCCACATTTACATGAAACTGACATTTATTGGACTCAAATGGTTTACAGCTAGCAGGTATAACTGGTATATGAGAGACTGAAGACAGAAGTGCAAATCAACACAAAAAAGTGTGTGGGTCCAAAAAATGTCATTAAATGGTATAGAATGGGAATTCCACACACTATACCAGGAGCTCGAGGAGGATGAATCTTCATATTATATTCTAGGAAGTCAAAGCATCAGTTTTTTATTTGTTATGTCAAATTGCACCCAAAATCACTCTAAGGAACACTGTGTTATGAGCTGCAATCACGAAAAATCCCATGAAAAATTGGTCTGTTTGAGGTTAAGTTTGGTTGTTGGTCTAGAAAATATTTTTGTGCAATTGTCATATCTCCCTCAATACCTTTCTCTTCAGAATTTATTGGTTACATTTCCGTCTTGTATTTGGCCTTTAGTCACACGGCTATGCCGCGCGGCCTGTCACAGTTCATGCGGCTCTCCCTATTGGAGGTTCGAGTCCTCCCTCAGGCGTGTGTGTGTGTGTGTGTGTGTGTGTGTGTGTGTGTGTGTGTGTGTGTGTGTGTGTGTGTTGCCCTTTGTGTAAGTTAGTTTAAGTTAGATTATGTAGTGTGTAAGTTTAGGGACCGATGACCTCATCAGTTTGGTCCCATAAGATCTTATCACAAAATTTAGCTTTTAGTAGTTGAAGCGTATTATTTGTACTGGGGTTAGGTAGTGAAAAAGCTGCCACAATATATATATTTAAAGAAACAATTTGCAATATCTACATGTTTCAGTCAATTTCTTTATGAAACAGTTCAAATGCCTGACAATATGCAAATGAATTCCACCTACTAATCAATCTGACTCTACACACAGTACTTTTTTCACTTCAAGCTGGAGCCCTATTGCAATGCATTTCATCGTAAGATATTTAATACCTTACCAGGACATATAAAAATTCACTTTAAAAATTTAGTAGAGGGAAAGTAATTTAGTATGCTCATGTCATATAATTCATACTCATAAATTTTAACAAAATGAAACAACTATTGAACACAAAAAAAAACTGATATTAAACACTAAAACCACAAGAAACAAAATACAGAAACCTGTGCGTGGCCGTGTATTGGGAAGAAATGAGCTAGGGGGTCACGTGATCAACAACAGATGGATGACGTCAGCTGGCAAAACTTTCTTGCCAAGAAACCGTGACTGTTCTGTGACGAGATGTGACAGCTGATGGGGATGCCGCCCTTTTGAAATGCATTGCAGAATCTTTTGAGAGGATGGGACGGACATGATGTGATGTGATGGTCGGCGTGAATTGGCCTTTATGCTGCCACAAAAATGTTTGGTCATTTGCCAAGTATCAATAAAATAGCAGCAGTCTGAATTGTATGATATGAGCATACTAAATTACTTGCCCTCTACTATATTTTTAAAGTGGATTTTTATATGTCCCGGTACAACATTTAATATCTTACAATGAATATACAGGGCATATCAAACAATAGGCTTGAGATTATTGCATGTTCTGAAGCACTCAATACAATATCGGCCTTTCTTGAACAGTCACTTGACATTTGAATCGCAGTATAGACGCACACTGCAAATCAAATGTCAAGTGACTGTTCAAGAAAGGTCGATATTGTATTGAGTGCTTCAGCACATGCGGCAATTTCAAGCCTATTGTTTGATATGCCATACCCTTTGGAATTCTTCAAAATAAATTTGTACAAAACCTCCATGGCCGAAGCTTCATTTATAAATGGAAGACAAGCCCTATATTAATCTATTAAACAATGTAAAAATATATCTAAAAACAAAGATAATTTACCAAATGAAAGCGTTGGTACATTGATAGAAACAAACAATGTAAAAACATTGATCTCGGCAGCAATAGTTTAATCTGCGAATGTAAGATGACCCGATATTTTTCAAATGATGAAACTGGGGAAAGAACTCATCTTATATTTGTGTAAATAGGGTAATTAATCAACGGATACTCCATTGGGACATGGACCTTTTTCAAGTTTTAACAGTTTCAGCTGTTTCTTAACACCAGTGGCACTAATACTTATTTCATTCATCTTTTCAGTGCTACAAGAACTGAATTGGAACAATTTTCCTGAGATTTCCTTTGTAAACGAACATCTGAAAATGGAGTTAAGCATTTCAGCTTTTGGTTTACTATCATGAATTTTAGTTCCTGTCTCATTTTCTAGGGACTGGACACTAACTTTGGTGCCATTAAAAGTCTTTACATACAACCATAATTTCTTTGGGTTATGTGAAATATCATTTGACAATATTCTGCTATGGGGGTCACTGAACACATGATGCACTGTTCTCTTGACAGCCAAATGTATTTCATTCAGTATATATATGTATATATATAATAGAGGGAAACATTCCACACGGGAAAAATATATTTAAAAACAAAGATGATGTGACTTACCATACGAAAGCGCTGGCAGGTCGATAGAAACACAAACAGACACATACATACACACAAAATTCAAGCTTTCGCAACAAACTGTTGCCTCATCAGGAAAGAGGGAAGGAGAGGGAAAGACGAAAGGAAGTGGGTTTTAAGGGAGAGGGTAAGGAGTCATTCCAATCCCGGGAGTGGAAAGACTTACCTTAGGGGGAAAAAAGGACGGGTATACACTCGCACACACACACATATCCATCCACACATATACAGACACAAGCAGACATATTTAAAGAACAAATATGTCTGCTCGTGTCTGTATATGTGTGGATGGATATGTGTGTGTGCGCGAGTGTATACCCGTCCTTTTTTCCCCCTAAGGTAAGTCTTTCCACTCCCGGGATTGGAATGACTCCTTACCCTCTCCCTTAAAACCCACTTCCTTTCGTATTTCCCTCTCCTTCCCTCTTTCCTGATGAGGCAACAGTTTGTTGCGAAAGCTTGAATTTTGTGTGTATGTATGTGTCTGTTTGTTTTTCTATCGACCTGCCAGCGCTTTCGTATGGTAAGTCACATCATCTTCGTTATAACATTCCACATGGGAAAAATATACCTAAAAACAAAGATGATGTGACTTACCAAACGAAAGCGCTGGCACGTCGATAGACACACAAATACAAACACACACACAAAATTCAAGCTTTCGCAACAAACTGTTGCCTCATCAGGAAAGAGGGAAGGAGAGGGAAAGACGAAAGGATGGGGTTTTAAGGGAGAGGGTAAGGAGTCATTCCAATCCCGGGAGTGGAAAGACTTACCTTAGGGGGAAAAAAGGATATATATGATGTGACTTACCGAACGAAAGTGCTGGCAGGTCAATAGACACACAAACAAACACAAACATACACACAAAAGTTGAAGATGTATACACACAAAATTCTAGCTTTCGCAACAAACGTTTGCTTCGTCAGGAAAGAGGGAAGGAGAGGGAAAGACGAAAGGAAGTGGGTTTTAAGGGAGAGGGTAAGGAGTCATTCCAATCCCGGGAGCGGAAAGACTTACCTTAGGGGGAAAAAAGGACGGGTATACACTCGCGCACACACACACACATATCCATCCACACATATACAGACACAAGCAGACATATTTAAAGACCAAGAGTCTGGGCAGAGATGTCAGTCGAGGCAGAAGTCTCTTCCGCCCCGACTGACACCTCCGCCCAAACTCCAAAGACGAAAGGAAGTGGGTTTTAAGGGAGAGGGTAGGAGTCACTCCAATCCCGGGAGCGGAAAGACTTACCTTAGGGGGAAAAAAGGACAGGTATACACTCGCGCGCGCGCGTGGCCCCACACACACACACACACACACACACACACACACACACACACACATATATATATATAAAAACAAAGATGAGGTGACTTACCGAACAAAAGCGCTGGCAGGTCGATAGACACACAAACAAACACAAACACACACACAAAATTCAAGCTTTCGCAACAAACTGTTGCCTCATCAGGAAAGAGGGAAGGAGAGGGGAAGACGAAAGGAAGTGGGTTTTAAGGGAGAGGGTAAGGAGTCATTCCAATCCCGGGAGCGGAAAGACTTACCTTAGGGGGAATAAAGGACGGGTATACACTCGCACACACAAACGTATCCATCCACACATATAGAGACACAAGCAGACATATTTAAAGACCAAGAGTCTGGGCAGTGACGTCAGTCGAGGTGGACGTCTCTTCCGCCCCAACTGACACCTCTGCCCAAACTCCAAAGACGAAAGGAAGTGGGTTTTAAGGGAGAGGGTAAGGAGTCACTCCAATCCCTGGAGCGGAAAGACCTACCTTAGGGGGAAAAAAGGACAGGTATACACTCGCACACACACACATATCCATCCACACATATACAGACACAGGCAGACATATTTAAAGACAAAGAGTTTGGGCAGAGATGTCAGTCGAGGCAGAAGTGCAGGGGCAAAGATGTTGTTGAATGACAGGCGAGGTATGAGTGGCGGCAACTTGAAATTAGTGGAGATTGAGGCCTGGTGGATAATGGGAAGAGAGGATATATTGAAGAGCAAGTTCCCATCTCCGGAGTTCGGATAGGTTGGTGTTAGTGGGAAGTATCCAGATAACCTAGACGGTGTAACACTGTGCCAAGATGTGCTGGCCGTCCACCAAGGCATGTTTAGCCACAGGGTGATCCTCATTTCCAACAAACACTGTCTGCCTGTGTCCATTCATGCGAAAGGACAGTTTGTTGCTGGTCATTCCCACATAGAATGCGTCACAGTGTAGGCAGGTCCGTTGGTAGATCACATGGGTGTTTTCACACGTGGCTCTGCCTTTGATCGTGTACACCTTCCGGGTTACAGGACTGGAGTAGGTGGTGGTGGGAGGGTGCATAGGACAGGTTTTACACCGGGGGCGGTTACAAGGGTAGGAGCCAGAGGGTAGGGAAGGTGGTTTGGGGATTTCATAGGGACGAACTAAGAGGTTACGAACTTATCTCTGCCTACGTAGATCAACACCTTCAACCCATTACGTGCAGTCTCCCATACTTCATCAAAGACACCAACCACTTTCTCGAACACCTGGAATCCTTACCCAATCCGTTACCATAACCATTGATGCCACTTTCTTATACACAAATATCCCGCACATCCAGGGCCTCGCTGCGATGGAGCACTTCCTTTCACGCCGATCACCTGCCACCCTACCTAAAACCTCTTTCCTCATTACCTTAGCCAGCT
The DNA here is from genome assembly GCF_023864345.2 of Schistocerca serialis cubense. Classification (NCBI taxonomy): domain Eukaryota; kingdom Metazoa; phylum Arthropoda; class Insecta; order Orthoptera; family Acrididae; genus Schistocerca; species Schistocerca serialis. The sequence continues at coordinate 862,576,358 of NC_064641.1, forward strand.
TCATCCTGACCCACAACTTCTTCACTTTTGAAGGCCAGACATACCAACAATTAAAGGGAACAGCCATGGGTACCAGGATGGCCCCTTCGTATGCCAACCTATTCATGGGTTGCTTAGAGGAAACCTTCTTGGTTACCCAGGCATGCCAACCCAAAGTTTGGTACAGATTTATTGATGACATCTTCATGATCTGGACTCACAGTGAAGAAGAACTCCAGAATTTCCTCTCCAACCTCAACTCCTTTGGTTCCATCAGATTTACCTGGTCCTACTCCAAATCCCATGCCACTTTGCTTGATGTTGACCTCCACCTGTCCAATGGCCAGCTTCACACGTCCGTCCACATCAAACCCACCAACAAGCAACAGTACCTCCATTACGACAGTTGCCACCCATTCCACATCAAACAGTCCCTTCCATACAGCCTAGGTCTTCGTGGCAAACGAATCTGCTCCAGTCCGGAATCCCTGAAGCATTACACCAACAACCTGATAACAGCTTTCGCATCCCGCAACTACCCTCCCGACCTGGTACAGAAGCAAATAACCAGAGCCACTTCCTCATCCTCTCAAACGCAGAACCTCCCACAGAAGAACCACAAAAGTGCCCCACTTGTGACAGGATACTTTCCGGGACTGGATCAGACTCTGAATGTGGCTCTCCAGCAGGGATACGACTTCCTCAAATCCTGCCCTGAAATGAGATCCATCCTTCATGAAATCCTCCCCACTCCACCAAGAGTGTCATTCCGCCGAACCTTCGTAACCTCTTAGTTCATCCCTATGAAATCCCCAAACCACCTTCCCTACCCTCTGGCTCCAACCCTTGTAACCGCCCCCGGTGTAAAACCTGTCCCACGTACCCTCCCACCACCATCTACTCCAGTCCTGTAACCCGGAAGGTGTACACGATCAAAGGCAGAGCCACGTGTGAAAGCACCCACGTGATCTACCAACTGACCTGCCTACACTGTGACGCATTCTATGTGGGAATGACCAGCAACAAACTGTCCATTCGCATGAATGGACACAGGCAGACAGTGTTTGTTGGTAATGAGGATCACCCTGTGGCTAAACATGCCTTGGTGCATGGCCAGCACATCTTGGCACAGTGTTACACCGTCCGGGTTATCTGGATACTTCCCACTAACACCAACCTATCCGAACTCCGGAGATGGGAACTTGCTCTTCAATATATCTTCTCTTCCCGTTATCCACCAGGCCTCAATCTCCGCTAATTTCAAGTTGCCGCCACTCATACCTCGCCTGTCATTCAACTACATCTTTGCCCCTGCACTTCTGACTCGACTGACATCTCTGCCCAAACTCTTTGTCTTTAAGTATGTCTGCTTGTGTCTGTATATGTTTGGATGGATATGTGTATGTGTGCGAGTGTATACCTGTCGTTTTTTCCCCCTAAGGTAAGTCTTTCCGCTCCCGGGATTGGAGTGACTCCTACCCTCTCCCTTAAAACCCACTTCCTTTCGTCTTTGGAGTTTGGGCGGAGGTGTCAGTCGGGGCGGAAGAGACTTCTGCCTCGACTGACGTCTCTGCCCAGACTCTTGGTCTTTAAATATGTCTGCTTGTGTCTGTGTATGTGTGGATGGATATGTTTGTGTGTGCGAGTGTATACCCGTCCTTTTTTCCCCCTAAGGTAAGTCTTTCCGCTCCCGGGATTGGAATGGCTCCTTACCCTCTCCCTTAAAACCCACTTCCTTTTGTCATTCCCTCTCCTTCCCTCTTTCCTGATGAAAGGAAGTGGGTTTTAAAGGAGAGGGTAAGGAGTCATTCCAATCCCAGAAGCGGAAAGACTTACCTTAGGGGGAGAAAAAAGGACAGGTATACACTCGCACACACGCACATATCCATCCACACATACAGACACAAGCAGACATTTATATATATATATAAAAAACAAAGATGAGGTGACTTACCGAACAAAAGCGCTGGCAGGTCGATAGACACACAAACAAACACAAACATACACACAAAATTCAAGCTTTCGCAACAAACTGTTGCCTCATCAGGAAAGAGGGAAGGAGAGGGGAAGACGAAAGGAAGTGGGTTTTAAAGGAGAGGGTAAGGAGTCATTCCAATCCCGGGAGCGGAAAGACTTACCTTAGGGGGAAAAAAGGACAGGTATACACTCGCACACACGCACATATCCATCCACACATACAGACACAAGCAGACATATTTAAAGATATATATATATATAGTTATAATAGAGGGAAACATTCCACGTAGGAAATATATATCTAAAAACAAAGATGATGTGACTTAGCAAATGAAAGTGCTGGCAGGTCGACAGACACACAAACAAACACAAACATACACACAAAATTCAAGCTTTCGCAACAAACTGTTGCCTCATCAGGAAAGAGGGAAGGAGAGGGAAAGACGAAAGGATGTGGGTTTTAAGGGAGAGGGTAAGGAGTCATTCCAATCCCGGGAGCGGAAAGACTTACCTTAGGGGGAAAAAAGGACGGGTATACACTCGCGCACACACACACATATCCATCCACACATATACAGACACAAGCAGGCAGGTCGATAGACACACAAACAAACACAAACATACACACAAAATTCAAGCTTTCGCAACAAACTGTTGCCTCATCAGGAAAGAGGGAAGGAGAGGGGAAGACGAAAGGAAGTCTGCTTGTGTCTGTATATGTGTGGTCAGATATGTGTGTGTGTGCGTGAGTGTATACCTGTCCTTTTTTCCCCCGAAGGTAAGTCTTTCCGCTCCCGGGATTGGAATGACTCCTTACCCTCTCCCTTAAAACCCACATCCTTTCATCTTTCCCTCTCCTTCCCTCTTTCCTGACGAAGCAACTGTTGGTTGCGAAAGCTTGAAGTTTTGTGTGCTTTTTTATTGTGCCTATCTACCAGCGCTTTCCCGTTTGGTAAGTTATGGAATCTCTGTTTTTTTTAATATATACGTATATACAAAGATGATGTGACTTACCAAACGAAAGCGCTGGCAGGTTGATAGACACACAAACAAACACACAAAATTCAAGCTTTCGCAACCAACGGTTGCTTCGTCAGGAAAGAGGGTAGGAGAGGGAAAGATGAAAGGATGTGGGTTTTAAGGGAGAGGGTAAGGAGCCATTCTAATTCCGGGAGCGGAAAGACTTACCTTAGGGGGAAAAAAAGGACGGGTATACACTCACACACACACACATATCCATCCACACATATACAGACACAAGCAGACATATTCAACGGCAAAGAGTGGGGGCAGAGAAGTCAGTTGAGGCAGAAGTGCAGAGGCAAAGATGTTGTTGAATGACAGGTGAGGTATGAGTGGCGGCAACTTGAAATTAGCGGAGATTGAGGCCTGGTGGATAACGGGAAGAGAGGATATATTGAAGGGCAAGTTCCCATCTCTGGAGTTCGGATAGGTTGGTGTTAGTGGGAAGTATCCAGATAACCTGGATGGTGCAACACTGTGCCAAGATGTGCTGGCCATGCACCAAGGCATGTTTAGCCACAGGGTGATCCTCATTACCAACAAACACTGTCTGCCTATGTCCATTCATGTGAATGGACAGTTTGTTGCTGGTCATTCCCACATAGAATGCGTTACAGTGTAGGCAGGTCAGTTGGTAAATCACATGGATGCTTTCACACGTGGCTCTGTCTTTGATCGTGTACACCTTCCAGGTTACAGGACTGGAGTAGGTGGTGGTGGGAGGGTGCATGGGACAGGTTTTACACCGGGGGCGGTTACAAGGGTAGGAGCCAGAGGGTAGGGAAGGTGGTTTGGGGATTTCATAGGGATGAACTAAGAGGTTACAAAGGTTAGGTGGACAGCGGAAAGACACTCTTGGTGGAGTGGGGAGGATTTCATGAAGGATGGATCTCATTTCAGGGCAGGATTTGAGGAAGTCGTATCCTTGCTGGAGAGCCACATTCAGAGTCTGATCCAGTCCCGGAAAGTATCCTGTCACAAGTGGGGCACTTTTGTGGTTCTTCTGTGGGAGGTTCTGGGTTTGAGGGGATGAGGAAGTGGCTCTGGTTATTTGCTTCTGTACCAGGTCGGGAGGGTAGTTGCGGGATGCGAAAGCTGTTATCAGTTTGTTGGTGTAATGGTTCAGGGATTCCGGACTGCAGCAGATTCGTTTGCCACGAAGACATAGGCTGTAGGGAAGGGACCGTTTGATGTGGAATGGGTGGCAGCTGTCATAATGGAGGTACTGTTGCTTGTTGGTGGGTTTGATGTGGACGGACGTGTGAAGCTGGCCATTGGACAGTTGGAGGTCAATGTCAAGGAAAGTGGCATGGGATTTGGAGTAGGACCAGGTGAATCTGATGGAACCAAAGGAGTTGAGGTTGGAGAGGAAATTCTGGAGTTCTTCTTCACTGTGAGTCCAGATCATGAAGATGTCATCAATAAGTCTGTACCAAACTTTGGGTTGGCAGGCCTGGGTAACCAAGAAGGCTTCCTCTAAGTGACCCATGAATAGGTTGGCGTACGAGGGGGCCATCCTGGTACCCATGGCTGTTGGTATGTCTGGCCTTCAAAAGTGAAGAAGTTGTGGGTCAGGATGAAGCTGGCTAAGGTAATGAGGAAAGAGGTTTTAGGTAGGGTGGCAGGTGATCGGCGTGAAAGGAAGTGCTCCATCGCAGCGAGGCCCTGGACGTGCGGAATATTTGTGTATAAGGAAGTGGTATCAATGGTTACAAGGATGGTTTCCGGGGGTAACAGACTGGCTAGGGATTCCAGGCGTTCGAGAAAGTGGTTGGTGTCTTTGATGAAGGATGGGAGACTGCATGTGATGGGTTGAAGGTGTTGATCTACATAGGCAGAGATACGTTCTGTGGGGGCTTGGTAGCCAGCTACAATGGGACGGCCAGGATGATTGGGTTTGTGAATTTTAGGAAGAAGGTAGAAGGTAGGGGTGCAGGGTGTCGGTGGGGTCAGGAGGTTGATGAAGTCAGGTGAAAGGTTTTATAGGGGGCCTAAGGTTCTGAGGATTCCTTGAAGCTCTGCCTGGACATCAGGAATGGGATTACCTTGGCAAACGTTGTATGTGGTATTGTCTGAAAGCTGACGCAGTCCCTCAGCCACATACTTCTGACGATCAAGTACCATGGTCGTGGAACACTTGTCTGCCGGAAGAATGACAATGGATCGGTTAGCCTTCAGATCACGGATAGCCTGGGCTTCAGCAGTGGTAATGTTGGGAGTAGGATTAAAGTTTTTAAAGAAGGATTGAGAGGCAAGGCTGGAAGTCAGAAATTCCTGGAAGGTTTGGAGAGGGTGATATTGAGGAAGAGGAGGTGGGTCCCGCTGTGACGGAGGATGGAACTGTACCAGGCAGGGTTCAATTTGGATAGTGTCTTGGGGAGTTGGATCATTAGGAGTAGGATTAGGATCATTTTTCTTCGTGGCAAAGTGATATTTCCAGCAGAGAGTACGAGTGTAGGACAATAAATCTTTGACGAGGGCTGTTTGGTTGAATCTGGGAGTGGGGCTGAAGGTGAGGCCTTTGGATAGGACAGAGGTTTCGGATTGGGAGAGAGGTTTGGAGGAAAGGTTAACTACTGAATTAGTGTGTTGTGGTTCCAGATTGTGTTGATTGGAATTTTGAGGTTTTGGAGGGAGTGGAGCTGGAAGTGGCAGATTGAGTAGATGGGAGAGACTGGGTTTGTGTGCAATGAGAGGTGGTTGAGGTTTGCTGGAAAGGTTGTGAAGGGTGAGTGAGTTGCCTTTCCAGAGGTGGGAAACCAGGAGATTGGATAGTTTTTTGAGGTGGAGGGTGGCATGCTGTTCTAATTTGCGGTTGGCCTGTAGGAGGATGCTCTGAACAGCCGGTGTGGATCTGGGAGAGGAAAGATTGAGGACTTTTATTAAGGATAGGAGTTGACGGGTGTGTTCATTGGCTGAGGTGATGTGTAGGTGAAGGATTAGGTGGGTGAGGGCAATGGATTGTTCAGTTTGGAACTGGTATAGGGACTAATGGAAAGAAGGGTTGCAGCCAGAGATGGGAACTTTAAGTGTGAGGCCTTTGGGGGTAATGCCAAATGTCAGACAAGCTTGAGTAAATAAAATATGGCAGCGAAATCTGGTTAGAGCGAAGGCATGTTTGCGGAGGGAATGTAAATAAAACTTAATGGGGTCGTTGTGGGGGTGTTGTGAGGGTGACTTGGTATTAGAAGGTGGAAAGTGTAACATGAGGCTGAAATGAAAATGAAAATAAAAATATATGGGGAGAGATAAAGGTGAACTAGAAAGTAACTGGAGATCTGGTGTGAAAAAAGGCGAAAAAGTGTTGGTTAAAGCTGGGCTATGTTGATCTTGTGGTGAACTTGGGTTGGTAGACAACGATGTGCACAAAGGTTAGGTGGTTGTGTTGCCGCCAAAACACGTTAAAGGGTGGAGAAATTCAGGAAAATTTCGAAAAAACTGCGTGTAAATGTATTAAAAGGAGTGGTTTTGTGGTGGCAGATTATGAAAATGAGGCTAATAATTGTCTGACGAAGAAATAATGACATTAAAACCTGTGGGAAGCGGCTAAAAATTATCAGTGATGTGGGAAAAACGGAAATGGAAATAAAGCGAAAGTTATTAGAACTAGCCGAAACGGTTGTTTAATAGGTGAAAGGAACTGTTTGTGAACTAGAAACGGTGGATTTTATATAGCGGTAGTGTTGAAAGCGGAAAAAAATTTTTTTGGTTATGGTTTGGAAGTGGGTTACGTATTATTGAGTATATATAGGCGGGATAAAATTGTATAGTAGATTACAGTAAAAAGGAGAAGGTGAATACATATATACATACACACACAAAGATGCTGTAACTTACCAAGTGAAAGCGTTGGCATGTTGATAGGAGACAATAAAAAACACACACACAAATTTCGAGCTTTCGCAACCCAAGGTTGCTTCATCAGGAAAGAGGGAAGGAGAGGGAAAGACGAAAGGATGTGGGTTTTAAGGGAGAGGGTAAGGAGTCATTCCAATCCCAGGAGTGGAAAGACTTACCTTAGGGAGAAAAAAGGACAGGTATACACTCGCACACACGCACACACACACACACACACACACACACACACACACACACACACACATCCATCCGCACATATACAGACACAGGCAGACATATGTAAATATATATATATTTCTGATTGTTTTAGTTGTCTTTTGTACTCTGGTAATCACTGTTACCACAGCCGCATCATGGTGATTGATATCAGTTTTGATGTGGACATCCCCCCAAAAAAATCAGGTCTATTTTTGCCATTAAATCACATATTTTTACCGTGAGTGGGCTTCCTAACTATCTGTTCCAGATAATTTTCAGAGAAGGCATTTAGTAATGTTCCACAGGTTCTCTCATCATGCCCACCATTAACAAAACTGTAATTTTTCCAATTAATTGTTGAATGACTAAAGTCTCCAACAATTATTACAGTTTGACTGCGGAACTTACGTACAAATGAACTGAAATTTTCTCTAGGTTACATCAGTAGATGAACCTGGTGGGTGATAGAAGGATCCGATTATCATTCTATGCCCGTTCCTGATAGTGAGTCTTGCTCAAACAATGTCACATGCAGCTTCAATTTCTAGCTCGGTGAACACGAGTTTCTTGTCTACTGCAGCAAATACACGACCTTCCATTTCCCATTTGCCTATCCTTCCTACGTACAATCAAATTTTCACCAGAAATCTCACTGCTATCAATTTCAGGTGTCAACCAGCTTTCTATACTTCGTATTATGTGAGCTTCACTGCTTTTCATGAGTGCTTCAAACTCTGGCATTTTGTTGCGAATGCTTTGGCAGTTAACCATTAGGATTATAATACTCTCACCAGCGGGAGACCTTTCTTTCGATGTTACAATGATACTTCTGAGTTTCCTAAAGCTATTGTTATCTGGATTGGATGGAGAGTCGGCTAATGTAAAAAGCCCTTGTGTGCACCCCTCACATAGTCAGCTACCTGAGTAGCAGCCTCTGATCTGTAGTGCACACCTGACCATTTAGAGGGATCCTACCCTACTCAACCACTGGCACAAGTCCAGGAAGTTGCAGCCTAGCTTGTCACAGAACCTTCGAAGTCTCTGGTTCAGTCCTTCCACTCAACTCAGAACCAGATGGCCGTGATCAGGACTGGGGAAAATGCTACAAAATTGTGAGCTTCATTTCAATTTCCTCTCCTATTTTGTGTGTGTATGCACTGATGGCTGTCTTGCAATTATAAGCTGCCCATAATCACGACAGTGCTCAATTTTTGCCAATCTGTTGTTTTTTGTCAATCAAGTATTGCATTTAAGTTCAATGTGTATCTGCAATGTTGATGGCTTTTACAGCATCCTTAGTGGGCCCTACCAAATTCTGGTTTCTGCAGCCACTCCACAAATTTGATTTAATGCCTCCTTAGTGGAGCACCTAGCCTACCCGGTCATTAATGCCATAAAGCATTTGTGTTTCTCTATATACAATGATGTGTTACATGTAGTATGTGCCTGCTGGTGATAAATGGAGTCCTCTCTTCAGTATCTCACATTATTTATTTCAGTTTGTGACATTTATTCTGAATTAAATATTTTTCTCATTTGTCACTTAAATGATACAAATATTTTTCTCATTTATCACTTAAATGACATAAAGTCCTGATACAGCTGACATCAGTAAACACTTTCCTTTCCTTTCTCCCCCCCTTTTTCACAAAAAATAATCCACTGCGGAGTGTAAATTTAAATTAGGCATTGGTATAAAAATTACTGTATATATTGCAAATTATGTGATTTTATGTGGATTATTGTTTAATGATATACGGACAAATTTCCACTGTTTGTAGAATTTAGTCTTTTATACAAACCCAGAGGTTGTTCTACGCCTTGGGGCATTGTGAGGCATGCCCTACTTTTCATTCTAGTATTCTCAATTTTCAGCAATAGTACTTATCAAAAATACCTGGCACTAAATTCTTTGCTGCCCCGTAGATAGTTTAAACAGGACAGCTAATAAGATGCGTTCTTCTTCTTTCGAATAATCCACTTGGACAGTATGATGAATCAACTTTGGCTATTCTTCATTGTATTAGATTTCCTTAGTTTCCAAATTTCCTTCATCCTTGTAGAGTGTTATTCCCTTTCTTCTTGATTCCACTTTCGTCTAGTTGTCTTTCTCTCCTGAAATTCTGCCTTTTGAACTGCCTTTCTGAAATGTGTTCTGTCTTGTGTCTATTCTAATTCCAGGATTTTCCATGTCCTTTTCAGTCTCTATGAACCATGCAGGCTTGGATTGTATTGGATTGTTTGGGAGGAAGAGACCAAACAGCAAGGTCACCGGTCTCATCGGATTAGGGAAGTACGGGCAAGGATGTCGGCCGTGCCCTTTAAAAGTCACCATCCCGGCATTTGCCTGGAGTGATTTAGGGAAATCACGGAAAACATAAATCAGGATGGCCGAATGCCCATGCACGCTTGGATTTGTAACTATTGAGTAATGTGAATATTCGCTTGTTTAGTTTGTTGTTATCCATTCTGAATATATGTACTAAAAACTGCAGTCTTCTCTTCCTCGTGACATCAGTTAGTTTTTCAGTTTTCAAATATAGCTCTCTGGTCTTAACCTGTATTCAACATTATCGATTCTTTTAGCTCCCAGTATTTTCCTCATAATTCTTCGTTCCACATCCTGTAGTTTCTCAAGATCTCCATTTCTTGAATGAAATTTTTCACTCTACAGAGGAGTGTGCACTGATATGAAACTTCCTGGCAGATTAAAACTGTGTGCTGGACCGAGACTCGAACTCAGGACCTTTGCCTTTCGCGGGTAAGTGCTCTACCAAATGAGCTACCCAAGCACAACTCACGCCCTGTCCTCACAGCTTTAATTCTGCCAGTACCTCATCTCCTACCTTCCAAACTTCACAGAAGCTCTCCTGCGAACCTGGAGAACTAGCACTCCTGGAAGAAAGGATATTGCGGAAACATGGCGTAGCCACAGCCTGGGGGATGTTTCTAGAACGAAATTTTTCACTCTACAGCGGAGTGTGCACTGACATGAAACTTCCTGGCAGATTAAAACTGTGTGCCCGACCAAGACTCGAACTCAGGACCTTTGCCTTTTGCGGGCAAGTGCTCTACCGAATGAGCTATCCAAGCAAGACTCACGCTCCGTCCTCACAGCTTTAATTCCGCCAGTACCTCATCTCCTACCTTCCAAACTTCACAGAAGCTCTCCTGCGAACCTCCATTTCTCCATTTCTTGTTAGTTTAAGTGTTTCTGCCAGATACAGAGCTTCAGGTCTGGCCACTGTTTGGTTGGGTCTTAATTTTGTGTTCCAGGAAAAGGATTTTTTGTTTAAATGTTTTTGGTCATATGAAACACTCTTTCCATTTTACGCACTCTGGTTTCTATAGCTGTCTTTTCTTTTCCATTGTATGTAATCCACTCTCCTAGATATTTAAAGGAATCTGTTTTGTGTATTGTATTGTTGTCAACTGCAATATTTTGAAGGGCATCACAGATGTTTGTCATGAACTGTGTTTTTTCAAAGGATATTTTTAGTCCTACTTTGGCTGCTTGTTTTTGCAGTTCTCTTACTTGTTCTTGGGCATTATCTAGCGAATCTGTAATCAATGCCATGTCATCTGCTAAGGCTAAACAGTTGACAGTGATCTTGTTTGGATTTATTCCTAGTTGAATCCCTTTAGTATTGAAGGCCTTCAAAAAGATGTTTTATTATTTCAAATATTATTTTTCTTGGTGTCAGATCATTAAATTTAGTTCTGTTGAACATTATTTAATTCTCTAAAGTATTTATCCTCTTATGTGGAGAAAAATGGTTTAAGATATATGAATAACAACAGAAGTCTGTAATAAAATAGTCAAATAATAGCAACTTGTTTACGTTTATATAATGATATGATAACATCTAAGCAAAATTCCCAATAAAAGAGTGGAGTTATTTTAAATTATATTAGTGCCTCCTTGTTAAAAACTGTATTACATGAAATTTATGTCAAATATGACTGTCTTTTACCTCACAGTTCCCTCATCTCACAACAAGTAGCTCACTGTGATTATGTTATATGATAAAATGATACTTAAAGAATGAAAATTTTAACATAAACCATATGTTTCAATAAAATTTTATTGATATTAAAACCTTTTAAATGAAGCATATTTAAAATCAGCAAGTAAAAATTACTTTCTCACATACACATGAAACCATTTTAACAATATTTCCACAATTACATACTCAGAGTGATGATGCAAAACTGCTATATTTTTTCTGATTCATACAACCAAACTTTATCTATTCCACTGCCTACAATTACACTTGGAGTCCAAGATGGAAAAGGAAAGCGGCAGGCTATTATATGAGTATCTTTTGAAACTTCCGCTTTAATTTTGGCCTCCAGTTCCAGCATCTGCAAAAGAAAAGTAATTTCAATATAATTTTATTCATCTACATCACATATTATTTCTTTCTCTAGAGAATGATAAATTGTTACATTCAATATTGTTACATTCCATCCTGGATTTTCCATTGTTTGAATGATAAATGAATTATTTCGTTCAAGATTTAGACAACATACCTTAACCTGAGGCTAATAATGAATGCTACTGTCATAATGCTTGTATGGAACTCACTGGTTTGAATCTTGTAGAGAAAAGAAATTTTCAACACAACATTGGTACATTAATCACTGAAGAGGTGGTAGTATAATTTTCTTATAGTTGTTATCTTGCGTACTGAGTTCCAAATCTCTCTGCAGTTTCTGAGAGTGAGAGCTTGTGACACTGGAAGGAGTACCTTATGTCTGATATAACTATAATGTCAGTGATACACGTGGTGCTATGAAATAGGAATAGAGTATTTTCTGATGCCATGTTTCAACCTCACCCTTGTTCATCTAACTCATCTTCAATTAGCCAATGATTGGTTTCTATCCAGTCCGCATAAGAAATTTGTGTGTGTGTGTGTGTGTGTGTTCATGTTTTATAGGTGTTTATTTTTCCATGATTACATTTCAAGATGCCTGGCATCCCATCTTCAGATGTTACATTTATATACGTGTCTTTGCTAACAGCATTGTAAAATTTTGCAAAGGAAGTTTTTGAGGCAGTTTTTTTAAAATGTCCCAAGTAAAGAAACAATGTTCACAACACTTAAGTAGTGCAGATGAAGGTGGGGTGAAATTTTCAAAAACGTATGTTTTGAGGCATAATTTCTTGGCGTGGTGTGTTGGGAAAGGTGTACCACTTATATCGATACATTACCCCATAAACATTAATGTCGGAGACACTATAATTTTGACTCTATGCTGTTGCGCCATATGATGAAGTGGACTGTGAGCTTAAGGAACTATGTGAGTCAGGCTGGCAGGTCACTAAAGGTTACCTGTGCCTGCTCTACATGAAACCATGATACTTAAGAAACAACCCACAAATTTCACAATGGAAAAAGGCCCAAAAAGTATGAATAAAGCAAAACTGCATGATATGAGGTAGCCAACAATGGCATACAAGATTTACATTTACAAAATAAATCTCAAAACGTTCAAAATATTACAAAACATGCAATAACAATATCAGTGTTTACACTGCTAAATATGCTATTAATTATGAGACTACCAGCTATCTCCAACTGATTTAGTAGCTTCTGTGGTGTGACTATAAATTACATGAAAAAGAAGTGTTCAAATCAGTGGCAGTATGGGAACCTACAGGAACCCAAGGAGCAGCCATGATATTGAAAAGGAACTTTGGTTCTGTTTTGCAATTCGTGATGATTCCAGAATATGTAACCCAGTTAATCTTGTGTGCTGAATACCTATATTTCCTGATAGCCAATGGTGTGCATACGTGTAAATAACTAGGTGCTACATCATGGCTATAAGGTGGTGAGTTCAGAGTACCAAGCAATCATCTTACAGCACTGATATACCCCCCCCCCCCCCCACACACACACACACACACTTTGGATTCTTGGTTGGTAAACATTTCTCATTCAGCTCCTTACCATATCATAATTGCACAGGCTTTGCATTGAATACTTTCTCACATGGGCAGTTATAAAATAAATGCTATGATAAGTATAGTGACTGTCCAGAAATACAGACTAACAGTCTCATAATAAAATGCATATGTAATTAGCATTTTTCTGTATAGATTAAAATGATACTTTATCTCCTTTGAAGCTATTTGCATGTTAATTTTTAAATTGACTGATTTTTTTACTATTTCTTTAAAAAATATAAGGTAACATTTAAAATAGTGTGAATGAGCAATTTATTAAGTACTACAAAAACCTGGCAATGCTTTGCTATTGCTAAATTCGTATGGGAATTGCATATAAATCCTAAACTTCTTAGCCTCCCCTCTCTGTCCCCCTACAACTCTATCTGACCATAACCCTTGTTTATTATTATTGCAAACAAAACCTTCATTGGGAATTGAACTTGCCTACAATGAAATGATAAACTGGCTGGGGTTACTGGTGAACAGGATATTAGAGAGACCTCTCCAGCTGTTGGATATGTGAGGATAATAGTTTCAGTGACAGTATTTTGCACAGTTTTAATCTGCAAATGGGTAAGGTATAAGTTCCAGATGATTCAGATTGTAATAGTAGCCTAATAACAAGCCGACAAGCCATAAATGCTCATTTCCTGTAAAACTGACCACACAACGAAAACAAAACCTCACATTTTCACGGCACAGCACAGAATTTTCCTATTTGCAGTTGATTTTACAAAACAATCGGTACATTGTTGCTTAAAAAAATGTATACCCTATGTCCAACCAATGTTTATTAGAGCATCATGTAAAGATATGAAGGAAATCAGTCAAGTACTTTTCGAGATTTTTTGGTAATAGTATTTCCCTTTTGTGTATCAAATATATATAGATATATTATACGTATCGGTTGTAACAATACCAATTCCATCCTGGATTTTCCATTGTTTGATACGTATCGGTTGGTAGGACACGTTCTGAGGCATCAAGGGATCACCAATTTAGCACTGGAGGGCAGCGTGGAGGGTAAAAATCGTAGAGGGAGACCAAGAGATGAATACACTAAGCAGATTCAGAAGGATGTAGGTTGCAGTAGGTACTGGGAGATGAAGAAGCTTGCACAGGATAGAGTAGCATGGAGAGCTGCATCAAACCAGTCTCAGGACTGAAGACAACAACAACAACAACAACGTATTTTGCAGATAAAAATGTAAAAAATAAAAATAAACAATAACAATAACATAAACTGTATTGTAAAAACTAACATTGCAGATAGACTCCACTCAACCATCACAGGAAAATAAATATGGCTATACCAAGAAGCAAAGAGGAATGAGGAATAGTGGTGCAGATCAAACAGTGACCAGGATTGCAGGACAAGTTGAGCCCGTAGAGATTCTATTTGAATCTTGGGCGTACCATTTCTTTTCACATTAGTTCCATTCACATTTCAAAACATTATTTTATTCTCATATTTTCAAAACATGGAAAGATGCAATGTAGAGTTGCAGACAGGCACCATGAAAAGACTGTTACACATTTAGCTTTCAGCAAAAGCCTTCTTCAGAAAAGAAAACAAACACACATTCACACAAGCAAGCATATTTCTTGCACACATGGCCACTATCTCTGGCAACTGCAAACAGAATGCAGCTCTTGCTGTTGAAAGAAGCAGCAATCCAGAGTGGGGTGGGTAAGGGGAAGGGGTATCAGGGTACAGGTGAGGGGGCAGAGAAGAGCACTGTCTCACTGAGTGTACAGGGATTAGATGGATACAAGACAAGACTGCTAGACATAGCGTTGGGAGGCTGTGGTTCAGGGAGGTGAGTGTACAGGGATTAGATAGATACAAGACAAGACTGCTAGACATAGCTTTGGGAGGTTGTGGTTCAGGGAGGTGGGGGAAGGGAGGTGGAGAAGACGGGGGACAGGTAGTGGAAAGTGGAAAAGGAGATGAACAGGGAAGGGGAAAGACAGGTGGATGCATTGGCAGAGGGTGGCACACAATGGGGGTGAGGGGACGTGAATAGGGAGGAAGTGAGAAAACACAGGTGGCTGAAACTGTTGGATGGAGGGTGTGGGGCAGTAGTTTACCATAACTTGATGCTGAGATAATTTCAGGAGCAGAGAATGTGTTGTAAGGATAACTCATGGTGGCAGTGATGGGGAGGGTCCAGATGGCCCAGGCTGTGAAGCAGCCACTGAACACATGCGTGCTATGTTCAGGTGTGTGTTGTACTGCAAGGTGGTCTACCAGGCTCTTGGCCACAATTTGGCAGTGGCCATTCATACTTGTGGACAGCTGGTTGGTATTCAAACCCATACAAGAAGTTGTGCAATGATTGCAGCAGAGCTGGTATATGAAATAGCTGTTTTCACAGGTGACCTGGCCTCTGACAGTGTAGGATAAGCCTGCACAATTTGGCAGTGGCCATTCATACTTGTGGACAGCTGGTTGGTATTCATACCCACACAAGAAGTTGTGCAATGATTGCAGCAGAGCTGGTATATGAAATAGCTGTTTTCACAGGTGACCTGGCCTCTGACAGTGTAGGATAAGCCTGCACAATTTGGCAGTGGCCATTCATACTTGTCGACAGCTGGTTGGTATTCATACCCACACAAGAAGTTGTGCAATGATTGCAGCAGAGCTGGTATATGAAATAGCTGTTTTCACAGGTGACCTGGCCTCTGACAGTGTAGGATAAGCCTGCACAATTTGGCAGTGGCCATTCATACTTGTGGACAGCTGGTTGGTATTCATACCCACACAAGAAGTTGTGCAATGATTGCAGCAGAGCTGGTATATGAAATAGCTGTTTTCACAGGTGACCTGGCCTCTGACAGTGTAGGATAAGCCTGCACAATTTGGCAGTGGCCATTCATACTTGTCGACAGCTGGTTGGTATTCATACCCACACAAGAAGTTGTGCAATGATTGCAGCAGAGCTGGTATATGAAATAGCTGTTTTCACAGGTGACCTGGCCTCTGACAGTGTAGGATAAGCCTGCACAATTTGGCAGTGGCCATTCATACTTGTGGACAGCTGGTTGGTATTCATACCCATACAAGAAGTTGTGCAATGATTGCAGCAGAGCTGGTATATGAAATAGCTGTTTTCACAGGTGACCTGGCCTCTGACAGTGTAGGATAAGCCTGCACAATTTGGCAGTGGCCATTCATACTTGTGGACAGCTGGTTGGTATTCATACCCACACAAGAAGTTGTGCAATGATTGCAGCAGAGCTGGTATATGAAATAGCTGTTTTCACAGGTGACCTGGCCTCTGACAGTGTAGGATAAGCCTGCAAAATTTGGCAGTGGCCATTCATACTTGTCGACAGCTGGTTGGTATTCATACCCACACAAGAAGTTGTGCAATGATTGCAGCAGAGCTGGTATATGAAATAGCTGTTTTCACAGGTGACCTGGCCTCTGACAGTGTAGGATAAGCCTGCACAATTTGGCAGTGGCCATTCATACTTGTGGACAGCTGGTTGGTATTCATACCCACACAAGAAGTTGTGCAATGATTGCAGCAGAGCTGGTATATGAAATAGCTGTTTTCACAGGTGACCTGGCCTCTGACAGTGTAGGATAAGCCTGCACAATTTGGCAGTGGCCATTCATACTTGTGGACAGCTGGTTGGTATTCATACCCACACAAGAAGTTGTGCAATGATTGCAGCAGAGCTGGTATATGAAATAGCTGTTTTCACAGGTGACCTGGCCTCTGACAGTGTAGGATAAGCCTGCACAATTTGGCAGTGGCCATTCATACTTGTGGACAGCTGGTTGGTATTCATACCCACACAAGAAGTTGTGCAATGATTGCAGCAGAGCTGGTATATGAAATAGCTGTTTTCACAGGTGACCTGGCCTCTGACAGTGTAGGATAAGCCTGCACAATTTGGCAGTGGCCATTCATACTTGTGGACAGCTGGTTGGTATTCATACCCACACAAGAAGTTGTGCAATGATTGCAGCAGAGCTGGTATATGAAATAGCTGTTTTCACAGGTGACCTGGCCTCTGACAGTGTAGGATAAGCCTGCACAATTTGGCAGTGGCCATTCATACTTGTCGACAGCTGGTTGGTATTCATACCCACACAAGAAGTTGTGCAATGATTGCAGCAGAGCTGGTATATGAAATAGCTGTTTTCACAGGTGACCTGGCCTCTGACAGTGTAGGATAAGCCTGCACAATTTGGCAGTGGCCATTCATACTTGTCGACAGCTGGTTGGTATTCATACCCACACAAGAAGTTGTGCAATGATTGCAGCAGAGCTGGTATATGAAATAGCTGTTTTCACAGGTGACCTGGCCTCTGACAGTGTAGGATAAGCCTGCACAATTTGGCAGTGGCCATTCATACTTGTGGACAGCTGGTTGGTATTCATACCCACACAAGAAGTTGTGCAATGATTGCAGCAGAGCTGGTATATGAAATAGCTGTTTTCACAGGTGACCTGGCCTCTGACAGTGTAGGATAAGCCTGCACAATTTGGCAGTGGCCATTCATACTTGTCGACAGCTGGTTGGTATTCATACCCACACAAGAAGTTGTGCAATGATTGCAGCAGAGCTGGTATATGAAATAGCTGTTTTCACAGGTGACCTGGCCTCTGACAGTGTAGGATAAGCCTGCACAATTTGGCAGTGGCCATTCATACTTGTGGACAGCTGGTTGGTATTCATACCCACACAAGAAGTTGTGCAATGATTGCAGCAGAGCTGGTATATGAAATAGCTGTTTTCACAGGTGACCTGGCCTCTGACAGTGTAGGATAAGCCTGCACAATTTGGCAGTGGCCATTCATACTTGTGGACAGCTGGTTGGTATTCATACCCACACAAGAAGTTGTGCAATGATTGCAGCAGAGCTGGTATATGAAATAGCTGTTTTCACAGGTGACCTGGCCTCTGACAGTGTAGGATAAGCCTGCACAATTTGGCAGTGGCCATTCATACTTGTCGACAGCTGGTTGGTATTCATACCCACACAAGAAGTTGTGCAATGATTGCAGCAGAGCTGGTATATGAAATAGCTGTTTTCACAGGTGACCTGGCCTCTGACAGTGTAGGATAAGCCTGTGACAGAACTGGAACGGGAAGTGCTGGATGGGTGAATTGGGCAGGTCTTGGACCTCGGTCTTCCACAGGGATATGATCCCTGTGGGAAGGGAGTCTTCCACCATCCTCAAGAACCAGCTACAAAGGAGTGCTCCCTACATCAACCAGTTCCAACCAGACTGGAACAACTGAAACACATTCTGTGTCAGGGCTTTTATTATCTATCGCTATGTCCCGAAATTGGGGACACCCTAGCAAAGATCCTTCCCACCTCTCCTCAAGTGGTGTTCTGTCATCCACCCAACCTCCACAACGTATTAGTCCATCCCTTTGACATTCCCAATCTCAACCACTTGCCACAGGGATTATATCCCTGTGGAAAACCCATGTGCACGGCCTGCCCAATCCACCCACCCAGCACTTCCTACTCCAGTCCTGTCACAGGCTTATCCTACCTTACCAGAGATAGGGCCACCTGTGAAAGAAGCCATGTCATATACTAGCTCTGCTGCAACATTGCATAGCTTCTCATATTGGTACAACTACCAATCAGCTGTCCACCAGGATGGCATTTACAGACTTTGAGAAGTATTAAAAATTTGGCAAAATCTTCCATGAAGATCAAACAATGATGAACATGTTGGATAGTTTTTGGCACTTCTGATACAGTTCACAAATTTGTCTCTATACATGGTGCACCAAAGCTTTAGGGTCAGTATTACACAGATGGTAGAGTATTCTGGAATAAGTACTTTGAGATAAGGGATTAATTGCCAGAAAGAAACATTCAATTTTTTATTGACAGAAACATCTTACACTTTATAGCAATGTTAAGCTCAAAGCACTGCTCAAACTGATGAC
This sequence comes from Schistocerca serialis cubense, assembly GCF_023864345.2. NCBI lineage: Eukaryota > Metazoa > Arthropoda > Insecta > Orthoptera > Acrididae > Schistocerca > Schistocerca serialis. Next base: position 862,595,286 of record NC_064641.1, read on the forward strand.
TGCTAGTCACAAATTGTGCATTACACTGATGCACAAAATTTTGCTGCAACTCTCTCCAATATCCCTACTGTCTGTCATTCAGTGTGACAGGCAGCTAAGACCTTAATGCACACATCTTCTTCAATTCCTGCTAGTGTTGTACACCAACTACTTTATGTGCCACATACAAAATAATCCTTAGAAGAGACATCTGGCAATTTCACTGGCCATGGAAGAAGACCTCCACTACCAAACCAATGATAAGGGCATCTGTTGTTCAGCTATTCGCAAACATTTTCATCATTGGTAGATCTTGAAAAATTTTGCTCACATATATATCTACATTCATACTCCGCAAACCACCTGAAATTACATGACAGAGAGTATTTCCAATTGCATCAAATACGAGGGTTGTTTCATGTTCCACTGGGTATGAGAGAACAAAGAATGAGCGCTTAAATGCCTCTGTGTGTGCAGTAATTATTCTAATGCAATCTATGTACATCCTGTGGTAGTGATACACAGGGGGCTATAGTGTTTTCTTACATTCCTCACTTAATAGTGGTGCTCAAAACTCTATAAGTATACTGTATACGCGTTTGGGGAGTTTTGGTTTTTCAGTATTTCCATGCTGCTCTCCTGCAGGCCAAACAAGCCTATGAGTATTTGTGCTGTCCTTCTCTGTAGACATTCAATATCCCCTTTAGTCCTATTTGGTACGGGTCTCATTCACTTGTACAATATTCTAGGATGGGTTGCATGAGTTGTGAGCAGTCCCAGAAGTTGATAGAGAATAGATGCTGGTGTTCGAGATGAATGTGACAAATGTGTTTTTAAGATCATTCTCATTTACTGTTCTATATCAGTTGCACATTATTAATTAGATTACATATTTCAATCATTCAGGATCATCTTCAGATCTAAAACAAAGTAAAAATAAATATGTACTGTCTAATATAATGCAATAAGTAGAAAATATTGCACATAAATGTAGGATTTACCTTAGAAGGTGCATCCGCACCCTGCCTTGTCCACTCAGAACCACATATCAGAGTATGGTGTTTTGCAACTGCAGTCAATGTTTTAAACAGGTATGTGTTGGACATAGACGAAAGGGAGACAATGGGTGGGGGTAGGGGGAGGGGGGGGGGGGGGGGAATGGAGTGAGGCTGATTTGGAGGAGGGTAAAGGAAACAGGAAAGGGGTGGCAGGGATGTCATGAGTTTAACAAGAGGGGTCTTGCTAAAGTTATAGAACATATAATTATGTAAAAATTCTTGTTAAAATTCTAACAATGTAGAACAATATGTATGTAAATGGAATAAAATAGTAAAATTATAAGATGGAGCAAGGGGGACTGAGAGCAGGGAAAGAAGGGAGGGAGGGATAGTGTCAAGGAAGCTACAGATTTAATAAGAGAGGGTCTTATACTAAAATTCCAAAAAGTCAATTATGTAAAAAAAAACATTCTGTTAAAATACCAGAATGAACATGTACAACTGTAAACAGTGATAAAGTAGTAGATTATAAAGTAGCAAAAACTGAATTAGTATCGCAAGATATTAAGAGTGTGAAACTTTAAAATTGTATAATTTCTTTTGTTAAAATATTTTAAGTATAGGCCTAGAACAATAGATGTATAAATAGTGAAAGGCATAAAGATGATACAATTGAAGAAGTGGAATTATGAAGAGGAGTGTCTGCATGGAGTGCCATTAAATTAATTTTTAGGAAACACTGAAAGAATGCACTGAAACTTCCTGGAAGATTAAAATTGTGTGCCCGACCGAGTCTCGAACTTCGAACCTTTGCCTTTTGTGGGCAAGGGCTCGACCCTTGAACTACTCAAGTATGACTCACACTCCATCCTCACAGCTTTACTTCCACTAGTACCTCGTCTCCTACCTTCCAAACATCACAGAAGCTCTCCTGCAATGCTTCAGAACTAGCACCCCTGGAAGAAAGGATATTGCAGAGACATGGCTTGCCACAGCCTGGGGGATGTTTCCAGAATGAAATTTTCACTCTTCAGCAGAGTGTGCGCTGATATGAAACTTCCCGGCAGATTAAAACTGTGTGCCGGTCTGACACTTGAACTTGGGACCTTTGCCTTTCATGGGCTATACAACTGAGCTACCCAGGAATGACTCATGTCCCATCCTCACAGCTTTACTTGTGAGTCATGCTGGGGTAGCTCAGTGGTAGCGCATTTGCCCATGAAAGACAAAGGTCCCAAGTTTGAGTCTTGGTCTGGCCACACAGTTTTAATCTGCCAGGAAGTTTCATATCAGCGCACACTCCACTGCAGAGTGAAAATTTCATTCTGGAATGCAATGAAAGTTTGTAGTTTTGCAGTATGTACAGAAGGCAGTCTGCACACCAACCCACTGTGAGGACAGTGTATGAGCTGATGTGCTACCGCTATCTCTTCTCAGTAAGTGGGGTTGTTTATCTTATACGTGCTATAATGAGGTGGACGACTGGAGGAGGCTTTCACAATTTTAAAAAAATTTAATGTCAATACAATTGTTCTGCTGATTTAGTGTATTGCCAGGCTCTTGCATATGGTGTGTAAAAATCTCAATTTCTTCCAACGCTGTCCATTGGTGACCCTTAGTTACATTGTGCAGCACTTCCAAATGGGTATCAACAGTTCCAACAACAAGCTTCGACGTTAGAACATGGTCATCAAACACTGTTTTATCATTGTGATTTGAATTATGCTTCTTGAAACATTTCAAATACCCTGCCTGTTCGACCTACATAAACTTAAGGAAAGTTTCCATACTTCAGCTTACATACAACCTGCTGCTGTGAATTTTGAGGCTTTTCTATTCACTTGGTGCCTCATTCAGAAGCAAACAATGTCATTAGTCTTAAACCCTATACGCAAATTGGTGGTGCAAAATTATCTAGCAGTAATTTCTGAATCCCTTTTTTTATACCTAATGGGCATGTCTGCCAATTCACCTATTAGCACGCTGACATTGATTTTACGCTGTTGTCGACTTTTAATTTTTTATATCAATGTACTTACGGTTGAGAATGGATAACTGCTGCTTACTGTAACTTGCTTTATAATAGTGATTTCTTTATTTCTTTCATGCTTGCTTAATGGCAGTTTTAATAACCTGTTAATCATGGGTTGAAAATACACTATCTTGATTCTTTCAGGATGCTGAGACTTAGAGTCATTAATAATACCTACACTGATCAGTTTTCTGTATATGCTAAAATGGTGTTTACCAACTTCTCTTGTAATTGTAATGTTGAGATAGTTGATGGTTCCTTTATTTCGTGCTCAACTATAAACCTAATTTTTGGTGAATAGCACTCATCCTCTTTGCTATGCCATTAATGTCACTGTGATTTCCTTTAACTAAAAAAATATCATCTACATAGCAGTAGCAAACTTGCTGGCTGCTGCATGGTTGTTAGTGAAAAACTTATTCCCTAAATGATTAAGGAGAACCTCAGCCATGGGGTAATAGTAGAGAACCTTGCAGGCTACTGTGGTGATATATCTTACAATTAAACATGAAATAGATATAAGATAACATCAATTCTAGAAACTTAATTAATACAACTAATTCTCCTATAGTAATTTTTGTTTTGTTTTGTAAGGTTATTCTCAATTATCTCTAACGTCTCATGGACAGTCACGTTAATATTTTAACTCACTACATCTACCGAAGCAAAGAAGGAATTAGCTAGTATGACTGTATCCTTAACATTGTCTGCAAACTAGTGAATATTTTTTAAAGTATATTGCCCATAAGATATATATAGTGTTTTCAACCTACATGCTGGCATGCATTTATTGGGGCAGTAGGACTCTGTTTCTGCCTGTGCATGTGTGTCTGTTGTTTACGGTTTCATGACTATATATTGCTTTGTTTCCCTGTCAGAAAACAAAAAATTGGAGTTCTGAATTTTGCATTTTAGTTGTGCGTGGAATTTTTTTGTGGGATCTCTATTCACTTTGTTAACACCTTTATCAGAGTAAAATTTGCAGTTGCAAAATGCAGTATTCTGATACGTGGTTCTGAGTAGACAAGACGGGTTGCTGATGCAACTGCTTAGGTAAATTCTGCATTTATATACAATTCTTCCTTCTATTTATTGCAGAATATTAGATGATACATTTTAGTTTTACTTTGTTTTAGATCTGAAGATGATCATGAGTGTTCGAAAAATGTATTCTAATTAATAACACTAAATGATAATTTATTTTAATAAATAAATAAATATTAACAATTAATATTAATAATATTAATACACTAAATGAGAGTTATCTTAAATATTAATACAGCTGCTGTTTGTCACAAGATGAATATGTCAGCCATAACGAAAATGGTGCCTAGTCAGACGGTGAGAGACTGTTTTACTTTACTGAACTTGAAACTAAAATTAATGAAATACTGTTGTAAAATTAAACTTAACAAGCAATGCTTACATCACAATGTAATTCCAAGCTATGCAAACTCTACAAACAGGAATAAAAAAGCAATTCTTGTCCATTAAAAAGAAAAGAGAAAAATCAGAAATGAGGGAGGCCTAAAAGAACAAGAACATATTAAATGAAGAGTTATGCTTATTACACTTAATGGTAACTAAAACATTATCTCCTCTAAAGGTTGACAGCCTAAGTACATTTACTGATGATAGAGTGGGCACCAAAAGAAGAAAAATAATTGCGAGACATCTTAAGAAATACTATATATGACAGGTGTAAGTAAACGTGAAAATAATACTGTGCCTAAAAAAAACATAAGTTCTTTGGCAAGCTTGTAAATCTTACAGATATTCCTCTTGCAGTTGAAGTGATATCTCTTCTATGAAAAGGTTTAAACTATAATCCCACCCCAGCATAAAGATAGAAAGACATAAAGAGAATTATAACAGAGGTCAAATTTGCTAGTGATGTAGCAAAGCTTCCCATTCATAAACAGTATGACCTAGTCGATAATGTCACCAATGCATTAAAAATGGTGTTTACAATCAGAAAGCAAGCATGATAATGAAAGTAGATAACTTAAGTAAGAAATTAAAAACAGTGGATAAAGGCAGCACTATCATCTTTATGAGTGCCAAAGATTATGTAAATAAAACCAAACTTCTTTTTTCTGAAAATGGGATTCATGAAATATCTAGAGACCATACAAAAAGTTCCATGCACAACTAAAATGCACAATGCAAAACTCTGATTTTCTGTTTTTCTGATAGGGAAAAAAGCGATATATAGTATGAACCCAAAAATGCCAGACACACCCACAGAGGCAAAGGTTCATAAAAAGAACAAGTCCATGATGGCTATTTCCAACATGATAAAGAGTCCTAATGCCCCAATAAATGCAATGCTAGCATGAAGGATACATTTTATGAGCAGTCATACTAGTTTCTTACATGACTGCACTCCTAGATGTGGTGAATTTGTATACTAATGTGCCTGTCAATGAGACATTAAAGATAATTACGAACAACCTTGTAAAACACAAAAAAATGGCTGTAGGAGAAATAGTTGAATTAATGAAACTTCTAGAACTGTTGTTATCTTATAATCATTTCATGTTTAACGATAAGATATACCATCATCCTGAAGAGCTAGCCATGAAAACTCCCTAGCCATCTTCATGACTGAGGTTCTCTTTTATCATTTTGGAAGCCAACTTTGCACTAACAACCCCACAGTAGCCTGCAAGGTTCTCTAATATTACTGCATGCCACATGAATTTTTTGTAACCTTTAAAGGCCTTAGATAGTGTGAATCACTCCTTGCTACTCTGTAAACTGGAAAAGTATGGAATTAGGGGCACAGTATTAGAATGGTTTGAGTCATATCTAACCAACCAAAGACAAAGAGTGGTTATAACATCAGAGATACGAACTTATACTTCAAAATGGAAATCCATTTCACATGTACCCCAAGGTTCTGTCTTAGCTCCATCCTGTTTTTGTTTTACATAAACGATCTGCCACTTAATATTGGGTGTCACTCAGTTTTATTTGCAGATGACACATCTTTAATGATTGAAAGTAATAGTACTGATCAAATTTCACAAACTGCATTAAATACTTTAGAAAAATTATATACCTGGGTTGATTTAAATGGGTTAAAATTAGACCTGGAAAAGACTTAGTTAATGCAGTTTAAAACAAAACAAGCAAAATGAAATGATATTTAAAATGAAAGACACAGAAACCAGGATTTGCAAGAAGCTAGGTGTGTCAATTTCTAGGAATGCAACTAGATAAAAATCTATCACGGGGATCACATATACGGTACCTTGCAAATAAATTAAATAGCCTAGCATTTACAATGAGAATACTGTACAATGCTACCAGTACGGGCATAAGAAAAGTAGTATATCATAGCTACTTTGAGTCAGTAATAAGGTATGGAATTGTATTTTGGGGTAACTCAAACCATGTGTGTCGAATACAAAAACTTCAGAAAACCATCATTAGAAATACGCACAGCGTAGGGCGAAGAAAATCATGTTGTCCACTTGTAAAAAAATCTAAGTATATTAAATGTTCCCTCACTATACATATATGAGTGGATTATCTTTGTACACAGTAACCCTGAATTATTTGTAGCAAATCTTTTTCAGCATTATTACAGCACCAGAAATCAACATAATTTTATGCTGCCCACCCACCGTTTGAAACTCAAACTCAAACTCCACATTATATGGGTATGAAAATTTATAACAAAGTGAAAAGAAGAGAATTGCTCAGTATAAATTCACAAACACTGAACGAATCCTTATATGAGAAACTAGTACAGAAATGTTGCTATTCAGTAGAAGAATTCATAAATGACAACGTGAAAATTTGAGCAGGAGAGAGCAAGTACTTAGGACTGTTAATCTTAAAAATCTGTTACTTTTGAAGAAAAATTATTAATTGCATAAGTAATTATTCAGTACTGTATATTATATTACTGGTATTATCAGGAAAATTGTAAACCAGTTTTTGTGTTTTGACGAGTCTCCTGTACTTTAAGTCAATGGCTTGAAATTGTATGTTACAAGACAATAAACTTCTACTTCTACTTCTTCCGCTATGTGGATGAGGTTATTTTTTTTAGTAAAAGGAGATCGAAATGACATTATTGACATAGTGGAGAGAACGAGTGTTATTCAACCAAAAATTAGATTTACAGTGTGGATATTATTAATGACTCTAAGTCTTGGGCATCCTGCAAGAATCAAGGTAGCATATTTTTGATCCATGATTACTAGGTTATTAAAACTGCCATTAAGTAAACATGAAAGAAATAAAGAAATCACTATTATAAAGCAAATTGCAGTAAGCAATGGTTATCCATTCTCAACAGTAAATAAGTTAGTACAGAGAATTAAAAGACAACAGCGCAAAATCAATCTCAGCATGCTAATAGGTGAACAGGAAGACAGGAAAGTTGTGTGTGTGCCCATGAGATATAAAAAAACAGGTTTCAGAAATTACTGCTAGAGAATTTACAATGCCAATTTACATATACAGTTTAAGACTAATGAGATTATTCACTTCTGAATGAGGCACCATGTGAACAGAAAAGCCTCAAAATTCACAGCAGCAGGTGTATGTAAACTAAAGTGTGAAAACTGTCCAAAAGTTTATGTATGTCAAATAGACAGGACATCTGACATATGTCTTTTCAAAGAACATGCTTCAATTCACAGTAATAAAACAATGTTTGGTGAGCATGTTTTAACATCAAAGCATGCTGTTGGAACTATTGATACATATTTGGAAGTGCTGCACAATAAACTTAAGGGACAACTCCCGACAATGTTGGAAGAAAAGAGATTTTTATACACTGTAAGCAAAAGCCTGGCAGAATGATTTTGTGAATTGTAGTTCATTCATCTCGTGATGTACATTTGTAACCCATTTCATGTGTGAACAGGAGACATATCAAAAATTTATAATACAGTTACAATGATTTTTACATTAATAAATAACAGTACTAAAACAAATAATAACATTAAAATGATCTTTCTTGAATATATAATGTGTTGTTTCCATCTCAAATTTCCAGTTCTTCTACATGAATTCATCCACTGAGTAATAAAATTTCAGTGTCCATACATCATACTGCTTTCCTCGAAATGGATTTAAATTCATTTGCATTAACTTGTTCCCTTTTAATTTATCATAAATTTTATTCCCATGCATTGTGGTCCCTGTGGGTACAAATGCAAATGCAATTAACTATAACTGTCACACCGTGTTCCCTGTAACATTAGTTGCTGCAGGTAGTCTCACTTTTATAATTTATTGTTTTATACTTTTTACAGTTTTATACTTTCAGTGTTTTCATAAAAATTAACTTAATGTCACTTCACACAGTTTTAGGTCCTCTACATAATTCCACTTCTGTAATTTTACAATTGTTATGTTTTTCTTGTTTATACTTTTAGTATTTTCATGAAAAAAATTTATGCTATTTTATTTTTATACTTCCAGAGTAATACCTTATGGTTTAATACTTTCAAAGTTCCACAATTTTAATATCTTACTACACTATTCAGTTTTTGCTATTTTATAAGCTAGTTCTTGTCCCCTTACACATATATTCTGGCATTTTAACAGAAAGCTTTTTACGTAACTGACTTTTTGCAATTTTAGTGTAAGACCTTTTCTTGTTAAATCCATAGCATCCCTGCCTGTATCCCTCCCTCCCCCCTCCCTTGCCTTCTTACCCCACTCTCAATTCCCAACAATCCATTTTATAATTTTACTATTTTACGCTGTTTACTTCTTACATATGCACTGCTCTACATTATTAGTATTTTTACATAATTATATGTTCCATAATTCTAGCAAGATCTCACCATCCCCTCCCTGCCTCCTTTACCCTCCCCCAATAAGCCTCACTCCATTTCCCCCCTGTCCCCTACCCCCAACATATACCTACTTAAAATATTGCCAACAGCTACAAAACACAGTACTCTAATATACAGTTCTGAGTAGCCAAGACAGACTGCTGATGCAATTACTTAGGTAAATTCTACACTTATTTGCAATTCTTTTTTCTACTTATTGCAAAATATTAGATGGTACATATTTAGTTTGACATTGTTTTACATCTGAAGATGATCTTGAGTGATCAAAACATGCAACTGAGACAGTGCAACATGTGCAACTGAGACAGGACAAAAACGAGAAGTAACTTAAATATCAACAGTCACTGTTTCTCACAAGACGAATATGTCAGCTATAGTGGAAATGGGTTTTCACTCTTCAGTTGAAAAGGGCTTCACCAGTGGACAATATAAACTGTAGAAAGTTAGACACTGCTTTACTATACTGGATAATCCACTGGGGAAAAAGAAAGGATCTCTGGCCTCAATATCATTTAGCCCCATTGCTTGCGCACATTGTTGTTCATAACAGGGCTATAGCTGCTACCCTGCCACTACTCTCCACACCATATTTTTGTATGTGACCAGATGGGTACTTTTGATGCTGCTTCACCCACATAACTTCTAATTTTAGTGGATGAATAATTCTCTCTTGGCTACCACCTCTCTAGGTATGTTTCTATCCACAATGGTAAATTTATTTTATAAAGATTTTGTCTCTTGCAAAACTTTAAGCTTTCTAGACACTATATCCTATGCATCAAACATTATAAATGCATGTCTATATGTTCCTGAGATGATTAATGGTTCATTTTCCACAAGCAGTCATGAACAGTAACAGCAGTGAACTCTACTGTTGACACAGACTATTGTGTACTGCTTTTCAATGGTCTTGCCGCAGTGGTAACACCAGTTCCCATTAGATCATCAAGGTTAAGCATTGTTGGACTTGCCTAGCACTTGGATGGGTCACCTTGCAGGTCTGCCGAATCCTGTTGGCAAGCGGGGTGCATTCAGCCTTTGTGAGGCCAACTGAGGAGCTATTTGATTGAAAAGCAATGACACCGATCACGAACACTGACAACATGCGGGAGAGCGGTGTGCTGACCACATACCCATCCGTAACAGCATCCGTTGATGCCTATGGGCTGAGGATGACAGGGCGCCCGGTTGGTACCATTGGGCCTTCAAGGCCTGTTCGGACAGCATGTTTTCAATATCACATGTAATACTCTCAAATAAGATTTGCAGGGTGTATACATGGACAAGGAAAAAAAATTCCCGAATTTCCCAGTTAAAAATACACTTTCTCCTGGATGAAAACACACTTTTTCCGTGTTATTAAGTGACAGTATATTTTCCCTCGGAACTGTAAAACTTATCAGTCCTTTGAATGGTAATGTTTTTATACAGGGGCATAGAATTTCTCGGCACAGAAAACGAAACTCAGGGAAGAAACTCCGGAAAGATTTTTGATGAGCTGCAACATGTACGCTGCATATTTTCGTATTACGAAAATATAAATTCGAATTCCACCATACATCGCATGTTACTTGCCGAACCATTGTAATCGAGATTGCGATGCGCTTTTGTAAGCCAGTCATAGCTCATGTAACGTGATCCTGCCAGCCGATGACAGCGGTTAATCACCACAGGGCACGTGATGTAAACATCACAGTTAAGTAGCACGGATACACCAACAGGAAAAGTTAATGTTTTAAATTAATATACATAGTGTTGCTACTAGAAAAGCAAAGGTTTCACATATAATATTGGTCTCTAAGCTGCAAGAGAAGCTAAGTTTTCACATATAATGTTGATATTTTTTGAGCGTTATACTTTAAGATATATCACACAAACGTGCCAGTAAAATTTTTAACCGAGTCCAGTGACCTGTTCTCAGAGTTTTCCACAAATAAATTAGCTACCGCGGAGGAGAGAGAGCTTCCCGTAGCAATACATCAATTTGCTCATAATAACGACATGAATGTCTGATCTTCTGGGCTCGAAATTCTTCTAAATGGCTCGTCATCAAACGCTCTGTGATTTAAGAAATTCATCGTACACTCTCCCACATAGTTCAGCTTGTGTAAAAGGGAATTTACACTGAAAATAAGGCTTTACAACCAACCATTCGCAATATTTTCCCGCGCGTCCTGTTACAAATAGGTTCGTTTCAGAAGTCGTCAGAGAGCGCCAGATATCAGGCGCCACCGCGCTTTGGCAGTTGCTATGACGCATCAAGTCCGTATATTCGTACGTATAAAACATTAAAAGATCTTACAGTACGTCATAAAAGAAAAAAAACACCAGAGGATACCCCAAGAGCATCGGAATTTCGTGAACCATACTAAAATGGCATATTTAAAGTGCATACTTAAAAAGCACATTCGTATGTCCAGATTCCCAATGAAGTAGGACTCGACCTGATATTAAGCTTTTCATTGTTGGTTTCGGAATGTAAATTTTATTGGAGTACCAGTACTGTATTAACTCGTATGTGATTCTTTATTATGGCATAATGCCACGTGCTAGAAGATGAAAAAGTGCACTTGAAATGCAGCGAGTAGTTGAAATTAGCCAATAGTGTGGAACTAAACACATTGACTGATTCAGCGTGAAAGATTAATAAAAACCAAACTTCTTTAGCAAACCGACAAAAATAACTTCATTGTTCTACAAGGCGATTCATGCATGGCTGCCAGAAAAGTGGAAATAAAATCTGAAACTAATAACGTATATTAGCTTTCCGTAATTATGTGAACGTATTTTAATACACTTGATGGATCCCGCCACAGAAATCCGTTTTATTTTCATTTGACGTGAGAGCAGTAAACGAAGAGTAAATAGCAAAATCAATAAATGTAAACAGGTCACGTTGAGACTACACACTTCCCCACTATAACTCACATTGCTCTGCGCATCAGCCCCGGATATACGATATTTCCGAACCTGGGCAATACTAAGATACTGGCGCCCCCCCCCTCCCTCGAGCGTTTGTGATAGGGTGTAAAAAATTTAGAAAAATCGAATTTTCAAAAATGTTCATTTTGTAGCGCACATCTTTCTGAAGAGTCTGATACATAAAACATATATGTTCGAGGAAATGTAAGACATGTTGTTTGGTCTTACGTGTGCCAGAGTGCAGTGCCACCCCTCTTCACACAGCATTCTTCTATCGCACGTCACTGTATTTTGCTCTGTGGAACTGAAGCGTATATATTTTGTACTGGATGCCATCAAACTATATTCAGGACAGTGGAAATTAAAACGTCTTGTGGTGCCTCTCCTGCTCCCAGTATCCCGGTTTGACATCCTGCCCCTCTTAAAAAAATAAGTAAATAAAAATAACACGCAATAATTAATACTGGATGGGATTATTTGTAATTGGGAGAACAAGAACTCGCTAAAAAATTTTGCACTCTTTATTATTGCCTGTTAGCTAATAACTTGCTGTTTTGTTTGACATAAAATTAAATATAGGATACATAAAACAAGTAAAGACCTTAAGCCCTAGCTTTTTTCCCTCTCTAATTATGCTACAGCTTTACATGGCGTGCTTTTCTTTCTGGGAAAGAATCTATTGCCTCATCAAAGTTCGTCAAACTTTTTGCTACATGAAAAATCGAAATGTCGTTGTCGAATAGTGCAAAAGCTGTTAATACAAATAGTACCCAAGAGCGGTGTGTTTCTCGATCTAATTACGTGTGTTTTGTCACTGTCTGCTAGATAAAACGAAATAGGCCTGCCTAATATTGCAGCAATTGTAACAAACACCAAATAAACGAGACTGTTTTGGCCCAAATGGTCATATTTATAACACGATATAATTAACGGAGTACCAATATTAAATGCCTATTAGGCCTACTACAAGCAAAAAGCTTTATGTTAGAAAACAGTTTCACATTTCATTCATAGGCTCCAGTTTCTCGAGCATGAGATCGAAAAGTTGTAGTACGAGATGTTTATTTAAATTTGGAAATATGTCATATTCTTCCCTAATTTATGATATGTCCCCGTTTCCTTTCCTTTTTCGTTCTAACAAACAATCTTGTGATGACTAATTCTGGAACTATTCCTGCCTTTGTCAGAACTTATTCGCCGGTTAACCTCACTAACCCTGCCAGAATCTCCGGTTTAGTTATCCCTGATTATTCTCCGGTTAGGCGTTGCTATGTTCGTACAAACCATTTTTCGCGCTACTTCCGGAATAGAACTTAAGCGGCTGCTTGACGGGAACTGTACAACTGGCCCTTACTTGTGTAGCGGTCTGGCCAAACATTTTCTGACAAAATTTCATTTTCCTAGATACACCACGAAGATAATACTTAATCCTCCTTACCTGTAACTCCTGTTAGTCGTTTATAACCGCTCTGGTAGTCTGAATTTAGGGTTTTCCCTAGTAATTATAACAACGCTGATCATTCGCAAACCCAATCAACAACATAATCAGACAGCGATTGGCGTTCACTCGTTCAGCTTTACTCAGCTCAGCTTGTATAGCCCGGTCCCCCTTTGCCTGCAGAAAAGTTTATTTCTAGATGCGACGAGGATTCTCACGACAGAGACATCACGTACACTATGCACGGCTTCAAAAATCAAATTATGATTTTTTTTTAATATGGGACCAAACTGAAGATGTCATCGGTCCCAAGGCTTGCACACTAATTAATCTAACTTATGTTAAGGACAACACATACACCCATGTCCGAGGGACGATTCGAACCTTCGAGGGGGGGGACCCGCACGAACCGTGACAAGTCGCCCTCAGACCGCACGGCTACCCCGCGCGGCTTATGCTTCATTCACAAATCAACTTACAAGTGTGTTCAAAAACCAACAGGAATGTGCATGAAAATCATAAGAGTAAACGATAGCCCAACGTGCGCTGGGTGCTAGGCGCATTGTGAAACAAGGTTTTTTTTCTCCTCACGAATATGAATTTGCCCCCCCCCCCCCCCCCTCTTCACTCTCGCAAAGATCCGGGCCCACTGCGCATGCGTGAATCTGAGAGTTTGGGCGTGGCGGTAAAATTGTTCCTAGTTGCATCTAGCTGCTTGCTGCGACTGCTTACACAACCAACAGCCACATTTCTGTAGCTATAAACGGGAGACGATACTACTCATACGCCACTGAACTGAGCATGCGAATGAGGTCGCTCCTAAAACCTTTGACACATTTGGCTGTTGGTAAACGCTTGTATGAGCACTGTGTTTTGTTGTTGTATATGGCACATTTCCTTTGCAATTTATGTTTTATTTTAGTTTTTTTTCTCGCTCGCGTTTTATTGTTGTAGTATTATTCTGCAATTGCGGTATACAGTAATACCCTTTGTTAGAGTATCGATTCTTACCAGTCAAAAGTACAAAAATTTAACTGAAAACTAAAACGACGAAAAATTCCCGGAATTCTAAAAAATTCCCGGGTTTTTCCCGGTTTTCTCCCGGACGAAAAAATTCCCATCTTTTTCCCAGGTTTCCCGGTTGTCCCGGGTCGTATACACCCTGGATTTGCCAAAACTGTTCACTGGACGAAGAAAAGCAGTCTAAAATCATAACCATCTTTTGGGTGTTGATGCTCTTCTTTCTTTCCATGCTTGCTGAAAAATACTGGAGAGATATTCCACCTTATGCACGACACTATTCATTTGTTTTCTTTACCCAAACATGTTTCATAAATTTTTGTGCTATCTTCAATGCGATTTTTTACATGGCAACATCTGAATTTCAGCTTATAGTTACTTATGTATTTAAAGGAGTACTAATTAGGAATCAGATTTTGTGTTTGTTTATACATATAGTTGATGACAAGTGACACTTGCAGATGTCGGCACATACTGATGCAGCTAGCGCCCTTCTGCTCATCTGGGTAATGGCAGCTATGAAAGATGATGACTGTGTACCCACGAATGATAAATACATATTCTGTTAACAATTTCTTAGTGGTGGATCTGGACATTTGACAGATACTCACTGCCGCACACCGCTCTGTGCCATCATGGCAATCATAGAGGCCACATCTCCGGCCTTCTATACTTCGTGTCAGGAGCTTTATTTTGGTACCAGGAGTGGCCACCACCTGTAGAGACATCTACACCTGTTACCATATCCACATGTCTACACCCTCAGTAGCCGATGTCGTGCCCAGCTCATCCTCAAGCTTGATGGCTACAGGTTGCTGTCAGCCATTATGTGTGAGCTCCAGCCTTCTATGCTTGGTGTCAGAAGCCTTATTTTGGTGCCGGGGGTGGCCGCCATCTGTAGAGATGTCTACACCTGTTATCTACTCCTGTTACCATATCCACCGGTCTACAGCCTCAGCAGCCGACGTCATGTGTCCAGCTCATCCTCAAGCTCGACTGCTACAGGTTGCGGTCAGCCATTGCATGGTACAATGAAAGACTGTCTTTTATTGGTCTATTGTTTGCGGACATGTCAGTCATAGGGACACCCATAGGAATTTGGAAGTTACCTCGTTACACCGCAGGAGCCTGTGGCTCTCTCCCAGTATAATGGCTATTGTAGGGAAGTCATAATGTGACCAGTGAGGCGTTAATTCTGTAATCTGTCTGGACATAAGTTGCCCTGTACTATGGCATTAACAGTTATGTGTGATACTTGTAGGTTTGGCCATGAGACTCAGCAGTGCACGGAATCTCATTTGCCATGATACAGCACAAGGAATAATATAGTTTACTTCTTGTTAGTGCACTGTGGGTACAGTTTCCTCATTTCTCTAGTACAGCAGAGTCCTGGTAATCTGAACCCCAGTAATCTGAACGTTTGGTTAATCCGAACATGAAAAATGTTAGTCTAAGTATGGAAAACTGTATGGTAAACTGCAGTACATACACACTATTTTAATTTACACAGTACAGTACAGTAAACATGTATTAGAAAAAATTGGAAGAAAACATTAGGTTTAAACAATGCATAACAATGAAAGAAAAGCTGTCAAACCTACTAAAATACAGCACATATTTTATCCCTGCTTTTTAGATGACAAAAACTTAGTTACCTTTTTTTTTTGGCATAATGAAGACAGTCTGTTATATGACACATAGTTGCGCCATCATATCATAAACATCAAATCAGCAGGTGTAGCAGTGGGCTGTTGCTCCAAATATAGTGCGAGGCCAAGGGCTTCTGCTGCGTCACTGCGTGGCACCAGCTCTCCTTTGTTGCTTTCAGGCATTGTCACTTCTGTCACAGCAGTCCGCTTCTTTCCTGGTCTTGAGTTGCAGCAGCAAGTAAATCAGCATTTGTACAGTTCTCCACACATGCCCCATCCACTGCCATCCATTCATCTATGTCTCCTTCACTATAGGTCAATTCTTTTATCTTGGCGGCTCGCGCATGCCTGCCCAGACGCGGGAGATTGCTGCGTTGCCAGTTGCACACGACGCACGCGCCAAGAGAAGCAGCACCATAGTATAGCATAGTTCGCTAGCTTACGTTTAGGGGGGAGCACGCAGTTCATGAAGTAAAGCCACCATGGCCACATTAACTCTTTCGCTGCTACAAAGACGTGCTCCCTGCATTCCGTGCTGTGTGCAATTTTGTCACTGCACTGCTCGCCTGTGCAGACACATGGTGTTCCCACTGCTTTGACACTCTTATAATTTGATTCCACAAAAACTATTTGGCCCAAAAATTAGATTTTTACACATCTTCTTGACTGATACCTTCCCCCCATAAATGACTTAATTTTGTTTCGATGTTCAACGCAGTTATTATGCAGCATTAAATATAGTAAACCATTGCACGAAATTTTGAAGGGTTTGCAGAGGTAAAAGTCCATAGAGTATACTTTCCATATGGTCGATTTTAGTTGCCACAATGTTGAGAATGAAATGTGGACAAGATACCTAAATTTCATATAAAATTTACTGTATAACAATATCTCATGTAATTTAAGTACCACAAAGGTGTCGTATGTAATATTGAGAAATATTCCATCTTTCGCGACTGTAACAAAAGTTTTGTTTACACTGGGCATGTTTGGCTTTATTTTAAAGTACTTCAATCAATCAAAAGGAAGTAGACAAAATACATTAAACAAAACTGTGGACTTACAAAAACATTAGGACTTGAATATACCAGCTATCAGTGAAGTGCTCTGAGCTATATCAAATATAATTTTTGTGTGTGGCACACACAAGCAACATTTATTTGCTAAAACACTGATTAGCCAACACAAACGTTGAATATTGTGTTACCGCAGCACAAAACTACGAAAGGTGACTTGGCAATGGAGGAGACAAAATACCGTCCACTGAAGATGCTTCAAAAGAGAGAAATGCGTCTGGTCTAAGAAAGTCGTTTATTACAGTTGCAGAAGAGGAATATATTTCAATACCATTGGTAAAACTGCGACTGTGGAACAAAAACAAGAAAGAGAACATGAGTACCATTGTGCATGTGCCATACCTTTCATTGATTGAAGTGCTTTAAAATAAAGCCAAACACGTGCGGTGTAAATAAAACTTTTATTACAGTCGTGAAAGACGGACTATTTCTCAGTATTACATATGACACCTTTGTGGTACTTAAATTAAATGAGATATTGTTCTACAGTAAATTTTATATGAAATTTAGGTATCTTGTCCACATTTCATTCTCAACATTGTGGCAACTAAAATCGACCATACGGAAAGTATACTCTATGGGCTTTTACCTCTGCAAACTCTTCAAAATTTCGTGCAATGGTTTACTACATTCAATGCTCCATAATAACTGCGTTGAACATCGAAACAAAATTAAGTCATTTACGGGGGAAAGGTATCAGTCAAGAAGACGTGTAAAAATCAAATTTTTCGGCCAAATAGTTTTTGTGGAATCGAATGATAAGTGCGTCAAAGCAGTGGGAACACCATGTGTCTGCACAGGTGAGCAGTGCAGTGATGACAAAATTGTGCACAGCACGGAATGTGGGGAGCACGTGTCTGCAGCAGCGAAAGGGTTAATGAAGAGACAAAGCACTAGAAATTTCAAAAAATTGCATTCAAACGAATATAATTCATGAAGTAAGGCACTTCGATATTGTTTTTAAATAATGAAAATACTAAGCACCGCACAAGGTTTGAACTCATAACCTTTCACCTAGAAGGCCAACACCTTAACGGTAACGCTAACTCAGCTCGCGTGAGTACAGAACGCCATGAGGTCTCTAACGCATCACGCAAAATACTGACAAACACTGTTGGTATGACTATGAATTACTCACGCTTCGTCGAAGTACAATAAACAATTACCGCTGTTCTTTATTGCGAAAAAGCGGTTCGGGAGAGTGATACAAACACCTTTCCTTGCTATCGCCTGAATTAGGAGTCTTATTGCTTGTTTTGTTTAATTAATTAATAGAATATGAAGCAATTAGTATAAAGAATGCTTTTTCCAAACTTTCTATAAAAGAAAGTCTGCTATCAAGACATTGCTTTTGTTCTATTACTTTATTGATGACTGAACGTTTCTAAAACTGAAGACACTCATCCATGCTCTGCACTGTAGTCGAGATCTGGCAACGTCGTTCTCTGTTAATTGACTTACTGTGTTTTGTGATGTCAGATGCGCAGAACGAACCTAAACTCGGCCACCAACATAAATTACGCGCACTATAGATTCTTCACATCCAGGGACTGTCTGTATCATTTGTAGTAGATTTTTCCTCTTCATTTTAAACTAGGTTGTCCTGAAATTCAAGAGATGTACACAGTGGTTGGTTTGTGGGATTAAAGGGACCAGACTGCGACGGTCATCGGTCACTTTTTAAAAAAAAGTAAAACCACCCAAAGAGAATAAAAACGAACAGCAGGAAAGATGTCAGACGACACGGGACAAGAAATACGCCGACAGAGATCAGACAAAACAAATTAAAATCGCACAGAGTGTGATGGTGGTTGGCCGACCATAGAGAGAGAGAAAAAAAAAGGAAAAGCCAACCACCGAGAACACATTAAAAACTCAGTTTAAAATTGGAGGCCAAAAGCCAGAATCAACACTAAAAAACAGAAACACTCAAATTAAATGATAAAAACCCCCTGCCCAAATAAAACGCAAAACTAAGCCAGCCATAGCAGGGTCATCTGTTAAAAGGGCAGGGAGTGTGTCAGGCAGTGCGAACATCTGCCTGAGCACATCTAAAAGCGGATACTCCAATAAAATGTGGACCACAGATAAAACGGAACCGCAGCAACACAGAGGTGGGTCCTCACGGCGCAATAAGTGGCCGTGCATCAGCCGAGTGTGTCCAATGCGCAGCCGGCAGAGGACAACAGACTCCTGGTGGGAGACCCGAAAGGACGACCGCCACACAGTCGTCGTCGCCTTGATAGGGCGAAGTTTGTTGGGCATGGGCAGGTTGCGCCATTCAGTGTCCCAGAGGACGAAAATGTTGCGACATAATAGTGCCTGCAAATCAGTCACCGGGAGGCCAATGTCCAGAGATGGTGTACTGGTGGCGTCTTTCCCCAGGCGGTCAACATGTTCATTGCCCGGGATACTGACATGACTGGGGGTCCACACAAAGACCACAGAGCAGACGCAACTGGCAGGAGTATGTAGGGACTCCTGGATAGCCATCACCAGACGAGAACGGGGGAAACACTGGTCGAGAGCTCGTAAACCGCTCAGGGAATCGCTACAGATAACGAAGGACTCACCTGAGCAGGAGTGGATATACTCTAGGGCTCGAAAAATGGCAACCAGCTCAGCAGTGTAAACGCTGCAGCCAGCCGGCAATGAACGTTGTTCGGAATGGTTCCCTAGAGTTAGCGCATAACCGACACTTCCAGCAACCATCGAGCCATCAGTGTAAACAATGCCAGAGCCCTGATACGTTGTGAGGAGGGAAAGAAAGCGGCGGCGGAAGGCCTCCGGAGGGACTGAGTCTTTCGGGCACTGTGCCAATTCCAGCTGAAGGCGAGGCACACACCAGGGGGGTGTACGCAGAGGCGCACGGAATGGAGGCGGAAGAGGTAAAGCCCCAAGCCCGGAGAGAAGCTCTTGGATGCGGACCGCGATCGGACATCCAGCTATGGGCCGACGTTCTGGAAGATGGACGTGCGACTGTGGGAATAGTAGCCAATAGTTAGGATGCCCGGGCAAGCTGAAAACATGGGTAGCATAAGCGGCCAGCAAATGTTGGCGCCGTAACTGCAGTGGAGGGACACCCGCCTCCACAAGTATGCTGTCCACTGGGCTGGTCCGGAAAGCACCAGAGGCAAGGCGTATTCCGCTGTGGAGGATTGGGTCCAGCACCCGCAATGCAGATGGGGATGCTGAGCCAAAAGCCAAGCTCCCATAATCCAGGCAGGACTGGATTAACGCCTGGTAGAGCCGTAGGAGAGTAGATCGGTCGGCTCCCCACTTTGTGTGGCTCAAGCACCGCAGAGCATTTAGATGCCTCCAACACATCTATTTAAGCTGCCGAAGATGAGGCAGCCAAGTCAACTGGGCATCAAAAACTACACCCAAAAACCTGTGTGTCTAAACCACAGCAAGAAGTTCGCCATCAAGATAAAGCCGCGGCTCCAGGTGAACAGTGTGTCACCGGCAGAAATGCATAACGCAGGTCTTGGTAGCCGAAAACTGAAAGCCATGTGCTACAGCCCAAGACTGCGCCTTACGGATAGCGCCCTGTAGCTGACGTTCATCAGCTGCAATGCCAACAGAGCTGTAGTAAAGGCAGAAGTCGTCAGCATACAGGGACTCTGAGACAGACGTCCCAACTGCCGCAGCGAGCCCGTTAATGGCTATTAAAAACAGGCAGACACTTAAAACAGATCCCTGTGGCACACCGTTCTCCTGGACTCGGGAGGAACTATGGGAGGCCACGACTTGCATGCGGAAGGTACGATACGACAGAAAATTTCTGATAAAGATCGGCAGAGGGCCCCGAAGACCCCATCCATGAAGTGTAGAAAGGATGTGATGACGCCATGTCGTATCATACGCCTTCCGCATGTCGAAAAAGACAGCGACCAGATGCTGACGGCAGGCAAAGGCAGTACGGATGGCAGACTCCAGGCTCACCAGATTGTCGGCAGCGGAGTGGCCTTTACGGAACCCACCCTGCGACGGAGCCAGAAGGCCCCGAGACTCCAGTACCCAATTCAAGCGCCGGCTCACCATCCGTTCAAGCAACTTGCAAAGAACGTTGGTGAGGCTAATGAGCCGGTAGTTGTCCACCTCCAAAGGGTTCTTGCCCGGTTTCAGAATGGGGATAACAATACTTGCAACGGAAACTCACCCTCGACCCAAATACGGTTGTAAAGGTCGAGGAGCCGTCGCTAGCAGTCCACTGAAAGGCGTTTCAGCATCTGACAGTGGATGCCATCTGGCCCAGGAGCAGTATCAGAGCAAGCGGCTAGGGCACTGCGAAATTCCCACTCACTGAATGGAACATTGTACGATTCTGGATGGTGGGTGCGAAACGAAAGGCTCCGACGTTCCATCCGCTCTTTAATGGAGCGGAAGGCCAGGGGGTAATTCGCAGAAGCGGAACTCATAGCAAAATGCTCTGCCAAGCTGTCGGCAATTTCGTTGGAGTCCGTACAAACTGCTCCATTCAGTGAGAGCGCTGGGACGCCGACAGGGTTCCGATAGCCATAGAGGCGTCGGATCTTGGCCCAGACCTGCGATGGAGAGACATGGATGCCAATGGTGGACACATACCGCTCCCAGCACTCCTGCTTGCTTTGGCGGATAAGGTGACGGGCCCGCGCATGCAGCCGTTTGAAGGTGATGAGGTGTTCAATGCAGGGATGTCGCTTGTGACGCTGGAGCGCCCGCCGGCGATCTTTAATCGCTTCAGCGATCTCAGGTGACCACCAAGGCACAGTCCGCCGCCGAGGGGAGCCAGAAGAACGGGGAATGGCAGATTCGGTGGCAGTAACGATGCCGGTGGTGACCGATTGAACCACCGCATCACTAGAGAGAGGCTCAATAGCGGCAGTGGAGGAGAACAAGTCCCAGTCAGCCTTATTCATAGCCCACCTGCAAGGGCGCAGAGAAGACTGACGCTGTGGCAGTGACAGAAAGATCGGAAAGTGGTCACTACCACACAGGTCATCATGCACTCTCCATTGGACAGACGGTAAGAGGCTAGGGCTGCAGATCGAAAGGTCGATGGCGCAGTACGTGCCATGCGCCACGCTGAAGTGTGTGAAGGAACCATCATTTAAAAGCGAAAGATGGACCTGTGCCGATAAATGCTCTATGGTGGCACCTCGACCAGTCGCCACTGACCCACCCCACAGAGGGTTATGGGCGTTGAAGTCGCCCAGTAACAAGAAAGGCGGCGGCAATTGGGCTATCAGAGCAGCCAGGACATGCTGCGCGACAACACCATCCGGTGGAAGGTAAAGGCTGCAGACGGTAACAGCCTGTGGCGTCCACACCCGAACAGCGACAGCCTCTAAATGTGTTTGTAGAGGTACAGACTCGCTGTGAAGAGAGTTAAGGACATATATGCAGACGCCACCAGACACCCTTTCATAAGCTGCCCGGTTCTTATAATAACCCCGATAGCCACGGATGGTGGGGATTCGCATTCCTGGAAACCAAGTTTCCTGAATAGCAATGCAGAAGAAAGGGTGAAGGCTGATAAGTTGGCGGAGCTCAGCTAGATGGTGGAAGAAACCGCTGCAGTTCCACTGGAGGATGGTATTGTCCATGTCTGAGAAAGGCGTGATGGGACTTGGAAGGCAGATTACGCAGCTGGGTCACCTGCTGCCTCCAATTGAGCACCGGTGCTAGCGCTATCTGTGGCGTCTGAGGGACCGGCGAGATCGAGGTCCTCAGCGGACACCAGAATCTCCACCTCGTCCTCAGACGCAGGGCTTGTAGGAAGCAGTGGGACGGGTGCCACCGCAGTGTCGTTGCTCTTGGGGACTTTCTTCTTTTTCTGCTTGTTGCGCTGTGCCTTCGGTGGTTCAGTCTTCATGGGCTTCACTGGGTCAGTCTCAGCGACGGACGACGACCGTGAGGCCCTACGACCAGGGACTGGCGGTTGTTTCAGCCAATTGCGGGTGTCAGCTTTTCCACTGGTCGGAACTTGTGAAGGGAGGTCCCCACAGGATCCCTTCCTGGCGAGAGTAGCCGAAGAAGTCTTATGCTTCTCCGGCTGGGAAGGGGGAGCTGATGTCTCCGATGTTTGGGAGGGTGTTGCTCCTGAAGAAGGTGGAGCAGGAGCTCCAACCATACGGGACGACACAGGAGATGGAAGAACCGTCGTTGCAGCAGCGGCATACGTTGACGTCATTGGCACAGGATGGAGCCTCTCATTTTTCTGCCTAGCCTCAGAGTAGGTCAGGCGGCCCAGGGTTTTCTATTCCATTATCTTCCGTTCTTTCTGGAAGATCCTACTGTCTGGCAAGCAGGGGGAATGGTGGTCTCCGCAGTTAACACAGATGGGAGGCGGAGCACATGGAGTATTGGGATGCGAAGGACGTCCACAATTTCGACATGTGATGCTGGAAGTACAGCGGGATGACATGTGCCCAAACTTCCAGCATTTAAAACACCGCATCGGAGGAGGGATATATGGCTTCACATCACAGCGGTAAACCATCACCTTGACCTTTTTGGGTAAAACATCACCTTCGAAGGCCAAGATGAAGGCACCGGTGGCTACCTGATTATCCCTCGGACCCCGATGGACGCGCCGGACAAAGTGAACACCCCGTCATTCTAGATTGGCGCGTAGTTCATCGTCGGACTGCAGTAGAAGATCCCTGTGGAATATAATACCCTGGACCATGTTTAAACTTTTATGGGGAGTGATGGTGACGGAAACATCCCCCAACTTGTCACAAGCGAGCAACCTCCGTGACGGAGCAGAGGATGCTGTTTTGATGAGAACCGACCCAGAGCGCATTATGGTCGAGCCCTCCACCTTCCCGAACTTGCCCTCTAAATGCTCCACAAAAAACTGAGGCTTGGTTGGCATAAAAGATTCACCATCGACCCGCGTACAGACAAGGTACCGGGCTGAATAATCTCCACTGCTGTCTTTAGCCATGCGTTCCTCCCATGGAGTGGCCAGGGAGGGAAATGATCTTGGATTGGATTGCTTGCCGTTGAGGTTAGACCTCGATCGCTTAGAGACTGCTGGTGGAGGCCCACCAGTGAGAGATGATGTACCACGCTTCATTGCGGGTCATCCGCCCTGATGCCACCCACTCCGATCAGGGACTCTCCCCACGGGCGCCACCCAGCCACAGCAAACACCACCTGGCAGGGTGGCCTTTGCCAGGAGTCCCGACGCCCCAGAGGGATAGGCATCTACTCCTTGGCATACATGGGGAGGTAGCAGCTCAGGCATCAGCAGTGCGATCCCTGTGTAGTCAGTGGGCTACCACCAAGAGGGTACATGACGACCCCACCACAACGGATTGGCTACCGTGCTGGATGTCGTGTGTCGAAATATCCATGTACATCACGAGGGCAAAGATGGAAGTGCACAACGGAGGAAATGTATGCTACCCGGAACACACTGCAGCCGATGTGGCCAGAAGCTCAATGGAAGTCCAACTCCAGGAAAATATCGGGAGTGCCAGATCTTAGGGCAAGATGGATATATAATACACCACGTAAGGCGTCCTTCCCTAAATGGTACGCACTAACAGATAATTTTGAAAGGTGGTGGTCAAACCCCTTAGGGGACCATCACATTAAGGCCGAAAAGTTTGAGACTCCTTTTAGTCGCCTCTTACGACAGTCAGGAATACCGCAGGCCTATTCGTACCCCCGAACCCGCAGGGGGTTGTACACAGTGTTCTGCATGATTTTTTGAGAGTATTTTCTGAAATATTCCGCCATGCCTCAGCAGCCCAATAAACAACATCCTTCACATTGGTCTTTTTTATTTTGTCCACTAAAGGAATGCAATCATCTTGGATCAGCATTCTGAAACACTGTTTTCTGTAAATCAGTTTCAAAAAATGGTTCAAATGGCTCTGAGCACTATGGGACTTAACATCTATGGTCATCAGTCCCCTAGAACTTAGAACTACTTAAACCTAACTAACCGAAGGACATCACACAACACCCAGCCATCACGAGGCAGAGAAAATCCCTGACCCCGCCGGGAATCAAACCCAGGAACCCGGGCGTGGGAAGCGAGAACGCTACCACACGACCACGAGATGCAGGCAATCAGTTTCATTGTTTGCAGTATGCCCTGATCCATCAGCTGTAGAAGTGGTGTAACATTCGGCGGCAAAAACTTTGCCACAATTTCTCCATCACAAAATTCCTCACTGCTGGGGTGAGATGGTGCTTTATCAATCAAAAGGATTGCACGGAGCGACAAATGATTTTCCTTAGAAAACTGTTGAACAAAGGGAACAAACTGGCCGTGAAACCATTTTTTGAACAGTTTATCATCCATCCATGCTTTTTTCTGGTCACGATAATATATAGGCAGGAACTCCATGTTGCAGTTTTTAAAAGCTCTGTGCTTAGCAAATTTGCCAATCAGCATTAAAGGCAGCTTGTGATTACCAGCAGCGTTGCTGCACGCTAATAAGTCACATGATCTTTGCACGTTTTAAAACCAGGAGCATGGCCTTCGCTTTTGACGCCAGGGATTTTGTTAGCAATGCCCTAAAATTAAGGCAAGTCTCGTCAGCGTTATAAATTGTTTGGGGAGAATACTTTCCCTCTCTTATAAGTTTTTCAAACTCACCCAAGTATTCCTTTGTTGCATCACAGTCAGAAGAAAGCTCCTCTCCAGTAATTGTTAGCTGACGGATTCCATGTTGTTTTTTGAATCTTTCCAACCAACCTGAACTCGCACTAAAAGACTCATCACCAATCATCAACTTGTTCAGGTAAACAGCCTTCTCCTGAACCACTGCTTCACTCAAAAGGAGTTCCCCTTTCTCTTTTCTGTGTAAATCAAAGGAAAAGAGCTTCATCCACTTCATGGTACTGGGACTGTTTCAAAGTCTGCCAAATTTCGAGTGTTTTTCCCGAAGACATTGCACTGGACTGTTCAAGCTTCATTCGGTTCTTCTTCCAATCACAAATGGTTGCTTTACCAACACCCAGTTCCTTTGCCAGTTTAGATATATTCTCACCACTGTCTATCCACTTCCAAGCATTCATTTTTTCTTTGAGAGTTAATGTTGTATGTTTCCGTTTAGTCTCGACAAAAATACATATACCACTACACCTAAACGAATACAATACAACTGTTATGCATGCCAGTGATCGATAACACATAACCAAGTGCTGTGCAAGCCAACAGGCAGTGCACAGACCTCAGACACTACAAAGGTCTCAACAATGCACAACAACAAGGGCAGGGAGTGAGAGCGAGCCATTGTTTCCAAACTTGTTCCCATTTGTTACCGTGGTGTATCTACTTATCTGCTTGGTATACTTCATCCTAGAAACTCATCACTGTATTTCCAGCTAATCCAAACAAATCGGTAATCCAAACAATGTCCAGTCCCAATTAGTTTGGATTAACGGGACTGTACTGTATAAAAGACAGACATTACATAAACACAAGAAACACATGCGACAACCTCACAAGACAGTTTAAATTTTGAAAGGGCAGATAACAACACTATTAGGAACTAATACTGTACAGAAGGAGGTTAATGATGCATTACAAAGGAAAGCAGAAGTGTTGCAAGCCACTAGTGGCAAGTACAATCTCATTCAAGAGAGACAAGAACCTTGCTGAGTGTAATCTTCCTCTCCATTGATTCAACAGCAGTTAACCTAGTGATTCCTTTTTTGTGGATAACAACCAAAGATTTATCTGTATTTTTAAGCTATGTTAAGCAACTTGTGTAACTATGGCTAAGTTACAATTAGTGGCTAATGCAAAGACTCTTACAAGGGAAACTCCCCATCACACCCCTATCATATTTAGTGGTAAGATGGCCCAGTGGATAGCTCATCAAAAACTGAACACAGATCAAATACAAAAACAGGAAGGTGTACTGAACTATGGAAAAAAGCAAAATAGAAACAGTGAATGGTCTAAGCTTAACAAGTGCAACATCAAGTGAACTGAAAGAGCCATGGCGTTGCTGTTAAGTAGGCACAGTGTTGGCTGCAGAGTGGATGAGCTGGGTTCAATACTCCTGTGTGCCATGTATTTTTATTCCCCCCCAACATTATGAACTGTCCGTCCAGTCATTGAAATGTTTGTTCTCTTTTTGCAGTCTTGACAGTTGTCGTACTATGCACTGGTGATAGAATATGAGTCGTGTGGTAATCATACATTACCATCACAAGTAAATGTGATGAATAATAGTGAGAGCAGCCGAGATACATCTCATTGTTGTTGTCATTGTTGTTGTGGTCTTCAGTCCAGAGAATGGTTTGATGCAGCTCTTCATACTGCTCTATGCTGTGCAAGCTTCTTCAACTCCAAGTATCTACTGCAAGCTACACCCTTCTGAATCAGCTTAGTGTATTCATCTCTTGGTCTCCTCTATGATTTTTACCCTCAATGCTGCCCTCGAATACAAAACTGGTGATCCCTTGATGCCTCAGAACATGTCCTACCAACTGATCCCTTCTTCTAGTCAAGTTGTGCCACAAATTCTTCTTCTCCCCAATTTTACTCAGTACCTCCCCATAGTTGCATGATCTATCTATCTAATCTTCAGCATTCTTCTGTAGCACCACATTATGAAAGCTTCTATTCTCTTCTTGTCTAAACTATTTATCGTCCATGTTTCACTTCCATACGGGGCTACACTCCATACAAATACTTTCAGAAAAGACTTCCTGAACTTAAATTTGTACTCGATGTTAACAAATTTCTCTTCTTCAGAAACGCTTTCCTTGCCACTGCCAGACCGCATTTTATATCTCTCTACTTCAATATCATCAAGTTACAAACCTGTCTCACGTCCTTCCCAGCCACTGCTTCCCATTCATGCCCCTTGACTCTCATAACTGCCATCTGGTTTCTGTACAATTTGTTCCCTGTATTTGACCCTGCCACCTTCAGAATTTGAAAGAGAGTATTCCACTCGACATTGTCAAGAGCTTTCTCTAAATCTACAAATGCTAGAAACGTAGCTTTGCCTTTCCTTAATCTATTTTCTAAGATAAGTCGTAGGGTCAGTACTGCCTCACACGTTCCAACATTTCTACAGAATCCAAATTGATCTGCCCCAATGTCAGCTTCTACTAGTTTTTCCATTTGTCTGCAAAGAATTCATGTTAGTATTTTGCAGCCGTGACTTATTAAGCTGATAGTTCAGTAATTTTCACACTTGTCAACACCAACTTTCTTTGGGATTGGAATTAATATATTCTTCTTTAAATCTGAGGGTATTTCACCTGTCTCATACATCTTGCTCACCAGACGGTAGAGTTTTGTCAGGGCTGGCTCTCCCAAGGCTATCAGTAGCTCTAATGGAATGTTGTCTACTCCCGTGGCCTTGTTTCGACTTAGGTCTTACAGTACTCTGTCAAATTCTCCATGCAGTATCATATCCCCCATTTTACCTTCATCTACATCCTCTTCCATTTCCATAATATTGTCCTCAAGTACATCACCCTTGTATTGACCCTCTATATACTCCTTCCACCTCTCTGCCTTCCCTTCTTTCCTTAGAACTGGTTTTCCATCTAAGCTCTTGATATTCATACAGGTGGTTCTCTTTTTCTCCAAAGGTCTCTTTCATTTTCCTGTAGGCAGCATGTGTCTTACCCCTAGTGATATATGCCTCTACATCATTTGTCCTCTAGCCATCCCTGCTTAGCCATTTTGCACTTCCTATCAATAAGATTTTTGAGATGTTTGTATTCCTTTTTGCCTACTTCATTTACTGCATTTTCATATTTTCTCCTTTCATCACTTAAATTCAATATCTGTTCTGTTACCCAAGGATTTCTGTGTGTGTCTTTGTTTGGATCTGATGGGTGCCCAATGGTGAAGTCATCAGCGCCCTTACACTTATCAAAACAAACGAATGTGGAGATGAACTGAAAGTGTTGTACACGCATGCACTCGAAATGACCACACAGACACTCTGTGTCACATGCACTAAGACCAATTAGGAGGGAAGAGAGCTAATCTAGAAATCAAAACACTGAAGAACTAAAAGAAAAGCACAGAGAAATGTGATTGGCTGACCATTTACAAGAAAACTAGGGTCAACCAGCCACCCTTTGACACATTAAGAACATCTCCCTAAAATCTTGTTGAAAACATTGGACAATTCACAAAACTTTAAAACCCTAACCACATTCGTTTGATCATTACATAAAATAGATGGCAGATCCGTCAGCAAATCCACTGCAGTCCTCTGGTCAGCAAATAAAATGCAGTCCAATAAAATGTGGCGCACCATGATCTGCACACCACAAGCACCACACATTGGAGGTCCTCTCACTGCAGTAAGAATCCATGTGTCATAGGGCTGTGACCTATGCGAAGACAAGTAAGAAGGACCTCATCTTGCCGACGTAGCTGGAAGGAAATACTCCACAGCCGAGTTGTGGGCTTGATGACATGGATCTTGTTATCAGCCACTGCAAACCACTCGTCTTCCCATCGACACCTGACATTGTACCTCAACAGTGAAGTGATAGCATGCAGGAGGATAGCACAGTGAAATACCAGAGGATCACGACATGCCTCCTTGGCTGCTCGATCCGTCCTTTCATTCCCCGCAATTCCAATGTGCCCTGGTACCCAGCAGAAAGACAGCTCCTTCCCCAGTCATTGTAGTTGTAGGAGGTCATTCTGGATATTCTGGGTTACTGCATCTGCTGGGTACAAACATTGGAGAGAGTAAAGGGTGATCAGATAACCTGAGCAGATGAGAAATCTAACACTGGGAGAACATCTCACCTGCTCCAGTGCTCGCAAGATCGCATTTAATTCTGCATCGAAGACAGTAAATTCTGGAGGCAGTCTGATGTTGACATGTTGACGACATGATCCGGGAAAATGACAGGGCAACCAACAGAGTCCCCCTGCTTAGACCCATCCATAAAAACAGCTACATGGTCATGGTGCTCAAATAAAATATCAGAGAATATAACATTAAAAACAGAAGCAGGAGTGCTATCTCTCCTGTACCGCACCAAATCTAAAATCATTCTGGGCCTCTCCAGTAGCCAGGACAGCAGATGGTTAAAATCTTGGATTTTGGGTCATACTGGCTCAATACTGAGTGATTCCAGCACACACTGCACGCAGATCCCAGATGGCATCATGGCTCGTGGATGGTAGGAAAAAAGGCATTCCAGAGGTTGACAAGCAACAGTATGGTGTGTGGGTGAAGTTTTTAGCTGCAAGGAACTTACATGCCTTATGCACCATGAGGAGCTGGTGCTGGATGGCAAGAAGTGGTTCCCCACCTCAGCACAAAAGCTACTTATGGGACTGGTCTGAAAGCACCCGTGGCCAGACGAATCCCCTCATGATGGACGGTGTCAATGATATGCAACTAAGAGGGCCTCACTGACCCATACACTGTGCAACCATAGTCCAGCCGTGAATGCACAAAAGCCGATAAAACTGAAGGAGACACACCCTGTCTACTCCCCAAGACCTGTGGCTAAAGCACCTGATGATGTTCAGTGCCTACATGGTTCTGGCTTTCAGGTCTCTTAGGTGTGGTAACCACGACAACCAGGACTAAAAAATGAGGCCCAGAAACCACACTGTATCACTAAAATGTAGGATGGTGTCCCCCATATTCAAGGCAGGCAAATTAAAAAGACGACGACAATGATTAAAATGAACACACACACACTTAGCTCAAGAAAACTGGAATCCCATCTTTGCAGTCCAGTCCTCTAACCTCTGCACTGTAAGTTGCAACTGACGGTGTGCCATTGCGACACTGAAGGAGGGACAGAAAACAGCAAAATCATCTACAAATAAGGAGCACTGTACAGGACTCCTTACTGTAGATGTGATACTGTTGATGGCTATGGCAAAGAGGGCAACACTTAAAACACTGCCCTGAAGAACACCATTCTCCCACTAAAATCAATCAGACAGTGTGTAACCAACTCAGGTCCTACGAAATTGCTGAGACAGGAAAGACCGTATGAAGATGGGGAGGTGGCCACAAAAGCTCCATAGATGCAGTGTCTCCAAGTTGTATTGTTGTGTTGTTGTTGTCTTCAGTCCTGAGACTGGTTTGATGCAGCTCTCCATGCTACTCTATCCTGTGCAAGCTTCTTCATCTCCTAGTACTTACTGCAACCTACATCCTTCTGAATCTGCTTCGTGTATTCATCTCTTGGTCTCCCTCTACGATTTTTACCCTCCACGCTGCCCTCCAATGCTAAATTTGTGATCCCCTGATGCCTCAGAACATGTCCCACCAACCGATCCCTTCTTCTGGTCAAGTTGTGCCACAAACTTCTCTTCTCCCCAATCCTATTCAATACTTCCTCATTAGTTATGTGATCTACCCATCTAATCTTCAGCATTCTTCTGTAGCACCACATTTCGAAAGCTTCTATTCTCTTCTCGTCCAAACTATTTATCGTCCATGTTTCACATCCATACATGGCTACACTCCATACAAATACTTTCAGAAACGACTTCCTGACACTTAAATCTATACTCGATGTTAACAAATTTCTCTTCTTCAGAAACGCTTTCCGTGCCATTGACAGTCTACATTTTATATCCTCTCCACTTTGACCAACATCAGTTATTTTGCTCCCCAAATAGAAAAACTCCTTTACTACTTTAAGTGTCTCATTTACTAATCCAATTCCCTCAGCATCATCCGACTTAATCCAACTACATTCCATTATCCTCATTTTGCTTTTGTTGATGTTCATCTTATATCCTCCTTTCAAGACACTGTCCATTCCGTTCAACTGCTCTTCCGTATCCTTTGCTGTCTCTGACAGAATTACAATGTCATCGGCGAACCTCAACGTTTTTATTTCTTGTCCATGGACTTTAATACCTACTCCGAATTTTTCTTTTGTTTCCTTTACTGCTTGCTCAATATACAGATTGAATAACATCGGGGAGAGGCTACAACCCTGTCTCACTCCCTTCCCAACCGCTGCTTCCCTTTCATGCCCCTCGACTCTTATAACTGCCATCTGGTTTCTGTACAAATTGTAAATAGCCTTTCGCTCCCTGTATTTTACCTCTGCCACCTTTAGAATTTGAAAGAGAGTATTTCAGTCAACATTGTCAAAAGCTTTCTAAGTCTACAAATGCTAGAAATGTAGGTTTTCCTTTCCTTAATATATTTTCTAAGATAAGTCGTAGGGTTAGTATTGCCTCACGTGTTCCAATATTTCTGTGGAATCCAAACTGATCTTCACCGAGGTCGGCTTCTACCAGTTTTTCCATTTGTCTGTAAAGAATTCGAGTTAGTATTTTGCAGCTGTGACTTATTAAACTGATAGTTCGGTAATTTTCACATCTGTCAACACCTGCTTTCTTTGGGATTGGAATTATTATATTCTTCTTGAAGTCTGAGGGTATTTCGCCTGTCTCATACATCTTGCTCACCAGATGGTGGAGTTTTGTCAGGACTGGCTCTCCCAAGGCTGTCAGTAGTTCCAATGGAATGTTGTCTACCCCCGGGGCCTTGTTTCGACTCAGGTCTTTCAGTGCTCTGTCAAACTCTTCACGCAGTATCTTATCTCCCATTTCGTCTTCATCTACCTCCTCTTCCATTTCCATAATATTGTCCTCAAGTACATCGCCCTTGTATTGACCCTCTATATACTCCTTCCACCTTTCTGCTTTCCCTTCTTTGCTTAGAACTGGGTTTT
Organism: Schistocerca serialis cubense; assembly: GCF_023864345.2. Classification (NCBI taxonomy): domain Eukaryota; kingdom Metazoa; phylum Arthropoda; class Insecta; order Orthoptera; family Acrididae; genus Schistocerca; species Schistocerca serialis. Next base: position 862,627,888 of record NC_064641.1, read on the forward strand.
CATTTGAGCTCTTGATAGTCATACAAGTGGTTCTCTTCTCTCCAAAGGTATCTTTAATTTTTCTGTAGGCAGTATCTATCTTACCCCTAGTGAGATAAGCCTCTACATCGTTACATTTATCCACTAGCCATCCCTGCTTAGCCATTTTGCACTTCCTGTCGATCTCATTTTTGAGACGTTTGTATTCCTTTTTGCCTGCTTCATTTACTGCTTTTTCATATTTTCTCCTTTCATCAATTAAATTCAATATTTCTTCTGTTACCCAAGGATTTCTACTAGCCCTCATCTTTTTACCTACTTGATCCTCTGCTGCCTTCACTACTTCATCCCTCAGAGCTACCCATTCCTCTTCTACTGTATTTCTTTCCCCCATTCCTGTCAATTGTTGCCTTATGCTCTGCCTGAAACTCTCTATAACCTCTGGTTTAGTCAGTTTATCCAAGTCCCATCTCCTTAAATTCCCACCTTTTTGCAGTTTCTTCAGTTTTAATCTACAGTTCATAACCAATAGATTGTGGTCAGAGTCCACATCTGCCGCTGGAAATGTCTTACAATTTAAAATCTGGTTCCTAAATCTCTGTCTTACCATTATATAATCTATCTGATACCTTCTAGTATCTCCAGGATTCTTCCATGTATACAACCTTCTTTTATGATTCTTGAAGCAAGTGTTAGCTATGATTAAGTTATGCTCTGTGCAAGATTCTACCAGACGGCTTCCTCTTTCATTTCTCTCCCCCAATCCATATTCACCCACTATGTTTCCTGCTCTCCCTTTTCCTACTCTCGAATTCCAGTCACGCATGACTATTTTCGTCTCCCTTCACTACCTGAATAATTTCTTTCATCTCATCATACATTTCATCAATTTCTTCATCATCTGCAGAGCCAGTTAGCATATAAACTTGTACTACTGTAGCAGGCATGGGCTTCGTATCTATCTTTGCCACAATAATGCGTTCACTATGCTGTTGGTAGTAGCTTACCCACACTCCTATTTTTTTATTCATTATTAAACCTACTCCTGCATTACCCAATTTGATTTTGTATTTATAACCGTGTATTCACCTGACCAAAAGTCTTGTTCCTCCTGCCACCGAACTTCACTAATTCCCACTATACCTAACTTCAACCTATCCATTTCCCTTTATAAATTTTCTAACCTACCTGCCCGATTAAAGGATCTGACATTCCACGCTCCGATCCATAGAACGCCAGTTTTCTTTCTCCTGATAACGACGTCCTCTTGAGTAGTCCCTGCCCGGAGATCCGAATGGGGGACTATTTTACCTCCGGAATATTTTACCCAAGAGGACTCCATCATCATTTAACCATACAGTAAAGCTGCATACCCTCGAGTCCTTTCCTGGTTTGAAGAGAGAGGTCAGAATTGCCTCCCTCCATGAGTTGGGGAAGTTCCCTGTCTGCCGTATTACATTAAAACATTCGAGGAGGATTTCCTTTGATGGCGCTGGCAAATATCGAAGCATGCAGTACCGGATTTGCTCGTGACCGGGTGCAATGTCATGAATCTCAGTCAACGCCGATTCAAGCTCCCACATGGAGAAAGGGGAGTTGTAGGCCTCAGAACTCTTGGACCTGAAGTCCAACTTTTCCCTCTCTACAGTTGCACGATAACAATGAAATGCCAGATCCTGGCTTGCATTTGCAGTAGTTTGTGCAAAAAAATCGAGCAATGTCTTTTGGTGTTGTTTGGAGGCACCCCTGTTTCAGCACTGCTGCTATCAGTAAACGGCTGCATTTACCGGAAATCCTCAGTATGGCTTCCCATACTTTTACAGAAGGAGTGGAACGATTGATGGAGTCCAGGAACGCTTGCCATGGCCTTTTCTTATTCTCTCTAATAACGCGTCCAGCCTTGGCCCTCACAACTCGAAAGGCCCTAAGGTTGTCTGCTGTCGGTCGGCACTTAAATTGTCAAAGAGCAGCACGCCTCTCCCGGATCGTGGAATGGCACTCATCTGCCCACCAAGGTACTGGTTGGCTCCTAAGATGACCTGAGGACTGTGGGATGGAGAGGTCAGTGGCATGGCACAATGGATCACTCGTGTGATGTGGTCCACCCATCCTTAAGACGCTGTCCCAGTGTTCGAACAGAGACAGCTGGCTGAAACATATCCAGTTAGCCCTGCTGACCATCCATTTTGGGGGCTTAACTTCAGGTGGTGAGCAATTTAGTAGGTGAAAGTGGATTGGGAAATGGTCACTGGAAAGAAGGTCGTCAATTACCTCCCACTGAACAGATTTGGCGAGGGCAGGAGAACAGAAAGAGAGGTCGATGGCTGAGAATGATGCATTAGCAGAAGGGAACTGTGTGTGAGTACCCATCTTGAGGATGCACAGGTTGTGAGACGTCATAGGCCCTCCAAAACCCGGCCCCAAGGGCAACAATTGGTCGAGCCCCACAGGATATAATGAGCATTGAAGTCTCCCAGGAGGAGGAATGGTTGTGGGAGTTGTGCGATAAGATCTGTGAGAGCCTCAGAGTCTAGTGCATCTTGCAGAGGTAAAGACAGTGAGCAAACAGTGATTCTTCGACACACATGAATTTGAACTGCAACTGCTTGCAGGTCAGTAGCCAAGGGGAGGGCAGAGGAATGGTGCGCATTAGTGACAAATTCTGCAACACCTCCCTTGGCTCTTTCCCCTGGTAGGTCACCCTTGCGGTATAGCGTATAACCCTGTAGCACAGGTACATCTGTATCTTTAAAATGTGTTTCTTGTAAACAAAAGCACAAGGGATGTGCCTGTGCTAGGAGTTTCAGTTCCTCCATGAGTCTTGAGCCCATTCATGCTCCACTGTAGTATGGAAGCCATGTTACCAGTATGGCTTTAATTTACCCCTATCTTTGCACTGGGGAGGTGAAGCACTTGAAGAGCAAGAGCAGAGGTTCCCAAACTGGGGGGCACGCCCCCTGGGGGGGGGGGGGGGGGCGTGATGATGTTGCATGGGGGGCGCGGGTGGAGTTAGTGGTATAAACCAAATATTTCTTTTTAATATCGATATTTTAATAAAAGTGAATGTGCAGGTATTAATGATAGATTATGGTGCTAAATGCAATCGTTTGGCATCCCACTTCCCGCAATCATATCTCAATAACCTATACTAGAACATACAGCTTTTGAAGATCACGTTTAGAATGTCTCGTTTAGAATGTCACACACAGAAACTCTAAAAATTACTAAGGCGATATGTGTTAATTCTAATATATCAGATTTGTAAACAACTTACTTCTGACAACTGGAAAACAGAAAAGTCAGGTATTAACTATTCCGTACATTTGTGCACATGAACTGAACGTAATCATGTCCTAACTTTTAGCCGTATGTTCATCAGAGTAATAATCACTTATACTGCATAACTGCAAAAATGCCGTTTTATTATTCTGTCAACCCGCGGATCCCCATGTGATGCGATTACAGTGACTTTAATAGACTGTATACGCTTCAAATGAACTGGCGGGTTCGTAATTTGGATGCCAGGGTTATGCCCTTTGTCACCAGAAAAATGTGCAAAACGTGAATGTGAAACTAGTACAAGTGTTCGTTCTGAGCAGAGTACTTCATACAGAAGTACGCAGGCTCTCAAAAGGAAATATGCTAGGTAGATTATTTTAACTTCGAGACGAAGTGATGCAGTTTTTGGAAAATAACAAACAAACTGAATTGTATGTGGAATTTAGAAAGCCCGGTGTTCATGTTGCATTGGATTATCTGTCAGATATTTTCGAATCTTTAAACACATTGAATTTGAAATTACAAGGTGGAGAGTCAAACATAATTTTTCATCGGGATGCCATCAAAGCATTTACTGATAAGTTGAAACTATGGAAACATAAATTTTTAGCCTGCAATTATTCCTGCTTTCCGAGGTTGTTTGGAATCCTGGAAGAAGCCCGATTTCAAAACGATTTTAAGGATACTGATACTAAGAGTAAAATATCAAACCATTTGCAGCACCTCACTGATAAATTCGAACGGTACTTCCCTAACAGTTGTGATGATAAAATTTATTATAGGTTAGCGACGGATCCATTTCACGTTGACGTGGATGTGTTGCCAGACAGACTACAAGATGAAGTCTTAGGAATTAAAAACGATTCTGCAGCGAAGTATGACTTTGAGAAGATGGAGAAGCCTTTATTTTGGGTGAAATATGTCACTGTGTATCCCAGCACAGCAGAACAAGCACTGAAAGTGTATTTACCATTTTCAAGCACTTATTTGTGCAAAAGAGCATTTTCAGTGGTAGTGACGATAAAAAATAAGCTTAGAAGCAAACTCAGTATTGCCAATGATTTACATTGTGCAGTTTCTACTATTCAGCCAAGAATTCAAAATCTTGTAAAAAATATGCAAGCTCATCCTTCACATTGATTTACTTGTTTGTTTCTTGCCATATGTGTGTGGAAATAATATTTTTATAATAAATACGTCACATTATAAGAGAACTTGTTATTTTCCTCCTAACTATCCTTACATGTAGGTAATACTGTAAAATTATAAAAAAACTATTTCGAAGAAACAATATAAAATAAACATAGTGAATCTGATTTAAATATTAATACTGCATGTGATCCTTATGGATTCTGATATTACGTGTGGTATGTTTTTTCAACTAATAATAGTATTTCTTCTGGATGAAGACGCAGCGAAAGTTTATCCTAGTAATGGCAAGCGAAGAGTAGTCCTAAAATCGTATACGGGTGAAGAAATAGTGTGCAGCAAGGGAATGTAATCAAGGTAAGGAAGTTGTTTTATTCATATTTTTTAAAGTTCTGTGTAGTCTGCACGATTATTGCGTAAAACAAATTTTTTATTTTTTGTCTGGTTCTGAGAACTGGGCGTTTGTCGCCGTTCGATAACTGTCGTCGTTGACATAAATGCCAACATATGCGCAATGACAATGGGGAGCACTATAGGCATACAAATCAGTGATGTTCGTTAACACCGTGACTGAGTGACTATTTTTGATAATGAGTGAAAGTAATAAGCTACACTCAACTTAAAATAATAGCCCACATCCACTAATCTGCAAAGGTCGCAAATATTTTTCCTTGTTTACCAAGGACTTTCTTTACTTCCGGAGTGGCTTATAATCACAAGACTAGACTGATGACGTAATAACTGCAATACATTAACAGCCCACCATGTTACATGACGTCAGCATCACAAATTTTTCAATAGTTTCTTGATAATTGATAAAAATCTCTATATTTTTTTAGGGGGGGCGTGAAAGTTTTCTTTTCGGCAGAAGGGGAGCTTGACAAACAAAAGTTTGGGAACCTCTGAGCAAGAGGGAGTGGAGGGGCTGCCTGGATCCAAGGCATCTAACTCCACAATATCCTCCTCATCAGTCAGATGGGAAAGAATGATGTCTGACAGTGCTCAGGACAGCTTTCGACCCGAATGTCGTAAGCCTTTCCCTGCACCCTGTCCCTTCGAGGTGTACCTTCTGGATGCTCACTGTGGAACTGTTGTTGGTCTTTCTTCGTGCAGCTGCATGGATTGCTTTGTAGTTACTTTTTTGCCCTTGATATGTACATGTGCAAGAACAGGTGCTTGTGGTGGATACAGGTACACTAGGTGTCATCTGTGTCAAGACGCCCATCTTGGGAATAGGTTTCTGCACCATGGAAGAATATGAGATGACAAAGGCAGGGGGTTTCGTTGCCTTACATTCCTTTTCGGCTTCAGCATAGGGGATCTGCTTGGTCACTTTTATCTCCTGTATTTTGTGTTCTTCACCAAAAACAGGGCAGTCTCAGCTTCAGACTGGATGGTTCCCAGAGCAGTTCATGCAGATCGCCGGAGACAGGCAGTCAGTCCCAGCATCATGAGCGGCTTTTCCACAGTTCCCACAGATAGCTTCACCTCCACAACTCGAGGTCGTATGGCCAAAATGCTGGCATTTATAGCATCACATTGGGTTTGCAATGTAAGGCAGAACATTAAGTCGAAGGAACCTCACCATAAGATGTTCAGACAGTGTCAGAGTACTGAATGTGAAAATGAAAGTGGCACTCTTTTCAGTTGCTCCATTATTCCTGTGCGTTTGTTGCTCCACATCGACTATTCCCTGGGATGCCCATTCTTGCTTCAGTTCTACTATGTCCATGTCCATGATATCTCGGTATGTGACAATGCCCTTACTGGAGTTAAGAGAGGTGTGTATCTCTTAAGAGGGTCTACCTGCTTTGACCTGTTAGTTTTGAACAAAATGAGCCATTATGCAATCGTTTCATAGATTTTATTGTTCCAGCAAGGCCTTCCAAACCCTTACGGATAGTAAAGGGGGACACTTTTTCAAATGTCCCCTCCTTTCTCTTTATCACCAGAAACACATTGTTATTCATGGGTCCATGAGCCCTGTTACTCCAGTCCAAAGTATTCTTATTATCAGGAGGACAAGCCTCTCTCATTCTTTTGGATGAATGGGTGTGAATACTCCCAGGTTGTACACCCTTCCCGCTGGGACAAGAAGAAGATGATTTCAAGGGTTCCATCTTGGTTCCACAAGCAGCTATGGAAATAAGAGTCCACTCAGACAGAGCCCCACACGCCTGAGTAAGCCTTATACAACTGAGGTGCGCCAGGTTCCCCAGAGGTTGCCCGCTAACGACTGCTCCACCTCAACAGCCATGCATCTCATCAGTTTGCAGCACACCTTGATGATGATGATGATGATGATGACGATGATGATTAGTTTGTGGGGCACTAAACTGCATGGTTATCAGCCCCCGTACAAATTCCCAACCTTTGCTCAGTCCAATCTCGCCACTTTCATGAATGGTGATGAAATGATGAGGACAACACAAACACCCAGTCATCTCGAGGCAGGTGAAAATCCCTGACCCCACCGGGAATCGAATCCAGGACCCCATCCTCAGGAAGTGAGAATGCGACCGCTAGACCACGAGCTGCGGACAGCGCACCTTGAGACTGAGAGGTTTTTGTATAGAGGTTTATCCCCTCCTCGTGATCCAGGCAGTCAAGCAAAGATACCCATTCCGTGAGACACACTACGTTGCACCACCACACCACGCAGTGGTCACTGAAGCGTGCCCAGATTGCAGGAGATTGGCAGCGCTTACTAGTCCCTAGCTCAGGAATCTCAGGGTCACCAAGCCCGTACCCAGCAAATCAATGCTGAGCCCCTGAGGGCCCCAAGGATTTTTATGAGCCCTTGTTTTTTTACCTACTTGATCCTCTGCAGCCTTCACTATTTCATCCCTCAAAGCTACCCATTCTTCTTCTACCGTATTTCTTTCCTCCATTCTTGTCAATCATTCCCTAATGCTCTCTCTGAAACTCTCTATAACCTCTGGTCCTTTCAGTTTATCCAGGTCCCAGGTCCTATCTCCTTATATTCCCACCTTTTTGCAGATTCTTCAGTTTTAATCTACAGTTCATAACCAATAGACTGTGGTCAGAGTTCACATCTGCCCCTGGAAATGCCTTACAATTTAAAACCTGGTTCCTAAGTCTCTGTCTTACCATTATATAATCTATCTGAAGCCTTCCAGTGTCTCCAGGCCTCTTCCATGTATACAACCTTCTTTCATGATTCTTAAATCAAGTGTTAGCTATGATTCTATGATTAAGTTATGCTCTGTGCAAAATTCTACCAGATGTCTTCCTCTTTCATTCTACATCCCCATTCCATATTCACCTACAACTGTTCCTTCTATTTCTTTTCCTACTATCGAATTCCAGTTCCCCATAACTATTAAATTTTTGTCTCCCTTCACTATCTGAATAATTTCTTTTATCGCATGATACATTTCTTCAATCTCTTCATCAACTGCAGAGATAGTTGGCATATAAACTTATACTACTATGGTAGTAGGCATGGGTTTTATGTCTATCTTGGCTACAATAATGCGTTAACTATGCTGTTTGTAGTAACTTACTTGCGCTCCTATTTTTTTTATTCATTATTAAACCTACTCCTGCATTACCCTATTTGATTTTGTATTTATAACCCTGTGTTGAACAGAATGGACACTGTCTTGAATGGAGGATATAAGATGAACATCTACAAAAGCAAAATGAGGATAATGGAATATTGTCAAATTAAATCGGGTGATGCTGAGGGAATTAGATTAGGAAATAAGACACGTAAAGTAGTAGATGAGTTTTGCTATTTGGGGAGCAAAATAACTGATGATGGTCGAAGTAGAGAGGATATAAAATGTAGACTGGCAAAGGCAAGGAAATCGTTTCTGAAGAAGAGAAATTTGTTAACATCAAGTATAGAGTTAAGTGTCAGAAAGTCCTTTCTGAAAGTATTTGTATGGAGTGTAGCCATGTATGGAAGCTAAACATGGACAATAAATAGTTTATACAAGAAGAGGATAGAAGCTTTCGAAACGTGGTGCTACAGAAGAATGCTGAAGATTAGATGGGTAGATCACGTAACTAATGAGGAGGCACTGAACAGAAATGGGGAGAAGAGGACTTTTTGGCACAAGTTGACTAGAAGAAGAGATCGGTTGGTAGGACATGTTATGGGGGGGCATCAAGGGCTCACCAATTTAGTATTGGAGGGCAGCATGGAGGGTAAAAATCGTTGAGGGAGACCAAGAGATGAATACGCTAAGCAGATTCAAAGAGATTTTAAACATGGCTGCAGCAGCAACTGTTAAAATTCTTCACAATAAAGGATGGCAGCCAAAAACAGTTGCAGGATAGAATTTTTTTTTTTTATTGAAATTCTTGACCAAGGTTTCGGTACATATAAATATACCTTCATCAGAAGTAAAACTTCTAAAATTACATCATGCACTGGAGAATAATAAAACAATTATGCCAAAAGGCGTCGTCAGTAATTAAAATATCATCTCCATTTGTACAACATGTGTAATGGGCACAGGATCAAAGCGAACAGTTTAACAATGTTACTTCGCCTATGAACTGTTGAGACACGAGTCCAACTCCATACTGGAGACACGAGCCCAATATATATATATATATGTGTTCCCTGTACATGGCTCGCCTTCTTTGCAATCCAATGCCGTGACCATGAACCGTTCATTGTCCCTATTTTGCTTTTTTTTTCATAGTTCAGTACACCTTCTTCCTGTTTTCATGCTTGACCTGTGCTCAATTTTTGATGGGCTGTCCAGTGGGCCTTCTTACCACTAAATCTGAGGAGGGTATGATGGGGAGTTTCCCTTGTTAGTAAAGTGCAAATGTTTGATCAGCCTTATAGCAAATTGAACAGTGCAAGATTTTTTATGGAGAACCTCAGTGGATCATCTCAAAAGCATAATGGGTTAGTAGGATCATTCTCTGACAAGATTAGGAAAGTTAACGCACAGACTTATGAGCTAATACAGAATGCAGAGACTGACAGAGTCAGATGTATGAGGATATGTTTGTGAGGAGTATTTCTGCTGACATGCTGAGAACAGTCAGAATGGAAAATCCAAGTGATTTTTCTGCTGCCACTAGGATTGCCATACAACTGGAGAAAATAGACATTGTTACTCAGCGACAGAATGACCGTAGTATCTTCTCCTCTGAGATAAAGCATTATAGATGTGAGCATACAGGTCACATCAAAATGCAGTGACATCAGCCAGAATGTTATTAGTGTGGAGAAGTAGGGCATAAAGCACGTGATGGACAAAGCAGGAAGCAAGATAAACAGTGTCTGGGTAAAGGGCTGCCTAACATGAGCTGATGTCTGACCCAATGTCAGTACTGTATTTCTCAACTTTGAAAAATAATTAATTTTGTCCTGTGACGTGAGCAACGTGATTATCGGATGCGTGCTCAGCCATAGTATATATAATAAGGAACGCCTAGTGGCATCCGCATCCAGAGAACTAGATTAAGCAGAATGGAATTATTACATTATGGAGAAGGAAATGTTAGTGGTTATCTATGGTATTTCTTGTTTGCATTATTTGTGTGGCCAAAAGTTTAAAGGGATGACAGCTCATGTCACACTGAAGTAGTTGTTGGAATTCAAAGACTCTTCCACTAGGCTGACATAGTGGGCACTAAAGTTGAGTGAGTTCAATTATGAGGTAGTGAACAAACCAAGCTAGAAGCATTGTAATGCTGATACTTTAAGCAGGAAAACTGGAGTTCTATGAGCACTGGATCAATATGTTAGGACTGCATACCTTGTGCACAACAAGCTGACATTAGTCTCTGACAAATTCCATTACAGAAACTGCCATTAGCATCTAAGCCATTCAAAATGGATAATTTAGGGCCATTTAATTGAACACCAACAGGTAACTGTTACATATTGACCATTTCTCACAGTTCATAGCAATGACTGAAATTTCTGACCAGCAAGCAAGCATGGTAGCACAGACGATATTTTATGACTTTCACATTCAGATGACAACAGTGTCACTACTCTCAATAGTTTCCTTGCTTCGTATTGTAGGTTACAGTGTTGTCGCAGCTGTTTCTGATCTTGGGCTGAAAAATCACTGTGCCTTGAATGAACCGTATATTGATCACGTCAGTTCATGTTTCCCTCAATCACAGGACCCAGTGAAACAAGTGTGGGTATTTTCAGATGTCCCTCAGCTCTACAAATTACTTCGTAACCACTTTCTTGATGATGGCATAAAGTTTTCCAATGGGAAAGTGATTACAAAAGCACAAATTGAGGAACCCTTATCATTAGATGGTTGGTTGGTTTGGGGTATAAAGGGACCAAACTACAGGGTCATCAGTCCCTTTTTCCTGACGCAAGCAATTCTCAAGTTACAAAAAAACCTAACACCACACCTAAAACGAAAACGAATGGAATGAATTAAAAATGGGGAAAACATACTCCACAAGGAAAAGTAGAAGAGTGTATTAAAACCACAGAGCATATGGTCTATCTGGGTGATCACAATAATAAAAGAGGATGAGCCAGCCACTCTGCAACACATTAAAATGTCCACCCCAAAAAGACTAGAAGAGATGAACACATGTAGGGAAAAGACGACCACCAAGACAAACAAATGCAAAGGAGGTGTGACAGAGTTAAAATGGAGGCAGGGTGGCGACCTCAGAGAGAAGACTAAATGCCCGCCCGTAGATTGTATGATAACCCCCCCCCCCCCCCCCCTTACAAATAAAACGTAAAACTGCAAGGTGCGACAATAAAGGAAGCAGACTGATTTTCTTTGCAAGATGTGGCAACCCTGCAGGCTTGAGTAGGCACAATATCTTTGACCTTGGTCTATAAGCTGCTTCTAGTCCAAGCTGCACATTGATGCAACTGCTCAGTTGTGAGTTGTGGTGTAATAAGTTAACACGTGTTTGTGTCTCTCGTCACGGAAATGGAACCGCATAATATTGTGCAATGGTATGCCATTTCTTTTTGCGTTAAATTGGATGAAAAAGTGACGACAACTTACAGTAAGCTTCAGAAGGCTTTTGGAGAGGAGGTTATGTCAAGAGCTCAAGTTTTTCATTGGCATAAAATACTTAGTGAAGGCAGAACAAATGTTGAAGATGAAGACCGCAGTGGACAACCATCAAGCTCACGTATGGATGTCAACTTGGCCAGGGTGCATGAACTCGTACAATCTGATCGAAGATTATCCATGAAAATGATTGCAGAAGAACTGAACATCAATCCAGAAACAGTTCGTCTAATAATAACTGCATCACAATAATGCGCCATCCCATACTGCTCTGTCAGTACAGTAATTTTTAACTTCAAAACAAATTTCAGTACCACCACAGCCACCTTATTCACCAGATATCCAAGAGTCAAAACAGCGGTCTAGGGACACCATTTTCAAACAACAAAAGATGTCCAAAAAGCTGTGACAAGGGTCTTGGAGGATATTACAGAAGATTAGTTCCAGAAATGTTACCATTAATGGTAGAAGCGTTGGAAAAAGTGTGTGCAATCAGAAGGGAACTACTTTGAAGGAGACAACACTAAACTTGACTAAAACAGTAAGCAACATTTTTTTTTTCACATCAGTCTCAATACTTTATTGTCGCACCTTGTAAATCTGCTGTTGAGGCACTGTCGCCCAACACCGAAGGTAGGGTACTGGGAAGGTTAAAAGTCCGCCCCAGAGTGGCTAAAAGTGGGCAGCCAGCAAGATGTGTGCGACAGTCATATGTGAGCCACAATGACACCGAGGTGGGTCCTTGCGATGGAGGAGGCTAGTGTTAGCCGTGTATGGCCAATGCGGAGCTGGCAGAGAACTTACACAAAGTCCCTGCAAGAGGTCCGCATGGTGGTCTTCCACACATTCGTAGTCTCCTTAAGGGCATGCAGCTTGTTGTGCATACTGAGATTATGTCATTCCGTCTCCCAAAGCTGAAAAACCTTGCAGCATACAGGTCAGTTACAAGAATGTCGATTTCCAGAAACGGTTTCCGTGTAGCCTGTTTGACCAGCCTGTTAGCAAGTTCATTTCCTGGGATTCTGACGTGGCCTGGGGTCCACACAAACACCACAGAATGACTGGACCATTCCAGGGCATAGATGGACTCCTGGATGGTCGCTACTAAAGGACAGCGGTAGCACTGGTCAATAGTTTATAGGCTGCTCAAGGAGTCAATACAGAGAAGAAACGGCTCACCAGGGCATGAGTGGATGCACTCAAGAGCATGAGAAATGACTGCCAGCTCTGCAGTGAAAACACTGCAGCCATCTGGCAAGGAGTGCTGTTCAATATGACCTCCATGAACATACGCAAAGCCAACGTAACCATCAACCATCAAGCCGTCAATGTAAACCACTTCATGGTCCCGGTACATGTCAAGAATCGAGAGGAAGTGACAGCAGAGAGCTGCAGGGTTAACTGAGTCCTTAGGACCATGTGAAAGGTCCAGGTGAAGCTTCAGCCTAGCTGTACACCATGGAGGTGTACGTGAATGGACCTCGAGTATAGTTGGTAAAGGCAAGGACTCCACTTCAGAAAGAAGAGATCAGACGCAAACCGCGATCTTAAGCCCTGACCTGAGCCTCCAATGCAGGAGTGAACCACCGTGGATGGGAAAAGGAGACTGGAATTCAGGAAAACTATGAATGTGTGCAACGTAACTGGCGAGCAGTTCTGCACGCTTAACCTTCAATGGAGGGACTCTGGCCTCCACAAGGGCGCTGGTCACTGGTCTTGTCCTAAAATCTCCTGTTGCCAGTCAAACACCACAGTGGTGAACTGGATCGAGTAAACACAATGTTGAGGGCGCCGCAGAACCATAAACCAGACTCCCATAGTCAAGGTGGGATTGAACAAGAGCTCTGTAGAGTTGCAGCAGCATAGAGCGATCTGCACCTCAGTTGGTGTTGCTCAGGCAGCAGAGGGCACTGACGTGCTGCCAGCACTTCCACTTCAGCTGACAAAGATGAGGAAGCCATGTCAATCAGGCATCGAAAACCAGTCCTAAGAATTGATATGTCTCTGCTAAAATGAATGGATCATCATTAAGGTAAAGTTCTGGTTCCGGATGAACGGTACGGCGCCGACAGATGTGCATGACATACGACTTCGCAGCTGTAAACTGGAGACCTTCAGCTAGAGCCTATGGCTGCACCTTGGGGATGGCTCCCTGTAGGTGTCGCTTGGCAACACCAGTACTGGAGGAGCAGTACGAAATGCAGAAGTCGTCTGCATACAGAGAAGGTGAGACCGACGGCCCGACAGCTGCTACTAGACCGTAAATGGCCACTAAAAATAGAGATACACTCAATACAAAGCCCTGTGGGACCCCATTCTCTTGGATATGGGGGGAGGCACCGACTTGGATATGAAAAGTATGGAGCGAATGGATAAAAATCGGGAGCAGGCCCCAGAGACCCCCTCATATAATGTGGCAAGGATATGATGCCGCCAAGTCATGTCGTAAGCTTTTTGTAAATCGAAAAAGACGGCAACTAGGCGTTGGTGTCTGGCAAAGGCTTTTCGGATGGCAGACTTGAGGGAAATTAGATTATCAATGGTAGAGCGACCCTGGCAGAAACCGCCCTGGCATGGAGCCAGTAGGCCACGTGACTCCAGGACCCAACAGCCGACTTACCATACATTCTAACAGCTTACAAATAACATTGGTGAGGCTGATAGCTATCCACATAAAGCGGATTTTACTAGGTTTGAGCACTGGAATGATGGTGCTCTCCCACCATTGTGATGGAGAGACGCCATTGCACCGGATCCGGTCGAAGATGATGAGGAGACGTCGCTTCTAGTCGGATGAGAGATGTTTGATCATCTGACTGTGGATCCAATCTGGCCCAGGAACTGTGTCAGGGCAATGTGCAAGGACGCTGAGGAGCTCCCACTCTGTAAATGGAACATTATAGGGTTCACTGTGACGTTCAGTGAACAAGAGGGCTTTCCTTTCATTCTGCTATTTGAGGGTGCAAAATGTGGGGATGATTGTTTGATGCGGAGGCTCGAGCACAGTGCTCAGCAAAGTGCTCGGCAATTGTGTTTGCATCGGTAGATAACACACCATTGATGTTAATGCCAGTAACACCTGGCGGGGTCTGGTACCCACAAACACGTCTGACTCACGACATCAGACTTGGGAAGGTGACATCAGACTTGGGAAGGTGACACATGCCACCCAATGGTCGAGACGTACCTCTCCCAACATGCCTGTTTCCGTCTTTTTATAAGCTGGTGAACGTGGGCACAGAGCCGTTTAAAAGCTATTACGTGCTTAAGGGAAGGGCGCCACTTATGTTGCTGTAGAACTTGACGACACTCTTTAATGGCCTCAGTGATTTCCAGTGACCACCAAGATACTGACTTTCGCCGGGGGCACCCAAAAGAACAAGGGATTGTGTTTTCTGCTGCAGAAACGAGCATTCTAGTGATCTGCTCAACTACCACATCGATGGTACCACATGGAGGAGATTCAACAGTGACAGCAGAGGTGAAAGCTTCCCAGCCTGCCTTGTTTAAAGCCCATCTTGGTAGACAGCTGGGGGAATGACATTGGGGGAGTGACAGGAAGATGGGAAAGTGGTCACTACCACATAAGTCATTGTGGGCTCTCCAGTGGACAGCTGGGAGAAGTCCTGGGCTGCAGAGGGATAAATCAACGGCCGAGTAAGTGCCATGAGCCACACTGAAATGTGTGGGGGCCCCAGTATTTAAGAGACAGGAAAGTTTTGACATCTCTACCTCGGCCAGCAAGCACAGTGCTACCCCAGAAGGGGTTATAGGCATTAAAATCTCCCAAAAGTAGGAAAGGTTTAGGGAGTTGATGAATCAGTACAGCCAATGTGTTCAGGGGTACTGCACCATCTGGAGGAAGGTAAACATTGCAGACAGTTATTTCCTGTGTTGTCCTTATCCTGACAGCCACAGCTTCAAGAGGGTTTGAAGGGACACAGGTTCACTGCATACTGAGTTCAGGACATAGACACAA
The DNA here is from genome assembly GCF_023864345.2 of Schistocerca serialis cubense. Taxonomy (NCBI): domain Eukaryota; kingdom Metazoa; phylum Arthropoda; class Insecta; order Orthoptera; family Acrididae; genus Schistocerca; species Schistocerca serialis. The sequence continues at coordinate 862,643,275 of NC_064641.1, forward strand.
GCTCCACCTGACACTCTATTACAGTCGCTATGGTTCTTGTAATATCCCCTATAGCCATGAAGGGCAGGGGTCCGCATTGCCGGGAACCAGGTTTCCTTAACAGACTTCTTTGTTTGCTTGCCCCCTCACTTCTCTTTAGGGGCTTGCTGGGAGGACTCCTCTGAAGTAGCTTCAGGCACAGAGGAAGACTGTGAAGCTCTTCGTCCAGCAGCTTTTGGCTCCTTTAGCCACTGGCGAGTGTCCACTGTGGCATTGGTAGAGACCTTGAGAGAGAGAGTCCCAAGGGACTCCTCCCACACGAGAGGAGCCGGAAGAGGCTGTTGCTTCTCTGGCTGTGGGGAGGGGACCAATGTTCCCTGCATTTGGGGGGCCTTGTTCCTGAACTAGGTACTTTTGGAGCTACAGAAGATTTTCCCCCTGCCACCAAGGTGGCAGATGTATTCTGGAGGCCCAGAGGGCTCACTATTCGTGGCACAGAGTGTGGTACAATTGGTACTTGTGATGGCGATCGTAATGTAACTGCAGCGTATGTAGACATCAACCAAATGGGGTGTAATCGTTCAAATTTATGTTTAACCTCTTGGTAAGTCAACTGGTCCAAGGTCTTGTACTCCATGATTTTCCACTCCTTTTGTAGTACTGTGCAGTCTGGTGAGTAGGGGGAGTGCTGCTCTCCGCTGCTGATACAAGTGGGAGGAGGTGCACAGGGAGTATCTGGATGCAGTGAATGTCCACAGTCTCGACATGTGGAGTTGGAAGTGCAGCGGGAAGACATGTGCTCAAATTTCCAGCACTTAAAGCACCACATAGGGGGAGGGACATATGGTTTTACTTCACAGCGGTAAACCATCACCTTGACCTTTCCAGGCAATGAATCAACCTCAAAGGCCAAGATGAAGGCACCGATAGCAACCCTGTTGTCTTTGGGTCCCCTGTAGATACTGTAGGGAAGCAGCCTACTCACGCTGTAGTAAATTCACATCAGTTTCCATTGTGTGCCAGCCAGTCTGCTGTAACTAGCTCTGACGTCATAAATGTTGCGCAATACTTTAAAAAATCAAGCAAATGACCTAAAACTTTTCTAGCAGGTCAGGAATAATACTAAATTAATGTGTGTTAAATATCAGTTCGATAACTTCAGCCGTTTTCGAGATTTGGACGTTTTTCTGGAAAAATCATTGGCGCAACAGAAAAGAGCTAGAGACTTCAAAATTTATATTTAGATTCATCTTTCATAATGATTTAATAAAAACAGTACTTTGGATTTCACATATTAAGATTTTAGTGGAAATTCATGATTTTGTGGTTTTCGTCTCAAAACTGAAGGAAGCAAGACAGATTAAGTAAGCTAATAAATAAGGCTAGGATGTTTAGATTTAAATAGGTTGGAGGTCCGCTATGACTATGAAGATGTGAAAAGTTTCTTTTGAATACCTGTAAAATTATAGCGATAGCGGATCTCAAAAGGGCCAGTTCAGAGCTCATCTACTGCGTACAGTGTAATTTAATTAATTCTCTCGCCCAAAATATTTAACTTAGCCACGTCAAAATTTTATTATCAATGCTTACCTGCGTGCTGAATGCACGTTTAAATTAAGAGCTTCATCGGCCATCAGCAAAAGAAGCTATAAATTATTATGTAACTTGAAGTGGTGAGTTACTAGCCCAGCGGCTAGGCGAGAGAACCGATTTGATCACGCGTTCCCTTAGCCGTCCGCACCGCTGGTTTATATATAAGGACGCTGCGCGAGGAGGCAAGGCCCCAGTTCTCTCCAGACGCTGAATGACACGCCATCTGTGTCGGGAGCCGCGTCGCATCAGTGTCACTGCTACAAACAGCCTCGGGTGCCGTATTAAGTTACTAGAGATACGCGGAACCATGAAAACATTTTATGTGAAGTGTTAATTCTGGAATGATTTTCATTATCTAGCTTCAGTTTGCGTATTGTCGTATTTTCACGTGCCGTCGCGGGACAGACATTCTACCAAATATTTAGCGTGGCGTTTGATGAAATATTTTCATCAAATTATGGCGAGCATTCTTTTTAACATTTAATTCGGACATTTATAGTTGCATCAGCGCATTAGACTCTGAACTGCTCTGTTAGTTAGGTTGTAGGGATACTTGTGTTTTTTTTATCAGTGAATTTCAGAATATACTCAACTATTTTGGAAAACCGTTTTTGATTAGAAATCCCGGACAATCTCCTAATTCCTCAGAGGTATAAGCTGCAGCTATAATGGTATCTCAATTGAAGTGGGCACTAGGATCTCTAATTACTGGCTCCATGTTTTATTAAATCACTTTCTGGGTGCCAAGAAGTAAATAGAGAGCCAGTGTTGAGAACGGCGAAAGACAGCATTAACAACATTCTAAAAGCCAGAAACTGATTCTACATGCAAGCATTTATCCAGCAATCAGATTTAATAATTGTTTTTACAAAATCATCCGCCGCCCCACATATGGTGCATCGGCCGGGAAATCAACTAAGTGAAAGTGATTTTTAACTATTCGGATTCGCGAGTGAAATGCGACATGCAACTGAGTATAGAACAGTGAATGTGTTACGTGTGCATGTGGACGACGCAATTGGATTAACAACGCATCTGGATTGACGGAGCTGGCACTGAGTCTAGCGGTGCTGCCGGCATCGCGAGAAGCCAGTCTCGCCGCACCGCAGTCGTCCGCTAGAGCAGCCGGCGCAGCGCCTGCAATTGCAGGCCACGCAAACACACAACAGCCGTCGGAGAGCCGTCTGCAGTTCAACGTGCCACGTCGCATCAGGAATCCTGGTACGCCGAGCCGGCAACGCCATACGTCGTGCAGAAGGAACTAAGTTAAGTGAAAAGCTGTCAAAAATTTTACTAACCTGCACTAAAAGACTGTTGGCGATGGAACCGCCAAAAGAAACTGAGGTTAAACTTATATCAGAACCTATGTCTGTTGAGGGAACTGTAAATCCAGACAACGGTTCAAGTGTAAATATGCATGAAAGTAGTAATGTTAAAGTGAAATATGAAGTATTGTCTCCTGACAGTAGTGTGCGAAGGGGCAATGATTCAATAATAGAGACCCCTGTAGTAAAGCGGAAAGTAGAAATTGTAAATTTATTGGATGATAGTTTCTCTGATGAATTAAAAATGAAACAGTCATCAGAGATGGTAGAGTTTAGGAAGGAGCAGTTAGATATGACTAATCAATCAGAAGTTTCATTTAGTTTTGATGATTCTGGTATTGGAGCTAGTTTTTCGTCACCTGAGTGTGATAAAAAGCCAGCTAGTGAGTAACCCAAAGATGCTGGGGCTGTTGATTTAAATGTTATATTACAAGCAATAGCTGCCAGTAATGCAAAAATGTCAGCCAGTAATGCACAAATGACAGCTGAATTAAAGTCTGAAATGGTGGCCAGTCAAACAAATTTTAATAAACGGTTTGAGGCAATGGACAATAAATTAGAATCCAATAATGCTGAATTAAAATCTAATATAATTGAGGTAAATAACAGGATTGTGGCCAGTCAAACTAATTTTAATAAACGATTGGAGGTAATGGACGATACCTTCAAGGCTGGTTGCAATAAGTTGAAAGAGGATCTGGACAGTTTGAATTATAAAATTGATTACAACCATGAGGATATTAAGAAAAAGGTTGCTCAACAATTTTCTGAAATGTATAAAACAGTAAAATCCGAAGTTGCTGAGGTTCGCAAGGACTTCCAGATGGAAGATGCGAAGCTGGAGCACAAGTTAACAGAAAAGATCGAAGCGGAATCTGAACTGTGCTCAGATAGATTTAAAGATGTTAATATTAAAGTAAACATATGTCAAGCAGAAGTAGAAGCAATCAAAACTGACACTACTCATATTGTGCAAAGAGTAGATAATGTTGAAATGAAAGTAGAAAATATCAGTACTAACATTGCTAACATTGAAAGTAAAGTAGCTTCAGTAACTTCTGGTAATGGTAGTATACAACAAGTTGTAGCTGCAAACGCCGCTTTTATCGGGTGTCGGCAGTTCTTGCGGTTTGATCCAGATAAAAATATCCATCCGCTAGATTTCTGGAACGATTTTGAAGATGTGATTCCACCAACTTGGTCTGAGCGAGAGAAAATCTCATTTATTAAAAGCCATTTAGCAGGTGACGCCATGCGTTGGTCAGCTGATGTTATGTTAAAGTGTAAAACATTAGCAGAATTTAAAACAGCTTTTATTAATGAGTATTGGTCTAGCAATAAGCAAAATGAAGTGTTGAGAGAATTTTGGAGTGGAAAACGTTTCAATGCAGGCAAGGAATCAATTAAAGAGTTTGCTAGGTCATGGATTTCACGTTTGTCACATTTGGCGGAAAAGGTAAAACCAGAAATGATTATACTAGGTCTTGAAGCCAAACTGCCATGGTATTGGCAAACGAGAATTATATCAGCCCCTAGAGACAATCTGGATCGTTTCATTGAATATTTGGAACGTGTAGAACGTGTTGCTGCCAATGAGGAGCAAGCACGTAATAACCGTAATGCCAATAATAATAATAGTAACTTTAGCAACGAGCAAAATGGCAATGTAAACATCAGAACAGTAGGTGTTCGCCATCCTAAGAGAGGTAGGAATTGGGGAAATAATTATCCGAACCAACAATGGCATCCAAGGGATAATAATTTTGTTCCAAACAGAAATATGCATGTAAACAACAGTACGGAAAGTAATGCTGTGCCAGTCGACTATAATGAAAATAAAGGAAACAGCAGTAGGCCGAGGCAGGAAAACTAGTTCCCGTCTATGAGGACACTGGCGCTCACCAGGCGGTTACTTTTCCTAAGCCAGTAGTTACGGGAATTGGTAAGACAGATCAGAATACTCAAACTGAACAGGTGGATGAAGGGTCGGTAGCATCTAAGGATACAACAGAAATATTAGATCACTCACAGTATTTGATAGATACCGTGTTAGAGACGCTTTCTAAGTGGGAAGAGAAAGAGAAGGCGCAGCAGGGTAATGATAGGGACGAGCTACAAAATATTGAATTGTCAGGTGAAGAGGCAGAAGAAATTCATGCTTATATTTACGATGAGGATGATGTGCTCTTATCTAAAGTACCTGTACAGGATGTTGATAATGTACTAATAGATTTAGGACAGGAGATAAGTGAGAATGTAGAGGGTAGGCTGTTGAGGGTCGATGAACCCAGTAGCTGTGACCAGTTGTCACTTGAGAAGGAAACCGACGATAATGGTGAAAGTGGTTTAGCTGTAACTAATGTTATGCCCGGTCTGTAGGCGCAGAATCGCTCAGACTACAGTAATTTGGGTCATGTTCAGCAAACTAAATGTAATGAAGTCGTGCGGTGTTTCGATTTAAAATTAATAGACCGACTGGAAAAGGCAGCTGAAAATGTAATTCAGGAAACCCCTACACACTGTGACCTAAATGTAATGAAGACAGATGTCGATCACTTTAGTTGGAGACAAATCCAAAAGGAGCTATTAGATGAATTTGAGGAACCACCTGTACAACCTAGAATAAGCCACCCTATAATAATAGTGAATATGTTGGGTATCAATGTACGTTGTCTCTTAGACAGTGGAAGTGAGGTGAGTGCAATATCTCAGTCCTTCTTTGATGCATTACCTGGTAAAGACAAGCTTACAGTAATGAGGGTATCAGGACTAAGAATAATTGGTGCTACTGGCAAGGTGTCAAAAACGGTAAAGCAAGAAGCTTTGCTGCCCTTTAACATTAATGGTAATTTAATTGATCATCCATGTTTAATTGTAAACAATCTCAGTATTGAGGTTTTAATTGGCATAGATTTCTTGTCAAAATATCAGAGTGTTGTTGACTTTGAAAGAAGCCAGTTAAAAATGGTCTTGCCAATAACCGGAGTAATTATAGTACCTTTTAGTGATAAACATGTAGTAACTGATGATGAAACTTGGGAGCTGCCTATACGAGTTCTGAAAAATAGGAGGTATTGGGACGAAGGTGTTAATCTTAGTAACAGTAAGCTAAACACAGAAGAAGAGGAAGAAGCAATTATTTTAGACAAAATAAAAGCTAAATAGCAGGAAATCTATAAGATTTCAGACAATCAAAAGGAAGAACTGAGACAGGTTCTAAAAAGGCATCATAAAGTATTTTCAGATCGACGTGGCGTGGTCAAAGGTTATGAATGAATGCTGTAGGGAGGAGGTTATTCTGTAACCTCTACACAGTGTGGCAGCTGTGCAGTCCCAGCTGTGTGAGATCTTCTTTCCTTTTCAGGTCTCACTCACTCTTCATCTTTTCTATCCACCTAAAATTTCTAACTCTTCTTTACAGCATTAAACTAATGAATGCTGTAGGGAGGAGGTTGTTCTGTAACCTCTACACAGTGTGGCAGCTGTGCAGTCCCAGCTGTGTGAGATCTTCTTTCCATTTCAGGTCTCACTCATTCTTCATCTTTCCTGTCCTCACGAATTTCGACCTCTTCTTCCAACACATTAAATTTTCCGTTATGACTATCAATACAGCATTAAGCTAATGAATGCTGTAGGGAGGAGGTTGTTCTGTAACCTCTACACAGTGTGGCAGCTGTGCAGTCCCAGCTGTGTGAGATCTTCTTTCCATTTCAGGTCTCACTCACTCTTCATCTTTCCTATCTACAAAAATTTCGACCTCTTCTTTCCAAATACTAAAATTTTCCGTTATGACTATCAATACAGCATTAAGCTAATGAATGCTGTAGGGAGGAGGTTATTCTGTAACCTCTACACAGTGTGGCAGCTGTGCAGTCCCAGCTGTGTGAGATCTTCTTTCCCATTTCAGATCTCACTCACTCTTCATCTTTTCTATCCACCTAAAATTTCTAACTCTTCTTTACAGCATTAAACCAATGAATGCTGTAGGGAGGAGGTTGTTCTGTAACCTCTACACAGTGTGGCAGCTGTGCAGTCCCAGCTGTGTGAGATCTTCTTTCCCATTTCAGATCTCACTCATTCTTCCTCTTTCATGTCCTCAAAAAATTTCGACCTCTTCTTTCCAGACATGAAAATTTTCTGTCATGGCTATCAAGCCATGAGTTATGTAACCATTCTATCTACCGATTAGTGACAAAAAAAAAAATATCTAATGTGACAAACCTAATAGTGACAAACAATAGAGAAGTATGACGTAATTAAGATACAAATGTATTTGAGTAACAAGTATGTATAGAACCCTGGTAATATAGTAAGTACAAAGTGTTGTTTTATTGGAAATGGTCCCACAATAATATTTTAAAAAGATATCTGAATTCATGTACAAGCAGAATCTGAAGTGGCAGTGAAACCTATTGTATGCATTAGAGCTAACTAATAAATAGTAAGAAAGAGATTGCTTAGTGTTAGGAAAAAAATATGCAGATAAGTTGTAAGATTAAACTCACCTGGTGTAGCAAGGAAAGGCAGTGTAATAGAATTGAGCAGTGTTTGTGGTTGAGACGTGAAGGACACGTCCCTGAAGTATTTATAAGGTTGGAGCTGGCCATTATTTTAGTGTAGTGTGTGACAGGATACACCTACACGTATTGAGGTTATGAGTTGGAGGCGTGAATGCGACCATAGGTACCCTTATGTTAGATGAGACAGAGCAGCTCATGGTGTCCTATAGGTTTAAGCAATTTAGCATTACACTCGTCCATAATTACTTGATGCACTTTAGTGGTAGGTCTGAGAGAGACTACCTGAGGTTTCAGCGTCCGATCGAGTGGAAATGGATTGCCACGTGAGCAAACTAATCAGCTGCAATACACTATGAATATGAAATAAATGTGCTATCCTATGCTTTAAATATTAATAGAGTGAGTGTTAAATAAGTACATACACTAGCAAAATAAATAAATAACATACTGATAGACGTGAAACATTAGTTTAGCTCAGCATAAATACACTTCAAAGTAAGTAAGTACATAATTGCAGATGGGGAAATGACACAACAGCAGAGGACCAATAAGTGGATTTTGTAGTCAACTAAACGTAGTGTGTTTTGAACACTCACAACTGTACTAGTACCAAAAGTTACTCACATGTTCAAAGAAGCTGAGAAAACAACCACTAATCATACTCATACTATCTCTAAGAATAAGGTAATCAAAGATGAGTCAGTTAAGTGCTTAAACTACAAATGTATCAGGAATGTACCGAGCATTGGTTCAGTGTTCCGGCCCAGAAATAATAAATTCAGATTAAATATGATTTATGATTGTATGCCTTAGGAGCATAAATTTTCTCTAATACGTGACTAACGGCGTTTTGAGCCATTTGTTTACCGATTTTATGATAACTAAGTAACCACGAGAGTAGAATTGAAAAAAAAATTCTGTTAACTTTGTTCCAGTAACATATTGGAAGAGAAAATGTATATATCCCCATTTCATTGTGACCCACCCATAGATATTAAGTGAACAGAGTCTGAGGCACTCTTTTTGTTTGTTCTACAGGACAAACCAGATAATGGCAGCCTGGTAGCTGCGTGAAAGCGTGGAGTGACTTGGACAATACTCACAGTGACCCCACCCCTTTTCCCCATGTAATTTAGAGAGAACGAGAAGGACGCACACCATAGCAACTTCCCCTCCTCTACCCTTGTGAATGGAAGTGTAGGACGCCCGCCAAAGCGGCTACAACCACGTGTGTAAAAAATTATTGGTCAACTTTTCTTTCAGGTTTAGAAAAGACTGTTTATGTGTCATGTTATTTTCTTTGAATTTGTGTATGTAAAAATGTATTTAATGGATCTAAGATTTTCATAATTTTTCAATTTGTGTGTGTTTGTTTGTCTAAGGCAATATATATGCCAAAATATTTCGTTGACTTTGCTTAAAAATTTGAGTAATGACATTGTTTAAAAGGCAGTGAACATGCCCACAATTTAAATAATTAAAGTAGGTAATCAGTTTTCTTTAATGTTTCTACAGGTTTATATTTCAATTTTGATTTTTCATAGGGAGTTAAACTGTACTCTTGCTTCCCTTTTTGTAATTAATTTTTTTTTTCATTCATTAACATTTATAAAAAAAAAAAAAATTTAAGTAGAGGGTGATGTAGGGAAGCAGCCTACTCACGCTGTAGTAAATTCACATCAGTTTCCATTGTGTGCCAGCCAGTCTGCTGTAACTAGCTCTGACGTCATAAATGTTGCACAATACTTTAAAAAATCAAGCAAATGACCTAAAACTTTTCTAGCAGGTCAGGAATAATACTAAATTAATGTGTGTTAAATATCAGTTCGATAACTTCAGCCGTTTTCGAGATTTGGACGTTTTTCTGGAAAAATCATTGGCGCAACAGAAAAGAGCTAGAGACTTCAAAATTTATATTTAGATTCATCTTTCATAATGATTTAATAAAAACAGTACTTTGGATTTCACATATTAAGATTTTAGTGGAAATTCATGATTTTGTGGTTTTCGTCTCAAAACTGAAGGAAGCAAGATAGATTAAGTAAGCTAATAAATAAGGCTAGGATGTTTAGATTTAAATAGGTTGGAGGTCCGCTATGACTATGAAGATGTGAAAAGTTTCTTTTGAATACCTATAAAATTATAGCGATAGCGGATCTCAAAAGGGCCAGTTCAGAGCTCATCTACTGCGTACAGTGTAATTTAATTAATTCTCTCGCCCAAAATATTTAACTTAGCCACGTCAAAATTTTATTATCAATACTTATCTGCGTGCTGAATGCACGTTTAAATTAAGAGCTTCATCGGCCATCAGCAAAAGAAGCTATAAATTATTATGTAACTTGAAGTGGTGCGTTACTAGCCCAGCGGCTAGGCGAGAGAACCGATTTGATCACGCGTTCCCTTAGCCGTCCGCACCGCGGGTTTATATATAAGGACGCTGCGCGAGGAGGCAAGGCCCCAGTTCTCTCCAGACGCTGAATGACACGCCATCTGTGTCGGGAGCCGCGTCGCATCAGTGTCACTGCTACAAACAGCCTCGGGTGCCGTATTAAGTTACTAGAGATACGCGGAACCATGAAAACATTTTATGTGAAGTGTTAATTCTGGAATGATTTTCATTATCTAGCTTCAGTTTGCGTATTGTCGTATTTTCACGTGCCGTCGCGGGACAGACATTCTACCAAATATTTAGCGTGGCGTTTGATGAAATATTTTCATCAAATTATGGCGAGCATTCTTTTTAACATTTAATTCGGACATTTATAGTTGCATCAGCGCATTAGACTCTGAACTGCTCTGTTAGTTAGGTTGTAGGGATACTTGTGTTTTTTTTATCAGTGAATTTCAGAATATACTCAACTATTTTGGAAAACCGTTTTTGATTAGAAATCCCGGACAATCTCCTAATTCCTCAGAGCTATAAGCTGCAGCTATAATGGTATCTCAATTGAAGTGGGCACTAGGATCTCTAATTACCGGCTCCATGTTTTATTAAATCACTTTCTGGGTGCCAAGAAGTAAATAGAGAGCCAGTGTTGAGAACGGCGAAAGACAGCATTAACAACATTCTAAAAGCCAGAAACTGATTCTACATGCAAGCATTTATACAGCAATCAGATTTTAGTTTATTTTTCTACAAACTTAACTCGCCGCCCCACAATATGCCGGATGAAATAAACACCCTACCGTTCTAGATTGACGTGGAGCTTGTCATCAGACTGCAAGAGGAGGTCACAATGGAAAATAAGCCCCTGGACCATGTTGGGGGTTTTACGGGGAGTGACGGAAACAGGCATATGACCCAGCCAGTCACAAGCGAGTAGCATCCGGGATTGGGCTGGGGATGCTGTCTGAATCAAGACTGCACCACTTCTCATCTTCGACAGTGCTGTCACTTCCCCAAACTTAACCTCAAGATGTTCAACAAAAAATTGAGGCTTCATAGGTAGAAAGGAGTCCCCATCCATTCTGCTACAGACTAAATACTGAGGCGAATATGACTCTCTTCTTTCTGTAGCCCTACATTCCTCCCATGGTGTAGCAAGGGAGGGAAACAATTTAGGGTCTTATCTGTCAGCATTGGACTCGATCTTGCCCTTTTAGAGACTGCTGGCACCGTACAGCCACCAGCAAGAGATGACCTAGTCCGCTTCATTGCGAGTCATCCGCCCTGATGCCACCCTCTCCGATCTGGGGCTCTCCCCATGGGCACCACCCAGCCACAGCAAAGGCCACCTAGCATGATGGCCATTGCTGGGAGTCCTGATGCCCCAGGAAGACAGGCATCTACTTCTTGGCATGTGTGGGGAGTTTACAGCTCAGGCATCTGTGGTGCGACCCCTGTATTGTCAGGGGGCTACCACCAAATGGGTTCATGATGGCCCCACCACAACGGACTGGCTACGATGCTGGATATTGGGCACAGAGAAAACCAATGCTGTCATGGGGGTGAAAGAGGACAGCAGACAATGGAAGAAGATGACATACCCCGAAAAAGTGTCCTCGCCCAAATAGTTGAATTGCAGGTGGAGATGCAAAGCCATGACAAGAGGTTCAGGAGATCGAATCTAAGGGAATTATGGATAACTCATGCACCATGTAAGGTGTCCTTCCCCATATGGCCCGCACTTCTGTAGAATTTGGAAAGTGGCAGGTCAAATCATAAAATGGGACCTGAATGTACAGGGCCGAAAAGCGTGAGACTCCTTTTAATCACCTCTTACGACAGGCAGGGATACCTCGGGCCTATTCTAACCCCCGGACCCGCAGATAACACAGAAATTAAAATGTGTCCCATACTGTCACAGTTTCATCTGAGCATCACAGGTAGACAGTGACAACATGTATATCTAGCCTTGCAACTGTTTTCAAATAAAAGAGCTCAAGCAATTCGTTATCTGTTGCCTGAAGAAGAGGAAATGGCAGAATTCTTTCAGCTCGTTAATGACTCTTTTTGACATTCTGAATTCTCATAGAATGATCAACAAAAAGACATTAGCAATCTCTTGCGGAACTAACGAGCAGCTCTAGAAAATTATCCTTGACAAAATGTATTCTTGCTGTGAAAAAATGCAGGTTGGAAACAGAAATCAACTACTGCTGTTCCTAAAAGGACTGTTAACATCAATTAATTCTTTATTTGGCTTTCATTCTGGCCATGTGCCACTTGGAATTATGTATATTTTAAAAGGACAGCTGAAATAGGATTTCCTCGAAAATTTGTTTTCTAAGATTAGAAGTATAGGTTGTTTTTGTCAACACCCTCCTCCAAAAGAAGTCAAACATCACCTGCATTGTTTCTTCTAAGCAAACGGTCTTTTCTGTGAAATTAAAGTTTGCGTTCTTTCAGCTTATGGGCAATTAGATCATTAGGTAGCCCTTTTCTATGTTTCAGTGCTGTACTGTAACGCCACACTGAAAATAAGTACAATGCATGTAGTAGACAACAATCAATACCCTTTGCACTGCATGTGACCTGATGAGGAATGGTGTGTGGCAACAAGGGGAACACAAATACTGCAAAGCAAGTAAAACACAATGTTGTCTGTATTCATTTCCCACCAACACAAGTAATAAATGCTGTCATCTGTGTTTTTTGCAGTTGTACAAGCATTGTAGAGAATATTTATACAAATGACAGATGTAAGACAAATGATGGAATCCATTTACAACAGTGAGACAAGGCTGATATAGGTCTTACGCTGCTCTTCTTTTTGCAGTATAACACAGGAATTATGTTGCTCATCTCCAAAGCATTAAAACAGACAAAAGAAGGTTTCCAAACTCTACTTGAACACTGTAGTTTAAGGAAATTGCAAATGAACCTACCATCTCTTCTACTCCAAATACTACAATATTCTTGTATCCATGAATGCTGAACTTCCAAAGATCTCTCCGATAGAATTTTGTTCTTTTATTAAGACCTAAAAAAACAGCCTTCAATCTTGAATAAGTTACCAACCATGGATTCAGTTCCACTCCATGTGCTTCAAACCCAGCTGTGGCAGCAGCAAATACCTGTAAAAGTTCAGAACAAAATCAAACATTAATAAATTTTTAACAGAAGAATATAGAAGCTAAAAACATACAGGTGGTGGAAGATAATTGTCTATTTATGATCTGATGAAACAGTTGTGACTGGAGTAGCGCTAACACACAAAAAAACAAAAAGTGGTAAGGAATCTTTATTTTTCATGACTTTTAAAACTTTTTCTTTGCCAGGAAAGAGAGAGACAGAGAAAGAAAGAGTGAGAGAGAGTGAGAGAGAGAGAGAGAGAGAGAGAGAGAGAGAGAGAGAGAGAGAGAGAGGGGGGGGGGGGGGGGGGGCAGCAAATACTAAAATATAGATGAACATGAACTTGGCTGCTTGCAAGGAAAAGTTGCTCTGATAACTTGTCACTACACATTTCTCTCTCCATTCAGCTATTTTTGCTATTGCAAGAAAAATTTTCATCTTCAAACCTGCATTTTATCACACACTTTCAAACCATTTTAAATAATTGTTTTTCATTTGTCTTATCTGGTACCATATTTATTTCTGCCCCTTTTATTTAATTATTTTTCTGTTTATTTTTCAAGCATTACTGGTGCCCTTCTGTTTATCATTTCGTTTTGTCACACTATTTAGTTTGTGGCAGTTATACTTTCTTGCAATATTGACCCACTCTTTCTTATTGTCTTTTACTGTTTTCTCTTCATCCATTCCTGAAATCTTTTGACTTTTTTTAAAATCATTTCTGCATTAAGCTTTGTTTGTCAGCTTATCCCACTCTTTAAAGCACACCATCCTCATCTCTCTTTGCACTTCATTATGTCTTTCACTTTTTAATTTGCCACTACTATTTTCCCCCTACAGGCATGATTTAATCCTTGTTGACTTGTTTACCCACATTTCATATATGTTGTTTTGACTTCCTTCTAGCACTGTCTGACAAATATTAACTGTCAAAATATATACATATCTGTAATTGCATCCATGCCTTGTCAAAAGACAATTTACTTGGTTTTGAGTTTGACCCTCCCCTTTTTCCCCAAATCCTTCTGTATTACACACCTGAAAAGGACCTTCTTTCATGTATATTCCCTACCTACAAAACTGCTCAACCCTACTCCATAATCTAAAGAAGACACAAACCATACCACCAACAATCTCAGTAAGAATGAAATTTCCGCACTGAGCTATCCATGCACGGCTCACAACCCGTCCTCACAACTTTACTCCCTCTAGTACTGGTCATACCTAACCCATCAGTCTAGTTAAAAAGCACGCCATCACTTCCACCTTTAAGCTCTCAGGTTTTCAAATCTCATGCATTGCAGTCACCAACAATCAGTCTTTCCTTCTCATCCCGTCCGGTAAGTCTCCTGAAAGCTGGGGTTCTGGGTGACTTTTCCGAACTGTCCCCATTTCCTACACCTCAAGAGTCCTTTTAATTCATCCCTCTTCCTTCCCCTTCAATCCTTCTGTTGGCAGAAGGAGCTACTGGCTCCAAGAGCTTGCAGGTTTCAGTACCTTTATATTTGTGTTCTCCTGCCGCCATTCCGTGAGTAGATTTTTTTTATCAATCCAATTACATCACATTTTTAAAAATTGATTGTTTTCATTGACAGAATATGTACGTAGTAAGTAAACTGTAAAGCTTTCTACTAGCAAGATTAGTGCCAAGCAGTCAATTACACTGAATGACAAAACACAAACTGTATACAGTAGTTCCTCGATATATTGTGGAAAGCGGAGATCTGGGTAATTATTTCATAGAGTCATTTGTAACACTATCCTAAAACCAATGTCTGCAAAGTGCGAAGAAGGGAATTACCTATTCAAGGTACACCTGGCCCATGCCATACACCTGACCTTGATTTAAAACTAGTGCCTTCCAGTTCTTCTTTTTAGTTCTCTGTGATATCTTAATATCTTACTCTAATTCCTCTGTACTTTTTGGAGTTTCTCTCTGTTGTTATATCAGCTTTCTCTCTCTCTCTCTCTCTCTCTCTCTCTCTCTCTTATCTTCTCTTTCTCCCCCCCCCCCCCCCCTCCGCTCCCAATTGTTCATGTTCACATGGCACATGGTCACCACGATTTATTCTGAATTTTTGCTCTCTTCTTTCGCTTTTCAAATATACTCTGCAATTTAACAATATAAAGAAAAGGATAGTTGATACTCACCATAAAGCACAAATGCTGCGGCACAGAAAGGCAGAACAAAATGACTGTTGAAAAGTTAGTTTTCAGCAAACAAGGCCTTTGTCAAAAATAGACAATATACGCACACGCACATACTCATGCAAATGCAACTCATGCACACATGACCACAGTCTCTGCAGCTAGAGCTCTGACAAGAGTCTGGCTCCAGCTACCAGAGACTGTGGCCATGTGTGTGTGAGCTGCATTTGCATGATTGTGTGTATATTGTCTATTTTTGACAAAGGCATTGTTGGATGAAAGCTAACTTTCCGACAGTCTTTTTGTTGTTACTTCCTGCAAGTCAGCATCTCCACTTTGTGGTGAGTAGCAACTATCCTTTTCATGATATTGTTATATTCCATCCTGGATTTTCCACTGTTTGAACTTCTGCTGTTGCAAACCTCAGTTACATCTGACTTCTGTCCTGGTTTTTGAGTCTCTGCTTTCACATGGTTCCCCTAACGGAGTAGCTTCTTTACAGTTCTAAGATACAGGTTTTATGACCTGGCCCTTCTTTCATGAGGATGCTTATTAGATTTGGTTCTTCTTCCTCATATGTTTACTACATAACCTGTTCTTTTTTGCATGTACAGAAAAAAGTTATGCACAATACACACAGTTACCCAAAAATAATTAGATTCTTACAATTCTGCCGTCTCCACTGCCCAGATCAATGACATTGCCCTTCCTTTTTCTTAAAAGTGTTAGTACATTCTGAACCTGTACTGTTGTAGCAGGGACATATGGAAGGCAAATTCTTCTTAGAGCTGGTGACACAAAAGGGGCACAAGCCAAACTTATGGCAACAGCAGCACCACCTGTAATTTAAAATTATAATCCTTGTTAAAAAGATACATCAGTTAACATTTTGCAGGTGAAAAGCAATTCTAGCCCAGTATCATGAATCTATATGTAAGTTTCAGGAAGGATGAAAGGCACACCAAACAAATCAGGAAATCACACTAACATTTGGTACAATCTCTCTCTCTCTCTCTCTCTCTCCAGATACTTATGAGTATGTACTACACTGACCATGTGTGGGCATAACAGTGTGAGTCTATGCACCAAATTGCATCTGCCCTGACAGCAGATGTGTGTGGGGTGTCACTGTAATAATTCAGCAAGCCTGATGCAATATTTCAACGTAGCTTAGCTTGCTGAACTAGAAGAATCAAAAGTATTGCACAAACTCATGCAGTATGAAGCAGGGCAAATGTCCACACTGGCAGTGGTAGTAGTGTTTCAGGATACACGGTGGGTAGTAGCACCTATGCACTATAAGCATGCCACTTCTGACTAAAAGTAATTGATATTTTGTAACAAAATTATTCTCAGTCTCACAGCTCAACCAATACTAAGGGACTGGGCCAGGTGAGATCGTCATATGGACCTTCTAGCACAAGTCATAAGGCTGAAGCCAAACTAGGGCAACAGCTTTATATGTTAAGTTCATTTTGGACTTAGTGCCGTGGTGCAGCAGGCCATCCTAGGTCTACTTCAGCAGCATGTCAGAACCCTGCCCAGGAGACTGTGCACACAGTTGTCTTCTGGCATCACAGGAGGAGTACCTCATTGTGGAAGGCTTCCCCACCATGATGCAGCCTAGGTGCCACCCTGGGCCACACGAGATTCAGCACCACCGAGTACACATACCACTGGCACGGCGGTGTCACTGCCAGTTTATGGAATGAGGCCACCGGTGCATGCCAGAGAACTGTGTCAGCATTAGGGGGTATATAAGTAGGCTCTCCAGCAGAACTCAGTGGCCAGCCAGCCACTGATCTGGTATCCTACGCAGTGCAGATGCTTCAGTAAAGAATCTGTTACCTTTGGAGCTGCCTTTCTCTGGAGCCTCCTCAGCTCCCACTTTGCCTGTATCAGGGTGGAGGTGTTGAGGACTCAGCACCCGGAAAGAGAAGTGCTGCTCTCAAGGGAAGAGGATACGGTGTTATCAGCCATTGGTGGGCACTGAAGGTTGAAGGTACTTATTAATGCATGGGAAATGTGGAATGAGGTAAGGAGGCAGGAAGAAGTATTCAATGGATTTTGCCATAGTGCCAAGAGCAAGAAGTGTCTGCGGAGTGTTATAAACTGCATACATTCTACACGCAACTACAAGAACAAATGAGGCAGGTAGTGGAAGTTGTGTGACATATACCGTGATTAAGAGGATGGTTGGATGATAGGGCTAAAATTTTAAAGACAGCACTCGGAACGACTGAGGAGATGCAAACACATTAATGCTGAATATGTACATTGTACACATGAAAGAATAGCTGTCTTTATGTTACCAAAATCAGTTTAATCTTAGTTTAAATAAACTGACATCATACGAGCTAAACCCAGAATCTGGGTTATTTTCTACATCTTTCTTGTCTAGCTTGCTGTTTATTTTATATTATTGCTGCCCATTTGGATGTATGACAGCAGATCTTAGCAGTTTGTTACCTGCAGCAGTAATAAAGGAATAGGTACAGACTTGCAATTTTAAAGCAGCAATTGAACAGTACATGACAATGTTATTTGTGGTTGGCACACTTTATACATAGGTGCATCTGCTCAAGGTTTAAAAAGAAAGTCTAGAAATACTACCACAGTTTAATTCTTGCACTGATGTAAAGGTGATTAATATAGATATTAATGTCACTGACGTTGAGATACATCTGGAATTGCTAAAATTTAACAAAGGTCCACGGCCCGATGGAAGCCCCCAAATTCTATAGAATATGCTCCTGCATTAACCCCTATTTTAACCATAATATATTACATGTCCCTCAAACATGAAGCTCTGCTGAGTACTTGGAATAAAGTACGGGACACACCTGTCTACAGTAGGGATGGTGTTTATCGCTGAAACAACTGGTGTTTGGTTACATCAGTTGTTTCCAATCCCAGTTTAACCTGACAGTTAAAACAGTACAAAATCACTAGTTTCTGAAATAACCACTTACTGTTTTTGTTATTTCTATTACTTCCTGTAACAATGTAAAATTTGAACAAAGATTGAAAAATTTTTACACCCTCAGTTTCAATATACATACAATCAAATTACTAAATTAAATATGCAAATAAAACGAAAACTTTGCCTGTCCACCATCTGCTGCTTTTCTAGACGAGTGATAAGTGGCCGAATACTACAAAAAACAACAGTATTCTCCTATTGGTTCTAATGATTTGAAATTCTGCTCAAAAATCATGTTTTAATCTAGGGTCATACCACTATATGGGTGTTACGAATAGTCAGTGCTAAAGGGTGAAAACAGATCAAAGAATTCTATTTTGCATGTTAATTTGTCCATTTCCAAGGGCTACAAGCAGATGAAGGCATATTTCGTAGACACAGGCAACATATCAGCTACTTTCAATTTTTATTGTAAACTATGAATGAGTTGTTAAGTTATAAGTTTTCTCCTTATATGATATCACAAGTCTGTTGTGGCTCCTCCCATTCTTAATATTTTAAAAGAAATGGTACCACACTTCATATAATACTTCCAGAGCAGTGATTCTCCACCCTGTAAAACAACTAATGTCTGACGATGACAGCATGAAACTATCATATAGACCATACAGGACAAGCTATGCACTCTGCTTGTATACATGTATCATCCAATAGACCATACCACAAGGTAACAGGTACATTACTGTCTCAGCAATGCTGTACCAATTAATATAACCATGTGTTTGTTGCTCATTTCTGTTGGCACTATTATTAAAATAGCACCGATTTCTTTTCCCATTTTCTATAATAACAAAAATTCTGAATCAATGGAAATTTTACAAATAAAAATTACTCATTTTTTAAATCAGGTTTATTTCAGATCCAAAATTTTTAGCACTGCTACTGTGGCTAATTCATTTATAATTGATTTTTTACACAGCTATTAGTAAAAAATAAAAAATATCAGTTATAACCAATACCAAACAAATACCAAGAAAAATATCAGTTATTCAGAACTAAAATGCCAGTATTGGTTTTAATCAGTCGGTTTTGCATGTCCCCAGTCTATAAGAAGGGCTGTAGAATTGATACATAAAACTACCATCAAATATCTTAGACAGCCATCTGAGATAGAAACTCAGAACAGATTCTAAGCTCAAACATGGTGAGTTATGTTGAACAGAATGACAAGACAACCAGCAAGGATCTAAAAATATCAGTGATATGGAATCCAACTTGTACTTTGTCACACAACATCTTGAAAGCCATGGGTCAAGGCAATCTTGACTTCCAAAAATCAATCAACTCAATAGCACACCAATGCTGATGATATCACTTGGGATATAAAATGGAATTTCTTGGTAGAGAGGTCTGTGTTGTTTATGTCAATTTGTTATCATGATTTTATTTTAGCACTGAGTCACATCAATGGATAAAGGTATGGTTCTCAACGAGGGATAGATAACAAGCTCCAGCATGACACATGGCCATGCACAAGAGTCAGGAGTGTGATAATGAGTCTGTCAAGTCGAGACTGAGACACTGTGATGATAGTTACACTGAAAAACACATAGTATGAAAACTGACAACAAGTTGGATAAAGTTAAACCATAAGAATTAATCATTAAGTCACTGAAATCATAAGAGGACTTTACTGGAAGCTATAATTACACTACTGTTTTTCTAATAATTTTGATAAAATAATCATGTTAAAAACTTAGTATGATCAATAAGAGAAATCTGATGAACATAAGCGGTAATAACCAAGTGCTGATGAACTATAGTTTACAAATCCACTATAGCCTTCAAAGTGAAAGGTTCTGCCATCGTGTTAGGTCACGAGAAGTATCCTGTAGTCACAAGTTGCAGATGACCAACAGTATTGTGTGTTGCTTGAAATTCATCACATACTTCAGACATTCTTTGGAGTGACAATGAAAGATTTAATATAAGAAAAAACTGTGATTATTATTTCATTTGATACAGTGTTTGAAAATGTGAATAGGCATTGCATTCTTGTCTTCAGTGGCTCTCAATTGGCAATAAGCTATTGTGTGATATTTGTTTTCTCATTACAACAATGAAATGAGACAGCATCCCTTCTTTTGAATCAAAAGACTCGGAATTTATCATTCAAGATAGAATTAGTGATTGTCAGTACTATCCTATATCCCACTATTAATATGTCAACTAAGACTCTGTGTCCAACGGAGAAGATAACTAATGGGACATCAGAACAGCCATAAGATGCAAGGTAAACAAACTTTCTAGGATTTGCTCTTGAAGTTCATCTGGCATAGCCCTTAACATGCAGCTTACAGTGTTAGCAAGATCGACTCCATAATGTGGTATGGCACGAACTTCCCTTGCAATGAAAAATTACGAATGGATACACTACATATCATAAACAGAAGTAGAAAGAAACCTCAGGTGTACCCCAGGGATATGGTTAGGGTACTTGTTGCTTATATTGCAGATAAATGATCCTGCAGAAAATATTAGTAGTAATCTCAGACTTCCTGCAGATGATGCAGGTGTTGATAACAAAGTACAACCTGAAAAAAGCTGCACAAGTATTTACACACAGGTGCACAAGTATTCAGACATATTTTGATAATATTTCAAAGAGATGAAAGACTGACAACTTGGCTTGAATATTCAGAAATATAAAATGAAAAAGCATAGTATCCTAAGGCTACAGTATCAATGAAACACAACTGACATCAGTCAACTCCTTCAAAAACTCGGATACAGAGCTTTGTACAGATATGAAATGGAATAACAACACAATCTCAGTCATAGGTAAAGCAGGAGGAAGATTTTGTTTCATCAGTTGGACAGTAGAAAAATGCACTCCGTCTACAAATAGATGCCTTACATAACAACTGTGTGACCCATCCTAGAATATTACTCAAGTGTGCGGACTCATATCAAACAGCAAGGGCACATCTACTGGGGAAAGGGGGGGGGGGGGGGGGGGTTGCGTTGCGCATGGACCCCAGCTCTCAGGGGAAGGAAAAAATACAGTGCAGTCAGGTGTTTTCCAACAAGAAAATGGATTAAAATTTGGTATTATGCAGGTTTTTAACAGGGTCAGAGCTTGAACTTCTTTATGGCTACTTATTACCGTCCATCTTCCAAAATATTAAAAACACTCCATACTCCCAGGTCTAGGATCCCCCCTTACAAACTATCATATGGGTGCCTTTGTCAAACAGGACTATCAAGGGATAGTGAACATTACAATTAAGGGCAGCATGTATGGTCACAGGTTTGCTTGAGCCATGGGAGACTGTCAGAGAGATGCTAAAATGTCAGACAAAAGATAGAAAACAGTTATTCCGTGAAAGCCTACTTAAGAAGTTCCAAAAACCAGCATTACATAAGGAATATACAAGAAGCATCTACATTTTAATCATGTAGGGACCATAGAGACACGGACAGGTTAATTGCAATGCACACAGAGACTTTTAAACAACCATTCTTCTCCAATCCATATACAAATGGAACAGAAAGAAGCCCAAATAAGTGGCAGAAGAGGAAGACCATATGCCATGCATTTCTTTGTGGTCTGCAGAATGTAAACGTAGATGTATCAGTTGCTATTTAAAATAAATAGTGAAGCAATGGTGAAAATCGTTATAGACATGGAAAAACAACTTGCGTGGTAGGTAACTACAATTTCACATAACACTGTGATGTCCAACCAGCGTTTATACTGATATATTGCTCCACTGTTACAAATGAAACACTACTTTCAATCAAATTTTTTATGCTCTCTGTCTAAAATTAAATCAGTAATGATGAGTGTAATGTCTAAAATGAAATCAATAATAATGAGTGTAATTGCACCATTTATTATGAAACAGCTAATCAATGGTATTACATTAGTGCAATTTAATTAAATAATCAGTGATTTTTATAACTACATGCAACTGCAAGCTAGTTCCTTTACTTGTTGTATAAATTGATAAAGATACCATAGTTCTTGCCATGAGCTCATACCATCAGCTTCAATAGAAAAAGCTGTCTGGAGGGGCCAACTGAGTGGTGTAAGAATTCCAAATGGAAGTGATATTCAGAGAAAAAGGTTTTTCAGATACTTTCAGAGGCACAGCTATTGACCCTCTGAAGGAGAAACAAGCTGAGAAAAAACATGACCGGAGAAGGATGCAGGAACTTATTGTGATGCAGATGAATGCAGGGCCACTCGCTCAACTGCTTTCATGTATGATGTCAGCTGGCATGTGGACTAAACTGAATACCATGTGTGAGAAAGAGTATCCAGTGAGCATTCACCAACTTCAACATTTGGTGATGACTTGGTGAGTACAGTTATGTTGAAAATAGAAGAAGTCAATACTACATTGAAGCAAGCAGGTGAACTACCTTCAGAGAAAATGATAAAAGTTGTCAATGCCATCGGCAGAGAGATATAAACATTTCTGTTCAACATGGGAGAATGTCCTCCTTGAGGAGCAAACACTTAACAAGCAAACTTCAGGATTGCCAACTGAGCAAGGGAGAAACAGTCTAGTCAGCTAGAGGTAGTTTGACCAATGCAAGCAGGCAGCAAAAAATTACCTACCATGCTTGTAGTAAAGAGAGCCATTTTGCAAAGAACTGTTAAAATAAAGTGAAGAGACTGCAATTATTGTAAGAAAAGAGGTCATTTGAAGGCAGACTGCAGATTGTTGAAGTCCAAGGAAGGCTTAGGCTCAGGAAGTAAATGCCTTATGTGTATCAGTCAAGGAGTTGACCTAGAATATTATTCATTCATGGATACACATGCCAATGAGCATATGTAGAATAAGAGACAATTGTTTAAGAAACTGGACAGTCCACATCTACATCTGTACTCTGCAAACCACCATGAGGTGCGTGGCAGAGGGGAAGTCCCATTGTATCAGCTATTATGGTTTCTTCCCCTTCCATTCCGTATGGAGCGCAGGAAGAATGATTGTGTGAATGCCTCTATGTGTGCAGTAATTATTCTAATCTTACCCTCACGATCCCTGTGTGAGCAATGCATAGGGGGTGGTACTCTATCGCTAGAGTAATCATTTAAAGCTGGTTCTTGAAACTTTGTTAACAGACTTTCTCAGGATAGTTTACGTCTGTCTTCAGAATCTGCCATGTCAGTTCCTTCAATATCTCCATTGTATTAAACAAACCTGTGACCATTTGTGCTGCTCTTCTCTGTAAACATTCAATATCCCCTGTTAGTCCTATCTGCTATGGGTCCTACACATTTGAGCAATATTCTAGGATTGGTCACACGAGTGATGTCTAAGCAGTTTCTTTTGTACACTGATTGCACTTCCCCAGTATTCTATCAATAAACCACCTGCTTCACCCATAACTCAACCAATGTGATCATTCCATTTCATATACCTAGAAAGTGTTGCACTCAGGGCTTTGTATGAGTTGGTCTATTCCACCAGTGACTCATTGATATTATAGTTAAAGAAGACTACATTTTTTTCATTCTGTTCAGAAATATAAAATTTAGAGAAAGTTGCCAATTTCTGCACCATGTAGAAATCTTATCAAGATCTGACTGAATATTTATGCAGCTTCTTTCAGGCAGTACTTCATCACAGATGCTGCATCATCTGCAACAAGCCTGATTTTACTATCAATATTGTTTGCAAGGTCGTTAATATACAACATGAACAGCAAGGGTCCCAGCACACTTTCCTGGGGCAAACCCGAAGTTACTTCTACATCTGACAATGCCTCTACATCCAAGATAACATGCTGTATCCTTCCTACCAAAAAGTCTTCAATCCAGGTACAAATTTCACTTGATATCCCGTACGATCATAAATTGACAATAAGCATAGGTGCAACACTACTCAAATGCTTTTCAGAAATAAAGAAACACTGCATCTACATGATTGTCTTGATCCAAAGCTTTCAGTATGTCATGTGAGGAAAGTGTGAGTTGGGTTTCACATGATCGATGTTTTCGAAAACCATGCTGGTTGGCATTGAGGTCATTCTGTTCAAGGCACCTCTTTATGTTTAAGCTCAGAATATGTTCTAAGATTCTACAACAAATCGATGTCTAGGATATTGGATGGTAGTTTTGTGAATCATGTCTACTACCCTTCTTATGGACATGTGTGACCTGTGCCTTTTCTCCAAGAATTGGGCACGGTTTTTTGTTTGAGGGATCTATGACAGACTATAGTGAGAAGAGGGGCTAACTCAGCCGCAAATTCAGTATAGAATCTGACAGAGATTCGACTGGGCCTGGAGCTTTGTTCAATTTTAATTATTTCATCTGTTTCTCAACACCACTGGGACTAATATTTATGTCATTTATCTTTTCAGTGGTGTGAGGATTAAATTGGGTCAATTCTCCTGGGTTTTTGAAAACAGAGTTATGCATTTCAATTTTTGCTTTGCTACCCTTAATTTCAGTTCCTGGCTCATTCGCTAGGGGCTGGACACTAACTTTGGTGCCACTAACAGCTTTTACATACGACCATAATTTCTTTGGGTTGTGCAACACTCAATGAAAGTTGTTGTGGGTGTTGGTAAACTTCTTGATGTCATTGGATGTGGTACTGTATGCATGGAATGGGACTATATTTATAAGAACACTACTTAGAGAGTGATTTTGGCCCTGACCTGAAATTCAGTCCGTTTTTGGTAGGAACTGTGTTGGACAAAGGTATATGTTTAGTGTCAAATAACAAACAATGTGAATTCTTGAACAGTAAAGGTGAACTTTGTGCACTATCCAAATGTGTCAATAAAACATATTGTATGTTATTTCCCCTAAATGGAACACAATCAAAACTGTCAATGGTTACTTTGATGTGTGCAGATAAAATACACTCTATGGTTGACTTATTGACGCTAGTGGCTTTCATGAGTCAGTATTGACAGTGGTCTGGTACATTTGTCTAAACGTGTTGAAAACTTGAGTGGTAATTGTGCCATCAGAGCAATACTGCGCTTTACAGACTATAAGACACTACGATTGTAGTGTTTCGGGATATTTGTAAACATCCCAACACACCATTGGAAAGCTGCCGACAAGAGATGCTCATAAGTTAACTGAATAAGGATAAATGTAGTGGGAAAGGGAAACTGTGCGTTTTCCTTTCTTATATGCAGTGAATGTGTAGCAGTGGTGGAACTGGTGAGAAGGGGACCAGTAAAAATGATATTACAACCACTGGTCGTCCAAAGTCATTTGTGCCATGGTGCAGCAAGTGCCTGAATCCGAGAGCCATAAAATAAACAACGCACCAGAAAGGGCGTATTGAACAACTGAAGAGCGGTAGTTGTTTCTCTGGTTTTTCTCTTGGGTGCTACAGTATGCATGTACCGACATTTGAATGTACTTGCAATGTTAATGTAATTGCTATTACCATAGCAATTGTTAGTTGTGTTGTGAAAAGTAATAGTGAAAATGCTGGGCAAAATATACCCCTGTTTGTTAGAAGTGTGGCTATTTATTTAGTAGCGCAATAGCGAGAACTTACGGAAGCATTCCAGGGATCTTCACCACAGTTGGATCGACAGGGAGGTGGCACAGAAGGATCCATACTACCAAAAAAATTACTCTGAGATGAGAAGATAAAGGTAATACTACTTGCACCTGGCGGTGTATTGGGGTCAGCAAAATGTTGCCCTGTTATATTGGCCAGGCGTGAAGCTTCCCGCTAGTGCTGGTATAAAAGGTATAAGACCCACTACAAATCTTATAAAATAAACAGCAGCAGGAAAAGAAGGAAAAATACACCCCACGGCCAACAAGATGCACCTTAATTTTTAAGCAATTTTCTTGTAGAATGTCATTCTTATCATTTTTATTATTAGGCTGCAAACCCAGATTAAAAAAATTCTTATATAAATCAAACTGTCTTTTAAAATCCCTGAAAATCATCATTGTAGACTGAAGTGATACATCACAGGCTAGACAGTGTTCTGGGATTGTGACAGTGGGGAGGGAGGGAGGGAGAGAGGGAGACTGTGTTAGCAAGCTTGTGAATCGCTGCAACTCATTTTCGTCACATTGGTGCATTGCTGCGGCCAGCTGAATCCAATGTTTTCTCATAGTGTTAAATATAAGGCCATTTTTAAGGCTGGCAGGAATTTTAAATCAAATACTGAACATTTTTATATCAATTTTGAGTATAAGAATAATCTGAATTTTTGAGGCAATTTTTCGAAGAAAAGAAATGCGTCTTATAGTATGTAAAATACGGGATGCATGTGAAACTGTGATTGTCGCATAAAGGAGTGAACTTTGTCACTTTTGAAGAATACCTGATGATAAACAACATTGCTCACCTTTACCTGTTAGTTTGTCAAGAAGTGACTCATGCGGACGCCTGTGGACCTATGGAGATGCATTCATTTGGAGGAGCAAGAAACTTTTTACTTTGGAAGGATGACTACTTACATTATCACAAAGCACTCTTTAAAACGAAAGGATGAAGTTAAAAGTTTGATCATGAACTTTATTGCAAAAGCTGATCTAAAAATTAAAGTTCTAAGGAGTGATAATGGACTGGAGTTTACAAAAACTTATAAAGGTACACTGTTGAGTGAAAATGGGTTGTGTGTTCTCTCTGGGGTGGCGTGGTGGCGAATAGTGTCGGGCATGGAACTGGATAAGTGTGCCTGAGTACTTGGCGTCCTGGCTACTACAGCAAGTTAACAGCATTGACCTTTGGGCAATGGGGGGCCATGTTTTCCTGCAGCAATGACTGCTGCTACCAGTCAGTTTAGTGGGCAAGGAGTGGCTCTTGTCGCCTGCAAACTGGTGGTGTGCTAAATATGCCAAGATGTACTGAACAACTTGTTAGCTACCACGAGCAGCAGGGTAGTATTATCTGGTGCCTACCTGGAGTCCTGAATCTATTGGCCTCCTTGGCATATGAAATTATCTATAAAGACTGTTTAGTAAGTACTGAACTTAAAGATTGTTAATTCAGTCTGCTGTGAGCTGGCCAGCAATCTGGTTTCTTTATGCCTTTTGGTGACTGATCTCTTTGGAGCTGTGTGTCTTAATCTGGAGGTTTCCATATGCGCCAAGCCGGTATTTTGCAATGTTAATCTTGTACTTGAAATTATGGCTTGTTATTATTAAGTATTTGACACTACTGATTGTAATTTCTGTTTGTTGTAGACCTCATGGCTCTTCCTGGGACGAGTTATTGGATTTGGCCAGTAACTAAAGTTGTGAGCACCCAGTCTAAAGGTAACACAGTTGGCTCACTGATATTGCTCTGATTTCCAGACAAGTTTTAGCATTTTTCCCTGATGAATTTTGAGCTCTCAAGTGTAAGTAAAGAAATAAGTTGACAAAAAAAAGTAAAGACTTCTGTATCTCTCCCCCGTTTGGGCAAAAATCTTACATAATAACATCAACATCTTTTGTAATGAGCTGTTTTTAGACAGAGAAAGCAAGCCAAATGGAATGTGTGTTTCATTAAGACCACTGTTGTTATTTTATTTCAATAAAATGAAACACATTTGGTGACAAAAATATGCATTTCCTGGGAGCCGCAAGGCAGATTTAACATACCTTCCCTGATTTCAGAAACAACCTCAGAAAAAAGAAGGTCTCTTGAAAGAAGTGTATAAGATAGGGAAGAGTTGTGTAAACCAACATTATAGGTGACCGCCAATAAAATATTGGTTCTACTATGTTCATTATTGTAGGCTATTACCCACTGTGTTGTGTCTATTATTTCACAGGTATTGTGTGATTTTTCTTTCAAGAAACATATGAGGGGAGAAGCAGTAAGAATGAGGGAGTAGGGAAACAGTGCGCATATTCAGCTGCACACAGCCAGTGATGATGCAGGACATCTCAGTAAACAAACCATTTCATCTACTGAGACAAAAAACAAGATTTTTACAGTGTTTTTTTTTTTTAAAGTTTCCCTGACACGTTTGAAATTCCCTGATTTCCAACTTGTGGCAACCCTGGGTACGCACATATGGATCGTGTGTGTGCATGCTTGTATTTGCACTCTCTCTTACTCTGTGTTAATGGGCCCTTTGGGTTTAAGTTAAACAGTTTAACCAGCCATCTGCCATTCAGTGGGTATCCCAATTACCGTATCTATTAGCCCCTGAGAGGCCTCAGTAAAGGTATACCTTGATTTTTCAAATCTTGTTGGAATTATTATGTAATATTTCTTTTAAATGACCTTGTACTTTGCTTCTTGTTATCGCTGGGAATGTTAACTTGAAATGTTACGCGTGAATTTTTAATTGCCCGTTTAAGTATTACTGTGTATGTTAATTTTTATCAAATTTGGTCTGCCGTTTTTTATTTGTCCATGAACCATGGACCTTGCCGTTGGTGGGGAGGCTTGCGTGCCTCAGCGATACAGATGGCCGTACCGTAGGTGCAACCACAACGGAGGGATATCTGTTGAGAGGCCAGACAAACATGTGGTTCCTAAAGAGGGGCAGCAGCCTTTTCAGTAGTTGCAGGGGCAACAGTCTGGATGATTGACTGATCTGGCCTTGTAACATTAACCAAAACGGCCTTGCTCTGCTGGTACTGCGAATGGCTGAAAGCAAGGGGAAACTACAGCCGTAATTTTTCCCGAGGACATGCAGCTCTACTGTATGATTAAATGATGATGGCGTCGTCTTGGGTAAAATATTCCGGAGGTAAAATAGTCCCCCATTCGGATCTCCGGGCGGGGACTACTCAGGAGGACGTCGTTATCAGGAGAAAGAAAACTGGCGTTCTACGGATCGGAGCGTGGAATGTCAGATCCCTTAATCGGGCAGGTAGGTTAGAAAATTTAAAAAGGGAAATGGATAGGTTAAAGTTAGATATAGTGGGAATTAGTGAAGTTCGGTGGCAGGAGGAACAAGACTTTTGGTCAGGTGATTACAGGGTTATAAATACAAAATCAAATAGGGGTAATGCAGGAGTAGGTTTAATAATGAATAAAAAAATAGGAGTGCGGGTTAGCTACTATAAACAGCATAGTGAACGCATTATTGTGGCCAAGATAGACACAAAGCCCATGCCTACTACAGTAGTACAAGTTTATATGCCAACTAGCTCTGCAGATGATGAAGAAATAGATGAAATGTATGACGAGATAAAAGAAATTATTCAGGTAGTGAAGGGAGACGAAAATTTAATAGTCATGGGTGACTGGAATTCGTCAGTAGGAAAAGGGAGAGAAGGAAACATAGTAGGTGAATATGGATTGGGGGGAAGGAATGAAAGAGGAAGCCGCCTTGTAGAATTTTGAACAGAGCATAACTTAATCATAGCTAACACTTGGTTCAAGAATCATAAAAGAAGGTTGTATACCTGGAAGAATCCTGGAGATACTAAAAGGTATCAGATAGATTATATAATGGTAGAACAGAGATTTAGGAACCAGGTTTTAAATTGTAAGACATTTCCTGGGGCAGATGTGGATTCTGACCACGATCTATTGGTTATGAACTGCAGATTGAAACTGAAGAAACTGCAAAAAGGTAGGAATTTAAGGAGATGAGACCTGGATAAACTGAAAGAACCAGAGGTTGTAGAGAGTTTCAGGGAGAGCATAAGGGAACAATTGACAGGAATGGGTAAAAGAAATACAGTAGAAGAAGAATGGGTAGCTCTGAGGGATGAAGTAGTGAAGGCAGCAGACGATCAAGTAGGTAAAAAGACGAGGTCTAATAGAAATCCTTGGGTAACAGAAGAAATATTGAATTTAATTGATGAAAGGAGAAAATATAAAAATGCAGTAAATGAAGCAGGCAAAAAGGAATACAAACGTCTCAAAAACGATATCGACAGGAAGTGTAAAATGGCTAAGCAGGGATGGCTAGAGGACAAATGTAAGGATGTAGAGGCTTGTCTCACTAGGGGTAAGATAGATACTGCCTACAGGAAAATTAAAGAGACCTTTGGAGGGAAGAGAACCACTTGTATGAATATCAAGAGCTCAGATGGCAACCCAGTTCTAAGCAAAGAAGGGAAGGCAGAAAGGTGGAAGGAGTATGTAGAGGGTTTATACAAGGGTGATGTACTTGAGGACAATATTATGGAAATGGAAGAGGATGTAGATGAAGACGAAATGGGAGATAAGATACTGCGTGAAGAGTTTGACAGAGCACTGAAAGACCTGAGTCGAAACAAGGCCCCGGGAGTAGACAACATTCCATTAGAACTACTGATGGCCTCGGGAGAGCCAGTCATGACAAAACTCTACCATCTGGTGAGCACGATGTATGAGACAGGCGAAATACCCTCAGACTTCAAGAAGAATATAATAATTCCAATCCCAAAGAAAGCAGGTGCTGACAGATGTGAAAATTACCGAACTATCAGTTTAATAAGTCACAGCTGCAAAATACTAACGCGAATTCTTTACAGACGAATGGAAAAACTGGTAGAAGCCGACCTCGGGGAAGATCAGTTTGGATTCCGTAGAAATGTTGGAACACGTGAGGCAATACTGACCTTACGACTTATCTTAGAAGAAATATTAAGAAAAGGCAAACCTACGTTTCTAGCATTTGTAGACTTAGAGAAAGCTTTTGACAATGTTGACTGGAATACTCTCTTTCAAATTCTGAAGGTGGCAGGGGTAAAATACAGGGAGCGAAAGGCTATTTACAATTTGTACAGAAACCAGATGGCAGTTATAAGAGTCGAGGGGCATGAAAGGGAAGCAGTGGTTGGGAAAGGAGTGAGACAGGGTTGTAGCCTCTCCCCGATGTTATTCAATCTGTATATTGAGCAAGCAGTAAAGGAAACAAAAGAAAAATTCGGAGTAGGTATTAAAATTCATGGAGAAGAAGTAAAAACTTTGAGGTTCGCCGATGACATTGTAATTCTGTCAGAGACAGCAAAGGACTTGGAAGAGCAGTTGAACGGAATGGACAGTGTCTTGAAAGGAGGATATAAGATGAACATCAACAAAAGCAAAACGAGGATAATGGAATGTAGTCAAATTAAGTCGGGTGATGCTGAGGGAATTAGATTAGGAAATGAGACACTTAAAGTAGTAAAGGAGTTTTGCTATTTAGGGAGTAAAATAACCGATGATGGTCGAAGTAGAGAGGATATAAAAAGTAGACTGGCAATCGCAAGGAAAGCATTTCTCAAGAAGAGAAATTTGTTAACATCGAGTACAGATTTAAGTGTCAGGAAGTCGTTTCTGAAAGTATTTGTATGGAGTGTAGCCATGTATGGAAGTGAAACATGGACGATAACTAGTTTGGACAAGAAGAGAATAGAAGCTTTCGAAATGTGGTGCTACAGAAGAATGCTGAAGATAAGGTGGGTAGATCACGTAACTAATGAGGAGGTATTGAATAGGATTGGGGAGAAGAGAAGTTTGTGGCACAACTTGACTAGAAGAAGGGATCGGTTGGTAGGACATGTTTTGAGGCATCAAGGGATCACAAATTTAGCATTGGAGGGCAGTGTGGAGGGTAAAAATCGTAGAGGGAGACCAAGAGATGAATACACTAAGCAGATTCAGAAGGATGTAGGTTGCAGTAGGTACTGGGAGATGATGAAGCTTGCACAGGATAGAGTAGCATGGAGAGCTGCATCAAACCAGTCTCAGGACTAAAGACCACAACAACAACAACATACGCTGACAGCCTTGCATCAGCAGCAGTTGATGTGTTCCTGTTCGGTACTCTTTTTCCTTCTGCTTTGGCGGCCATCCCGTTTTTGCACAAGGCCTAAATGTTGGCACGTCACACGCTATTCTGCGGATCTCCCATTTCAGCCTCACGTTAAGTAGTTTGTTCTTATTCTTTTGGTATTGTGCCATGCAGGGGTGTCACCGGATTAGGAATTAATTGACTCAGTATTTCTGTTATTGTAAGGCCCTTGTCAGAATGTGATGCAATTCTTTGGACAAACTGAACACTGTTTCTTTTCTTTTTTTTTTCTTAAAAAAATAAAGGGTTTAGTTGTCATTATCATTTTAATTGTGTTTTAGGAGCACGGTAGTTTATTTAAGTACTTAACACAGTACTAGTGTTGCTTCGGTTTTACATGTGGGTAGCCTTTGGGCACCTTGGCCCTATCTTGTCTATGTGTGGGCAGAATAACCAGTTGAGATGTTATGCATTTTAACGGTTTTTATGTAATGTGTTTGTTGAACTTATATTCAAGCCCTGTTGTGGGATCAGCCACAGTTGTGATCTAGTTGCGGGGACAGTGTGCCTCTGCATGCTTATTTAATTAATTAACACTATTTGCAGTCAGGCCACCATTGTGTTGCACGGTTGACACTTGTTGAGTACTATTTGTAAATTTATGTATAAACCAAATGTCCTTATACAGTGTGAACTTAATTTTAAAATCTTAACTATTAGCATGTATTTTGCAAGGATCTCGGTAACGGTCAGCTGCCTCATGACTGAATTGCTATTAAATAAAAATATTTGTCTGGGAATGATAAATGATGCATCAAGCTGGGCAACACTTCCACATGTTTTCCTTAAATTAATGCTGATCATTGTTCTAGGGTCTCAGTTGGTAGCAGAGCATGGTTTTGTACTGTCTGGCATGGGGTTAGAGTTGTCTACCCTTTGGAATCATTTTTCATTCCTTTGAGCTATTGTGCCAATACATTTGTCAGTCCCTGACTTTTGCTTTTAGTTGCTTTCCAGGAGGTGAGTACCTATCATGGATTCCAGGGGGTGCCCCAGGATTTTGCATCTTAAGAGGGAGCATCTGCAGTGTGAATTAAAGGTTTGTGGCCTGTCTATAGAAAGTAGCATCTGAAAACTGGCAGCCAGATTGTATGCATCGGTGAACAGTCTACTTTGCCTTTCTTCAGATACCACTGGGGAGATAGGTGCCTCTCTTCCTATTTTTTCAGCTGATGTCTTTCCTGGAAGGCAGCCAACCCACCTGTAAGCAGTCTTGTAGGATCCAGGCAAACTAGCACACTGGGGAATGGATTTCAGTCATATTGAACTTCATGATTCTGAGAAGCCAGGGGTTAAACAGTTACTTAAGTGGGTAAGGGACTTGCAGGTTAGGGTGGCATCCCTGAGTTTACAAAGTGAGGGAATGGGGTTGGTGCAGGAAGCTGTAAGTCATAATCAGCTCTTTGCTGATAAGCCGTCCGATGCCCGAGGTCTTGTTAGTTTGTCCTCTGATCACTTTGCCAACTTGCCCAAACCTATTATGTGCCTCCTTACTGGTATATCTGAGTTGTCTATTGATGATTTGCATCAATTGCAGCAAGTTCTGTGGCTGCTTGTCCAGTCTGAGTCTCATGCTGATGCCCTGTGCATACTGCACCACATGATCCTTTCATTGCTTTATCTATTAACAAAAGGGACATCGAGTATCTTGGTCTCTGAAACCTTGAGATATCAGGACTCCATAGGGCAGCTCAAGGCTCAAATTATAGAAAGAAAATTGTTGGTGCACATGCGCAATGAGCAGGAGCAGAGATGCAGGCATGAGCTTGGTGGGAGCAAGCATCTTCCAAGACATTGAGCCAATGTGTTGAATGAGTGCGTATGGCTGTGTCAGCACTCAAAATGGGGGTTACCAAATTTGATAGTATTTTCAGTGTTGTAGAGGGTATGAGCCAAGAGGATCGGTCTTGCTTGGTGTTTGCGTGCCATCCAACTAATTTTTATGTACTTCAGGAATAGCTGGAGTCAATTGAGGTACTGACCTTTTCTGATGAGCAGCGGGGTCAGATGGAACTCTACCATCGATACCTTTTATTTTGCGAGGTAACAAACCATGATCCAAATATGACTGGACCAGTTGCAAGTGTTGTTTCTGTTGTGGTGATGCGAGTTCCCTGTTGTGAGAAGCCCCAGGCCTAACAACCGATGCCATCGGGGAGAGGTCAATCACGTCAGAGGAGGTTACCATTTCATTGTATGTGTATTCACGCCATGGAAAGATCTTCCCTTCCTTATGTTTGTGCCTGTATTGGACAGGAACCAATTTGTGCATTATTGGACTCTGGCAGTTCGGTCTCCTTACCTGATTACAAATGGTACCTGGGGTTTGGCCACTTGTGTAAATTGTCTCCCATTCACTCGGCCTCCCAGAGATGTCGTGGACCAATAGGCAAGAGTTGCCTCCGGTTGGCAAGGTACATGGTAGTTTATCCATTTGTACATACTCATGGCCAGTCAGACTTCTCGTAGCTAAGGACTTGGTGGTCACATTGTTGTTAAGCTTCTATTTTATTCGGCAGACCAGACTGGTCTTCGAATTTGCAAGTGGTACTTTGTTCTTTAAATTCTCTCTACTGAAAAAGAAAACTCTCTGCTCTTGTCATGGTCCAAGCCTGATTAATTCTGAAAGTTGCGAAATCAGGGAGTTTGAGGTTGGTTATCTTCAGCCAGAACAGCCGAGACAGTTGTTGGACATCGTGCGGGAGTTTCTGGATCTCTTGTCTGACAAACTGGGTGTTACTAATTTAATTTGATATAATATTCATCTAGCTGGTGATGTTCCAGTTCAACAAGCCCCTTATCATCTTCCCTGGCCTCAAATGAAAATTTCGAGGCAGAAAATCAGTGCTGTGTTGGGGGATGGGGTAATTAGGCCTTCCACTTCAACAATAATCCTCGCCCCTAAAGGTCAGGGACAGGACTATAGGCTGGTAGTTGATTACAGGGTTTTAAACAAGGTCATTTTGGAATCAATCTCCTTGCCTGATCTTCACAACTGTTTTAAGTGGTCTTGTGGGGCTGTTTGCTTCACCA
Organism: Schistocerca serialis cubense; assembly: GCF_023864345.2. Taxonomy (NCBI): domain Eukaryota; kingdom Metazoa; phylum Arthropoda; class Insecta; order Orthoptera; family Acrididae; genus Schistocerca; species Schistocerca serialis. The sequence goes on from NC_064641.1 coordinate 862,678,033, forward strand.
TGCTCGACTTGAATCAAGCCTATTACCAGATTCCCTTGACCGAAGAATCTAATCATGTCATTGCCTTTTGCATGGAGTGGAATCTGTATGAGTTTAGTAGCGTGCTGTTCTGGTTCGCAACTGGAGCCACTGTTCTTTCTTGTTTATTGGATCGTGTCTTGGGGATTTGAAATTGTGTGTGTTTACAGCTAATTTCACGATGTGGATGTTTATAGTCGTTTGTTCAAGGAACACCTTTCTCACCTTGGTCAGGGGTTGTCCAGACTTTGTTCTGCTGGGTTAACGGTGAAGCCATCCAAGATTATCCTCGCCAGGTGCCAGATCTTATTTTCCGGTCACCTCCTTTTAGATGATGACATTAGGATCGACCAGGAACAAACAACGGACCTGAAGAAATTTCCTCCATGTACGATTAAAAAGGAGGTGGACAGCTTTATAGGAATGGCTAATTATTTTTGTAAATTTGTTCCCAACTTCCCTCAACTTGCTGCTGCCCTTAATAATTTGTGCAGGAAAGTAGAGAGCTTTGCATGGGGAGAAAGTCAGCAGTATGCTTTTGAGACTATTAAGACTGCCATCAATAATCCTCCGGTGTCAGTTGTGCCTGATTTCGACAAGGGATTTATTGTCCAGACTGATGCTTCAAAAGCTGGCATCACCGTGATTCTTCTCCACAAGGATCTGTATGAAAGACATCCTTTAGCTTCTGCATCGAGGAGACTGACGGGTCCAAAAATTACATAGTCGTGTAAGGCATTAGCCATTCTATTCATCCTTGAAAAGATCGAATTTTATCTCGAACACAGAGAATTTTATGCAAGAACCGAAAATCAAGCATTCAGTTGGGTTCTGACTAGGCCAAGGAAAACTGGTAGGATTGAGAGATGGGCTGTCTACATATCAGCCTTCCGTTTCAAGGTATGCCCATATTAAAGGCACCGATAACCCTGCAGCAGATGAGCTTAGTCACTTGTTTGAACAGGAGGATCCGCCAGGCGAAAGTGAGATTGGAGAGCCTCATGATATTGTGTGTGATGTGTTCGCCAAAGTACTGCAACTGTTTGGCAGCCATAAGGCCAAGCAGGATCTGGATCCATTGTGGGGACCCATTAGGAAGTAAACATTGTCTGGAGGGTGTGTCCCAAAGTATTACTTAAAGGAAGTCATTTTGTGTAAACAAGGAGGCGTACTCAGTGAGCCAAGAATTTGTCTCCCTGTTGAGTTAGTTCCCTCCATCTTTCATTATTTCCATAACTTCATGGTGGATGATCATTTAGGCCTTTAGAAAACATTGGCGAAGGTATGTGCTCACTTCACATGGCCTTTGTTGTACAAGGATATTTGCCGTTTGGTTAATGAGTGCGGGTCCTGTAACAGGGGTAAACCGATCACTACCTGGCCATGTAGTTGCTGCAGTCCGAGTGAGAGCAGCATCTTATGGACAAACTTTTTACTGATTTCGTAGGACCCCTTCCCCATACTAAGAGGGGCAACTGCTACATCTTGGTTGTTGTCCGTGCATTCTCTCTTTGTTTGGCTGCTCCCTAACTGAGGGGTTACAACTGCCATTTGCATCCATCACCTAACCAAGGCCCAAGGCCCTTGTGAGCAATAATGCTCTGGTCCTTGTCGCCAGGCAGTTTAGACAGCTCTGTTACTACAATGCCATTAGGCATATTACCACTATGCTGTATTATCCCCAGGCGTCCTGTGTGGAGAGGATCAATCATAAGGCGGCCTTAATCTTATAACATGCTCCGTCTCTGCACAAATGGGATGCCACATCCCCCTGGCTCATCTTCGCGTTCAGTTCCACTCAGCAGGAGGCTTCAGAGGCTGTTCCTGCTGCTCTTACATTAGCATATCCCCTTAATTCTAGCCTCTCCATTTTGTGAAGCTTTAATGACCTTTTACTCACCTCAATCACTCTGGTCTCCTCAAGGAGAATTGGCAGCAAGCTAGGCAGAATACTGAATTGGCACACTGCCGTCTGGAAACGCACTACAACCGTGGCAGACGACCCTATCAGTGTACAATGGGAGATAAGGTTTTTGTTAGAAACTTTGTGGGGTGAGTGCAGAATAGTGCTAGTGTCGGTAAGGTGACGAGCATAAGGACAGTATTATCCCATGCCTGCCTGGAGTCCTGAATCTATTGGCCTCATTGGCATTTGTTTGAAATTATCTATGAAGACTGTTTAGTAAGTACTGTACTTAAAGACTATTAATTCTGCTTTGTGTGATCTGGCCAGCAATCCAGTTTCTTTATGCTTTTTGGTGACCCCTTTGGGGCTGTGTGTCTCAATCTGGAGGTTTCAATATGCTCCAAGCTGGTATTTTACAATGTTAATCTCATATTTGAAATCATGGTTAAACTTGTTATTATTGAGTATTTGATACTACTGATTGTAATTTCTGTTTGTTGGAGGCCACATGGATCTTTCTGGGGCAAGATATTGGATTTCACCTGTAACTAAAGGTATGCATGTATGGGTCGTGTGTGTGCATGCTTGTATTTGCACTCTCTTCTACTCTGTGTTAACGAGCCCTTTGGATTATGGCTCTACAGTTTAACCGACCACCTGTCATTCAGTGTGTATCCTAACTACAGTGTCTATTAGTCCCTAAGAGGCCCCAGTAAAGGTATACCTTGATTTTTTAAATCTTGTTGGAATTATTATGTAATTATTCTTTTAAATGACCTTGTACATTGCTTCTTGATATTGCTGGGAAAGTTAACTTGCAATGTTATGAGTGGGCTGTTTGTTGTTTGGTATATGTTGACAGCCTTGCATCAGCAGTGGTTGATGTGTTGTTGTTCTGCAGGTCCAGGGCAGGGATGTGTTTTCCTTCTGCTTCCGCAGCCTTCTTGTCATCACACAAGACCTAAGTCACATGCAATTCTGTGGATCTCCCACTCCAGTCTCACACTGAATAGTTTGTTCTTATTCTTTTGGTATAAAGTGTCATGACGGGGGTGTCACCGGATTAGGAAGTAATTGACTCAGTATTTCTGTTATTGTAAGGCCCTTGTTGGTATGTAATGTGAGTCTTTAGGCAAACTGAGCACTGGGTTCCTTGTTTTCTTAAAAAAAATAAGGGTTTAATTGTCATTATCATTTTAATTGTGTTTTAGGGGCCCAGCAGTTTATTTAAGCACTTAAAATGATTTATGTGGAACAGGCTTGTGGCATCGTTCAACTGTGGTGTGCTATATGTACCGAGATGTATTGATCAACTTATCAGTAGCCACGAGAATGAGGGCAGTACTATCCCATGCCTACCTGGAGTCCTGAATCTATTGGCCTCCTTGGCATTTGTTTGAAGTTATCTGTGAAGACTGTTTAGTAAGTACTGTACTTAAAGATTGTTAATTCTGTTCAGTGTGTGCTGGCCAGCACTCCAGTTTCTTTACGCTTTTTGGTGAACCCTTTGGGGCTGTGTGTCTCAATCTGGAGGTTTCTGAAGTAATACTGTTGCTTTGGTTTTACATGCAGGTAGTCTTTGGGCAGCTTGGCTACATCTTGTCTGTATGAGAGCAGAATAACCAGTGGAGATGTATGAATTTTAATTTTTTTTATTTAATGTTTGTTCAACTTATATTCAAGTCCGTTTGTGGGATTAGCCACAGTTGTGATCTAGTTCCAAGAACAGTGTGCCACAGCAGGTTTATTTAATTAACTGTTTACAGTCAGGCCACATTGTGTTGCACAATTGGAATTTGTTGAGAACTGTTTGTAATTTTATGTACAATGCAAATGTCCTAATAAATTGTGAATTTAATTTAAAACTCTTAACTATCTGTCAGTTGACTCATGATCCAATTGTTATTGAATAAAAATATTTGTTTGGGAATGATAAACGATACATCAATTTGGGCCGCCCTTCCACTTATTTTCCTTAAATTAATTCCATTACTCGTTCTTGGGTGCAGAACTATTTGGGGATGAATGTTGTTCAAGATTTAAAGGGAGGTACTATTACTATTTGTCAAAGTACCTATCCTGAAAAAGTATTAAAAATTTTTGATATGTCTGAATGTAATTCTGTTTCAACTCCCACAAAGGAAAATTTTGATCACAATGTATTAAGAAGAGAAAAATCTGAAAATGAAGACACTGAAAAAAGATGTAGAAAATTAATAGGGTCATTAATGTATGAAATGTTATGTTCCAGACCAGATATCCGTGTAGCAATAAGTATGCTAACTAGGTACCCACCATGTGCAGGTCTGGGTTTATAGAATGCTTTAAAATGTTTATGGTGTTATATTAAGAGAGCCCGTAAACTGAGTCTGTTATATGCTAGTGATAAAATCTGTACTGATACTATAGCTGGTTATGTTGATTCCTATTGGGCTGGTGGGAGGAGACAAAAAATCGGAAGCTGCATGTGGGTACCTTTTTAAGGTTTTGGGTTGTAGTGTTTCGTGGGCATCTAAGAAGCAACCCACAGTGTCTCTACCATCTACAGTAGGGTGAAGTGGGGTAAGTGTAACCATGGGGTTAGTGTAACCACGGCTTATGGTGCCTTAAAGAAGCTGTATTTTTACCTCTGACCTATCACACGTGTTAATTTACTCCTTTCTTTGTTATATATATATATATAACCATCTGACATAAATTGGTAATTAATTTTTGGACTTGAGTTGACGTCCACATTTTCACTCCAGTTTTAAAGATAACTGCACAATTTTTTGGTTACAATCTAACTTTTGCACGATAATTTCAAATATGAGATTCGTTTTACTCTTCTGATAAAGCTCTTGATATGCCAGGCATGGTTACACTTACCCCGAATTTTTCCCATGTGGAGCAAGTGTAACCAATCGGCTGGGGCAAGTGTAACCAGGGGAGGTGACACTTGCCCCAAACAAACTTACTGGAACATATTTATCTATTTAAGTCATAACCTTGTTTTTGCTATCGCACTAGATCAACTAAACTGGCCTTCCTGTACATATGGATACCAGAATACCTGATGTGCTGGATTTGTAGGTCTACTGAGTTTGTGTGACATATATTTTATTTTTTATTTAAGTCTACTATATTTTTAAACCACGTTTCCTTTTATAAAATATGACACAGAACTGTAAAGAATGCCACCATTTCAATTACAGTACATTATGTGAAGCATTGTTTGACTGACAACAATGTTGAGCATGATAATTCATCCTGCAGCCAATGGATGTAGCAGTGTTTAAGGGTGTGAAATCTACTTGGGACCAAAAGTTAACTCGTCACCAGAGACATCATCAAGGGTAAAAATTAGCAAATGTGACTTTTCCAATCTCCTCACTGCTGTATGGAATGAAGCACCATCTGAATTGTTGAAAAGTGGTTTTCAAAAAGCAGGAATATTCCCTTACAGTAGAGAAGTAATTGATAAAACTAAATATGATCTAGAGGCATATAAAAGATACGTAGCTCATACCAAATCTTTGGCAGAAACAAATTCATTGCCAGCTCACGATAATGCAACCATAGACTGTGTGGAAGCTATGTCTCTAACAGAAAGTACTCGGATTTTTGGGAAGCTTCCAGCTGAACAACCTCAAGAATTTTATAGGCCTACATCGACTGAGCCCTGCAGTTCTCCCAGTATAGAGTTCTTTGTAAACCATTCCCAAGCTAACCAATATTTCATTATGTTCTGGAACTTCTGATTTGTCATTTGAAAGCTCATTATTGGAAATAGTCCAACACTGTAGTCTCCCTGGTAAAACAAAGAAGAAAAGGATTGCACCAGGAGCTGAAGTTATCACTTTTCAAGATGCCATTTATAAAGAAAAAGGTTTTAAAGGAAACAAGAATAATAAGGAGAAAGCAAAACAAAAAAGCATCATTGGCATAAAAAAGGGCTTGGTAATGAAAAGTAAATCTTCCAAACAAAGTGCTGTTTCTTTATCCGAAATGGCATCTCTGAATGTTGTGGAAAAAAAAAAAATCCCTGATTGCTCATGTGAGTAACAAGAAAAAAAGACGAAGTTGAATCAGTAAGTGAAGAAAGTGAAACTGAAGGAGGCCTATCTTTAATAAGTAGTGATGAAGAAAATGGGACCATAATAACACTGGAAGATCTCAGGAAAGAAATGATAAACTGTGAAGAAGAAGAAGAAGAAGAAGAAGAAGAAGGCAAACTTTTTTGAAGCCAAAGATAAAATGACAGTTGGAAACTATGTTCTGGTAGCTTTTGCAACAAAATGTAAGAAAGTTCATTTCATTGGCCAAGTTATCAAAATTAGTGATTTGGGAGATCCAGAAGTGATTTTCCTCAGATGCAAAACTAAGACAAAGCATGGCACCACATTCTACTGGCCAGATAGAAGAGATGAGATGCAAGTTCCATCCTCTGATGTCATTTCAGTGCTGTCTGAGCCTACTTTGGGTCACAGGGGAGACCTGACATTTGGTGTTATATTTGATTCATACAACGTTCAGTGACTAAATAATAGTTAGGGCCTAAGTGTGAATATAATAAGTTGAATTAGGGCAGTTTAGTATTAAACACAAATTGCCAACAACTTTAATTCAATTACCATGAAAAATAATAGAAAGTGAACTTATAAAGTGAATTTTTCTTTTCTCTTGATACTAGATACTTTATTATTTTTGTTAAAGTGCCTACTAAAGAAAAAATATTACTTTTGTAGAATTTAAACTAATAAATTACTCACCTAAAACAAAAATAAATCATCTATGAAGCATTCTGTTTCAGTGTTTTATGGTTTAGGCTAACACTTATTTTTTAGTTCAGCTAACATTTTCTGCGTATTTCATAATATACAAAGAGGCGTGTGCAAAAAAGTTCATATCTTGAGTAAAATTTAAGATATTTTAATAATTTAAAAATCCTCAAATTCAGTAAAAATTGGGTAATCAGGTCACTTACACCAAGTCTCTTTTACAATGCTCTGTATGGGTACAACAATGCGGGGTTACACTTGCCCCGAACCGTGGGGCAAGTGTAACCTCACAACACAAAATTTTGAAAACAGTTATTTGACCATATAATTTATTTTTTCAGTAACAAAATGTATATTGTTTAAAAGTCAATAAGTCAAACTTTAAGCATGAGAAATTTCAAAATCATATCTTCAATAACAAGTTGGCAATTTGGTGTCAAAGTTGAACTATGCCAAAACGTGGTTGTACTTATCCTTCACCCTATAAAAATTTGTACCGTTAACCACTGCAATAGCAAATCCTGTTGGTTCAATAATTTGTATTATAATCTTTCTGGCAATCAAAGAGCTTTTGTACTTTATAAAGACAATATTCCAGTAATAAGCCTTTGCAAGAACCCACAGTTCGATCATAAACTTAATCATACAGATATAAAAATTTTCAAAAATGGAAAATCCAGGATAGAAAAATGACAATATTATGAAATGCATAGATTGCTACTTACAATGTAGTGGAGATGTTGAGTCTCAGACAAGCACGAAAGGCCTGGAGGGTTACAGGAACATAGGATATATTGCAGGAAGTGTTCCCACTGTCATGCTCTGAAGCAATCAATCTTCGTTAGTCACTGTCCTTCATCCACCTATCCCCTTCCCTGCTCCCACTCCAGCACTACACAACCCTCCATTCTACCTGTCAAGGCACCCACTGTCTTTTTATTTCTCTAATTTTCTGCAGAACCTTCACCCCCCCCCCCCCCCCCCCCCGCTGTGAAACCTCTTGAGTGCACCTAGCTGCCCAACCCTCTCTCTGCCTCATCCCTATGTGCTCCCATATGCAGCACTTTACCACCCCTCACCCCTACCCTCTTAGCCTTCCCTCTCCCCACCCCCGCCCCATCTTTATCCCCACCACCCAGACTGCTTCTCTCACCACGCACAGCTGCTCGTAGTCTGGCCTCGGCAGCCAGAGACAGTGGTCATGTGCACGTGAGTTGCATTCGCGCACGCACGAGTGTGTGTGTATTTTTTGTCTTACTCGGAAGAAAGCGTTTTTGTCCGAAAGCTTATTTGTCTGAGTGTGTGGTTTTTTTTTTTTTTTTTTTTTTTTTTTTCCTGTCTGTGACTCAACGTTCCGCTACATGGCAAATAACAGTCTATTCTTTTCATAATGTTGATTACAAAGTTTTACTTGTTAGGGAGAAAGTTTTAGCTGAGAAACTTATGTTACAGCACATTAGCACAAATGAACAAACAGCTGATGTTTTGACAAAGCCACTATGTGAAATAAAATTTGACTAATTTAGAGTCTGGCTAGGACTTATTTAAAACTTGTAATTTAGATTCTGTAACATCGATAATTAACATTGTGGAAGGGTGTTTGTGGTACAATGTTAATGTTGTTTTAAGGTGGCAACACTGTTCTTGTTTTGGTTTGTGTTAACTTCCTTTTTTCGGACACTTTTTTTTAATTATTGCTATCTGCCATTGAGATGCATGCCATTAAATATTTAAATAAGCTCTGTACAAACAGATTTATTCGAGCTTCATTTACTATGCCTTATTACATTAACCCTTGATCGATATAATAACACTGTAAATGTAAAGTTGTCAAACCAACAAGACAGCATTTATGAGCCAAAATGAATAGAAAACACAGCTTTAAAGTTGCTGACATGTTTACATTCACGTCATTACATTTCTACAGGATGATTTTTTCCATCACGTACAAACTCTGGGGACTGATCAATGAGAGGATCCGGAACAAAAAAGTGCTAATGAACTTATGTTCAGAAATGCACGGTTTCCATGTTAGAGACCATTTATCCAATCATATTTTGTTAAAGAGACTGCGGTCTAATACACGCTGTACTGTGCAGCCATGATTACAGTATGCATGGTTTCCTTCTAGAGGGTGGTACTGTTCCTCATACATCATGCCCTAGCATCCTCTCCTGCCATAGTAATTGGTGCTGTTGTGTCCAATTCCCTTCTCTTGCTGACTCACCTTGTAGTGGATGTGACATAGCATTGTACATGAAGGTTCCAGATTTGAATCGAGAGCTTGCCGACATGGCGTTTACATGCAGAAAGGCAAATGCCAACAGGCAGTAAAGTTGTATCAGGCGACCTATTCCTATTGACAACAACCACAGCATTCACTGCTTGCAACAGTGTTTCACTGTTTGTCTGAGACAGACTCATCTCAGGAAGCAGGAAATCATGAAGGATGTGCCCAAAACGTTTGTACACCAGACTTGGAGATAAATGTGATTAACAATGTGGAAGTGACCAGCGTGTCAGTACCAGGAAGTTGGCACACCAGTAAAGGATAAGCCAGACAATTGTGTGGAACATTCTCCACGACAATTGTTACTACCTTTATCACTTACAGCATGTGCAGGACTTGCTAGTGACAGACTTTCCACATCAGGAGGAGTTTCGTCACTCGTTTCTTCACCAGGCCGCCACGATTCCAGGATTTGTGTCATCCACCCTATTTGCAGTAGAGGCCACCTTTATATGAGGACTGGTAAGGACTTTCGTAAGTCATTTGTGGAATAGTAAGCAGAACCCCCATTGTATGGTGACAGCGAATCATCAGCATAGGTGCAGCTGGACTGTGTGGGCCAGGATAACTGACAACCATATTTTGTGGCCAGCCTTCTCAATTGTGTCTTCCCTGGTCGATGGATTGGACGAGGGTGTCCAGTTGCGTGGCCGGATCTCAACCCATGTGATTTCTGGTTAAGGGGGCCATCTCAAAAGTATCGTGTAAGCAGAGCCCATTAAAGATATGGAGACACTGGAGCAGCGTATTCATGCTGCCTTTGACAATATTTGCTTGCAGCCTCACTGATGTGAATGTTTTGAGACAGAACATGCTAAGGAGCATAAACACAAGCATTGAGGCACAGGGAAACCATTTTCAACACGTACTGTAACAGTGGCTGCATGGTATAGCGTGTATTAGACCACAATCTCTGTAACAATATATGATAGAATAAATGGTATCTATTGTGGAAACCATACATTTTTGAACATTAGTTCATCAGACCTTTTTATTCCATGTGCTCTCATCAATTGATCCCTACAGTTTGTACAAGGTGGGAAAAATATCACCCTGTATATGTGGAGGTAACATGATATATTCCATTTTGCATAGAACCACAAACCACTTGAGAATGGTCTATACAGCTGAAACTAGTTGTGAACAAATAATGTTAATACAGCAGAAGTGGAAAATGCCATCTTCTTTTAATGCTTTTCATGAGTTAATATGTTTAGGAGTGTGTTGTGAATATTATAAAGCTTTTTTTTCTGTTGCGTACATTTTCTGTACAGAATACCAGAGATAGAGTGTATGTGAGCAGATGTTTAACTATGTTAGCATCTCATCCAAATACATTTGAGGGGATAAAAAAGTTCTATATCATATATGCTATTCGATTCAGAAACACAACTTCAAAAATCAGCTGTGGAAACATGATAGTCCAAACTAGCACATCCCTCAACTTGACTTCATCAGTACGCCTAACCAAAAGTCCACAGTGGTCATTTAAAATGTAATTATAATCTGATTTTGAGTATAACACATTCTTGTTGTTTTTTCCATTTTTTAAATCTGCTTAGCTTTTTTACTTAGCAAAGGCCCTGACCAATCCATCCCTGATTCCAAATTTTAACATCTGTTACATATATTATAATAAGGTAATCAGGGAATCTTGAATCAGCATCAGACGGTGTTTGTTATAAATTTCTAAACAGTGATTTATAAGACAATAAGGATTGCAGCAACCAGAGGGCTCCCAGAACATGCTTTGGAGGGGAGGGGGGGGGGGGGGGGGGGGGGGGAGCAGTGGAAAAGGAGAGAATTTAAAAGACTGTTGTTGTGTGGTGGAATAGAGGACTGTGTAGCACTACAATGGGAAGAGGGAAGGGGAGAGATGGGTGTAGGACGACGACTAATGATGGCTGAAGCCATGATGATTACAGGAACATGGTAAGTACAGCAAGGAGAGTTCCCACCTGTGGAATTCCGAAAAGATGGTGTGGTAGAAAGGGTCCAGATGTCACAGGCTGTGAAGCAGTCATTAAAATTAAGAATGTCGTGTTGAGCCGTGTGCTCAGCAACTGGGGGTCCAGTTAAGCTGCAACCACAGCAGTCCTCGAATATCCGATCAGTCATGCAGTTTCTGAAATGCCCGTGCCGAGCCTCTAGGCCATCACAATCTGCCCTTGATCAAACTTGTATGGAAGGCACACCTTTCCCATTCTACACATGGACAGCACGCTCACTGATACATGCACCGTGCGTGTGTCTGACACACAGCATTCCTAGCCAGGTGACACTACTATCACCTGTACAGGTTTACATCAATAGTAGGTCTGTGGTAATAAAGTTCTGGATTATCAATGTAACTTCATACATGTACACACCATCGGCAGGTATATAAATGATTAGAGTTGCACATAGACAAGTAGAATTGCCACCAGAGTGCATTAATGCTGTTATCAGATCTGGTAGGGTACAAAAGGGGCACGAACAATGTCAGATGCTGAATGACCACTGTGAAGGACATGGAGATGCCGCATACACATTTGAATCAGTGTTATCAGCACTCGGCAGCTTTAGATTGGGGCTTTGTCATGGGTCTCTATTTCATTGCCTGGTCAAATTGTGCAGTATAGAAATTTGTGAGGCATTTGGACATAGCAGTTGCCCTATGTATGGCAATGTGGGAGCTGGTATACCAATTGTTACGGTTCTGTTTGATTGACCACCATAAGGGGGGATCGCCATATTGTGCAGCAACGTAAACCCTTCAAATCTGTGCCTACTATCCAACAACAAGTAACAGATCCCCTGCAACATTCTGTGTCATACTGCACCAATAGCTGGAGAATACAAACAGGTGGACTAGAGCATTACTGCCCCCGGTATATGGTGCCATTAACACCATAGCACAAACGGTTGCATTTGGAGTGGTGCATGACCAGGAAGAATGGACTGCTCTGTGTTCAGTGATGAATCGCGGTTCTGCTGTACCTCAGATGACCATTGTCAATGAGTACTGGAGTTATCTAGGGTGAGGCCCCATTCTTCCAGTGTTCTGGAGAGACTCAGTGGTGCTATTCCTCACATCATGCTGTGGGAAGTCATGGCTGGTAGTAATAGAGGGAACTCTGGCAGCACCAACTGTGTGTCATGAACATCCTGCATCCTATGTTACCTATTATGGTACAAAACATCTTGTTCAAAAACCACAAAAGAAGGAGCTACATCTAGAAATCAATACCAAATGATAAATGTCAACATATTAGTATTAATTAATCCAAAAAATGTGTAAAAATAGCTTGACAAATGCCAAAACTTATCCAGGAGCAGATATCAACTCAGATTACAACCTAGTCATCAGAGAATTGTGAGTTAATATTAAAATTATTTGGAAAGGTATGAAAAGAGAAATTATGAATTTAGAGACATTAAAGAAAGGGGGAAAGTCAAACAAAGCAGAAGAATATTTTGTAATAAAATTCAGTCACCCGGGTAACATCAATGAAAGGTAGAAAAACTCTAAAAGTATTTCAAAAGAAGCAGTGAAACAAGTGTTAGGGATAGAGATTAGAGAGAGAATAATGTAATGTTCATAATGGATTAAATCATCAGTAAAATGAAGGGAAGGCGGAGGTAGAAAAGCATTAACATGGAAGATGAAAATGAATCTACAAAACTTTAAATAACAAATTAATAAAGTAGACTGGAAGAAATGTAACAACGTCAAACAGTTAGAGTGACTGACAGCCGTCGTGACACAATGTATAAAGAAATGATGGCGCTGATGCGTAAGAAGAAGGGATGGAAGCATCGAGACAGAGATTGAGGTTGGCAGGATGGTGAATCGCCAATGTGAAGTGAAGGAGGTGCAGAAGGAATACAATGAGAGGCTATACAATGGTGGATGAAGACAATACAGAACGACATGAACACGAAGTAGAAAGTATAATAAAGAGAGAACTGGAAGCCGTTCCTAAGGAGATGAAAAATGAAAGGGCACAGGCACTGAGAGCTGCCAACAGAAACATTAAAAACTTCAGATGTAAAGGAAGAGCTGTTGGGAATATGCACAGAAATATAGTCGAAGGTAGAGTGGCATAATGACTTCTTGCAATCAATCTTGGTACCCATCGAAAAGAAAAACAACACAGTAAAATGTGAGGAACATTTGTGTGTATGTTGATACCATATGTGGCCTAGGTTTTTACCGAGTGAGATGAACAGAACAACTTGCTGCAAGTCAGAACAACTACTCCTGACAACTGCTTACTGTACTTCATTCAAATCAGGACTGAACAAGTTCTTTGTAAAACTGCACTTATCTCTCCACACTTATTTGCTAAGGTACTTCAGGATATTCTGCCTTAGCACTAGTATTTAATGGATCTGACATGGAAAGTCACTGGAGATTAACAGAAGCATTTGGTACTCCTTTGAAAACTCACAACCAAACTGCCACCTTTCGGCCTATTCTACGTCCTTACAGATAAGTATGTCACCACATCTATGACTTCATACATTTGTTGGCTTTCCTAACTCGCAATAAAATGTTACTTTTCAACCTAACCTTGACCTTGAGAAACACTACAGATCAGACTGCTACCGCAAACGACATTCCAAAAACTAATTCAGAAAAAAAAAGAGATACTGGCAGTGTTCTGCTTTCTTTCTGTTTGTGTATACATGAAGTCACATGCCACATCATCATTATGTTATAGAATGATGGCAACATTCTGTATTGGTAGGTTCAGTTGATCCATCACTGGGAGGGCAGAATATGAAAAGTCACAACTTCAGATAGCAAATACCAGCCTTTTAAACTTATGCTGAACACAAAACATCAATTCAGAATGAAGGTTTCTTCTAGTCACTCAAGTTTCATGCAATGTATCACAATAATGATATTAACTTCATAGTGCCAGAAAACGTTGTGCAACCGCCCCCCAAGGAAATCCCTTCCATTCCCTTACCTTCCAAATGGAGCCGTTCTATGAGTCACATGTTAATGGTGAAATAATAATAGAGTGAAATGTGTATGGAACACAAATCAACCCCATATCTCTGCATGAACCATCCTGATACCATATGGTGGTGGACTGATTGTTTAGTATAGCAGTATATACCAATCCAACTGGCCATTTGAACACTGAAAGCTACAGAAACAAAATAATCCAAGCTTCTGTTTGTTAGTTGACAAAACAATTGGGGATTGATTCTTATTATACGTAAGGCCTAAAACACAACTAGTCTTGGTTAGCTGAGGCATATACTTTTGATTTAAGTACACATAGGAATGTATTGCATTACATGTCAGTCATTGATATTCATAAATTCTCTCTTCTCTAGCATATTAGTACAATCAAAACTCAAAGAAAAATGAACGCTGATAATCCCTGAAATATCGGCCTATCTGTTCCCCCTCTGCTATGTTGTTGGCTATATTTCATCCAACAAATCTTATTAGCCTTTTAAATAGGCCTATATTAGTTAATGTGTGATTTCAAAACACTGTCGTCAAGCTTAAGGAAACGTCAGTGCAGGAAATTTCACAGTATTTTTCAACTATTTGTCTAATGCAATAAAATTTGATCTAAGTACAGTACCGAAACAAACCTACAGGAAATCAATCACAACAATTTACACATATTTTGGTTAGTGAGTGATATTGTCGCCGAAGAACTCCCCCCCCCCCCCCTCTTTTTTTTTAAATATTGATTGTGGTGATAGCCCGATCTGTTGTGTAACCCAAAGTAAATACAAACGGTGGTAAGTTAGGTCTGTAGCGTAGCCTAGCGTTTACGTCCTCGCCATAATAAACATACTTTTCGAAGTAAAAACTTAAACTGCACGGTAAATTCTCCGACGAGTACTTAGACGTATTATGTACAGATGACGAAAATAAAAACTACAAAAGTGCGTGAGTGGCATTATGTAGCTTTTACTCAATATATGCCTGGAACTGAATTTTTTGAAGTACATTAAATCTTATATACATAGCAATAATCCTTCATGCCAACAACACCTGTAATGCCAACAAGCAAAAGACCGGTTTTACTCCTTGACTCTTCCATTTCTCCACACGCTCATCAAAACATCTACATACAGTGTTAGGATGCGAATTAACTTTAACAATAATCTGTTTAACTGTAACTGCTGCATTGTTGTAAATCTTTTGTTTACAGTTGATAGTGTTTTTAAAGATTACTGTATCAAGTTCAATTTCCTAAAAAAGTACAAAAAAAATTTTTAGTCTTTGCGGCTTCCCAACCACGAAATGTGTTCGAGTCTTTCGAGATGCTTGCGCGGTTGCGCCCTTGTGGTATTCAAAATCGATTCGGACATTGTCAGTCGATAAAGAGTCAACTCCGTTTGGAAACATCACAAAAATCATCTAAAAATGACAGTTATGCATTCCGTCATCATTTCAATTCTCCACAATTTTCATACAATCGCGGCTAGGTTGAATGAGTATCTCAAAAGAGTACTGAGAGTTACCTTGCGCTCGTTTCAAAATTTTCCACTCAGAAAACTACGTTTTCGAAAACTTTTTTTTATAAGAACACCGCAGCAAGGGAAGTTCGAGGCTATCGACGGCGCAATGCTCTTTATAATGAGATTAGATTAGATTAGTTTTTCGTTCCATAGATCCGTGTTGAGGAGATCCTCGTGGATGTGGAACATGTCACTATTTTTTTAAGCTGAAATAACAATACTAATGGTATGAATATATACAATACATCATTTGTTTCTATTAAAAAATTCGTCAATGGAGTAGAAGGAGTTGGCCACTAGTAAGTCTTTCAGGCTCCTTTTAAACTGATATTTATTTGTAGCTAAATTTTTTATGTTTGCTGGAAAATTGTTGAAGATGAGTGTTCCTGAGTAGTGGACCCCTTTTTGAACTAAAGTAAGTGCTTTTAAGTCCTTGTGCAGATCATTTTTGTTCCTGGTATTGTATGTATGAACTGAGCTGTTTGTTGGAAAAAGAGATATATTATTTAGGACAAATTTCATTATGGAGTAAATACACTGAGAGGCAGTAGTTAGTATACCCAATTCTTTGAAGAGGTTTCTACAAGACGTCCTTGAATTTACTCCACAAATAATACGTATTACACGCTTTTGGACTCTGAAAACTTTTGTTTGACTTGAAGAGTTACCCCAAAATATTATACCATATGACATTAAGGGATGAAAGTAGGCAAAGTATGCAAGCTTTTTCACTTTTATGTCGCCTATGTCTGCTAACATTCGAATTGCAAATACAGACTTGTTAAGGCGTTTCTGCAGTTCTGTGGTGTGTTCCTCCCAACTGAATTTATTATCAAGTTCTAATCCCAGGAATTTAAGACTGTGAACCTCTTCTATCTGCTCTTCTTCGTACTTTATGCATATGCTGGGTGGAAACCTCTTACAAATCCTGAATTGCATATAGTGAGTCTTTTCGAAGTTTAATGTCAGTGAGTTGGCTGTAAACCATTTATTAATATCCATGAAAATATCATTAGCAGATCTTTCTAGAACTACACTCAACATACTATTTATTGCAATACTTGTGTCACCTGCAAACAAAACGAACTCTGCTTCTGGCAGTGTAACTGATGAAAGATCATTAATGTACACAAGAAAAAGCAATGGCCCTAAAATGGATCCTTGTGGGACACCACATGTAATTTCTTCACATTCTGATGATGACTGATGATTTAATTCACTAGTCCCTTGCACTGACACTCTTTGTTTCCCGTTAGCGAGGTATGACTTGAACCATTTTGCAGCACTGCCCGTGACACCATAGAATTCTAATTTATTTAAAAGGATGTTGTGGTTTACACAATCTAATGCCTTTGAAAAATCACAGAAAATACCTGCTGCTTGTAACTTGTTATTTAATAAATTAAGTACATTTTCACTGTAGGTGTAAATAGCCTTTTCGATATCAGAACCCTTCAGAAATCCAAACTGTGTTCTTGATAATATGTTATTTGTGGTCAGATGGTTGAGAAGCTGCCTGTACATTACTTTTTCTAAAATTTTTGAGAATGCTGGCAAAAGTGAAATCGGTCTGTAGTTTGATGGCATCTCTTTATCCCCTTTCTTGAATAGAGGCTTAACATCTGCATATTTCAGCCATTCAGGAAATGTCCCAGTTATAATTGACTGGTTACACAAGTAACTTAGAATTGTACTAAACTCACAAGAACATGCCTTAATTAACTATGTTGATATTTCATCGTAACCACTAGAATGGTTTGTTCTTAAAGATTTTATTATGGAAGTTTTTTCTTTTGGTGAAGTGAGCGACATATTCATGTACCTGAAGCTATTTGTAAAGGCTAGTTTCAGATATTCAAGGGTATTATTTACTGATCCTGACAATCCCATTCTATCAGTAACGGGTATAAAGTACTTGTTAAATAGATTTGCCACACTATGCCGATTGGTTACTAATGTGTCATCTACACTTAGTGCTATATGCTCCTGTTCCTTTCTGGTTCTACCAGTCTCCTCTTTCACTATATCCCATATTGTTTTTATTTTGTTCCCTGACATTGCTATCTTCTTCTCGTAGTGCATTTGTTTAGATGTCTGGATTACTTTTTTAAATATTTTACAGTATTCCTTGTATTTAGCTAAACCATCAGCATTGAAGCTATTCTTGGTCGACAGATACATTTTCCTTTTTGTCTTAGAGGAAATCTTTATTCTTTGTGTGATCCATGGTTTTATTATAGACTTCTGTTTAATTTGAGTAACTTTAAGAGGAAAACAGTTTTCAAACATGGTACTGACATTGTTCATGAATGTGTTAAATTTTTCATTCATGTCATGAGCACTATAAACATCTTTCCAGTTCATATCTTTGAGCAGTTTTCTAAAACACTCAATTTTTGGTTGATTGAGTACTCTCCTGTACTCAGATTTAGCAGTCTTTATAATCTGCTTAGAATTTACATCTAAAGGAGCTGCATGTCATGATCCGATAGTCCATTTATTACAGGTTTTATGATATGATTTTGTTCCTTTGATTTGTCTAAAAAAATGTTATCAATGGCTGTCCTTGAGGATTTAGTGATCCTAGTTGGAAAGTCTACAGTGTGAGCTAGATTGAAACACAACATTACTAACTGCAGTAAATGTTTACTCGAAGATTGCATTAGAAAATCTGTATTAAAGTCACCAGCAATCAAAATTTCTTTGTATCTTCCTGTTAAATAACCCAGAAGAGCTTCTAGATGATTTATGAATAGATTATAATTTCCTGCAGGTGCTCGGTAAATACACTCCTGGAAATTGAAATAAGAACACCGTGAATTCATTGTCCCAGGAAGGGGAAACTTTATTGACACATTCCTGGGGTCAGATACATCACATGATCACACTGACAGAACCACAGGCACATAGACACAGGCAACAGAGCATGCACAATGTCGGCACTAGTACAGTGTATATCCACCTTTCGCAGCAATGCAGGCTGCTATTCTCCCATGGAGACGATCGTAGAGATGCTGGATGTAGTCCTGTGGAACGGCTTGCCATGCCATTTCCACCTGGCGCCTCAGTTGGACCAGCGTTCGTGCTGGACGTGCAGACCGCGTGAGACGACGCTTCATCCAGTCCCAAACATGCTCAATGGGGGACAGATCCGGAGATCTTGCTGGCCAGGGTAGTTGACTTACACCTTCTAGAGCTCGTTGGGTGGCACGGGATACATGCGGACGTGCATTGTCCTGTTGGAACAGCAAGTTCCCTTGCCAGTCTAGGAATGGTAGAACGATGGGTTTGATGACGGTTTGGATGTACCGTGCACTATTCAGTGTCCCCTCGACGATCACCAGTGGTGTACGGCCAGTGTAGGAGATCGCTCCCCACACCATGATGCCGGGTGTTGGCCCTGTGTGCCTCGGTCGTATGCAGTCCTGATTGTGGCGCTCACCTGCACGGCGCCAAACACGCATACGACCATCATTGGCACCAAGGCAGAAGCGACTCTCATCGCTGAAGACGACACGTCTCCATTCGTCCCTCCATTCACGCCTGTCGCGACACCACTGCAGGCGGGCTGCACGATGTTGGGGTGTGAGCGGAAGACGGCCTAACGGTGTGCGGGACTGTAGCCCAGCTTCATGGAGACGGTTGCGAATGGTCCTCGCCGATACCCCAGGAGCAACAGTGTCCCTAATTTGCTGGGAAGTGGCGGTGCGGTCCCCTACGGCACTGCGTAGGATCCTACGGTCTTGGCGTGCATCCGTGTGTCGCTGCGGTCCGGTCCCAGGTCGACGGACACGTGCACCTTCCGCCGACCACTGGCGACAACATCGATGTACTGTGGAGACCTCACGCCCCACGTGTTGAGCAATTCGGCGGTACGTCCACCCGGCCTCCCGCATGCCCACTATACGCCCTCGCTCAAAGTCCGTCAACTGCACATACGGTTCACGTCCATGCTGTCGGGGCATGCTACCAGTGTTAAAGACTGCGATGGAGCTCCGTATGCCACGGAAAACTGGCTGACACTGACGGCGGCGGTGCACAAATGCTGCGCAGCTAGCGCCATTCGACGGCCAACACCGCAGTTCCTGGTGTGTCCGCTGTGCCGTGCGTGTGATCATTGCTTGTACAGCCCTCTCGCAGTGTCCGGAGCAAGTATGGTGGGTCTGACACACCGGTGTCAATGTGTTCTTTTTTCCATTTCCAGGAGTGTAGTTACTATTATATAGGATCTGTTATGGAACTCTACTTCTGTTGCACATGAACTATTTAATTTCAGGTTCTGCTAAGCCTAAAAATATCTACATGCTGTCATATCTAAATTACTAACTGGTGCATAATACAAATTACTCTATGATCCATTGTGGAAGGGGGGCAGCGGCTAGTCGAATATTTAACAAGGAAATTCACCAAACAGCCATAGGACTTGAGAAGTTATTTTATTTTCACAACCAGTATCGGCAAATCAATATGCCATCTTGAGGCCGTATGTGCATCTCAAGTATAGACATTCAAATGTCTCAATATTGGCAAATTGAATGTCTGTACATGAGGTAGATATTGAGACTGAAGAAGACATATTGAATTTCCGAAATTGGTTGTGAACATAAAATAACTTCTCAAGTCTTTTGGTGATTTTCGTTGTTAAATACCGGTTACTGGTTGCCTATGTAAAGACTTTGCGGGCATGAAAGATTTGATCTACAGTATGGTATCTTATTCTGCTGAGTTACAATACTTAAAATATGACCATAATCTACTCATTAAGACGTACAATAATTTACGTTACAGTTTAACACAAGAAGTTAAGCATTAAAGTTAGAAAGTGTGTATTTGTCTTGAGGCGGCATAGCTCAAGCCTGCAAATTAACCAGAGTATTTGAGATTGAGAGTGCTTAGTGGCTGCCAACAAACTTTGCACGAAATTTCAAACATTTTGAAAATTTTAATGCCTGGTACTTCTCGCAAAACAATGAAAGGAAAAAAGGTTAATCGCTTACTATATTTTCTTTGTTTGTGGTAAACTTCAGCATTATGCATGACGTTTAAATTATTGCTTCTTTACGAATAGCTCTATTCCTAACATATTTTTCAGGGAGTATCCACATGCACCACTGAATGTATTAGAAAAATCATATCTATCATTGCATAACACACACCAGTAGTTCAGCATATATGATGTCTTGTACATTGGACTTAGATTCAGTAAATAATGGGATGGGTGTGGGGCATTAGTTTTGGAAGCTAGAGTATAAAAGTGGACTATGTAATTAGTTTCGTTCTCCTAGGTTAATTGTCTAGTTATAATTTATATATAAATAGGATTCATTATATTTTTTTATTTAATTGACAGAATGAAATGAAACATGATGGAACGTCAAAAAATTTCACATTGCATTTCAATTCACACAGGCCATCAACAGCACAGAACACGATGGGACAGAATGGGATGAAATGCCAAGGACAACGTTTCACATCGAGAAAATTTTGATGTTGATGAACAAAATGATGTCATCGTGTGTTAACGTCAAAAGTTAACCTTTTTCGCCGTGCACAAACATATTGTAGAGTGAATTGTATACTTCTGCCTCCTCATAGCATTTATTTCAATATTTTGCTTTGTTTTAATAAGAAACAACACACGTTTAATGACACTTGGCTAATGTTTCCATTGAGAGCTCTTTCACAAAAGAAGCAAGGTAATCGAAAAGAATCAATTTGGGTTTTTAAAGTAATATAGTCCACAGCCATGGAGTTCAAAATTCGCCAAATGGGAAAATTAATAATTTATATTTTATAATAACAGGGACACGCAATGCCATATTGGCCATACAGATTACCTTGGATCATAGATTGAAGAAATGGAAAGATATAGTCATACCACCTGTAGCTTTACAAAAAGTTTTTGACAATGTTGAGTGGAATATACCCTTTGATATTCAGAAAGATAAGAGGTAGCGAAAATTCATCTACAACTTCTGCAGAAACCAGATTGCAGGTACAAGAGTTGAAGGGCAGAAAAGGGAAGCAATAGTTGATAAGGGAGCGAGACAGGTTTTAGTCTATCCCCAGCTTACTCAATCTGTGCTTTGATCAAGCAGTAAAGTAAAACAGGAGACGTTCATACAGGCAATCAAACATCAGGGAGAAATAATTCTCAGTTTTCTGATGACAATGTAATTTTTTCAGAGATGATGAAGGCCTAGGAAGAACAGTTTTATGGAAGGGAAAGTTTCTTAAAGATAGTTTATAGGTTGAATATAAAAAAAGCTAAACGAACATAATGAAATGTAGCCAAATTAAATCATGTGATGCTGATATAGTTAGATTAGCAAATGAGAGACTAAAAGTAGTACATCAGATTTACAACTTTGACAGCAAAATAACTGATGATGGCTAAAGTAGAGAGGATGCCAGTTGCAGACGCAATAGCAGGAACAGCGTTTCTAAAAATAAGAATTTTTTATCTTCAAATGCAAATATAGCTTTTAGAACGTCTCTTCTGATCATATGTGTACGGATTGTAGTACAGTATGCAAGTGGAATGTGGAAGATAAGAGGTTCAGACTACAAAGGAGCAGAAGCCTTTGTAACATGATGCTACGGAAGAATAA
The DNA here is from genome assembly GCF_023864345.2 of Schistocerca serialis cubense. Classification (NCBI taxonomy): domain Eukaryota; kingdom Metazoa; phylum Arthropoda; class Insecta; order Orthoptera; family Acrididae; genus Schistocerca; species Schistocerca serialis. Next base: position 862,700,098 of record NC_064641.1, read on the forward strand.
TGAAAATTGTATGGGTAGAGTGAATAAAAAATAAGCATATACTGAATCAGACTGGGGAAATTTGGCTAAAAGAAGAGACCAATTGATAGAGGACATATGCTGAAACATAAAGTAATCACAGATTTGGTAGTAGAGGGAAGTGTGTGTGAGCGTGTGTGTGTGTGTGTGTGTGTGTGTGTGTGTGTGTGTGTGTGTATGTGTGTGTGTGTGTTTGTGTGTGGGGAGGGGGTGTAAAAGTTGTATAGGGAGGTTTGAGCACAGTAAGCAGATTGAAATGGATGTAGGCTGGAGTAATTATTCAGAAATAAAGAGGAGTGTGTGTGTGTGTGTGTGTGTGTGTGTGTGTGTGTGTGTGTGTGTGTGTGTGTGTGTGTGTGTGTGTGTGTGTGTGTGTGTGTGTGTGCGTGTGTGTTTGTGTGTGGGGAGGGGGTGTAAAAGTTGTATAGGGAGGTATGAGCACAGTAAGCAGATTGAAATGGATGTAGGCTGGAGTAATTATTCAGAAATAAAGAGGATTGCACAGCATAGACCAACATGAACAGGTGCATTAAGTCATTCTTCAGACTGAAGACCACAACAATGCTAATAAGTTATATAGATGGTCAATGATGTGGAGTTTGTCTTATGGAAGATTTATTGCATTAAATTGACATAAATATAATTTAGATTTATTTAATAAGTGTATACTTAGCACAAAAGATAATTCAGATTAAATTATTTTGTTGAAGTAGATTTTTGGTATAAGAAATAACTGCATGTTGAATCCAAAGACCTGCTACAAGTTTCAGAGAATGAAATAGTTCCTGTAGCAAATGAATTTAAATTACTACCAGAATTACATACTCCAAATCAGAACATATTGCAATATTGAAATTTAATAAAACATTGAGAACTTAGATTATAGTTTAAAAAGGTTAATACAAATATAAACTTTAATCAGTCAAATTGCTTGTAGAACTACATATGTATCAGTACACAAATGTAGGCAAAAACAACAAATGATAGATACATACACTCTGATTAACAATTTAGTGTCCGGAAAAGCTGTGGAAAACAAAGAAATAAAGTGTATTTAGATATGACTTCAGAAAAAATAAATTAATAACTAAAATAATTATTTAAAGCAGGTCAATCTTTAATGAAAAATTACCGCCAAAATTTGTGGAAAATAAGGTAATTTTATTCAGTAAACTGATTTATGTGGCTATGAGTCTTTTTGATTTATCAAAAGAATTGATGTATGATTGTCATTACAATATTTATTAGTCTTACAATATGGAAAAAATAACTGAATTTTGCTTTCGAGGTACAGATTCATTCATTTGAACCAAAAAATGAAGAGCCTTATAAAGATATTAGATATATGATCCAGCTGTTTGATACTAGCGACTATCCAAATGCATATAAGATTCAAAAAGTGAAAAATAAAGCTGTAGGAAAGATGAAAACTGAATGTAATGGAAAATTATGAGTGAATTTATAAAACTAGTCTAAAGGAGAATAAGTGGAGAAGAGACTCATAAAATACAAATGTCTGACGAAATGATTTATAAATCATAGAACATTATTTGATGATTATAAGCACTGCTTATTCAACAAAAAGAGTGATGCAGGACAATGATCCTAATAAGTGCTAAACAACGATTACATGCTGTAGAAGTGATAACAATGTTCTAAATCCATGATATAATAAAATAATATATTATATTAGAAAAATTAAGGAGCTAAATTTACAGATGGTTATTTTTAGATACTTAGGAATTCAAATTTCATATGTTCATTTTTATCATTACAAAATAAATTTGTTAGGTGATAATCGACTGCAGAAGAAATATCCCTTCCATAAAAATCATATCATAACTGATGCTTTAATACTATTTTATATTAACTACATTAAAAATTTCATTAGTATTATAAATACAATTTGTTTAGCTTGTGTATCTTTACTGACAGCTAAAAAGATCTTGACTTTGTTAATCAATTTATATAATGCTGGATGACATAAATATTTTTACACATGTTAAGTTTCTAATTTTTTTCGATGCATTGGTGCTATTTCTTAAAATACTGTTTTATTTGGCTATATTTTTTATTATTTCCTTTACATACATCAATTTCCAAGTAATTAACGTAGCCAAAAAATGTAACTTTTATACAAATGCAGTAGAGTTCCAATAATCCAAACTAATTAGGACCAGACCTTGTTCGGACCACCAATTTGTTCAGATTGGCTGGAATTACAGTGACGAGTTTCTAGAATGAAGTATACCAAGCAGATCAGTAGGTACACCATGGTAACAAATGGGAACAAGTGTGGGAACAATGGTTCACTCTCACTCCCTGCTCTTGTTGTTGTGTATTGTTGAGACCTTTGTAGTGTCTGAAGTCCGTGCACTGCCAATTGGCCTGCACAGCACTTGGTTATGTGTTATCGATCGTGTAGTGTTGTACGTACTTTCGTCATGAGGAAACGGTAACATACAACATTAACTCTCAAAGAAAAATGAATGCTTTGAAGTGGACAGACAGTGATGAGAATGTATCTAAATTGGCAAAGGAACTGGGTGTTTGTAAAGCAACCATTTGTGATTGGAAGAAGAACCAACTGAAACTTGAACAGTCCTATGCAATGTCTTTGGGAAAAACACTCGAAATTCGGAAGTCTTTGAAACAGTCCCAGTATCATGAAGTGGATGAAGTTATTTTCCTTTGGTTTAAAAAGGAAATAGAAAGGGGAACTCCTTTGAGTGAAGCTGTGGTTCAGGAGGAGGCTGTTTACCTGAATAAGTTATGGTGTTGAGTCTCTTAGTGTGAGTACGAGTTGGTTGGACAGATTCAAAAAACGTCATGGAATCCGTCAGCTAACAATTACTGGAGAGAAGCTTCCTTCTCACCGTGATGCAGCGAAGGAATACTTGGGTGAGTTTGAAAAAATGATATGAGAGGGAAAGTACTCTCCCCAACAAATTTATAACGCTGACGAGACTGGCCTCAATTTCAGGGCATTGCCAACTAAAAGCCTGGCATCAAAAGCAGAAAGCAATGCTCCTGGTTTTAAAATGTGCAAAGATCTTGTGACTTTATTAGCGTGCAGCAACGCGGCTGGTGATCACAAACTACCTTCAATGCCGATCGGCAAATTTCCTAGGCGCAGAGCTTTTAAAAACTGCCACATGGAGTTCCTGCTCATATATTACCGCAACCAGAAGAAAGCATCGATGGATGGTAAACTGTTCAAAGAATGGTTTCACTGCCATTTTGTCCCTTTGTTCACGGTTTTCTCAGAAAAATCATTTGTCTCCCCATGCAATCCTTCTGATTGATAACACGCCATTTCACTCCAGCAATGAGGAATTTTGTGATGGAGAAATTGTGGCGAAGTTTTTGCTACTGAATGTTACACCACCTCTACAACCGATGGATCAGGGCGTACTCCAAACACCACAACTGATTTACAGAAAACAGTTTTTAAGAATACTGATCCAAGATGATAGCATTCCTTTAATGGAGAAAATAAAAAATACCAATGTGAAGGATGTTGTTTACTGGGCAGCTGAGGCATGGCAGAATATTTCAGAAAATACTCTGAGAAAATTGTGGAGAAAACTGTGGACATCTCTTGACCCTTCAGGACAACCTAGTTGAAAATGAAGAGGAAAATCTACTAAAAATGATACAGACAATCTCGGGATGTGGAGAGGCTAGTGAAGGAGACATAGATAAGTGGATGGCAGCGGATGGGGCATTTGTGGTGAACCTTACTGGCGCTGATTAGGTTGCTGCTGTGACTCAAGACCAGGAAAAAATGGATTGCTGTGACCGAAGTGACAATGAGCCTGAAAGCGACAAAGGAGAACTGGTGCCACACTGTGACGCAGCAGAAAGCCCTTGACCTCGCAGTACGTTGTTTGGAGCTATACCTGCTGATTTGATGTTTATGAGACGATGGCGCAACTATGCGTCATATAACAGGCTGTCTTAATTGCGCCAGAAAACAATAAGTAAGTTTTTGGCATCTAAAACGTAGGGTTAAAATGTCCATTGTATTTTAGTTGGTTTGAAAGCTTTTCTTTCATTGTTATGCATTGCTTAAACCTAATGTTTTCTTCCCAATTTTTCTAATACATATTTACTGCACTGTGTAAATTAAAAATATGTGTATGTACAGTAAATTACCGCACAGTTTTCCATACTTAGACTAACATTTTTCATGTTCAGATTAACCAAAGGTTCGGATTACTGGGGTTTCGAATTAGCAGGACTCTGCTGTATGCGTTTCCAGTTTAATGGAAAGCTACATTCTTTCTTTGTCAAAAACTAGATTAATATTGTTTATAATCAACTAATAAAACAACAACTTAGTTGGTTTTTTTATGCTCTAGTTCTATTTTTAAATCCTTTCAGAAGAAAATTTAAGTAATCACTTGTGGTTTTATTTGCGACTAAATTATCAAAAACCTTTATACAAATGAATTTTGCATTGCAGATATATAGATCATCATCAGCAATAGGCTCATTGTTAATTTTATTGTTCATCTACATATTTATGGAAGATTTACATCGTTTCAATTGTCAGTTTCTTTTTTTTCTTTCACTGTCATTATCAATTATAAGACCTTTTTCCTGTACACTTGTTGTACTAAATTCTATATCTGAAATATTCTAAAATGGGTTCTTATTGCCATATTATCACCAGAATGTGCAATTTCTAAAGTAAAAGCGATTTTATGAAATAATGCTATAAAGCCCTATCTTCTATTTTAGAGTTTTTTTATCTGTCATAAAGTACCAAACTTCATCTTGAAAAATATGCATTTCTACATCATCATAACTAAAATTTGATTAATTTGCATGTGCTTAACCATTTACTATCCCATCAATTGTTTTTTGAGCCAAAGTGGTGTTCATTTGCCTCTTTTATAAGTACACATATTTTATTTGAAATAATGAGCTTAAAATTTGAATTATCTTTTTAAAAATTATGTCTGTATTTTCTTGCCAAGTAGTAAAGACTTTTGAAGTCGTTTGTAGGGTTATATTTATGTTTGTAACCTACAGTTCTGTAAATAATTATCCTTTGTGTTAACTTTATTTTTCTTTCCAAAATAAATGACATTTTGAAGTAAAAGACTAAGAGATCTAGAGTTCAGTTGTTTCGTGGTTGGAGTGTGATATTGACCCTAAAATGAAAAGGAAGTTTCCAAATAATAATTTTGAATCTCAGATACTGTGTTTTCTGATAAATTGTACAAGAAGACCAAAAAATCCTTCATTATTTACGATGAATTTGCATAATACCGTTTCATAGTTCTATTATTTCGTTTAACAACATGTGCTTTCTACTCTATACTTTGTTTTATTTATCAATTCTAAATTTTCTTTATCTATTTCACCAATAGGTTTCAAGTTAAACTTATTTTACAATAATGTTATAGCATTCATTACATGTGTAATACCACCAATGATCATAGAATAAGTGTAAACCTATTCAAATTCCTCTAAAAGCTGTAATTTTCACTTATGTACGAGAAAACTTAATTCTATTTAATAAAACATCAATTTTTTTTACTTATACAAATGGTGCAATTGTTTCCAAACAAAGCATTTGAGTTTCATATATTTTTGAAATTGCATGAGTTTGGGGGTGATCTGAGAGTTATATTATTCTTGGAGAATCGAGTTAGGTAAGTTCGCTAGCAGTTTTTTTTATTACGGCAACCTGCTTTGATAGAAATATGCTGTCACCATTGTATCTTGTAAAATTATTGCAGTAGTTGTACATGCTTGCTACAATATTGGAAGTAAAATAGTGATTTTGCATCAAATAATATATGGCAGAGGACATCAGCTTGCCGCAAGTAACATAATACACAATTAAAACTGACAACATGCCAAACAGATGTCCCAGCTTACATTACTGAGCTGGGACATCAGCACAACATGCTGTATGTTTTAATAGTGTGTTACTATATTTAAAGTTGTGTATATCAGTTGATGCACTCATAGATTATGGAGTTACTTCTGACAGACCAACTAGATTCTGATCAGAGATTGGGGGTATTACCCTAAGTCAGTGAACAATGATAGGAAATAGATGATTGATACAACAAGGGAGTCTTCATATTTGAATGGGAACAAGAGATCACACTGATAAGGCTACTGGATATTCTGTTGGTCATCCTGCTAGATGTGATACAGGCAGACAAGGAATATTGTTGTGTCCTTAGGTTCTGTTAATGGAATTTGGGTACAAAAAATCAATTCTAGGAACTCATACATGGAGAATGGTACAGGATAAAAGATTTTTACTTAGCAAATAACATGAAAAAAACTGAATTATACAAACCTTTATCAACTAAAATGTATCTTATGCCAGAGTCACTACTAGTTCCATCATAGCTGGATGTTACCTGATTTAATACTACTATACATAATAATAGCTACTAGTAACCTTGAACATTGGATTCAACATAAATCTAAATGCTCTTTCCTGCATGAATCCACATTATAAACCAAAGATCTCTATATTAGTCATCATTAATAATTCAATAAATAAAATGCTTGACCAAGTAACCATGCTGTTGTACCATTTCAGCTCTGTTATTTGACACATTTTCTAACTGATAAATAGAAAACTATATCTATACAGTTGAGTTACTCAGTTTAACAAATTTCTATATTAAGTAATATTCCATATACTATCTCCTGATGATAATCTTATGCTTTTGTTCTTTTACCTGTGCTGCATGACAGAGAGGATTCATCTGTAGATAAGCAGTGCAGATATGAGAGAGAGTGTGCATTAGATCATGGTCACTGATAAGGGCTTGCAGTGTCAGATGACACACCGAATTATTTATCATTGCTAAGCACCATTGCTAAGCCACCACTATGTTACTACAATGTGTGTGATGCTATAGTGCATGTGCTAGGTGTGAACATGTTTTCCTACTGATAGAAATAATAACATCATGACATATGTCACAAAATTAGTGAAGAAGGCAAATTCCACAAGCACTGAAATTTTGCCGATTGTGAACTGTAGGCACTATATGTATGAGAAGCACCACACCCTGATAGATAAACCCTTGCTAGGCCATCATTGCATTTTTAGATTGTGTGATATCATAGTTTATGTATTGAGATGAATGTTTTGTTGGAAATAATAATAATATGGCAAATTTATGATGTCATAGTAAAATTCTGAGGTTTACCGAATTTCATACACAGATACATTATGTGTGTATAAAAATTAGCACAGCACACAAAATAGCTGTCTATGGGGCTGACCCATATCTCCAACAACTGTGTATCAGTGAAGGTACATAGCTCTGAGCAAAGGTATACAGCAGCAGAAGGACTATGTGGCACATGTAGGGGTAGGCTACACATTGAATACATATGTGTGGATTATGGTCATGACAGCAAGCATGGAGCCAGCAATGGCTAAGAAATTTTCAATATTTTAGGTGTAATCGTATCTGATGAGACTGACATGATTGACGGCAGAAAAAACGCTGCTAAGGATTCAGGCACTCCAAGGAGAGCCATACAACCCATAGCAAACAGGTCCAAATGGATCTGCAAATATGTGACCAGCTTTGTACTTAAGTATCATCTTCTCCCCCTTTCCCTCTGTACCAACTGGAATCAAGATCCACCAATCATCCTGTTTCCAAACTAGCACTTATGAATGGGCAGCGTCAGTCTCAGTTAGTGACAGCACCTGGGCTGAATAAAAAGGCGTGTAGCCTATCACAGCACAATAAAACTTTTGCATTTTTAGTGAGTTTCTGACATCGCTGTAAGACACGTAAATAACTACAAAAAAATTGAGTAGGAGCGTTACCAATCCTTTTGTGTCTACCTCATCGTTAAGGTTACATATCCCGAACAGTTTTATTGACTGTGACAATGACTGCAAAAACCTATGTTCACATTTAAATGATTTCTATTTACCATCTCATTGACTCACAGAGGTCATGACCCCTCTGCCACTATACGATAAAATAAGGCCATAGAGAGCTGCCAAGTTCATGTACTACCAGTTCATAAGCACTGATGATTTCTATGGTTCTCACTCAAAAATCTTCCAGAGATGCGTGCTTAAAAATACAGAACCAAACAATTATGTAAAAGACAATGGACCATGCGTGTTTCTGGAGGAATTGCAACTGATGCCACTGGCATAGACGCCACAGCGGCCAACCCCGGGACTGCAAGTGCGGAACATCCACATGTCTGCCCTACACTACGCTAGTTACCCACCTCCAATTCCACGGCCACCCACATCCACCGCTTATGCTGCCTTGTACATCTTGACATCAGTGTCCACCACTTCAACGTGCTGCAGGCCTCCAGCCAGCCTTGTGACTGCTGGCCAGACTGTGACCACCTAACACCTTTCCATAAAAATTTGTAGCCAGTGGGCCAGGAGAGCGCCATCATGGATAAAATGCCCACATCATTGTCTCCAAGTAACCATGGGAAATCACCCTATGCATCATATATTCCCTTCCCTGTATGTTGCTCATGACGACAGATTCTTTTCCGTACCATGTCCCTGCTTGTGAATCCCCAATTGTTGGTTTTTCCTATTTTATATCTCTTTAAATACCAAGAATAATGCCAGTAATGATATACCCTGTAGGCATGACTGAACATTGTGGGACACCATTGGTGCACTGTCTCACTCATACCAGGATACTTAAGGTGATCTAGAAGACTTTCGTGATTCACTCAGTCAAACACCTTTGAGTGGTCACAAAAAATCCCACTGGGTGATACTCAGTTATTCAAAGCATTTAATATTTGATCAGTGAAAGCATGTATAGCATCTTCTGAAGAAAAGGGTTTCTGAAAACCAAACTGACAATTTGTTAGTACTTAATTTTTACAAATATGTGAAATAAGTCTTGAATATATTACTTTTTCAAGAATTTTTGGATAAAGCTGTCATAAGTGAGACTGCAGCTTCCAACGATCTCCACTACATGTTCAGAACTACTTTGGGACTGACAGCTATGAAGGAAGTAGTGGAGCAAGATTCATGCATGAGGTACGGAAAGCACTCAGTCAATCCTACAAGGCTTGTATCAGCAGCAAACATCCATGGTTGCAAGACATTCAGTTCCATCATTACAACTCTTCCCACATAAATGATGACTAACTGAAACCCTCAGCTGCCGACAGGTGTTGTTGAAATACCTCGATATGGACAGCTGAAAATGTGTGCCCCGATCGGGACTCGAACCTGGGATCTCCTGCTTACATGGCAGACGCTCTATTCATCTGAGCCACCGAGGACACAGATGAATAGCGTGACTGCAGGGACTTATCCCTTGCACGCTTCCCGTGAGACTCACATTCCCAACTGTCCACAATTCTACATATGTAATGTACCCTATAGACATTTGCCCATTCACTCATTACTCGTGCACGCTTTGGCGATTCCCGTAACAGTTTGGGCAACCTGTGCGCATTCGCACAGACGAAGGTCTATGGCTGGGTAGCCTTTAACTATATATCTGAAGACAGTAACTGTTCTCGAAAGAACAGAATACTGTTGATGACCGTGCAGCTTTTCCCTGGAATAAATGATGTCTAACTGAAACCCTCAGCTGCAGACAGGTGTTATTGATATACCTCGATATGGACAGCTGAAAATGTGTGCCCCGATCGGGACTCGAACCGGGGATCTCCTGCTTACAGGGCAGACGCTCTATCCATCTGAGCCACCGAGGACACAGATGGATAACACGACTTCAGGGACTTATCCCTTGCACGCTTCCCATGAGACTCACATTCCCAAGTGTCCACAATTCTACATATATATAGTTAAAGGCTCCCCAGCCATAGACCTTCGTCTGTGTGAGTGTGCACAGGTTGCCCAAACTCTTACGGGAATCGCCAAAGCATGCGCGAATAATGAGTGAATGGGCAAATGTCTATAAGGTACATTACATATGTAGAATTGTGGACAGTTGGGAATGTGAGTCTCACGGGAAGCGTGCAAGGGATAAGTCCCAGCAGTCGCGCTATTCATCTGTGTCCTCGGTGGCTCAGATGGATACAGCGTCTGCCATGTAAGCAGGAGATCCCGGGTTCGAACCCCGGTCGGGACACACATTTTCAGCTGTCCATATCGAGGTATATCAACAACAGCTGTCGGCAGCTGAGGGTTTCAGTTAGTCATCATTTATTCCAGGGAAAAGCTGCACGGTCATCAACAGTATTCTGTTCTTTCGAGAACAGTTACCGTCTTCCAACATACACTATCCTGTAGTTTGGGGCGGATTACTTCCTTCGAGATCATACGTTTCACAGAGAGATTGTTTTTGTTTTCTTATCTCACAGTTATGGGGCGTTCATACTTCATCTGTTATTACAATTGTCTGCTATGTGTTGTGTGATGCTGTATACCATGACGTCTGTTGTGTTGTCGTATTGTAAAGCGCCACGTATACCGTTTGTATATGTATACGTGTATGTCGTCGTTGTCGTCTCTTCCTTCCTTCCCGATTCGATATTAGAGCATGAAAAATGTTTATGTTAGTGTTTACCTATTTGTTGTCGACAACACACAACTACACAGCCACCGTATCACCTGATTCCGAAGTAGCTAGATTAATATAGTATAAAGATAGTGCGTTATTTAAGTGTGATATTATTCTTCACTTAACTTTTTAGACTTTAAGGACCAGCTACTCTTAGTCAGTCCCAAAACTCGACTTGCAACGAGAGCACTTGCGACCAGTCTGTCACAATATTAATAATACGTAAAACTCTACACCACTATAAGAAAATATCACTGTTCATGAAATAACAAAATATACGAATAAACTTCTTTATATTTTTCCTTTTTATTTAATCAAATGCTTTCAAATGTTTATTTTGCGCCCAAAATCATCCACACCTCGATGTAGAGTGTAAACATGTGCATGACAGGTAGTACACTGTTTCTGCTGATAGCTGCGTATGAGCTTTTGGGTTGTTAGGCTACTTCGATCAACAGGATTTATATTGGATTTTGAAACTGATCTTTCTATCCAAATTTACGTCCTCCGCAATGGCTCATCAAATAATCTACCCTTTCGCGATAATTAAGAATTCGCCTAAATTGTATTTTTGCGAGTTTAAAGCAAACCATTGGCAGCGCGAAAGCAGTTTTGATACCGCGACACACTCGCGATCCTTACTAGCCTGTCACGAAATTGACCTGCATACATCTACAACCAATTTCAAGGTCATAATTCGCCCTACACGACTGTGTGCAATTGAACTTCGTCCAATCAATTATTTCTGGAATCGTAATCACTGATCCCGACACTGACCATCCATAAACGCACAATTAACACTCTTTTTTTCCCTAAGAGTAAACGAATAACGTCACGTCATCTACATAGTTATTAAAATATTTTTCCAAATGATCTCAAACATTTATCGTTACTGTGTTTTAACGGTAATCAGTCAATATGGCGGAAGGTGAAAATTGTCTGTGTGTTAGTTCCGCGAATTTAAGCAAAAATTGCGAAAAGGAATGTGTGATTTGTGAAAAGCTTTCCGTGTATTGTGATGACAAGTGTATCGTGTGTTACATAATCGCTAATGTTGCGGAAAAAAGAAGCATAAATGCAGTAAACTCTGTTAATGAAGTCATGTGCTCAGCATCCACTTCGTTACAAGATCGAACATGTGCAACTAAGGAACTGATAGAAATTAATAACTGCTATTGCTATATACGTGTGTTTAAAGGTGTTTCGTGCATTAAATACAGAACTGTTTATCATTACAGCTGTACGAATGTTTGCGAAAAGCAAAAAATTTGGCTATGTCGAAGATGCTGTAAACAAGGAAAAGGTCAAACGTTTAACAGTAAAGACGAAGTTATCTCGATGATATTCGACGAGTTTCAACTTCTCAAACATCAATATGATGCATTACTGGAAAATACCTACAAAGTGAAACTGGAATACGTAACACTCTCAGTCTTCTTTCTAATTCAAAACAAAATGCAGTAACTAATATTCCTACAGTGCACAATTTGAAACCAGCAACCGTTAGCGTCAATATTCCGCCAAAAACACAACACTGCTGCAAAAAATGGCACAACAGAACGGAGTGGAACGTCCTTCAACCACACGAAAACAGTTACTGGTAGTCAAATGATTCAGATCAAGCATAAAAACAATATACTGCTGTTATCTGATAGTCATGAGCGTGGGTGTGCATCACTCTTAAATGCATCTTTCAATCACAGCACGTCAACAGTAGTAAAACCAAACGCATGCTTTGAAAATGTTGTCAGGGAAGCTGTCGAACTCTCCAGGGGCTTCACTTTGGTCGACTTAGTAGTAGTTATTGCAGGTTTTAATGACAATAACAGAAGCACAGCAGTTTTTAAAACGAGTGTACAAAGATTAATTTCAAAAATGCGTCATACTAGGCTGCTACTGTCTACAATACCATACAGATATGATAAGCCAGAAAGTAAACTGCACTCATATGATGACACCCGTTTTGCGACAGGGTGTTCATACGATAAACAGAAGTGACAGTGTTATCCAGTCCACTTCTCAGCAGAGAAGAAAGTCACCAGAAACTGTCAGCGCACCAACTACACATATAAACAAAAGTGAAACCATTATCTGGTCCACTTCCCAGCAAAGAAGAAAGTCTCCAGGAACTGTCAGCACATCATCTACACATATAAATGTCATGTTGTCATCTCCAGGTCAAGTGGGTCAGTTAAAAGGAAGTTTTCAGTCACTCAATAAAAACATACAAAGAGCAGATGATTTAAATGTAAGTGTGGGTGTTGGAGAAAACAATTCCTTTATTCCCACAAATATTTAGCAATAACTTAACACTACACACATTAATGAATTGTGTAGACATGAACAGCACGGAATAACTAACAAAAGCTAAGTCAAAGAATAACTATATCACTGGACGTAAATTAACACTACACGGAATGTTTATGAAGCACTGTACACTTGTAGGGATCGATTGTCAGAAATAAATCACTACATAAGTGTTCAGCCAGTGAGTGTAAGCAATCAAGCTGTAAAAGTGAGAAAAGCAAGTACGCAAGACATGAGTGAAAACAAACAAGCTGCTGTATGTGCATCTTCTAGAGCGAGAAAAGTTCTACAGAGGAGCAGTGAATTTTTTATGGATGGCACCAGGGAAATCATCTCGTCATCATCTGGATCCAACACGATCAAGAAACTAACCAGAGATGTAGGTACGCAATCAACAAGTGACAGAAGAATGTAAAAGCAAAGTGAACAAACTGATATACTGCTACAGAGGAATCCAGACCTACCCCTTTGTGAGGATGACTCATTATTTGTACATATAAATATCAGGTCATTAAGAAACAAAACTGATGACCTGAGTTTTTTTGTTAGGAGTGAACAAGAATATTATATTATGAATCAATGAACACTGGTTAAGTGAAGACCAACTGCAGTTACATGAACCCCCAGGCTTTGATTTAGTATCAGGTTATTGTAGACCAACACACAACTATGGGAGAGCCTCTACATATGTTAGTAGTGGTATAGACTTGGATTACAGCGCCTCTAGTGTTAATGATTACTGTATACAAAATGTACTGGAAATAGCAGCAATGTTACTGCCCATGTTAAAATTCATAATTGTGTTTGTATACCGCACACCTGATAATGATGTTAAAGTATTTGCATAGGCCTTACAGAAACTGATACTACACCTCGATAAGTGGCCTAAATATAGGATTTTAATTTTTGGTGACATAAATTTTTATATAAGGCAGAACACACCTAAACAACTTAATTTTCTGAATATGCTAAGATCACATAACCCAACAAGACAGCCTGCCTGCCTTGACAATGAAATCACAAATGTTGGGACAAATCGGTATGAACTAGGGCTATTCAATACTCATTTTTTATCAGACCATAAAGGTATTTGGTTAAAATTGATAACAAAAGAGCCAGCATCTGTCTCCAATAAAATTACGCACATTAGGCTTTTGAATGAAGAGAACATTGATAACTACAGAACACAAATAAAGATGACAAATTGGAATTACATTCTGCTGGAAAGTAATCGTATTGAAAAAGCGTTTACATTATTCATTAGCACATTGTCAGATACATTTAAAACTTGCTGCCCTAAAGTAATGAGAAAAAATAAGGGAACTATGAGGAAACATGGTCTCACATCAGTGCATAACTGGTTCACACCTGACCTACAAAGGCTCAGAACTCTGTTAATGATTTCCTACGACAAATCAAAAAATAGTGAAGCCAAAAAAGCAAACTACATAAGTTTGAGGAACATATACAAGGCAGGAATTAGGTTAAGCAAGTGCAAGGAAAATGATGATTATATTAATAAGTCCCAAAATAAATGCAAAGCAGCCTGGACTGTTATCAAGAGTAGAAATAAAGATGTTAACAAAAATAGTTCATGTGATGCTTGTATCACACCGGATGATTTCAACACCTTCTTCATTAATGCTGTCAGTATGAATAACAGTGCTGCAAATGAACATATCCATAAATGTGACATCAACCATATCTCAAATAATAGAAATTCATTTATACAAAATTTTGAGGATATGGTTCCGGTGTTAAATGGAAAGAAGTAAAAGTAACAGATATTAAAACTGCAATAGCAAAATTAAGTTACTCAAAATCAGAAGAGATTTATGGTCTCTCCAGTTTTGTAATAAAAAAAATAGCCGATGTAATAGCACATCCTCTCTGTTCTCATATGAACCGGATGTTTGTCAGTGGCTGTTTCCCTTCATCCTTAAAAATGGCAGTCGTTACTCCATTGCACAAGACAAGTGACAAGTCTTGTCCTAATAATTATTGTCCCATCTCCCTTGTACCCATCACATCAAAAGTAGTGGAATATTGCATACAACTCCAAGTCAGTCAACATCTGTCTGTGAATAATATTCTTAGTGACTCTCAGTATGGCTTCAGGTCCGCCTGTCAATGGCAAAAGCAGTTGAAGATGTTGTTTCATATATATTGTCATCACTCGAATCAGGATTATCAGTTAATGCCACACTTGTGGACCTCAGCAAGGCATTTGACTCTGTCAGTCACAGGATACTACTAGAAAAACTGCACTGCTATGGTATTAGAGGCTCAGAACTATCTCTGATCGGATCCTATCCGAGCAATAGAAAACAAATTATGCATTTTAACAATGTGAGATCAAATGTCTTGGATATCATGCAGGGTGTACCACAAGGCTCTGTGTTTGGACCTTCACTTTTTATAATATATGCAAATGACTTGCCCAGCATCAAGTTAAGTAAATCCACACTCTATGCAGCTGATACAACTTTTGTTACAGCAGGGAAAGATTTAGGAAAATTAAACGAGGAAAGTGAGGCTCATCTCAGAGCAGCCGTCAAGTGGTTCCAACTCAATGACTTGCATATAAATCATGATACAACTGTAAATATTCTCTTTAGCTTGTGTGTTAAGAGTGATAAGATTGATTGTGTCTCAGCTAATCTACTTGGGATCCACCTTGACTCAAAATAAACATGGAAGAGTCATACCGATTATATTTGTACTAAGTTAGCACGTGTGACATATTTGTTAGGTAAACTAAGGTCATGTTTTAGTGGTAAGTTATTACTCAATGCATACTATGCCTTTTCCCACACCCATTTAACATATGCCACTTTGTTATGGGGAAACTCACCCAGAGCAAAACAAGTTTTCAGTTGGCAAAAGAAGGCAGTCCGATTCATCCATAGAGTCAGAAATAACGAGTCTTGTAGACCATATTTCAAAAATCTAAAAATACTAAGAGTTGCAGCCCTCTTTATACTAAGTTGTCTGATTCACACAAAAGAAAAACAACACAGTCACAAACTACGACAATCTATCCATCACCACGACACGCGTATAAAACAGCAAACTGACATCCCAGTTGCTAGACTAAAGAAAACTCTAGATAGTTACAGGTATATGGGAGTAAACCTATTTAACATGTTGTCAATAGAGGCACATAATGTGTCACTGAATGAGTTTAAAAGTGTCACAAAGAAATTTCTTAGAGAAAAAGCTTTTTATACAATAGAAGAGTTTATAATATGCACTAAAGATGACCTTAAGTACTGGTACTAATATAGTTTTACTTAGATTAAACTTATACATGTAAATATAATGCAAATACCTTATGCAACATAAAGGACAAATTTTTGTATCTTGTTGTTGTTGTGGTCTTCAGTCCTGAGACTGGTTTGATGCAGCTCTCCATGCTACTCTATCCTGTGCAAGCTTCTTCATCTTCCAGTACTTACTGTAACGTACATCCTTCTGAATCTGCTTAGTGTATTCATCTCGTGGTCTCCCTCTACGATTTTTATCCCTGCACGCTGCCCTCCAATGCCAAATTTGTGATCCCTTGATGCCACAAAACATGTCCTTCCAACCGATCCCTTCTTCTAGTCAAGTTGTGCCACAAACTTCTCTTCTCCCCAATCCTATTCAATAACTCCTAATTGGTTATGTGATCTACCCACCTTATCTTCAGCATTCTTCCGTAGCACCACATTTCGAAAGCTTCTTTTCTCTTCTTGTCCAAACTATTTATCGTCCATGTTTCACTTCCATACATGGCTACACTCCATACAAATACTTTCAGAAACGACTTCCTGACACTTAAATCTATACTCGATGTTAACAAATTTCTCTTCTTCAGAAACGATTTCCTTACCATTGCCAGTCTGCATTTTATATCCTCTCTACTTCGACCATCATCAGTTATTTTACTCCCTAAATAGCAAAACTCCATTACTACTTTAAGTGTCTCATTTCCTAATCTAATTCCCTCGGGATCACCCGATTTAATTTGACTACATTCCATTATCCTCGTTTTGCTTTTGTTGATGTTCATCTTATATCCTCCTTTCAAGACACTGTCCATTCCGTTCAACTGCTCTTCCGTATCCTTTGCTGTCTCTGACAGAATTACAATGTCATCGGTGAACCTCAAAGTTTTTACTTCTTCTCCATGAATTTTAATACCTACTCCGAATTTATCTATTGTTTCGTTTACAGCTTGCTCAATATACAGATTGAATAACATTGGGGAGAGGCTATAACCCTGTCTCACTCCCTTCCCAACCACTGCTTCCCTTTCATGCCCCTCGACTCTTATAACTGCCATCTGATTTCTGTACAAATTATAAATAGTCTTTCGCTCCCTGTATTTTACCCCTGCCACCTTCAGAATTTGAAAGGGAGTATTCCAGTTAACATTGTCAAAAGCTTTCTCTAAGTCTACAAATGCTAGAAACGTAGGTTGCCTTTTCTTAATCTTTCTTCTAAGATAAGTCGTAAGGTTAGTATTGCCTCACGTGTTCCAACATTTCTACGGAATCCAAACTGATCTTCCCCGAGGTCGGCTTCTACCAGTTTTTCCATTCGTCTGTAAAGAATTCGCGTTAGTATTTTGCAGCTGTGACTTATTAAACTGATAGTTCGGTAATTTTCACATCTGTCAGCAACTGCTTTCTTTGGGATTGGAATTATTATATTCTTCTTGAAGTCTGAGGGTATTTCCCCTGTCTCATACATCGTGCTCACCAGATGGTAGAGTTTTGTTATGACTGGCTCTCCCAAGGCCATCAGTAGTTCTAATGGAATGTTGTCTACTCCCGGGGCCTTGTTTCGACTCAGGTCTTTCAGTGCTCTGTCAAACTCTTCACGCAGTATCGTACCTCCCATTTCATCTTCATCTACCTCCTCTTCCATTTCCATAATATTGTCCTCAAGTACATCGCCCTTGTATAAACCCTCTATATATTTTCTCCTTTCATCAATTAAATTCAATATTTCTTCTGTTACCCAAGGATTTCTATTATCCCTCGTCTTTTTACCTACTTGATCGTCTGCTGCCTTCACTACTTCATCCCTCAGAGCTACCCATTCTTCTTCTACTATGTTTCTTTCCCCCATTCCTGTCAATTGTTCCCTTATGCTCTCCCTGAAACTCTCTACAACCTCTGGTTCTTTCAGTTTATCCAGGTCCCATCTCCTTAAATTCCCACCTTTTTGCAGTTTCTTCATTGTGGTCAGAATCCACATCTGCCCCTGGAAATGTCTTACAATTTAAAACCTGGTTCCTAAATCTCTGTCTTACCATTATATAATCTATCTGATACCTTTTAGTATCTCCAGGATTCTTCCAGGTATACAACCTTCTTTTATGATTCTTGAACCAGGTGCTAGCTATGATTAAGTTATGCTCTGTGCAAAATTCTACAAGGCGGCTTCCTCTTTCATTTCTTCCCCCCAATCCATATTCACCTACTATGTTTCCTTCTCTCCCTTTTCCTACTGACGAATTCCAGTCACCCATGACTATTAAATTTTCGTCTCCCTTCACTACCTGAATAATTTCTTTTATCTCATCATACATTTCATCTATTTCTTCATCATCTGCAGAGCTAGTTGGCATATAAACTTGTACTACTGTAGTAGGCATGGGCTTTGTGTCTATCTTGGCCACAATAATGCGTTCACTATGCTGTTTGTAGTAGCTAACCTGCACTCCTATTTTTTTATTCATTATTAAACCTACTCCTGCATTACCCCTATTTGATTTTGTATTTATAACCCTGTAATCACCTGACCAAAAGTCTTGTTCCTCCTGCCACCGAACTTCACTAATTCCCACTATATCTAACTTTAACCTATCCATTTCCCTTTTTAAATTATCTAACCTACCTGCCCGATTAAGGGATCTGACATTCCATGCTCCGATCCGTAGAACGCCAGTTTTCTTTCTCCTGATAACGACGTCCTCTTGAGTAATCCCCGCCCGGAGATCCGAATGGGGGACTATTTTACCTCCGGAATATTTTACCCAAGAGGACGCCATCATCATTTAATCATACAGTAAAGCTGCATGTCCTCAGGAAATATTACGGCTGTAGTTTCCCCTTGCTTTCAGCCGTTCGCAGTACCAGCACAGCAAGACCGTTTTGGTTAATGTTACAAGGCCAGATCAGTCAATCATCCAGACTGTTGCCCCTTCAACTACTGAAAAGGCTGCTGCCCCTCTTCAGGAACCACATGTTTGTCTGGCCTCTCAACAGATACCCCTCCGTTGTGGTTGCACCTACGGTACGGCCATCTGTATCGCTGAGGCACGCAAGCCTCACCACCAACGGCAAGCTCCATGGTTCATGGGGGGTTTTGTATCTTATTAGACAATAATGATCTACAATATATTACACCATTTCTGATAGTTATGTAAACTGTATATGTACACAAATGACGACATCACTTGCATTTTTAAAGCCCAAAGATGGATAGTAAAATAAATAAATAAAAAATATGATTTATTATCGGAAAGTAACACATAACAGATTGCAAATCGCACGTAACTAAATGACAGCTTTGCACAGCGTCGGGACACAATCACGCAAAACTATAAAAAAAATCCCCCAAATCTCAATTTCTCCATACCAACTGGCAGATACAAATAAGGTAGCTGAATCTCTTCCCAATTTACAACTTTTGAAGCATTATGGGCATGTCCCTCCGACCATTTCGGAATTCTGTCGATCTAACGCGCCAGCTGGACAGAATTTGGCATGGTACATGTCAGCAGAACATTCAGCAACTCTGTCAATCAATGCCAATCCAAATAACCGCTTGCGTCAATGCTAGAAGTGGACCAACATGTTACTGACTTGTTCAATTTGTAAGCTCTTTCTCTTTAATAGCTCATACATTTTTTTCTGAGATCATAATCATTTGTTTGTCTGTATATGTTTATCACATATGCCGATTTCCATCCTGTTCAGATAATTTTTTCATGGCACGTCTTTTCTTTTGTAGAGTGCATCTTTGCCTTGCAAGTGAAGGTTGTAGAAATAATGCATAAGTTTGACCTGGGTGCATATTCAAATGAAAGTTATGAAGTCTTTCACTGTATGTCTCTGAACGTTATGCCATTTTTATGCAACTAAAATTTTGATTGGCTGCATCATTTTAATACTAGGCTGTGATATGCTGGGGTGATGAGGGAATAGAAAACACAAGTTAGCTAGTTCAACCATTTTGGAATTTATAAATCTCCAATTAGCACACCTGGGTTAGTTTTGTCAGCTTGGATTTTGATTGGCTGGTGACAGGGGAAGGGGAAAGGGTGCATGGCTTGTCATATGATGACTGCATTGATAAGTACAATGATGTCATTAATAGGTGTTATAATGCCACTGATGTGGAGCAGTGAGGGCTTGTGACATCATAATTCCTTGCAATCCAAAGTGGATCCGAATTGCTTACAGATCTAATGCCTATAAGGTCCCTAATTAGAGGTTACTTTGCCATCAATACTAAAAGAAATAAACTGCCTGTAGTCGAGGCATTTAGCAACTAAGCTTTTGGCAATGTCATCTCTTGATGATTGGAAGAAAGTGGTCCACCACAGTTAGTTAGTTAGTTAGTTACGTGTTCCATTGATCAGTAGCACGGAAAAACCGTTATGATGTGGAACATGTCACATGCACAAGAAATGCGCACAGGAAAGAAGTTTTTTTTACATTATAGTGTTATACCTAAATATTTCTATTATCTATCCCATTCCCTTAAATGGCACAAATGCATGTATTATATCTCCAGATCTATTTACTCATATACAAGAATTCATCTATGGTACAGAAGGAGTTGTCAAGGAGGTATCATGGAAAACATATGGCAGAATGAAGCCATTTTTTTAGATGCTACAGTTTCGTAAGCTATGACTATTAATAAGACGACTGTTATCAGCAACTTAGTCTGAACGAAGTTCATCTGAGGAGCTCAGTCTTAAACCCTCTTATAATTTGCAGTACTAAGGTAAAGTGTATTTTAAATTATTTTTATTATTCTTTATTCCAAACCAATAACTTTCATCATGTAAAATAAAAAACATAATTTTTCTATGTTACAGATAAGAAGAAAGTTTGATCAGACAACCTCATAACTGTTTAATTATGAACTTAGCGCACTGTTTCTCATAATGGAACCAAATGTGTAATCATTGAGGTTTCCACAGAGAAGCACAGAATGGTGCATCACATGTAATTTGCATGAGATCTCTGGCGGGGTTCTGATTTGGTGCAAATAAAAATATGATGTATTCTAAAAATTTCGCTTCCATAATGTGTTTGTCTTAGTTCATTAACAAAAACTATTCGTGCATTTGCTAACGTCGTCAGGAAATGCATTTTCATAACTTCTGTATTCTCTTATAAAATTATTACTATAGACAAATCTGAAATAATAACATAATGCAGTTTTCCCACGACACACTGACAACAGTTAACGAGTTTGAGCAAGTTTGATGAAATGTAAAATTACATGTGTGTTCTGTGCAGCTCATGGAAAAGCTTTCCTGCAGAAGTGCCAATCGTAAAGTAATTTTGAACAGACTACAGGTAATTTATATACACTGCATAAAGCAATGATTCTATAACACTCCTTTGCGGAATGTGTTAACATCTGATGATTTATCTCCATTAAGTGTGTGCTCTGTTTCATAGTATCTCTTCAATCCAGGGGCGCCGACTTATAAAAAATATTGGGGGGGGATACTCGGAGTTCTGATTTTCTAAATTTTAGATGGAAAATAGAGAGTTTAAAGTTTTTTAATCGTTTTAGTGTCATATGATCAACATTAGAATCCCGAAAACTGGGCTCCTGATAACTCAACACTCCGGGAAACTCTACAAACCTAACACATTTTTTTGCCTTTGAAAAAGAAACAAAACATAAACATGCACAGTATTTTCCTAAAAAGCAAATTTAATTTACAATAATAATCATACTTACAAACTATTACAGAGCGGTGAATTATATTTGAATAAATCCTAAACTATCATTAAAAGAATAAAACAGAAAATATTGCTGTTGCACAGTAATTGCACTTCGATTAATAAGTGAAATAGCTAATTTAAGCTTACTTTGAGTAAGGCTCATGGTACATTAAATAAACACAATATCTCAAAGTTAATGGTTTAATACACTTAACAAATTTAATACTGTATGCCTAATACTGTCACTCAAAAAGTAGTAAATAGCGGGTTTTAATTGGGTCTTACGCCCTAAAAATATTTGAGTATTTTAAAGTAACTAACACAGTACTATACTAATGCAGTAATACAGTACTAAACTAGTATTAATATATCGAAACTGAAAATTTAACATTATTTATATATTTCTCTATTTTATGAAGATATTTAATATTGCTCTAAATGCCATTATTAGGGCTAGAGTATCTTTAGAAAGCTGCGAATGTAGACCATCTGGCTGGATTACTGATATGAAGTCATTGATGACTGGTCGGATCTCGAATTCATCCAAAACATCCCAGTGTGCATGAAGAACAGCCAAGCTGTTACATCACTTCTGTCCATTGTTGATTGGGGATATGACTTCAGACATCTAAGGGCGCTAAATGACTGCTCTGCTGTTGCTGTAAAGATTATAACTACTTGGAGAAGTTTAATGCACTTCACTACTTCACATAACATTTCTCCTAGTGCAGGCTCTTGTGTAATGTACTTTCTTACATCACGCATGTTTTTTAAGACTAGTTGTTTTTTATTAGCGATATCGGCTAACATATTCAAGTGTAAGTGCAATCTCTCAATGTCTAAGTCATTTTTGAAAAACTCAGATGATTTTTCAGTGACCTGTGTAACTCCAGTTGAAGCAAACCGCTCAGTAATGCAATATTGCACCGTTTCACAAACTTCAATGGAAATAGCTTTGTAGTATTCCTTTGGGGATTTGAAAGTGTGTGGTGGGCTGGCTACATGTTTTCACACTTCTTCGGTATACTTCGATTCTGGGGAAGCGAAGAATCATCAATTTGTGAAGGTTCTTCGTTTAAACGCAATTCCCAAAAATGTTCAAAACTACCAAGCCTTCTATTCAATATACAAATCAAGCCCTGATGTATTTTTTCCAGATTAGCAACACTTAGATGAGGGCACTGAATTTTTTCATTGACATCCTCTACTGGGTTCATTGCGTGGAATAAAGACATAAAAAGAAATAAGTCTTGAATTCTTCTAATAATTTCCGGGTATGCAGCCAGATCCCGTCGACATTCTGCCAGAAGTCACATCAAGTCTTGAATTGTAACATCGACTCAAGAGAGCCTGCACATTTGTAACCTGCCTCTGTTTTGTCCTCTGCAGAAAATGTTCCAAATAACTCTAGAAGTCCTTCAAGGTTTTCCAATATTCTCAAGATACTAGAAGCTCACATAGACCATTGTGTTGGGCAAAGGGGTCATAGACCAGCTTGGTTGTTGGCACTCTCACAGTGTATGCTTCTGAAAAGTCCCATCCTTTTTTTGGATTCCCCTATGGTGTTTATTAAATCCTTGGCTAAAGCCATAATATCCCTCATAGATGTAAGATGGCAGAGACTGTCTACAACTGCCGAGTCTAAACTGTGAGCAGTGCCGTGCACATGATGTACTTTTGTTTGTATATCCAAAACTAACTTCTTTAGTTCTTTGATCTTACCTCTCATATTCGCGGCACCATCATAGCACTCTCCTCTTAAGTTACCCATTGACAAATCAATACTACACAGAGTTTGTGATTCAGTGTTGGGGGTATCGTATAAGCCATTAAAGTCTTTGTTGATGATTAAGGAATCATCGACAGTACGAATACACAGTTGTCAGGAAATTACATGTACTATATATAGAAGCCATTACAGTAAATGAGCTGAATCACATTGACAAATAAGTGTACACATCATATCAATGAATTAATACATAGTATTCTGTCACATTAATTCAAATTTAACATTGATGTTCATCTGAACATGGGCTGCCATTACAAAAACTAGTTATCAATACTTACTACCAAGTGGAAGGGTTGTACTAACATTAGAAATTTGAATTAAAAGTAGATGCACAAATTTTTAACAAAAACAGTATCAGAAAAATGGGAGTAAACCACATGTAAGGAATGTAAAATGTAACAATTAAGTGTATAAACAAAAGTGCATAATTAAATAATGTGATTTTTGCAAGGGTTGGAGGGAATGGGATGGAGGGAGGACAGGGACACCATTGAGATGGGTCCAAACCAAATATACCTAATAGAGTTAAAAGTCATGGATGTACAGTATTGTAAAATCAAAAATCACAGGAGAAAACTTCACTTTAGGCTGACTAGGCAATACATACGCTCCAGAAATGATGAAGGAGAGGGAATGGGAAAGGTATGGGGAGAAGTATCTCTATTCACTGTTAGTGCTAATTCACAATCAAAAATATAGTACAATGAATCATCATAAATTACTTTTGAGAGTACACATATATAGAACTACAATTGAAAGGATGATAATGCTGTAAACCTATAACTAAGGTACAGACTTGAGAGACACTTTGAATCTGTTAGGAAGTGTACCATGCATATAAAAGGACAAATGCACGATTTCCTTAATGTCAGGATAGGAAGAGGCGTGGGAGAACATGCACCAGAAGTAGGAATGCTGTTTTTGTTAATCAACTGTCTGTCAACTTTAACTCAATGCCGATACAACTATGTCACATAGTGGCAAATATTAATAGCAAGTTTTTATGGTAGTCCATAATCAGCTGAGAGCCTTGTGACATAATAAAATCTTTTATATGGTATGTAAACTTATTTTTTGTTTACTCTTGCTTTAATCTATTCTATAATGAATTGAAAACAGGTGGAACTTGGCCCTATGCTAGAAGCCAAATAGTAGTAAAATGAATGTGGAAATTGATATACAAATGGCATGCAAGTGGAATAAATCGATGCTAAAAAAGGAGGGAAAGTTTTACATTTATTGCAATTATGCTCAAATCATCAATACAATTATCATAGGACCGATTTCACTGGGCATAGACATGACTTGAGCCTGTGGTAGTGATTAACCAATTTATCTCAAAACACAATGTAATCAGAGATACATATGGGAGTCAGCAACTAGCATGAGGCTGGTACAATGTGACAATCTCCTGGCAGGTCTGTGATGGTGTCATGTGGCCAGTGATTGACAACTGACAGCTTTTATCTTCGAATTTGTAGCTTTGAGAGGAATACTATGAGCAGTTTCGCCTGTTTCTTGAGCCTCACTTTCCAGGTAAAACCATTACTCAGTGCCTAATGTGGCTCTGAATACTGGGGGTGAGCCAGTTCTAGAACAAGATAAGCATTTTTCTCTTGAGTAAACAAACTGGTCAGTTGACCTAGCTGATGTTTTGTTTATTTATGATGAAATTAATGGACAATAACTGTCGTAATAATTCACTTGACCAATAACACCCTGAAGTGTCAGATGTTATCCATTGTCTATGAGGAGGATAGTAAGCAGAAAATTGTTCCACTTGAATGTTAGTATTTAGTAGTCCATATCTGTCTCATTATCCTTATTATTATTATTATTTGTCATTTAGTAATATTTCCTTTCTCCTACAGTGTAATAGATAATCAATCAGCCTGATTTATGCAAGCCATTCGATTTTCCACCACATATATCTGAGTTGATTAACTTCAGGTCCTACTGCACCTTGTCCAACTTTGAGCCTCTAATTTATTTATTTATTTATTTATTCATCTGCAGAACAATAAATATTGTATTGATGTCGTCAGTTTACAACACATGAGCACACATTTACATTTACAATGAAACAGGTTTCTCATATTTTGTGTAGTTTTTATAACTAGTCGTACACACATTTATAATTACATAATATTTTGGTGATAATGTCATATGTTGCTAATAATCTACATCTATGTTAAATATTCTTTTACAGTATAGCAACTTTTACTTACTAAGAAGGTTTTAAGCTTTTGTCTGGAAGTGAGGGGCTCATTTATTTCTTTAATTTCCTGTGGTAATTTGTTATACAGTTTTATCCCATTATAAAATATACTTTTTTGCGTCTTTGCCTCGTTCTTTATATCTAGATGGAGGTGATGACAAACTCTTGTTTCATGGTCATGTACTAGGCTGTTTGTGTTGTACATGTTGAGATTTTTCTTAATAAACATTATGTTCTGAAAGATATACTTACAAGAAACAGTTAGAATGCCTAGCTTTCTAAATAATTCTAGACAGTGGGTCCTGTTGTTGCTGTTTGTTATTATCCTTATGGCTCTTTTTTGTACTTTGAACACAGTTTGTATGTTACTGGCACTTGTTCCCCAAAACACGATCCCATAGCTGAGGACTGAGTGTAGATATCAAGACAGGTATTGTTGCATATCGGTGCAAGGATTCTAAGAGCATAGCATGCTGTGGATAATTTCTTTGCCAAAATGTTGACATGGTTTGTCCATTTCAATTGGCTGTCTACATTCATCCCTAAGAATTTGGTACTTGTTACACAGTCTAATTCATTATTATTAACTTTTATTCTAGTGGCATTGTGTTTTTTGTTCAATTGGAAGTTAATATAGTTAGTTTTCTTTACATTTAGGGTTACTTTATTTTTTAATGATCAGTTGTGGACATCATTGAGAGCCTCGTTTGCTCTTTCTGACAGTTGTGTTGGATTTTCACCTGTTATTACTATGTTGCTGTCATCAGCAAAAAGTATTTTTTCTCTGTGTCTGATACTTTTTGGGAAGTCGTTAATGTATATAAGAAACAATATTGGGCCTAATACACTTCCCCGTGGGACGCCTATATTCACATTTTCTGGGTCAGACAAGTGTTTTATAAGGGAATTCTTTGAAACTTGTGATATCTCAACTTGTTGAACTCTGTTTTCCAGGTATCATTTGAACCACTTCTTTGTCACACCTCTTATTCCTAATTGCTCTAATTTATGAAGTAACATTTTGTGGTCAACTGTATCAAAGGCCTTGGAAAGTCTAAAAAGATACCACTTACATTTTCACCTTTGTCCAGTGCTCCTAAAATTACTTTAGTGAACTGTGCTATAGCAGATTGTGTGCCTTTTCCGGGCCTAAAACCAAATTGGTCATTGGAAAAAAGGTTATATTTATTCAGGTAATTTAGCAGTCTCTTTTTGACTAGTATTTCTATTATTTTAGAAATGATAGACAGTATAGAAATCGGCCTGTAGTTCACTACATTTTCCACATCTCCATTTTTAAGGATAGGTATAACTTTTGCTTGTTTTAGGAACTCCGGAAAGTATCCAGATTCGAAAGATTCATTAATTATGTCTGTTAATGGGCCCTTTATGGAGTCTATACATTCTTTAATTACGCAGACTGGGATTTCATCAAGTTCAACTGAAGTTTTATTTTTTAGTTGGTGTACTACTAGTGCCACTTCCCTTTCTGTAGTTGGTAAGAGCACCACTGAGTTTGTTGGCTGGTTGTGAGTAGGTAAATCATACGTGTCTGGAAATTTCTGCTGTAATTCTTTTGCAATACTACTGAAATATGAGTTTACAAAATCAGCTAATTTTTTAGGGTTACCTACAGGTACATCTTTGTTTTTAATAGGTGAATTGAGGTCCTTTTTAGCAGAGTTAGATGTTTCCTGTTTGACAATGTTCCAGGCTGCTTTGCTCTTGTTTTCAGCTTGAAGTAATATTTTGTTGTTTGAAAGTTTTTTTGCGACTAGCAACACCTTTCTGTATATTTTCCTGTACTTTTTGTAGAATTGCAGAACTTCTGGGTTAGATCGATTATTTTTTATGGAGTTGAGATATCAAAGAGTTTCTGAGGATTTTTTTGATACCTGTAGTCACCCATTGATTTCTCTTTGTAGTTTTAATTTGATAAAGTGTTTTGGGAAACATCTCTTCAAATTTCAGTTAAAAAATTGACATGAGCTTGATAAATTTCTGATTTGCATTGGTTTCTGCATAGACTTCCCTCCAATCTTCATATTCTAGCTGGGATTTAAACTCATACAGGGCTGATTTGGAAAACATTCCTTTGTATGTACACAGTTTAGGAGGAGTTCCTACATGAATGTTAGTTTTTAAGATCTGGCAGATGTGGTCTGATAGGCCCAGGTTTTGGACAACAATATGACATTTTTTACTATCAATATCTGTAGCTACATGATCTATAGATGAGGAAGATTCTTTCATTATTTTAGTTGGACAATTAACAAGGGAGGATATTCCATAGCAGCTTAGAATATTCACATATATGTTGCTAGCCTTATCAGGCTTCATCATATTAATGTTTAAGTCACCACAGATAATTACATTTACTTTGGTCCAGAAACCTTGTCTAAGCTTTGATTCAGTTTTGAGAAGAATATATCAATGTCTCCACTGAGAGAGCGGTACACACAAAATATGACTAATTTTTTTGCTATGCCAGGTCCTATTATTTCAACAGCGGAAAGTTCAAAATGTTTGTCCTCACCTAGGTCTAAAAGATCATATCTAACTTTAAATGATATACCTATTTTTACATAGATACATGAACCTACAGCATTCATTGAGATTCTGCTATAGTAACATGCAAGGTCATATGAGGCTAATGCAATGTGTTCAATTTCCTTCCCTTTGCACCAGTGTTCAGTGATACACAAAATTTGGCTATCAAAATTTTCTAGTTCAACTTCTAGCTGTTGTGCTTTGTTCTTTATGGCTTGAATGTTTTGGTGAAGCACTGTTAGGCATTTGTTTTCACTTATCTTGGTGGCGCCCTTCCCTTTAGACCTGATGCTAAAAAATCCTTTAGATGGGCTGGTGGCTTGGTTATTCTTCTGTTGATGACAGTGGAGGTGAGTCTGTTGCCAGTTAGACTTGGAAGTTGGTGTATCTAAAGGTATCTGCCTTATGTTAGTCTTGTAACTGAGGCTGGGTGCCAAAAATCCTGCAGAGTTGTAAGTTTCCTGGTTCTTGTGCTTCTTCTGTTTGCTTCTGTTACTGCTGATGATGGCGAAGCTGGTGAAAAGTCTTTCACTGCTGAAGACTGAGGAGGGGCCAATACTGATGAAAGGTCGTTGGTTGCTGGCACATCAGGCGGTATTTTTCTTGTTAATGATGCAGTTGCGTAGTATGTATCTTCTTCTGCTGAAACTGCTTTGGAAACTTCTGTCCTCGTTGAATCATTTCTCTCAGCTGTTTTTGACGAAAGTGGAGATTCTAGTGCTGGACCTGTTGTCAGTGATTCAGTTTCATTTTCTTGTTGGAAATTTTCAGTTGCTGTGTTTGGTGGTGGAAGTGGTATGGTCTTCACTGCATTAAGAAATTCTCGACTAATGAATGATTTTCCGAGTTTATTTCTGTGAAGCCCATGCCTTGTAAAATGACTTCTCTCTGTAGATGGTACGTCCACATATGTGGCATTTGAGTGGCTTCGGAAGATTTTCTCAAATTTCCTATTAGTAACTGTGACTTCTTTGTTGACACAGGATTGTTCTATAAGATCATGTCTTTGTGGGATACTGGCAATGAAGAAGCTAACATCTGTAATTTTCTGTAATGTACTTCTTAGAGCTCTTGTGGCGAGTTTGCCCTCGTTCCTATAAACATCATTAGCACTTCCTATTATTAAACAGTTGCTTCCTGGCATCAAAGAATGTTCACAGTTTTTTAAAACTTCGCGCAAAGGGGCACCCGGTTTCGTTATTCCACTAACCTTGAGTATAGTTTGCATGTTACACAAAATGTCGGCTAAGCCCTTTCCATGACTGAAAGTATGAAAATATCTTCTTTGTTCTTCTTACCTGTATCGGTAGTTATCTTGTTTGCACGATAAGTATGTTCCATGTATTTTCTGGTATTTCCTTTCTTGGTATTACAGGACTTCGTAGGCCTACTGAAATGATTTGTGGTCGCTGCATTTGATGAAAGTACTTCCTTTCTTTGGCTCTTTTCACATATTTCATATTCATCACACATTAAAAATTCAAACTTATTTCCTTGTGGGAGATGAAAGTTGTTTTCGTTACAATTAACACGACAAAACTTTTTAGGCCTAATAAAGTTACCGTTTTGTTCGTTTACAACCGTTTCGCTACACATTGAATGATCTATCACTTCTTCCAGCTTCTGTACACTATCTATCACTGATTCAAGCTTCTCTACATATAGTTTAGCTAACATAAGATCATATTTTAATGAAGAAGTCGTGCATTCTTCCTCGCATTCCATTTGTAAACACACGATATAACGATAGTTACAGTGCACATTTCCACAGTCACAGGTCATGTTTTTTTCTTCTAAGACATTTAAACATTGACGATGGATACATTTCTGTGACCACGAACATAATTTAACACCATATTTCACCTTCTTACTACATTTTACACACACAGGATTTAAAAACTCGTAATTTTCCGCGGATCGGTTTATTAGTACGTCTATACGCGCCGCCATCTTGACTACATCCATGCAGCAGCAATTAAAGGAGTGGCCCACCAGTGACATATTACCATATTATATAAAAGAACTGTTATCTAAAATCTTGAGTTATCACTATCACCTACATCTGCACCACAATCTGTGTGGTTACAGTGGAATAATGCACACACTAAGGTGTCTCTATTCACAGTTAGGTACACTCTAAATGTGAGTGGTAGCAAATGTATACTTCTGTGCATGTCCTCTGCAAATGAGCTCAATATTCTAACAGTGTTTTAAATGTTACACTTTCATCTTATGAGTGGTAGCCACTCAAATGACTGGCAGAGAATTTTTCAAAAGTACCTTCACTATTCAATGATGAAACTGCACCCCCCGTGTTACTGGGTTGTCACTCAGTGTTTGTGTCTGTGGTTATCCAGAACTGTTAAAATTATCAGTGATGAAACTGGGTTAGAGCATACCCATTTACAAGAAGTGACATTCAGAAACTTGATGTACACCAGTTCAGTAGTTCAGTGGGCAGTGAATGACCATGTTGGCTGGTGTTTTTATGTTTATAGAGTTTTTGGCAATGTTTGATATGCTCTTTCAAAGGCGGCTAATGAGATGGCTTCTGATGATGTATTCACATGAAAAGGTTTCATATGTGTTGTGAAGCTGTGCAAAACATGTGTGGTGCATCACTGTTACCTGATGTATGCAAATAAATGCAGGCATACTTTCATATGTTTATATGCCCCACAATTATATTTAAAATTAAAAGTGAAAATAAATGACCTGTAAAAAATACTTTGTACTTTATTTCAAGAAAAGGTGCAGTGCTGTTATAACTTCTTCAGAAGTATGTACTTGTACTAAGAGAAAAAATGTTATGTGCCTCCGTTACCACCTGACTCTAAGCTATAGAATGGCTATGCATTTTTACATGCATTAATACTACCCAGAAACGTGTGATAGGTTTTTTGTAGATGAAAAGATCAAAAATATTCAGCATTTTTCTGATTTATTCACTAGATGTATAGAATAATTCTGTTGTGCAGGGATATACATAGCACTAAACAGAAATAACAGCGATGAAGTTTTTATTAATGACTAGAAGTTACAGAATACATAGCACTGACTAGATATTACAGAGATAAATTTCTTTCTGTGGTGGATGCTTCAAAGGTTAAAAGCATTTCATATGACTAGAAAGTACTACTAAGTCTCCCATCGCAGTCATTCCTTTAATGCAATATTAGATATTGTTTTTAATAATTCAAGTGCTGTCTTTCATAATGTTAGTGAGAGAATCTTTCTTGATACAATATCAGTGATTCTTTTTAATGCAGTTACTGATTTTGGCGATAGAGATAAAAAATAATGAGAGATGAGTAAAAAAAGTATACACTGACACTATCAGAACTGCTAGCAGTAGGTGAAGAAATAACTACACACACACACACACACACGCACACACACACACACACGATGTGTACATCACACACTCAAAGTATGTATAATTTTTACATGCTCACACAGTTTGCAGCGAACCTTATATCCACACATAGATATATATAAACACCTACTTATGTAACTGCATAACTGTGATAAATGGTTTGTGCAACTATTCCACACACACACTATTTAGACGTAAATATCCTGTTCACAAACTCAGTTACTCAAGAGAATAGTTTGTTGTCAAGAGGCAACAGACCATTTTAAATTGCGAGATACTTGTAGTATGCACCTCATGGTTTTGTGATCGAATGCTTACTTGGCATACCATTTGTGGAGAAGAAGAAGAAGAATCATCGCCATGTAGAGGGTTGTTGTTGTTGTTGTGGTCTTCAGTCCTGAGACTGGTTTGATGCAGCTCTCCATGCTACTCTATCCTGTGCAAGCTTTTTCATCTCCCAGTACCTACTGCAACCTACATCCTTCTGAATCTGCTTAGTGTATTCATCTCTTGGTCTCCCTCTACGATTTTTACCCTCCACGCTGCCCTCCAATACTAAATTGGTGATCCCTTGATGCCTCAGAACATGTCCCTTCTTCTAGTCAAGTTGTGCCACAAACTTCTCTTCTCCCCAATCCTATTCAATACTTCCTCATTAGTTATGTGATCTACCCATCTAATCTTCAGCATTCTTCTGTAGCACCACATTTCGAAAGCTTCTATTCTCTTCTTGTCCAAACTATTTATCGTCCATGTTTCACTTCCATACATGGCTACACTCCATACGAATACTTTCAGAAATGACTTCCTGACACTTAAATTAATACTGGATGTTAACAAATTTCTCTTCTTCAGAAACGCTTTCCTTGCCATTGCCAGCCTACATTTTATATCCTCTCTACTTCGACCATCATCAGTTATTTTGCTCCCCAAATAGCAAAACTCCTTTACTACTTTAAGTGCCTCATTTCCTAATCTAATTCCCTCAGCATCACCCGACTTAATTAGATTACACTCCATTATCCTTGTTTTGCTTTTGTTGATGTTCATCTTATATCCTCCTTTCAAGACACTGTCCATTCCATTCAACTGCTCTTCCAAGTCCTTTGCTGTCTCTGACAGAATTACAATGTCATCGGCGAACCTCAAAGTTTTTATTTCTTCTCCATGAATTTTAATACCTACTCCCAGTTTTTCTTTTGTTTCCTTTACTGCTTGCTCAATATACAGATTGAACAACATCGGGGAGAGGCTACAACCCTGTCTTACTCCCTTCCCAACCACTGCTTCCCTTTCATGTCCCTCGACTCTTATAACTGCTATCTGGTTTCTGTACAAATTGTAAATAGCCTTTCGTTCCCTGTATTTTACCCCTGCCACCTTTAGAATTTGAAAGAGAGTATTCCAGTCAACATTGTCAAAAGCTTTCTCTAAGTCTACAAATGCTAGAAACGTAGGTTTGCCTTTCCTTAATCTTTCTTCTAAGATAAGTCGTAAGATCAGTATTGCCTCACGTGTTCCAGTGTTTCTACGGAATCCAAACTGATCTTCCCCGAGGTTGGCTTCTACTAGTTTTTCCATTTACCATGTAGAGGGTACACAAAGTAATCATGAATCACAATAGCCATTTGTGTTTGTTGTGTTTCATATGAATCCAACTACCTCTTTATTCTCATGAAGTAATTGAGTGCTATTGACAGGGGATGTCAAACTGATTCCATATTTTTGGATTTACAAAAAACTTTGCCACCATCCCTCACAAGTGACTTCTAATCATATTGCATCGTCTAAGTTGGGTGACTTGGTTCGTGATTTCATGTCACGAAAATCATAGTTTGTAGTAACTGATGGAAAGTCTTTGATGAAAACACAGTTCATATCTAGCATTCCCCCAGGAAGTGTTATAGGCCCTCTGCTATTCTTGGTCTATGTAAAAGATTTAGGAGACAATCTGAGCACTCATCTTAGATTATTTGGAGATGAGCTGCCATTTACTATCTTGTAAAGTCATCTGATGATCAAAATCAATTGCCAAATGATATATCAGTATGGTGCAAAAAGTGGTAATTGACTCTAAATAATGAAAAGTGTGAAGTGATCCACTTGAGTTCTAAAAGGAATCCCCTGAATTTCGGTTACTCGATCAATCACAAATTTAAAACTGTAAATTCAGGTATGTATGTACTTAGGGACTACAATTACGAATAACTGAAACAAAAGCGATCATAGAGATAATGTTGTAAGGAAAACAAACCAAAGACAGCGATTTATTGGCAGAATACTTAGCAAATGCAACAGTTCTACAAAAAGATACTGTTTACACTATGCATATTCACCCTCTTCTAGAGTATTGCTGTGTGGCATGGGATCCGCATCTGATAGGATTGATGTATGACATCGAAAAAGTCCAAGGAATAGGGGGGAGAGTGCCAAACATTGCAAAGTCTCTGTGAATCCTGTGTTCGAAAACGAATAGCATGTCGACATTAGTCAGTAATTTAATGTCAACACATGTCCTTTTCAACACTGCATACCGAGAAAGCTCTGGCACTGTGTAATAGAATGCAGGATCCAGAGTGTGTGTTGTCATGCATATGTTACAGAATTTCTCAAAAATATCTGGCAGTTGTGCATACTCACCTAAGTCAGAGTGGTTGAATTCCTGCCAAATATTCAATGTATGCCCACACTCCACATCTGTTATGACATTGCCTCTAAGGTTACTTCTGAATGCAGTTATTGGGGAGGGTGGAGGGGGGGGGGGGCAATGTGGGTTCATTGAGTCTCTCCATCTAATACAGGTATATGTAAGGAAACGTCCCTTTTCTTCGTCATCACGAGCTGAATCTTTGTATAGTTGGGAAATGGAGCTCTAGTGAGGTACATGTCCTCCTGACAACTCAGCAAGTTTCTGAAGAGGCACTTGCACAAATCAAAGTGAGTCCAGGAACTGTAAGGTAATGTTCAGTGTCATCTGCTTGGACAATGAAATGTATCTCTCAATACTCTCAGACTGGAAACTAACCTGATCGTAAGACAAACAGAAATCACTGAAGGGCTCAATGATGGAATGGGCAGCATACCCGCTCAAATCATGGAGGAAGATGGGTGTGCCTTATGGCACTTGGTAGTTTAAGTTGATTGCACTGTATGCTGCACCTCAGAACTTCCCCGTTATATGACAGTGGTCTCTAAATGAAGTTGTCACAACCTACAAATTTGACATTTGTCCCATTTCTTGTAAAAATCATCAGTATGCCATAAGTTGGTCATAGGAATGTTGCCTCTATAAATGCAATCAACACACCATGCAAGTTTTTAGAGCTTAGTGAGCAACCATCTCACTAGATAATCACTAATATGTGATCTGAAACTATTTTTACTTGAGTCATATGAGCATAAAACTTGATACACTATAACATGTATGTGCTTCTCTGCGAGGGTTGTATGCAAGGCAGTGGTATCTCCCTCACATTGTGCTACAGTATCAAATAGGCATTCAGTATCAGCATATGCTCTGAAGGGTCAACGCTTATGAATTTTTAAACTTCAGAAATTGACTTCCTGAGTTGGCATTTCCACATGTATCACTTCCTAGGCAGAGCTATCAATCAGATGCTTCTCTACACCTTTACTCGTAGTAAAAGAGTTGAGGGATATACTCATAGGACAATAATGGCATTTATGTTCTTTTTTACTCTTTCGTGTGGGAAATCAGATCTGTCGTGAGATATACGCAAGGTGACGTTCTTTTATGGGCAACTGAAGAGATCGAACGTTGCTGCACTTACAGGGTTATTACAAATGATTGAAGCGATTTCATAAATTCACTGTAGCTCCATTCATTGACATATGGTCACGAGACACTACAGATACGTAGAAAAACTCATAAAGTTTTATTCGGCTGAAGCCGCACTTCAGGTTTCTGCCGCCAGAGCGCTCGAGAGCGCAGTGAGACAAAATGGTGACAGGAGCCGAGAAAGCGTATGTCGTGCTTGAAATGCACTCACATCAGTCAGTCATAACAGTGCAACGACACTTCAGGAGGAAGTTCAACAAAGATCCACCAACTGCTAACTCCATTTGGCGATGGCATGCGCAGTTTGAAGCTTCTGGATGCCTCTGTAAGGGGAAATCAACGGGTCGGCCTGCAGTGAGCGAAGAAACGGCTGAACGCGTGCGGGCAAGTTTCACGCGTAGCCCGAGGAAGTCGACGAATAAAGCAAGCAGGGAGCTAAACGTACCACAGCCGATGATTTGGAAAATCTTACGGAAAAGGCTAAAGCAGAAGCCTTACCGTTTACAATTGCTACAAGCCCTGACACCCGATGACAAAGTCAAACACTTTGAATTTTCGGCGCGGTTGCAACAGCTCATGGAAGAGGATGCATTCAGTGCGAAACTTGTTTTCAGTGATGAAGCAACATTTTTTCTTAATGGCGAAGTGAACAGACACAATGTGCAAATCCGGGCTGTAGAGAATCCTCACGCATTCGTGCAGCAAATTCGCAATTCACCATAAGTTAACGTGTTTTGTGCAATCTCACGGTTTAAAGTTTACAGCCCGTTTTTCTTCTGCGAAAAAAACGTTACAGGACACGTGTATCTGGACATGCTGGAAAATTGGCTCATGCCACAACTGGAGACCGACAGCGCCGACTTCATCTTTCAACAGGATGGTGCTCCACCGCACTTCGATCATGATGTTCGGCATTTCTTAAACAGGAGATTGG
This sequence comes from Schistocerca serialis cubense, assembly GCF_023864345.2. NCBI lineage: Eukaryota > Metazoa > Arthropoda > Insecta > Orthoptera > Acrididae > Schistocerca > Schistocerca serialis. The sequence continues at coordinate 862,736,596 of NC_064641.1, forward strand.
AAAACCGATGGATCGGTCGTGGTGGAGCTCATGATCAGCAATTCATGTCATGGCCTCCACGCTCTCCCAACTTAACCCCATGCGATTTCTTTCTGTGGGTTTATGTGAAAGATTCAGTGTTTAAACCTCCTCTACCAAGAAACGTGCCAGAACTGCGAGCTCGCATCAACGATGCTTTCGAACTCATTGATGGGGGCGTGCTGCGCCGAGTGTGGGAGGAACTTGATTATCAGCTTGATGTCTGCCGAATCACTAAAGGGGCACATATCGAACATTTGTGAATGCCTAAAAAAACTTTTTGAGTTTTTTTATGTGTGTGCAAAGCATTGTGAAAATATCTCAAATAATAAAGTTATTGTAGAGCTGTGAAATTGTTTCAATCATTTGTAATAACCCTGTATATCGAATTTGAACGAGCTTTGCTCGACAAATACTGGTCTCAGGCAGTGCAAGAAAGATTCAGATGCGAGGTTTTCAATCCGGCACCATTCAATGGCAACTATGGTAGTCTACATGGATACTTTCAAAAATACCTGAACAAGACACGCTACTGGACGAACCCAATATCATAGGTAGATGTGTTAAAAATTTTGAAAAATCGTTTACCATCGGACATTAGAGAAAAATCAGCCACAATGCCAGAGCACGACACTGAATATTTTCTGTCAGTGCTTGATTCTATAGACTTAATCTACGAGGAAAGACCTGTAGCCAATAGAGCAACAGAAAATCAGGCACAACAGCAACATAGTTAAGTAAATTAGTCAATAAAACGTGATCCAAACACACAGCAAGGATGGTACACGCAACAACAAAGTATCATACCCAGAGGTAACGATTACGGTAACGGGAACGGAAAAAACAAACGATTTAAAAGAAATTTTCAAAACAACCGGATTAATTTCAATGCACGAGCGAATCACAATCCACCATTACAAGGCCCTATGCCGAACATGATCAGAAACAGTCGGCTGCAGCAGTGGCCGACGCGCGGCAACAATGCCATGCCTACCGCTGTACCGCAGCCGACCTTTGGGCAGCAAAATAGCGGCACAGCAGCTAACAACACAAATTGGCGAAGTACCCATACAGTGCAACTAACTGAAATTACTCCAGTTAATGAATTAAGTCACACTACTACGTCGGAAAACACCAAACGGTCGTAGTTAAGCACCAGACTATTGATCTCATCTCAGGGGCAGGGGGCATGCTTGTTCCAAATGCGAGAAGAAGGAGGAAAAGAAGTACCAATGGTCATCAGTTTTGCTAGTCGTGCGTTATCAGAAGCAGAAAGATCTTACTCTGTGTCAGAACTGGAAAGTTTATCTCCAATATGGGCATTTAAAAAGTTCGAATATTTGTTTGTGGGGCAAAAATAACAAAGTTTACTGTGACCATCAGCCACTGTCATTTCTTTTAACATGTAAACTATTGCACCATAGATTAGCTAGGTGGTGTCTGTATTTAAAGGAATTCAGTTTCGAGATCATTTATATTAAAGGAAGTCAGAATGTTACTGCAGATGCCTTGTCTAGGTTACCACAAGGTTTAGAGGAATTTGGTTAATTAACAGAGCAAGATGTAGAACCCAGAACGTAATTAATGCAGGGTACAACACAACAGTCTGATTAACATAAGTTTTGTAAGCAAATGAAAATTATACAACAGAAAGATCGCAGATGGAGTAAAGTCATGGAAAATCTTAAGCAGGATGAAGGTGGAAAGGTAAGTAAATGGTATCAAGAGTACAAGGGCATTTTGTTTCATGGCAAACATGAAAAATCTGATCAGTGGTATGTGTATATTCCTGATGTTTATATCGATGAATTTATAAGGCACACACGTGAAGTTTAGGGACATTATGGAGTAGGCAAATGTTCAGAAAAAATTGCAACACTTTGTTCTTTTCCGAATTTGAAACGGCGAGTCCTACAGGTATTAAGAAAATGTGCAATATGTCAAAAATCAAAACAATCCAAATATACTGAGCTACACCCAATAGTCACAAAAAAACCCTCAAGCTATAGTGTCCCTGGACATAGCTGGTCAATATCCAAGAAGCAAAAGAGGAGTAAGATACGTAGTAGCACTATACAATATTTCCTCCAAACATACAAAAATATATGCCATTAAAAATGCAACAGTCACGAATGTCAGAAAAAGAATTGAGAGAGCCTCTAACTGATAATGCTTCATATTTCGTTGGGCTAAAGTTGAAACAATTTATGACCTTGCAGGGCGTAAAGCATATATTAGTAAACCTTTTTCACCCAGAAGCAAGTGCAGTATAACAAGTCTTTAAAGAATTCAAGAGGTTTATTGCGACATACACCCGTCACAAACATACCCAATGGGTAGAATACATAACTCCTTTCATGCAAGTTGTCAATAACCTTCCACATTCTTCAATAGGTTTCACACCTAACGAATTGATGTTCCGGATAAAACAAACGAATGAGTGGGAGTCGCCCATACCTAAGGTACCCTCCACAGAAATGACACAAGTCAAAATCAAACAAGCCATGGTTATACTAGCAAACAGGCCCGAGAACAGAAAGAAAATTTATGAAAAGAAACTGGAACGTGTTACACAATTGTTTGAAGGTCAACGAGTCCTCTTAAGGATGCACCCTAAATCGACAAATTTGGTAAACTGAATAAGAAGTGTGCAACTACTCTGTTCAGGACCATATATAATTTCCAAAATACCATAAGTTGGGCTGTACAGATTAGTCGATGAGAAAATAGCGAGAGACAAGGGCCTCCTCCCTCTCAAAGATATAAAAGCTTTTATAGAATGATGAACCTAGGTAGCATTTTTTCTTTCTATCACAAGTTAATTGTACATAGTGTACATAATTCTAAATGTATCTTTTCTTCTGCAGTGTATTTTAAGATAAAGTAATGTGAATAGACACAAGTACTTCTTTTGATCTGTACACGAAAGCATAAAATTAACAGCAGTGAGAAGTAATACACCGCTTAGTGCGAAGCGAAGGTATAAACAAAATTAGTCTATGGCTCAACTGTCAGCACTCAACAATACACGCGTCATCAGTAGTAGCAGAGGAAGCATTGACCTGTATGCATGTGTGACAGACTGGCAGAAGGCGCAACCAAATAGAAATGAAATATGTACAAGTACTTAACTTAAATACAAAGTAAATGGAAATACTACGCAAATACATCTACTGCCTAAGAACTAAGGAACCTATACATACATGTACACAGAGATTTAATTAAATACTAAGCTATGTACAACAAATTTACAAGCCAAATGAAGCATTAAAAAATTATACGAGACGTGTAAGCTTAGGAGAAGCGGCGATATACCGTAAGAAATGTCAAATAATTTTCTTTGCAGAGTAAATGATCATAATGGGTAACAGAATAAACGAATGCCTATGAATTTAAACAAAGTATGGAAATATCTGCGGATGTATGCAATGACGAAAAGTATCAGTGGCCACCAAGCTGCGTAATAAAATTTTAAGTTTTTATCTTTCAGTGACCAGTGCATCGTCAAAGCGCAGAAGAAGAGAATTACTTCGAGAGCAGCAGGTACCAAATGAAGAAACGGGCTGCACCTCGAGTGAACAATTTAGTTATAAGGATGTTCATACAAAGGTCATAAGGCAAATGAAAAATGAAATACGCATCGTCGTAGTGTATCTCTGTTACAACTATCAGTTACTATTTGCTGCAGGGTACACATAAACATTTAACATAAGATTTGGCAAAAAAAAGTTATCAAATCTAGACAGGATTTTCTTAATGGCATTTCCGCGATCGTTTTTCAAATAAAAATATGGCTTTTCAGGCTTTGATCGCTATTTTTTATTTTCAATTACCGGTATCAGGCTAGCTGCCCATCTTCAGATCATATATTGCAGTTACAGAGTAACTTGCCAGTACAGAACTATCGGTTCACTGTCATAACAGGGACTTTAAAAATGTCGCTACATCGCAAATCAATAATTTCAAAGTGAAGTTCTGCGAGTAACGCTTCTATATCGACGTCAAAGGGATTTTGAAATATCTTGATACCATTTGAATTTGCATCGATATCTGAAAAACGTGATTCAAAATTAATTTTTAAAACGCCCTAAGCTTCAATTGCGAAAGTTACAGGAAACGGAATCTCAGTTCGCTGACTGAATGTTTGGTATGTATTAAAATGAGTGAAGCATACTTTGTTCAACTAAGATTGAAACAAAGCAATCTTTTGTCGAAAGTACTCACATGCGTGTTTTCACCTTGCAATTTTAAGTAATGGTCATTAATTCACTACTGGTCATTAAAATTGCTACACCAAGAAGAAAGGCAGATGATAAATGGGTATTCATTGGACAAATATATTATACTGGAACTGACATGTGATTACATTTTCACGCAATTTGGGTGCATAGATCCTGAGAAATCAGTACCCAGAACAACCACCTCTGGCCGTAATAACAGCCTTGATACGTCTGGGCATTGAGTCAAACAGAGCTTGGATGGTGTGTACAGGTACAGCTGCCCATGCAGTTTCAACATGATACCACAGTAGAAATCCTTGGGTAACAGAAGAAATATTGAATTTAATTGATGAAAGGAGAAAATATAAAAATGCAGTAAGTGAAACAGGCAAAAAGGAATACAAACGTCTCAAAAATGAGATCGACAGGAAGTGCAAAATGGCTAAGCAGGGATGGCTAGAGGACAAATGTAAGGATGTAGAGGCCTATCTCACTAGGGGTAAGATAGATACCGCCTACAGGAAAATTAAAGAGACCTTTGGAGATAAGAGAACGACTTGTATGAATATCAAGAGCTCAGATGGAAACCCAGTTCTAAGCAAAGAAGGGAAAGCAGAAAGGTGGAAGGAGTATATAGAGGGTCTATACAAGGGCGATGTACTTGAGGACAATATTATGGAAATGGAAGAGGATGTAGATGAAGATGAAATGGGAGATACAATACTGCGTGAAGAGTTTGACAGAGCACTGAAAGACCTGAGTCGAAACAAGGCCCCCAGAGTAGACAGTATTCCATTGGAACTACTGACGGCCGTGGGAGAGCCAGTCCTGACAAAACTCTACTATCTGGTGAGCAAGATGTATGAAACAGGCGAAATACCCTCAGACTTCAAGAAGAATATAATAAGTCCAATCCCAAAGAAAGCAGGTGTTGACAGATGTGAAAATTACCGAACTATCAGCTTAATAAGTCACAGCTGCAAAATACTAACACGAATTCTTTACAGACGAATGGAAAAACTGGTAGAAGCCAACCTCGGGGAAGATCAGTTTGGATTCCGTAGAAACACTGGAACACGTGAGGCAATACTGACCTTACGACTTATCTTAGAAGAAAGATTAAGGAAAGGCAAACCTACGTTTCTAGCATTTGTAGACTTAGAGAAAGCTTTTGACAATGTTGACTGGAATACTCTCTTTCAAATTCTAAAGGTGGCAGGGGTAAAATACAGGGAGCGAAAGGCTATTTACAATTTGTACAGAAACCAGATGGCAGTTATAAGAGTCGAGGGACATGAAAGGGAAGCAGCGGTTGGGAAGGGAGTAAGACAGGGTTGTAGCCTCTCCCCGATGTTGTTCAATCTGTATATTGAGCAAGCAGTAAAGGAAACAAAAGAAAAATTCGGAGTAGGTATTAAAATCCATGGAGAAGAAATAAAAACTTTGAGGTTCGCCGATGACATTGTAATTCTGTCAGAGACAGCAAAGGACTTGGAAGAGCAGTTGAATGGAATGGACAGTGTCTTGAAAGGAGGATATAAGATGAACATCAACAAAAGCAAAACAAGGATAATGGAATGTAGTCAAATTAAGTCGGGTGATGTTGAGGGAATTAGATTAGGAAATGAGACACTTAAAGTAGTAAAGGAGTTTTGCTATTTGGGAAGCAAAATAACTGATGATGGTCGAAGTAGAGAGGATATAAAATGTAGGCTGGCAATGGCAAGGAAAGCGTTTCTGAAGAAGAGAAATTTGTTAACATCCAGTATTGATTTAAGTGTCAGGAAGTCATTTCTGAAAGTATTCGTATGGAGTGTAGCCATGTATGGAAGTGAAACATGGACGATAAATAGTTTGGACAAGAAGAGAATAGAAGCTTTCGAAATGTGGTGCTACAGAAGAATGCTGAAGATTAGATGGGTAGATCACATAACTAATGAGGAAGTATTGAATAGGATTGGGGAGAAGAGAAGTTTGTGGCACAACTTGACTAGAAGAAGGGATCGGTTGGTAGGACATGTTCTGAGGCATCAAGGAATCACCAATTTAGTATTGGAGGGCAGCGTGGAGGGTAAAAATCGTAGAGGGAGACCAAGAGATGAATACACTAAGCAGATCCAGAAGGATGTAGGTTGCAGTAGGTACTGGGAGATGAAAAAGCTTGCACAGGATAGAGTAGCATGGAGAGCTGCATCAAACCAGTCTCAGGACTGAAGACCACAACAACACAACAACAACCACAGTTCACCAAGAGAAGTGACTGGCGTATTGTAATGAGCCAATTGCTCGGCCATCATTGACCAGACGTTTTCGATTGGTGAGAGATCTGGAGAATGTGCTGGCCAGGGCAGCAGTCGAACATTTTCTGTATCCAGAAAGGCCTGTACAGGACCTGTAACTTGCGGGCGTGCATTATCCGACTGAAATGTAGGGTTTCGCAGGGATCGAATGGAGGGTAGAGCCACAGGTCGTAATACATCTGAAATGTAACGTCCACTGTTCAAATTACCGTCAATGAGAACGAGAGGTGACCGAGACGTGTAACCAATAGCACCCCATACCATCACGCCGGGTGATACGACAGTATGGCGATGACGAATACACACTTCCAATCTGCATTCACCGCTATGTCGCCACACACGAATACGACCATCATGATGCTGTAAACAGAACCTGGATTCATCCGAAAAAATGACGTTTTGCCATTCGTGCACCTAGGTTCGTCGTTGAGTACACCATCGCAGGCGCTCCTGTCTTGCAAGCGTCCCCATCTGTTGACTCAGGGATCGAGACGTCGCTGCACGATCCGTTACAGCCATACGGATAAGACGCCTGTCATCTTGACTGCTAGTGATAACGAGGCCATTGGGATCCAGCACGGCGTTCCGTACTACCCTCCTGAACCCACCGATTCCATATTCTGCTAACAGTCATTGGATCTCGACCAACGCGAGGAGCAATATCGCGATACGATAAACCGCAATCGCGACAGGCTACAATCCGACCTTTATCAAAGTCGGAAACGTGATGGTACGCATACTCCTCCTTACACGAGGCATCACAACAACGTTTCACCAGACAACGCCGGTCGACTGCTGTTTGTGTATGAGAAATCGGTTGGAAACTTTCCTCATGTCAGCACGTTTTAGGGGTTGCCACCGGCTCCAACCTTGTGTGAATGCTCTGAAAAGCTAATCATTTGCATATCACAGCATCTTCTTCCTGTTGGTTAAATTTCGCGTCTGTAGCACGTCATCTTCGTGATGTAGCAATTTTAATGGCCAGTAGCGTATATTTATCTTGCAGTGCAGTGCTTTCTTATTTTTATATGGTATCTAACACTCTACAAACATTTATCTTTCTTCACTTTAGGACACATCGATGCATCGTTCCCTGGAAGAAAAACATAATACTAACTTAAAACTAAATCTTCATAGATAAGTGAATAGTGCCTCGATGGCTACTAATACCATTTTCAGATATTCTACTATGTATTCATTAACTTCAGTGTGTAGTCATGCTATGAGAAAACTCATTTAATGTTATATGTGCCTCTTTACTTACCTTACAAATCTAAAAGATAAAGTGTATTACATGTGTTCGTGCGACCTCTTATTCAGTTTACCACTTGTACTGTACTCGCTTGTTTACCTGCAGGAAGACTTTTCTGTCCCATCAAATATAATTAGCGAGGGTACTTTCAATACTTATATTTGTAGATATTGTACATACAAATGTATAATGTACATAGTAGCATAACTGCAGTAAATATCTCGTAGTGTAGGGTCGCTTTTTGTGTACATAATCCCTTAGCTTATCTTTGTATGTGTGTATTGTGTACATAGTCATAGTTGTAGTATAGACTCTCCCTTAATTTTCTATGTCCCTGTTTATACAATAGGCTTTACAAATGCTATTGCAGGCTGTAGCTCATAGGGTTTGTTCGTTTTGGGTGCTCCAACACTCCCAGCTGTGTCGGTTTGGCGCACACACACTTGTAGTTTGTTGACTAGCTTGCTCCCCAATGTGCATGCACTGAATCGCTCTGAAACCACTTACGTTGTGGCGAGTTGTGTATTGCATTGCGCGCTACCATGCGGTTCCCAAGTTTGTTTGATTGTTTACAACTGGGTCATTGTCAAGACAAAGCATTGTATTTAGGGTATCGTCGTTTCTAGACACATAAAATTAAAACTCTTCCTTGTTACATCCAATCACCTTATCGTTTACACCATTGTCATATAAAAAAAAACACAAACAGAAATTTTCCAAATCAACTATGAACATAATTTCTGAATGTGATTTTCCAGCATCCTAAATCTAATATTATTACATGCATATATAAATTACAGGGTATACAGCCCTTCTTCAATATATAAACGTTCTCAAGTCTTTGTGTGGGTAAAGACCCTTGTCAAGTTCAAGTGTACCAATCTGTATGCTCCTGGGTAGAGGATTTTAGTAATTATGTATGGTCCACTGTATAGTAGTCGCTACTTATGGTTCAATTTTCCAATTTTTGTGGATTTTGGATGTATTCTAAGTAACACCTTATGTCTTATATAAAATTGTGTTGTACATTTCAGCTTTCTGTCATAAATTCCTTTCCTATATGTAGCCCATGTTTCCAGGTCGATTACTGCTTGTTGTATTTTATCATCCAGTGATAATTCTGGTATTGGTGTCTTTTTTTCCACTCAACTACTTGTTTGCAATTGAACATCAGCTCATTTGGTGTAAATCCAGTTGATGTATGGGGAAGGTTGTTAACAAGTTGTAAGAAGGGAGTGACATATTCAATCAACTTGGTCTTTTTATGAGGTGTATAGGTCCTCACAAACCTGCTGAATTCCTTAAACACTTTTTCTATAGAGGATGCTTTGGGATGAAATTTGGATACTAAAATGTGTTTGATTTTGTTGTGAATCTACAAAATCTTTCCATTTACATCAAACAAAGTATGAGGCATTATCTGTTAACATGACTTCTGGTTTTCCTACTATTTCAAAATAATCCTCTTTGATTCATCTTGAAATTGAACTGGCTGTTATGTTCTGTACAGCATGCAGTTTTATGTACTTAGTGAAAATATCATACAGACCTACTATATATTTTACTCCCGTGTAACTCTCGGATAGGGCCAGCCACATCTCATGATACCTTTTCTAGATGTTTTTTTTAGCCACAAGAGGTTGTACCTCCATCTGTTTGGAGATGTTGGAAAGTTTTGCTTTCTGGCAAACAATACACTTTGATACCACCTGCAGTACTCTTCGTCTAAGGTTGGGGAAATAACAGTATTTACCTATTTTGTCAGTGCATTTTGCAGTGCCATAATGGCCCCAAGTATTGTGTGTGTATAAGATAAAGTAATCCACATATTCCTCCAGCAAACACATACGCCATTGTTCTTGTTTGGGATGTTTCCTGTGGAACAGAACATCTTTATGAATAGTGAAAAACTTTTTTAACTTTTCATCACCGTTTGGCGTAAGTTGCGCTCTTACCTTATTCCAGCGTTTGTCTTCCTGCAGTAATTGTTCCATGTGGGCACAGTATGGTCGGAGTATTTTGTCCTCCATCAACATAGCTCTTATTTCACTTTCCTGTTCTAAAAGGTCGTTGAAATCCTCTAAGCCTTGTGATAATCGAGAAAGAGCATCGGCTATTGCCTTTGGTTTCCTTTTATTTCAAAATCGAATCCTTGGAGATACATACACCACCTGGCTATCCATCGGTGTCGTAATTTACAAGTTAACAAAAGCGATGGGGACTAATGGTCACTGTATACTGTGTATTTATCTAAAAGTAAATATTCAAAGTTTTTAAAGGACCAAAATACAGCCAAACCCTCCAACTCCTTAACTGAATATGAACGTTCAGCTTCAGATAAACTGTGACTGGCGAAGCTAATTACATTAGGCACGAGATTTCCCTCTTCTTCTACTATTTGGAAAAAGGCATGCACCCAGAGCTTGAGAAGAAGCGTCGGTGCATAAACAAAAATCCTTCTTTATGTTTGGTTGTCATAAAATATCAGCATTTAACATAGCTTGCTTGATTTTCTCGAAATCGGTTTGACATTGCTTGTCCCATAACCAAGGTCTGTTTTTCCAGAGAAGACTGAGTGAAACATCACTATTCATAAGTTGGTTGGGGACGGAATTCCTGAAAAATGAGGCGAGGCCTAAGAATACTTTTAATTGTCTCTTTTGAGGAAATGGACAGTTCCTAATGGCATCAACTTTTTAGGATCTGGCAGTACGCCTTCTGAAGAGATTATGTGTGCTAAACATTTTATCTTTTCTTGTTCGAAATTAGATTTCTTGAGATTTGCTGCTACTCCATATTCGGAAAAGCGTCTCAACACTTTTTCAATTAATCTTAAGTGTTCTACCCAAGTGGGTGTACACTATGTGATCAAAAGTATCTGGACTCCCACAAAACATACGTTTTTCAAATTGGGTGTATTGTGCTGCCACTTAGTGCCAAGTACTCCATATCAGCGATCTCAGTAGCCATTAGACATCGTGAGAGAGTAGAATGGGGCGCTCCACAGAACTCACAGACTTCGAACGTGGTCAAGTGATTGAGTGTCACTTGTGTCATGCATCTGTACGTGTCATCTCCACATTTCTAAACATCCCTTGGTCCACTATGTCCAAGATGTGATAGTGAAGTTGAAATGTGAAGGGACACATACAGCACAAAAGCATACAGGCCAACCTCATCTGCTAACTGACAGAGACCGCTGACAGTTGAAGAGGGTTGTAATGTGTAGTAGGCAGACATCTATCCAGACCATCAAACAGGAATTCCAAACTGCATCAGGATCCACTGCAAGTACTATGACAGGTAGGCGGGAGGTCAGAAAACTTGGATTTCATGGTCGAGCAGCTGCTCATAAGCTACACATCACGCCAAACGAGTCCTCGCTTGGTGTAAGGAGCGTAAATAATGGACGATTGAAAAGTGGACAAACGTTGTGTGGAATGACGAATCATGGTACACAATGCGGCGATCCGATGGCAGGGTGTGGGTATGGTGAATACCCGGTGAATGTCATCTGTCAGCGTATGTAGTGCCAACAGTAAAATTCGGAGGCGGTGGTGTTCTGGTGTGGTCGTGTTTCTCTTGGAGGGGGATGGCACCCCTTGTTGTTTTCGGTGGCACTATCAGAGCACAGACCTACATTGATGTTTTAAGCACCTTTTTGCTTCCCACTGTGGAAGAGCAATTCGGGGATGGCTATTGAGCAGTTCTTCATAATGCACGGACTGTGGCGGAGTGCTTACACGACAATAACATCCCTGTAATGGACAGGGCTGCACAGAGTCGTGACCTGAAACCTATAGAACACCTTTGGGATGTTTCGGAACGCCGACTTCGTGCCAGGCCTCACCGACCGACATCGATACCTCTCCTCAGTGCAGCATTCCGTGTAGAATGGACTGCCATTCCCCAACAAACCTTGCAGCACCTGATTGAACGTATGCCTGCGAGAATGGAAGCTGTCATCAAGGCTAAGGGTGGGCCAACACCATATTGAATTCCAGCATTACCGATGTAGGGCGCCACGAACTTGTAAGTCATTTTCAGCAAGGTGTCCGGATACTTTTGATCACATAGTGTATACTATTACCTTACTCAAAAGGTTGGGCCCTAGCACTCTGTCCAGTGCAAAGACAAATACACCTGTACTTACATTCAATCGGAAATGGTAATACTTGAAATTCGAAGCTCCTGCCCCCTCATTCGAAGGTGATATACTTCTGACTTTCTTCATGTACTTTTATTTGCCAATATGAAAACTGGAGGTCGATTATAGTAAGAAATTTATCATCATGGAATTTCATAAGCTGTTCCTCTAAATTGTGTGGACGTGTTCGGAATGGTACAAGAATCTTATTAATGTTACGCGCTTCGAGGACCAAGAGCACCTTGACATCTGGCTTACTCACAGCTAAAATAGGACTACAATAAGGGGAAAATGATGCTTATATTATGCCCTGTTCAAGCATCCTGTTAATCTCTTTTTCCCTCTTTGTCCATGGTATAGAGTATGAGGCAGAACAAAAAGTTTTGTGAAGATATTCTTCCATTTTGTAGAAAAAATCTTTTTTCAAACAAATGTATATAAGCAAGTATCAGTTGCCTAAGTTTCGCTTGCTATCCTTGAGACAAGCACTTTGATTCACTTACCTTTGTGCTTATTGTGTTGTCGTTTACTTCTTCTGCTGCCAACTGTTCGTTATTGTATGTATTGACAAACATAACTAAGGGATTTACCAGTTGAACTTCGAAGTCTTGAGTAACTTCAGTTTTATTTCTATCAGCACTTCCCCTGATAAGAACTATTACAAATAATTGGTTATTTACAGTGAAATGACATTAGCCCTTTCCTATATCAATTTGTACTTGGTGTGTCCTAAATGTATCCATACCGATTAAACAATCAACTATTAATTTCTCTAGTATCAAAAAATTCCGTCATACAGAAAACCGGCCTAATTGTACAGGAATTAAGGCTTCTATTTTGACTCCTTTCGATTTCTGACCAGTGGCAGTTTGCACCTTGAATTTTGGACTGGCAGTGTGGGTATACATCCATATTTCTTCAGTTCTTGTAAGAATCCCTGTGACAAAAAGTTAGTCATAACACCTGTGTCAAGCACCGTGTGTATGTCAAGATCTAATATTTTGGCTTTAATAGTAACTTGTTCCTTGCTATCTGTCAGGTTTTTCTGAGTACGCTCATTATTTTGATTCAAATCAAACTTCACATCGCTACCATGATAGTATCTGATAAAGCAAGTGTCGATCAAGCTCGTACTCTCACTCTCTCCCAAGATCACAGAACGAGGGCCTATCGTAACCAGTTCAAGTTTTCTGGTGTCGCGGTGGCGTTGGTTAGGCGTAGGCGTAGGCGTAACTTTTACTACATGGTTTGTATAAAAAGTAAATAGACTGATATTTTGCTGTCGCGACTGTACTTCGTAGTGCGCGCTCGCATGGGGGAACGGTGGTGGGGAGCGTCTGGCCCAAAACGCGCGGCGTGCTAGTCGCTTGTGGGCTCTTGTCTCGGACAACTCGTGCGTTGAGTGGACACGTCGCAAAGTCCGCGGACGTGGTGGAACATGCTGCAAATGATAAAGCAACATTACGCCATTAAAGTTTTGTGTAAAACTAGGAAAATCGGGTACAGAAACTTCGAATATGTGTTGACAAGCCTATGGCGATGATTGTCTGTCAAAAGCCCAGGTTTTCAGCTGGGTGAAGAGATTTACAGACGGCTGGAACAGCATTGTGGACGATGACCGCTCCGGACTCCTGTCAACCAGCAAAACTAACGAAAACATCGACCGTGTGCGCGTTTTATTGAACACCGACCGTCGAATGAGTGTCAGGATGATAGCAGATGACCTTGGACTTGATAAAATGGCAGCGCACAACATCACCACCAAAGAATTGTCGATGAGGAAGATCTGCACCAAGATGGTTTAGAAGATTTTGTCAGATGTTCAAAAGCAAGCACGAGTGTACTCCCGCCAAGACAATCTCCAGAGCCTTGAAGCTGATCCAGAATGTTTGAATAACGTTATCACTGGAGACGAAATGTGGGTGTTTTCGTATGACCTGGAGACAAAGCACAAGGGTGCTAAATGGCACAGTGCAGTGTCCCCACATCCAAAAAAGGCTCGCATGAGCAAATCGAAGTTGAAAGCCATGCTGATTGTGTTTTTCGACGTAAGGGGCCTGGTTCATCATGAGTTTGTGTCCCAAGGCCAAACTGTCAATGGTGCTTTTTATTGCAAAGTGCTCAAGTGACTGAAAGCCAGGATCCATCGCGTGAGACCAGTCATCACTGATGATTGGAGGCTGCATCATGAGAACGCGCCAAGTCACACCTGCTTCATGCTACTGCTACCTGGCCAAGAAAGGGATTCCAACGATTCCCCAGCCCCCCTACAGACCCGATGTGATCCCACCAACCTTTTTTTTTGTTCCCCCTAACTAAAAACTGCCTTGGGACCCTGGAGGAGGTTATAGCCACCACGATGAAGGATTTGAAGGCCATCCAGGACTCAGCGTTCGGAGCAGCGTTTGAAGCGTGGAAATCTCGCATGCAGCGGATTGTTTACTCTCAAGGGTCATACAATGAAGAGTACTAAATGGTTGTAGCGCTATCTACAATAAATTTTGATTCACAAGTTCAGTCTCATTACTTTTTGTACAAACCCTTGTTGGTGTCTGATTACACGAACGAGTCTCCTGTGAGGTTCTCGACTGAAATTCTCTTTGTCTGCGCAATTTTCGGCATATGTGCGTTACTTTGCTGGCCGAATTCCGCTGTCTGTGGCTTATTCGGGTGTCTGGTATTGTTTTGTGGTTGCCAAGCCATCGGCTGATTATTGCCGGTAGCTTGTCTGTACATATTGTTCAGGCTGGCCATACGCTACTTGCCCGTTGTAGTTGTTTTTGCTAAATTTTTGCCCATTTCTTTTATACCTGCCCTTGAATTTACGTTTTTGTCCATTGTTGTTGTGATTACTGTTACCGTTACCATAGGTCTGTGTGGGGTAAGGCTGCCATCCGTGTAATACTACAAATCCATTGTTCATTTGTTGGTCCGTCAATCTCTGTGACACTATCTACATATTAACAGGCTTGGGTTGTACTGGCCTCTCTTATTAAGTCAAATCTATTGAGTCCAGTACAGACAGAAAGTATTCAGTGTCATGTTCCGGAATGGTAATGAGTTTTTCCCTAATGTGGGCAGCAATTAGGATCTTTAAAATTTTCAGTACATCTGCTTGATATACCGGGTTCATCTAGTATCTGGTTTTATTCAAATATTTTTCAAGATAGTCCCTTAAGCTTCCATGTTTGCTACTGAATGGAGCTGGGAGAATAGCTCACGTCTTAGCCCTCTTGTACGGCCTCAGACAAATATTCATCCAGAAAGGCTCTCTCAAACTGTTCATAGTAGTGGCAATGTTCCACCATGTCCGTAGCCATAACAGTACGTCATCCTGTGTGTATCCAACAACAAATCTAATTTTGTGGTCTTCGGTCCACATACGAGGTAAAACATTTCGAAATGCTCTGATAAAGATCACGGGGTTTGTTCTTTTCCATTCAGAGGTAAATACCGGATATTGTCGATGCCTAAGTCATCCCCCATCTGCAAGTAATGTTGACAGACATGCCGTGCTGTCTGTGACAGGCGTGTTTGTGTTCGCTTGTGGCGCAGTGCATGGCAATTGCTCTTGCTCGACAGGTACAGCTGCTGGCAAGTGTTGTTGCATTCTACAACCTTCCCTATATTCCTTCGACGGGCTAGCCCCGTGTTGTGGGTAACCAGTGAAAGTATCTAACTTCTCTAAAAGCATGAGTTTGTTTTCTGTCAAATGTTGTTTTGGAATGTCAGTAGTTTTAGCAATACTGTGCCTCATAACATTTCCTCTGCTTCCTTTAAACCTGAATGTATTTTAGCTAGAAGATGACTTTCTTTCTCCTTTAGAGCTTCTTCTACCGTGTCTACACAAAGTTTGCACTCGGACGCTACCTTCTCAGCAATGGTGCTGCCCTTATCCAGCATCCCTGCTTCAGCTTTTTCAGTTATTTCCTTTGCATCTGCACATATCTTATCTCTCTGTTTTTTTTGGCAAATTTTGACTCTAAAGTTAACTGGTCTACTCTTAACTTTTATATCTCTGTAGGTAAGTTTTTGCATAAGTCTTGCAGCCCGCTGACTGGGTCCGTCAAATTTTTACCTCTTGGGATTGCGTCTCCTGGATTTGAGAATATGCTTCACCAAGGTTTTGTAATGCACCTGCAAATTCTTCCTGTTTATCGTCTACAGATAATACTTTTTCTGTTAACGTATTTATATTGCGAAACATATCGGTAATTATTTCTTGTTTTAGTTGTTTACCTAGTTCGGTCAACTTCCTGGATAGTTTCTCACATAATTCAGTGTGTATAGTTTTGCTCACCTCACTGAACTGTTGACTAATACAGTCCTTGAAATCAATAAATGGCTGATTTTGCTGTGTAAGCTGTTGTCCTATATTTTCCTGATGTTTTGTGAACTGCTGTGTCATACCTTTAAGTTGCTGTGTCAACTTCCATGGAAGTCCTGTAGTTTTGTAAACTGTTGTGTTATTATTTGCATGAGTTGTTTCAAATTGTGTCTCTCACTAGTATTTACATTCCTTTTACAAACTGTTTCCTGTTTCTGCATTTGCGGCGTCGTAAGCAAATGACCGAAGAAAGTTTCACTGTCGCGCGCTTCCATCATAAAAGTGACATCGTGATTAGTTATATTACCAGTGTCATCATTTTTTGCTAGTGGGACACTAACCTCGTTGTTTTGGTAGGTATTGGCTAGTTCCCGAGTTGGTGTGTTAACTTCAACTGTTGTCAAGCTCTAATTTCCGACATCATGGCATACTGTATTTTGTGATGAATTTTCAACAGCCAATTCCTTTGACTCCATTGTGAATAGTGTTTAACAAAATTTAAAAAAAAATTTCAAAAATGAAATTTTGTCTGTATTGGTACTTTTCTACTAAAGCAGACTCATCTGCGTATTCACTAACGAACCTGATTACTATTTTACACATTCTTATAGAATTTGCTGACTTATCTTGCACTTTAATGATGACTTTATACAAATTTTCATATTTTCTGTCGAAATGCATTTTTCGTAAAGAACTTTAATTCGAAGGAAAAAAATTATCTACTGCCAGAGAGACGGCACCAAGCGCTGCCATATAGGCATACAGCGTAGGAGCTTCCTACCTTTACCGCTGAAATCAGCATTACCAGGGCGCCTCATTTGTAGTCAGAATTTAATTTTAATTTGATCCTTCAGTGTTTTTCTTATTCCCAATCTCACAGACATGTAACAAATACAACAAACGTTTCATTAGTTTTCTGTGGCAATAAAACAAATCATTTATCTCAATTTTTTGGTCTCAACAATTTAATGGTCTGTTAATATCCCGCTTGGCGCTGTCCTTTAAATGGTCGCCATTGTATAGTGGCATATAAGGGAGGGACAAAATAATACAAACTGCTTAATAATTACTGCTTGAATAGTTAAAAAATGATTGAAAGGAATAACTGAAGGAAATTGAAAGGTAATTTATAAATCTGTAACATATCCTGGGTGAACCTTAACTGGTACTAATGTCAACAGACCTTCAATCTCAATACATTTAAGATCCATATTCAGATTCTGAGTTACGTACTGCTTAACTTTAGTTCCATTGTGCATAGTGCTGATTATGACAGCGCCTGCTTTGAACCTTCTTATGCAAGATTCTTGGTGCAGGCGAAAAGATGAACAGACGGGTTTCATCGATGTAAATATATGAATAAACTTGGCCTTCCTAATAACTTTTATAGCACTTTTTAATATACAGTTGGAACATACATTTTAAAACAATGCTCGTATGCCGGTGCTACAGTGCATATTGGCGAGAGAAGAGCTCTGACAGACGAATCGGCGTTGACGCATGTGCTTTGTGCATCCATGACGGCCAATCACAATGTGAGCTTTTGTTTACGTTACAGTGGCAATGCCCCAGTGTTGTCATAGTGCTGGGCCACCGTTACTGGCTCGCTGCACATACGTGTCGAATACTGGCAACTGTGCTGCCAGCTGTCAGAGCTCTTCTCTCAACATATGATGTATAATCATATGTCTGCCCGCTATCACTTACAGAAACAAACAGGTGAAGATATTGGAATTGTATCAAAACATTATCTTTGCCACAAAATAACTTGTTACTTTACAGTTGACTTTATATATATAGCTTACATGCATAAAAAGAAAAGAAGAAGGAGAAAAGATAATAATAATATGATCATCATAACCAGCAGTTGTGCTTTGAAAGGAGGCTGAGTCATTTCACTAAAGCCCTGCCCACTCGACTTCCTATGATGCGCTATATGAGAAACACATCAGCTTTAGAGCTTCTCTGTAATTCCCCTGTGTATATACTACCTGCAATATCTTCATCTTCACAATACTTTTATATGTAAGTTCATTATAGTTTGCAAACTGTAAATATCTTTGTGGACCTGTTGTAAAAAAAGCTCAGTCCTACCAGGCCTCAGAAGGCCCAATGGTATCAACCAAGCGCCATGTCATCCTCAGACAATAAGCATCGCTGGATGCAGATATGGAGGGACATGAGGTCAGCAGACTACTATCCCACTAGGTATTAGTTATCATGGCCAGAGCTGCTACTTCTCAATCAAGTAGCACCTCAATTTGTTTCACATGGGTTGAATGGAACCCACTTGCCAACAACACTTGGCAACCCAGACAGTCACCCATCCAAGTGGTAGCCAAGCTCGACAGTGCTTAATTTCGTTAATATGATGGAAAGAGGTGTTACCACTGTGACAAGCCTGTTGGCTGTGGACCAGTTCGGTAGGTATGATTTTGCAAACACCATCTTGTATTTTGAAATACGCATCAAATCAGCTACATTAAATTTCTGCCTGTGATTGTATACAGTATTTAGAAGCTCGTGGAGATGAGTAGGACAAATGTTTATTTTATTATATTGGGAACAGTTATAATGTCTCATTATTTGTGTGAGAATACTGAGTCGTTGATATGCTCCTTGAAGATTAAACTGTATCCTCATACAGTTTTTGTTGTTCTATTCAAACATTTCACAACACTTTCTTTCATGTGAGTGAATGTCGAGTAGCGATGTATTCTGTGCTGATCCATTAATACCTGGAAATACCGATTGTAGAATTCACCTTCACAATCAGTTTGAAGGTTGTATGGGCAGTGATTTGTCCCTATCTGAAGCGGTTGTTCAAAGGTATCGGCTATTTCCTTACCAGTCTTCATCTTCGCAGGTGCCCAGGAAAATTTCGAATATTTTTCTATAACCACTAAAAGATATTTGAAACTTTATTTCCCCTTGAATATTGCCTCATATCGATGAAATCTGCCTGCCATGAACAATCCTAACCATGTCTTATAGTACATGCACATGTGAATGTCTTTTGCGCTAGTTTATGAACTTCTCATGTGATCCCTTCCACAATTATTCAATAATATATCTTTCTCGAAGCTCTAAAATGACTGAAATGATTTAATTCATGTGCACTGTATTCCCCACAGCAGACGATGCTGTGAGCCGTCGTAACTGTTCGATTATTTCACTAGGGTTGTCTTAGACTATTTATTCCACAGATCGACTGTTTATCCTCTTATGCTGGATGTGTTGTACAGCTTCTCGTGCACGTTCAGTAACATTCATGTATTTCTTTCATTTGGGCTTTTTATTCACCTGTCTATGGTGTTTAGCCTTTCTTGCCTTTAAGGATGATTTTTCTGTTTTCAGGATGACACATCGTTGATGACAAAATGATGAAGTTAGACAGAAGTTGCCAATATTTATTGAGATGGTGAAAATACAAGATCAACTAATTATTAAAGAATTGTGAACTGATGATGGCAAGGAGTTTCACAAGTATCATGTAAAAAGAAATGATGAGCCAATTGGATTGAAACACTCTCTGACTGTGCCATACACACCACAGAAGAATGGAGTTTCTGAATGTGAGAATAGGAATATTTGTGAGATGGTACATTAACAGCTTCAGTCAACAAGGCATTTTCCAAAAAGATTGTGGGTTGAAGCATTACTTTCTGCTACCCATACCCTTAAGCATACTGGGCCAAAAGGGATTAAAGAAAAAACACCAACTGAATTACTTTTTAGAAAGAAGAATCGGTTTGATCATCTGAAAGTATCTGGGGCAGAATTTTCGCCTTGATTGCAGCACAGAAATAGAAGACGTTTGATCCCAATGTTTGAAACGCTATATTGTTGTTTATGATGACTACGGTTGTCACGTATACCTTCCACACTGGCATTCGGTTGTTGTCAGCTGAGATGTAATGTTTAAAAATGAAACATTACTACAATCATTGAAAAGTGATGCAACCAAGTTAGTTGACATCTCGACTATGAATGATTTTATACGTGTGACACAAGGGCATAGCTACTACCACATTAGCTACATCAATGATACAGGGGTCCTGAAATGTGTTAGCAAAGATTCGTGAAATGTTTTCAACAATCTCAGCGAAGGTGAACACTTGTCTTAGGCCATGCCCTAAAAGCTTAATTAATCAGTCGTCCAAATGTTGGAAACACTGAACGTCTCATATTTCCCACAGTGCACGTCAGCAGACAACAATTATTATGGTATTTCTCCTTGTCAGTTGAATGAGAACAGTCTATATGCATTTATTTCAATCTTTGCACATGGTTGATGATGTTCAAACGTTTAAATCTAATGATTATTTGTTCGTTAATAAGATTAATCGTGAAAGAAATGTGTAAAAGAAAGGGAGATTACCCCAGTGGAGCTATGAAAAGAAGAAATAAACAGAAGAAGTAGGAAGTTATAAAGAAATTGAACAAAATTTCTTCATTTTTTTCAGCAGTCAGATTCTGCGAGTAATTTACTTTGAAGTGGTAAGTACTAAAAACTTATCTATCTCCACCGAAAAATTACTTCTTATTTATAATTTAGGTCACATAATGTAGCGTTCTACGCTGTGTAACGAAGGATCATCACACGTCGTCACGGAAATGTACAACATACATAATTTTATTTGAATTGTGGTAAACAAACCATAGGGTTAGATTAATGGTGCGCAAGCGATGCATATCGCTCGAGAGCAGCGGCGTGTGAAAAGTTGCATCTAGGTCTGTTGTCTAGTCGAACATATTGCACTTGGTAAATACATGAGAGCAATGCATTCACTAGATTTGTGCACACGCAGTACGCACCTTTATAAAAAAAATACGTTCCATTATTTTATATACACGTTATCCTAGATTAGGTGTATGCACATGGATGTTTAATTTTACACGCTTTGATTGGAGTTATTAATTAAATTGTTAAAAGAATTGAGGTCTATGTTTATGTGCTGCTCCATGACTCTGGTATCAATATCTTTATTCTTGGCTTGTGTGTAACCTCTGTGTTTTCTTTCAGTAAATGTGTTTTTTTCGTATCCAGGGTGTAATTACAAAGCTAATAAACTGTTTTCTTGACTTTAAATAATATTTTTCGTCAGGTTATGGGCCCAGTACACGCGTAAAGGCAAACAACATAGTTTAATTCAAACAATATTTGAAATGAACCTATGTCTGTAAAGAAACATGACTGCTAGCGGCGATTATAAGGTCAGCATTGATAAGCTTGAAGGACCTGAGGACTGGGCCAAATGGAAATGGCATATTTCTATGGTGCTGCGTTCATATGGACTAGAAGATATTATTAACAGTACACGTGAACGTGTAGAGTTGCCGCAAGATGCGACCAGTGCACAAAAAGAAGCGTATGTGGACTGGCACAAGGACGACGCAAAGGCAGCAAGTCTTATAGCAAGTGCACTAAGTAAATCTGTTGCAGAACTCGTCTTAACGTGCAAGAATGCTAAAGAAATCTGGGACAAATTACTCGCCCGATTTGAACGTAGCAGTACTCAGCGTTTGAATATGTTGATTGAAACATTTTTCCGTGTTAAGGGGCTCCGGAACGCCGTATACTTGCAATGTTAAAATAACGCTTATAAATTACATCTTTCCTCACAAGGTATTTGAGGTAGGAAGTTGAACTTTTTACAGATTATTTATTGGAATATGGGCTACAACTTAACACAGGGATTTTACAAAATTTTAGTTCAGTTATTAAAGATGATTTTTTTTTCAATTGTAATGAAAATTCACAACATTTTTTTGCAATTTTTTATTTATATATTCAAAAATATACAGTTTTTTGGAAAAAGGCTGTGTTAAATTATGCAGAAGGTACTGTGTAACATTTACTGAAAGTTTGAAACAAATATGTTTTGGAAGATCCTTAGACAACATGTAATTAGTATGAGAAAATAAAAGTTTTGGGAATCGAGCGGCAAAGATTGGATTACCTTTGTAGTGCATTCCAGGTCCATAGAATGGATTATCTTCATCCTCTGCAAACTCCTCCTCCAGCTTACTCTTGTTCCTCCTCCTGTTTACTCTTGCTTGTATTTCTAGACTCTTTACAGCCCTGTCTGCAGCCCGAAGGCGTTCCCTGTCTAAAGCAAGCATCGCTCGTTGTTGTGTTCGTAGATTTTGCTACCATTTTCTTCAGTTGCAGTTACTGCAACACTGTTCCAAAAGGTGGTCAAGTATGAACACTTATCACATTTCAGTTGTATTTCACTAGCAAGTCCTACGTGCTTTATTATAGAGAGTTCCAGACCAACTTCACTACAATGAATACATCTTACACAGTTTGAAAAAATTCCTTTGAGAACCGACATATCAAATATTTCATTCACATCCTATTCGCCCATACAACATTCATAGTTTTCACTCATTGAACCAAGCTTCTTCTGTGAAGTATTTTCTTTCCCACTTTGACTGCTATGAGCAGGTGTACTTGAGAGGTTAGGTTCACTCACTTGGTTATCGTCTTTATTGTTTACAGTAATAACACATACCTTTGGCTTTCCAACATTTCTCCTTTTCTTAAAAGCCTTCAGAGGATTTCTAATAACTTTACTTTTACTCATTATTATACTTCAACAAAACAGAGACTCAAGAAACAGAATTAATTACGAATATTTTCGAGATAACGACAGAGTAAATAAACATGAAACAATCGACAATCACACCAGATATATATATTGAACCATCACAGGTTAGCCACAACACATACTTTATCTCACATCACTAAAATGTACCTGATGAACACGGACGTTAATAATAACACCATTTGACAGCAGTTTAACAGCGCCACAGTGGGTCACGCCCATGTAGAACACATTTCAAAAAAAATTTAAAAATAGTTGTAGTCTTTGGAATTGTATAAATTATATATCTATTAAAAGGTAATAGTCTGCAGATTCAGAAAACGCAAAAAAGTAAAAATTGAACTTTTCATGATTTTCAGCCTTTCCGGAGCCCCTTAAACGTGATGAAACGGAAGATATTAGTGCATATGTGGCCAAACTGCAAAAGGTATTTGTGGACCTGAACGACGAATTAGCAAAACATGAAGAAAATACGCTATCTGAAAGAATCTTAAATGGTCGAATTTTGTCTACGCTGGGAAAAAACTACGACAATTTTAAGGATCTGTGGGATACGATACCGACAGAAAAGCAAAGCTTGAATTTATTGATTGAAAAACTCTATACTATTGAACTACGTGAACAAGACATTAACGGAAGTGCAGCTTTTGTCGTTTCTAAAACAAGAAAACGGCAAACAAGTAATTGGCAAGTAAAGATGACAAAGTCACAATTAAAACAGAAGTTTCCGTGTAATATATGCAAACAATTAGGTCACTGGGCAGCAGAGTGTCCACTATAGTATAATAAAATAATGGAATAGATGATAATAAAATGCGTGGCTTTTTAAAATTTATTGAATTAATGAGATTAATTTTTCGGCGTGAATGACAAGCACAATAAGCTGAGCTATGCATGGAAATAAGTCCGTATTAGTTCATATTATTTTGCAGGGCGGAGTAGTTTCTTTCCCCGCTGTAGATTTGTGCTTACCATTCTTTATAATACTACGTTTGGTCGCCGCGTTCACCTTTGAAGTCTTGACCGTGTTCCTATTAAGCTTATCGGATCTTCGTAATTTTCCAAAGTACACAGGTGGGCTTCAGTTATTGTAATTATTGTACTATTTGAAATAACAACTCACACGACCTTTCTGTTAGTAAAACAATACTGTATTTTTCTAAATGGTGCACATATGAAATCCACACTCCTCACTTATTCATAGCGACCCCAAAATGGCGGTCTACAATTACTCCATAAAAAATTGACGTGCTTCTCACTCTTTCACTAGCTGAGCGCGAATCCCTCCTTCCTCCTACCGGTACCAGAAAAAATCCTCTGTTTATTAACAACTGAAAGTCAAAAAATACATGACGGTAGGCATAGGCTCTATGATGGGCTACCGCTTCATCTTGTCTCTTTGCCTTTAAGGAAGACGAAAACATAAAGGAAATGCAAAAGGTTTATCACACCACAGAACACTCGTGACAGCAATAGAAGAAAAGAGAAGAAGCGAGAAAGTGAACACGCTGCATTTACTTCATACGCTATGGGTGTGTGTACCAGTAATCACAGTGACCCAAATAAATGTTATTGTGACAGTGGCGCTACAAATCATATCACTCCCAACAAACAGTATTTTGTTTCGTATAGTGAATTTGATGCTCCTCAAGTAATTTCATTGGGAAAACAAGATGTCAAAATGTGTGTGTACGGTCAAGGAACAGTTTACATCCAAATTCGACGAAACAATAAATGATACAATGGTAGAATGGACAATGTTTTGTACGTCGCTGATGCAAGTGCTAATCTGTTATCTGCGAGAGCCATTGCCTGCAGAGGCTACAGTACTAATTTTAGTTATAATAATGTCTGTGTTCGAAAACAAGTCAGTGGCAATATTGTTATGACAGGTTATGTGAAAAATGGACTTTATGTGTTGAAAATGCGTGTTGTTAGAAATGCAAAAATGAATCGTGTGAACTTGATGACTTCATCCGAAACATTGCAAGTGTACCATGAAAGGTTTGGTCATCAAAATAAACAACATGTGAAGAATATTTTAAAAGGAATGAACATTAATGTGAAAGATGCCAAGAGTGAATTTTGTGACGGCTGTGCAGTTGGAAAGATGCATAGGCTGCCATTCAAAACACGAACAATATGCTCCACCAGTACTGGTGAATTAATCCATGTGGATGTCAATGGACCAATGAGCACAAAATCTTTTGCAGGTAAGCATTATTATGTATGTTTCAAAGAAGATTTTGGTAAATTCCGTCAAATTTTCTTTTTAAGACACAAAAGTTTTTAAATGAAGCACAAACTAATGGACATGTTGTCAAACAATTTAGATGTGATGGTGGCAAAGAATTTAACAATAAGAATGTCAGTGAACTGTTTGCAGACAGGGGAATCGAGCTACTGATTCCTCCTCCTTACACTCCTGAACAAAATGGTGTGGCTGAACGGGAAAATAGGACCATTGTTGAAGCTGCCCGGTCAATGCTAAATCCGAGTAAATTACCTAAAGGGTTGTGGGCAGAGGCATGTAACATAGCAGTCTACCTAATAAATCGTACTGGAAAATCTTCAGTTGAAAATAAAACCCCTTATGAACTATGGTTTTATCGACCAGTAGGACGACTTGATCATCTCAGAATTTTTGGCACAGGCAGCTATGTTCACATTAACAAACAATTCCGTTCCAAGTTTGATGATAAGGCAGTTTTTGAACGACTTGTTGGATATGTTAATGACAAAGATGGGTTTAGATTTTGGATTCCATCTAAAAGAAAAGTGGTGTTGAGTCACGATGTGAAATTTAAGCCAGAAATTGTTTGTGATTTACACAGTGATCATGTTGAATATAATAATCATGTTGAATTTGAAGTCCCTCAGGAAGAATTTAATGATCCGAATTCATCTAAAGATGACCAGTGTAAATCTCCTAGACTGTACACTTCTGGAGGAAGTCAAACTCAAGAAAAATTTGGCATTCTCGATTCTAGACAAAGTTAAGAGACGAGTGAATCTGATGAAAATAAAGAATTAACAGAATTTCGAAAAGCAGAAGCAGCTGAATCTTCTAATGAAGAGAAACAGAAGGATAAAAGACAACGAAGAAAACCAACCTGGATGGAAAGTGGTGAATTTTGTATGGCAGCAAAAGTTGATGCACTTGAATATAAAGATCCAAACTGTTTTTCAGAAATATTGCAGTCAAACGAGAAGGAAGAATGGATGCAAGCTATCAGTGAAGAGCTTCAATCTCTAAAGAAAAACAATACCTGTGTGCTGGTTGACCGGCTGAAGAATGCCAAAGTATTGCAAAAGCGACGAAGAATTAAAGATTTACTCTGATGCAGATATCGCAGGTGATAACCGGACAAGACGCTCAACAACTGGAATTCTTGCAAAGTACTCAGGTGGTGCAGTGTCATGGACAAGTCGGTTGCAGAAAGTTAAGCAATAATTTCATGATTTTTTTTTCTTTTCGGGAAAGTGTTAAAAGAAAAAAAAAATTCCTTGAGGTCTATGTTTATGCACTGCTCCATGACTCTGGTATCAATATCTTAATTCTTGGCTTGTGTGTAACTGCTGTGATTTCTTTCAGTAAATGTGTTTTTTTTCGTATCCAGGGTGTAATTACAAAGCTAATAAAATGTTTTCTTGCCTTTAAATAATATTTTTCATCCTAAATAAATTTTTTTATCCTACACAATTAACAACATAGCGATAAATTAACAATTAGCTCATATCAGGAAGAGATTCCAGCCAACACATGAGGTGTGGAAAGGGCAATGAAAACTATAATCAGTCAATGTAGATTTTATTAAGCACACATTTAATAAAATAAAATTTTAATCAATTTAGTAAGGCATTACTGTTTAGCAATGTCAGTGCGAAATCGCTCAAGATGCACTCATGATTAACACGAAAAGAATTAGGTCCAGGCAGGAATACATTAGTTATAACAGTAAATTTTATTGGTTAACACGAATTTCGGTTAAGGCGAATTACGAACTCTTTTTCAGTCCCAATAGTAATTAAATTTCATTTTAAGACAAACTTCCAGTGTTACAGTATTTTTTTCCGAAATGAATACAAGAAATGCAACTACAGAGCTAACTACCCATTGTGGATCTAAATTATTTGTAGATCTGGAGCAGCGATTACCAGCGTTTACGTTACATTTAACTAAATATTATGAAAGTATGCTGTTCAGATATGTGCACTTTGTCACGAGTAGTGAAAACAAAATATGTGCTGATACTTCCAATAGCAAAAAAAATAGTTCCTTGGGAGAACGTTCATGATGGAATAAGAAAGGACAGTAATCGAATTTTTCGGCTAAGGTCGATGAATTTATGGATTATAGGTTAGACGAAAACGTTTGAATCCGCGATATTTCCACGATGGTACGTTCGATGTATTGACTTTGCTGTTTACATATTCCCCAAGACAATTAATTTCGTCTTAGAGCTGCTACAAATATTTGTTTGCAGTCTTGATGCGCCTTCGAAACCATCTTAGGTCAATATGCTCACATAGTATTTATTATAACTTTAATCTGCCATCAATGAACAGTATGAAAAAATAGCTCATATTTCATACGGAAAAAGAACAGGAACAGTACAGTATATGTACATAAGTAACACTTTGCAAAAGTGTAGCATGAATGAATAGACATACCTCTCGATATACACCAAACTCACAAATGGAAACAGCACAAATACAGAGAGGTCAGTCAATATACATTGCGGTTTTACAGCTGTTGTAAATTGGTATTCGTGTGGAATGTTTTTGCAAACAAATCGCAAACACTCTTTTGTAACACAGAGGCCAAAAACTATTACGTTCACCAGTGTCTGCTCGCGGCGAATTCCATCTTACATTATGTTTTAAAATAAGTGTACTACTTTCAATCTCTGGTGCGGACGTGGTACAATCCGTTCCAAAAAAATCTTCCCTCGGAGGTGCAGAAACGCTGTTCTGGCGTGCTCCGGCCCAAATTAACCCTGTGCTCCCTATTTTATTCACATTTTGACAGCCCCCTATGGTCTGAAGGAATATTGCCCGTGATGCTTAGAACTTTTCGTGCTGCTTTGAAATATCAGTCTATTTGTGATCATTTGTGTTGTGCTGCAGTATCAGTTCAGCCGTGTATGTTTTATTGTTGTTATTATCGCTTTATTGAGCGCTAAATTGAATTTATAATATTACTAGATGGGTGAGGAAAGTTTTTCTGGCACATTATCTATTGTTTTTTCAACCCCTCAAGCTTAACAAGTATCGTATTTTAAATGTTAATCTTCTCTTACTCAGGAAATATTTGTATCTGAACTGGTGTATTTAATACTGCTCTGCATGGGTTAATGGTGTTTCAGTCAGAAGCAATTTTACACACTGTATATCTAACCATGAAACTCACAGTACATTGTTAATACGGCTCTATCTTTTAATAACTGGATACAAGGTAATACTATCGATGCAATACTGCAAAGTGAAATCAATAGTAAAATTAATTTCTGGCAAGATGTATTGCACCATGTTATAAATTTCATAATTACTTTAGCTTTATGCAGTTTACCTTTAAAGCGCCATAATTCTGAAT
This sequence comes from Schistocerca serialis cubense, assembly GCF_023864345.2. Classification (NCBI taxonomy): domain Eukaryota; kingdom Metazoa; phylum Arthropoda; class Insecta; order Orthoptera; family Acrididae; genus Schistocerca; species Schistocerca serialis. Next base: position 862,765,070 of record NC_064641.1, read on the forward strand.
GTGGAAATTTCATGTCAATTTTAAATTTGCTATAGAATTATGATCCTATATTAAAACAAGATTTAAAGCAAAAAGGCGAATTAAATTGCTTATGTCCCATGATTCAAAATGAGATTGTTAATTTACTTTCTACCACATTTAGAGAAAATTTTGTTTTAGAAATTAAAAAAGCCTCGTTTCTGGCGATTATTTTGGATGCAACTCTAGACCTGTCAAAAACTGACCAACTTTCTGTGGTTTTTCGATATGTCTTGATAACAGAAAATGATGATCATTTGCCAAAGAAATAAAAATCTGTGAGTCCTTTTCAGGATTTATATGAACTGCTGATAGTAGTGCAGAAGGGCTTAAAACTGAAATCATTAATACTATAAAAGACAATGGAATTGATTTGTCTAGATGCAGAAGGCTGGGTTACAATGGAGCAAATGTTACATTGGGTGTGTCTGGAGGATTACAACCCCTTATGAAAGAACATGCACCAAATGATGATTACATTCATTGTGTGGCCCTTGTATTAAAATTTAATTTTAAATGATGCTGTGAAACATATTCCTGAACTGTCTACTTTTTACAATAATTTGGAAAAAAATATATACCTTTTTGGGCATTAGTATAAAAAGCTGGTTAATGCTGATAAATATTTAAAATATAAATATACCTTTAACAAGGTACGCCCTATTAGAGGGTCTTCAAGATACAACTCTTTATTGACTATAAAGAAAAATAATTCATTAATTATGAAAACTTTCTACCAGATAAATTTAATTTCCACTAAAAAGTACGAGCATGACGAATATAAAGTATAATTAATATTTTAGAGAACTTTGATATTATGGTGTTAGTCGTCTTTTTTAATTCATTATTTGAAATAATTAATCTAGGTTCTAAGGCATGACAGTGTGAAAATAATGACTTACAGAGCCAAGAATGGCTTCCAGACTTGTCATTACTGCCTATTGAGGTAGAATATCCGGAAAACTAAAATCTTCAGCTATGGATGGTTTAATAAGTAAGGTTGCCGAAAAAAGGCGAGTAAAGTGTATATTTGAATTGTTTGGCTAACTTGGCTCCTAGGATCATTAACGGAAAACAATTACTTATCTATGTACCCTATACTTAATCATTATATACTTAATTTATTCAAAATTTTGTTTCTTTTGTGAAAAACCTTTACCCTCCATTTGAACTTCATCACAGTTGTGTAAAAGGACCCCGTGAAAAATTTTGATACAGGGCCAACTAGGGCAAGCTACGCTGCTGATGTGACACCATTTAATCTGAATGATAAGGGAACCATACAAGAAAAAGTTACAGGATCAGATCATCATGATCATGTTGAAGTGAATGAAGATGCAAATGACATCTCTTTACTTGGAGCTGGAAGTACAGAGCGACATCGAGTTTTGAATAATAGACAAATGATTAGAATGCGAATATGTTGTCAAGATGAACCTGACCAACTAAAGGTGATGATCCTGATGGGACCTCCTAATGACTGTGATGAAACAGTGAAGTCTTCAGATGCAGAAAATTGGAAAGCTGCTATGGATGAAGAAATGTAGTCACATCAAAAATGTAGCTGGAAATTAGTTGATTTACTAGTCAGAAGGAAATCTGGTGGTAATCGATGGGTGTTTGCAACAAAATTGAATAGGAACAATGATATCAATCACTACAAGACAAGATTAGTTGCAAGAAGGTTTAGTCAGAGGCTAGGAGCACATTTATCTGAAGCATTTAGCCCTGTGGTTAGGTCTGAAACAATTAGAGCTCTCTTTTGTGTTGCTGTTCAACGAAACTGGAACATTAAACATTTTGATGTTAAAATGGCATTCCTGAATGACACATTGTAGGAAGAAACTTACATGCAACAGCCACAAGATTATGATGATGGTACAGGTCATATGAGCAGATTGCATTGAAGGTAGTATGTACTGAAGAAAACAGCAAAATGTTCATACGAATCTTTGAAATAATAACTTAAGAAATCCAATTCGCAGAAGAGCGATGCTGATCCCTTTATACATTTTAATGAAAATAGTTCATGGATTGACAATGGAACCTGATTAAGTGTTTGATATTTGCACAAAAAAAATACCCAAAGAGTCTGACATTGTGATAAGTGAAGTGGATTGCTATCTTGGTCTTTAAATCCAGAGATTTGGAAATTGTGCAAAGATTAATAAAACCTAATATGCAAAGAGGGTAGTGGCAAGATATCGTGAGACTGATGCAAATCCAGTATCATTACTGACTGAACCTGCATGGACACCTGGCGATTGACCACCACTGACCACCACTGACACCACTGACACCACACTGACACATACCGAGACATTATCGGTAGTGTCACATATTCAACAATTGGAATACATCCATATCTAACTTATGCTGTCAGCGTTGCTTAAAGAGCTCAAAATTCATTTACTGAAGCCAATCCTAGATTGGTTAAATGAATTATTCACTATCTGAAAGGTATAGTTCATGGTGGAATTCAGTATTAGTTTAGTAAAAAGACGAGTTCTGCTATAGAAGCTTATAGCGACGTTGATCATGCAAGTGAAAAATTGCCCAGATGTTCAATAAGTGAAGTTTGAATTTAGTATTGTGGTCAGCCAGGGATGTCAGAAATCAAACATCAATGGAAGCCAAATTTCTTAATGCAATTGAAGCAAATAAATCATAAGTGTGGCTGGGTCATTTACTGAAGGAAATTAAAATTATTGAAGAAAGTTCAGTTCCAAGATTATGTACCAATAATCAAAGTACTATTAAATGCATGAAAGGTACTGGGTTCTATGAACACTCCAAACATATTGGAACATATTATCAGTATGTATAACAGTTAGTAAGTAAGAAGAAAATCAGTGCAGAATATGTTTCAGTACAAGATTAGCCAGCAGACGTTTTTACTAAGGATTTAACAGTGACAATGTTATCAAGAATGGAAACTTTGGTTGAAATGACTTTGCATTAAACCTTTGATGCGATAATAAAATATGAACATTGTGGGAGAATTCTGATGATCATATCAATTACAATTTCATATTTAATTTTATACATCTAACAGTATTTGTGTTGCTGTGTAATTTATTCTTTCTGAATTGCTCAGTTGTGTATGTGTGTGTGTCACTAAGAGTAATGTGTCATTGATTTTAGAACACTGAATGAATCTTTGTTTAAGAAGAACATTTGTTATGTTTTTTATATTCCTGACAAATACAAATTAACTAATAAGGGATGTGAATGAATAAACAATTGAACATCCAGGATATATCAGACTACTAATTCAGAGAAGGAGTATTTCCAGAAAAATTAAAAATAAACAAAGTAATAGCAGTATAGAAAAAATGTGATGAAGATGATCAAATAATTACAAGTCAGTATCTTCAAACTCTGGTTTCTTAAAATTGCTAGATACGCTCATGTATATTAGGATGACTAAAGGATCACAAGATTCTGATTCCAGCACAGCATGGTTTCCAAGAAGTGAAATATACGGAAACCTCTGTCTCAAGCCTAACAGAATTTGTTATAGATGCATTATACCAAAAGAAACTCTGTATCCGCTATTTTTCTAGATTTGTCTAAAGCTTTTGACACAGACATCCATACAAAACTAATTGAGAAACTTGGAAGCTATGGTGTATGTGGACATGCCGTGTAATAAAGAAAATCATATGTTAGTGACAGATAGCAGTATGTGACAGCAGAATCTGTATGTAGCTGTGAAAACAAGGATATTGATTATGGTGTACCTCAAGAATCTGTACTTTGTACACTTACGTTCAACCTATTTCTAAGCAGTATAGAAATCAATGAGAAGGACCAACTAGTACTGTATGCTGATGACATGACATTAGTGAATCTAGAAGCAAAACTGGAAACATTTGGAAGAAGTTCATTTATGGCGACAAATAACACTGTATAGTGCCTTATACACAATAACTTAATTATAAATCTAACAAAGACAATGTTCATGGCGTTCTCAAATAGACGTAAGAAAGATCACACAGATATATTCATAGATAAAACAAGATGGGGATAAGTTATATTTATAACATTTTTAAGAATTGCAGTCGACAATACGCTCCAATGGAAACAACATGTAGACAATGTCTGTTGTAAATTAAGTACCATAATATTTTTTCTGAAACAGCCAAGACATTATGCTAACAAAAAACTTCTATGTATAGTGTACCATGCTGTATGGAATTACTGTTTGGAGAAACTCCAGCAGCACTAACACAAGAAAAATTTGTGTATTGCAAAAAACGCTGTTAAAAGAATTTTGAATAAAGAACAAAGTCTTACAGAACTGCCTTCTGTAACCTAAGAATATCGACTTTTGCAGATATGAACATATACGGAACAATAATTTCACTAACCAAAGGCAACACATTACTAGAAAAAATGCAAATCTTGGTTCATGACAGAAGCATTCACAAGAAATAAAGGCCAACTGAGAAGTATACTACACAGTCTCAGAGCTGCTGAAAAAGGCTCTTTATATTCAGGCGTATGGTTTGCACAGCAACTCAGCAACTTCTTAAGTGTTTGCTGGACATTATGACAGAAATGATATTCCAGAAACTTCTAAATTGTTACTTACTGGAAAAATAATTTTGTAGTATTGAAAGGTATATGTCCAAAGAATGGGGAATGCTATTATTACTTGTGTGTGTGTATTTGAATCAATAAAAAATAATATAACTTGTAGTGGTAGTATAACGTTTATATTTTAAGGTATTGTCTAAAACACAAACCAGTCAGTCAATCCTTCACGCCAATCGCTTGACTGCACTGGCATAGCGAAGTTGCACAAAAAAAAAAAAAACTTCAGTGTCATGATTCATTGTCTTGGACTCTAAAGGCGAGAAGCTATAGAGATGACATAACGCCATAAATTCGAAGTCAATGACTTATGCACTCCTCCATATTGCGGAGATCAAATCATTGTGAGTAGCCAGGTCTGTTGCTGTATTATTCGTCAAAATAATGGTGTAAAGTTGTGAAAAATTAGTTACTTGTGTTGCCTATGGATGAACAAACAGAAGTTGAAAGTTAGCTGTTATCTTCTGCAGGCAAATATTTTAACTGTACTTTAATTTAAATCTGACCAATAACAAAAAATGTTAGTAAACACCAGAAGACCTGACCTTTTTCAGAAAGGCGTCATACGAGGGCAGTTCAATAAGTATTGCAACACTTTTTTTCTGAAACAGGGGTTGTTTTATTCAGCATTGAAATACACCAGGTTATTCCCCAATCTTTTAGCTACACAACACTATTTTTCAACGTAATCTCCATTCAATGCTACGGCCTTACCCCACCTTGAAATGAGGGCCTGTATGCCTGCACGGTACCATTCCACTGGTCGATGTCGGAGCCAACGTCGTACTGCATCAATAACTTCTTCATCATCCGCGTAGTGCCTCCCACGGATTGCGTCCTTCATTGGGCCAAACATATGGAAATCCGACGGTGCGAGATCGGGGCTGTAGGGTGCATGAGGAAGAACAGTCCACTGAAGTTTTGTGAGCTCCTCTCGGGTGCGAAGACTTGGGTGAGGTCTTGCGTTGTCATGAAGAAGGAGAAGTTCGTTCAGATTTTTGTGCCTACGAACACGCTGAAGTCGTTTCTTCAATTTCTGAAGAGTAGCACAATACACTTCAGAGTTGATCGTTTGACCATGGGGAAGGACATCGAACAGAATAACCCCTTCAGTGTCCCAGAAGACTGTAACCATGACTTTACCGGCTGAGGATATGGCTTTAAACTTTTCTTGGTAGGGGAATGGGTGTGGCGCCACTCCATTGATTGCCGTTTTGTTTCAGGTTCGAAGTGATGAACCCATGTTTCATCGCCTGTAACAATCTTTGACAAGAAATTGACACCCTCAGCCACATGACGAGCAAGCAATTCCGCACAGATGGTTCTCCTTTGCTCTTTATGGTGTTCGGTTAGACAACGAGGGACCCAGCGGGAGCAAACCTTTGAATATCCCAACTGGTGAACAATTGTGACAGCACTACCAACAGAGATGTCAAGTTGAGCACTGAGTTGTTTGATGGTGATCCGTCGATCATCTCGAACGAGTGTGTTCGCACGCTCTGCCATTGCAGGAGTCACAGCTGTGCACGGCCGACCCGCACGCGGGAGATCAGACAGTCTTGCTTGAACTTGCGGCGATGATGACACACGCTTTGCCCAACGACTCACCGTGCTTTTGTCCACTGCCAGAGCACCGTAGACATTGTGCAAGCGCCTATGAATATCTGAGATGCCCTGGTTTTCCGCCAAAAGAAACTCGATCATTGCCTGTTGTTTGCAATGCACATCCGTTACAGACGCCATTTTAACAGCTCCGTACAGCACTGCCACCTGTCGGAAGTCAATGAAACTATACGAGACGAAGCGGGAATGTTTGAAAATATTCCACAAGAAATTTCCGGTTTTTTCAACCAAAATTGGCCGAGAAAAAAATGTGTTGCATTACTTATTGAACTGCCCTCGTATATCTATACAACAGGTCATTACAGTTTCAACCAAATCACAGAATCTGGAATGTAGGAAACCTGCATATTATAAATAAATAATCACAATTGTAGCTGAAGGGAAAACTACACAGACGAGATAATAAATCGTCAGAAGCAATGTTTCCCCACACAGAAGAACCAATTACGCAATTGTTGCTAAATCTGGGCCACAAACGGCAGGAACCTTCAACACATTTGCTCTAGAAGCAAAAGTAATAACTTTTACAAAAATACTCGTATATTAGAAAATGGAGTCAAGTGCATGAAAAGTGAGTCATTGGATTCCACAAAAAAAATTTGACATGACATGAAAAGTACCTATGATAATAACAGCAGACAAAAACAGAATATGTGTTTCTCATGCATGACATGTTATTATATTTTCTTGTTTTCAGCGGAATAAGTTGCAAATCTAGATATATTTGAAAGTCTTTCTTCATGAATTATCTGTAACTTATGTCATAGAATCAGTGTGTTTCGACTGTTTTTACATGTTTTTCAAGATAACACATGCCTCTTGGTAATTGCTAACGTATGGAACACAAAAATATCACAACTATTCCGTCAGTTAAGTAGAAAATATTTGAAAACAAACATTATCCTTAATAGTTATATCACTGGCTGCTTTATCAACGCTTGTAGCGCTAGTGTCGCTCGAGCAGTCGAACATTAACAACTTTCGCACCAAAGAGTGCCGAGTCTGTTATATTTGTTAGACTGTGAGTAAAGCAGCTGAGTAAATGGGTTTGCAATAGTTAATTGCCCAATTCTTTTAGCGAAAAAGGAGGATAAAATTATCAAGACACATACATGTCGAGTGTGTTAAATAAATACGTTACAACCAAAACAGTAAATATGGACAAGGGCTCATTCGGCGCGGGAGAAGGTCCCCCCCCCCCCCTTGCCACCCCCTGACGTAGAGTTCTACGACCGAGAATTACAGGGAGCGGAAACACTCTTGAAAATGAGTATGGACATCGAGCAGAGGACGAATTCTGTAACAAACTGCTCACTGGATCGGAAGGAAGAATTAAAAGAGAAGAGATGAGCAGTCAGCATTCAGTAACACCAGCAACAAATAACAACGTAGGTACAGAATCCGACAGCACTAAACACAGGTATGTCTGACAATTTAGTTTAAATGAAGGATCAAGTTCCCTTCCCCACAGGGCGATTTTGAGGACAGCACTGGGTGGTAGACCATTTAGCACTCAACTTACACAAGAATAGAGTAATGAACGAAGAGAAAATCTATCACAGTCAAATGTACAGCTAATATATGATCAAAACAAAGGTTACAGGTATTGCAGTGATGCAGTAGTTCCATTTTATGTATTTGTTGCGTGACTTAACTGTAATGTATGTAAATACAACTCGTGGTCTAGGGGTAGCGTCTTTGATTTATAATCAAAACGTCTTCGGTCCCGCCACTGCCTCAATTTTGATAAACAATCAGCATTGGCGGCCGAAGACTTCCGGCATAAGAAGTCAGCCTCATTCTGCCAACGGCCTTGTCAAAGAGGGCGGAGGAGCGGATAGATGTTCAGGGCACTCTCTTGTCCTTGAGGTGGGAAATTGCCCCTAAAGGCGGAAGAATCAGCAATGACCAACGACATGAGGATGCAGAAGGCAATGGATGCCACTGCATTAAAGACACGTAACGTGTGTCCACAGGACATGTGGCCTGTAATTGAAGAAGTGTCATGATGATCTCTCCATTGGCAAAAGATTCCGGAATAGTCCCCCATTCGGATCTCCAGGAGGGGACTGCCAAGGGGGAAGTTACCATGAGAAAAAGATTGAATAATCAACGAAAGGATAGCGTTCTACGAGTTGGGGCGTGGAATGTCAGAAGCTTGAACGTGGTAGGGAAACTAGAAAATCTGAAAAGGGAAATGCAAAGGCTCAATCTAAATATAGTAGGGGTCAGTGAAGTGAAGTGGAAGGAAGACAAGGATTTCTTGTCAGATGAGTATAACAGGTGTAGGATTCGTTATGAATAGGAAGGTAGGGCAGAGGGTGTGTTACTGTGAACAGTTCAGTGACTGGGTTATTCTAATCAGAATCGACAGCAGACCAACACCGACAACGATAGTTCAGGTATACATGCCGACGTCGCAAGCTGAAGATGAACAGATAGAGACAGTATACGAGGATATTGAAAGGGTAATGCAGTACGTAAAGGGGGACGAAAATCTAATAGTCATGGGCGACTGGAATGCAGTTGTAGGGGAAGGAGTAGAAGAAAAGGTTACAGGAGAATATGGGCTTGGGACAAGGAATGAAAGAGGAGAAAGACTAATTGAGTTCTGTAACACGTTTCAGCTAGTAATAGCGAATACCCTGTTCAAGAATCACAAGAGGAGGAGGTATACTTGGAAATGGCCGGGAGATACGGGAAGATTTCAATTAGATTGCATCATGGTCAGACAGAGATTCCGAAATCAAATACTGGACTGTAAGGCGTACCCAGGAGCAGATTTAGACTCAGATCATAATGTAGTAGTGATGAAGAGTAGGCTGAAGTTCAAGACATTAGTCAGGAAGAATCAATACGCAAAGAAGTGGGATACGGAAGTACTAAGGAATGACGAGATACGTTTGAAGTTCTTTAACGCTATAGATACAGCAATAAGGAATAGCGCAGTAGGCAGTACAGTTGAAGAGGAATGGACATCTCTAAAAAGGGCCATCACAGAAGTTGGGAAGGAAAACATAGGTACAAAGAAGGTAGCTGCGAAAAAACCATGGGTAACAGAAGAAATATTTCAGTTGATTGATGAAAGGAGGAAGTACAAACATGTTCCGAGAAAATCAGGAATGCAGAAATACAAGTCGCTGAGGAATGAAATAAATAGGAAGTGCAGGGAAGCTAAGACGAAATGGCTGCAGGAAAAATGTGAAGACATCGAAAAAGATATGATTGTCGGAAGGACAGACTCAGCATACAGGAAAGTCAAAACAACCTTTGGTGACACTAAAAGCAACGGTGGTAACATTAAGAGTGCAACTGGAATTCCACTGTTAAATGCAGAGGAGAGAGCAGATAGGTGGAAAGAATACATTGAAAGCCTCTATGAGGGTGAAGATTTGTCTGATGTGATAGAAGAAGAAGCAGGAGTCGATCTAGAAGAGATAGGGGATCCAGTATTAGAATCGGAATTTAAAAGAGCTTTGGAGGACTTATGGCCAAATAAGGCAGAAGGGATAGATAACATTCCATCAGAATTTCTAAAATCTTTGGGGGAAGTGGCAACAAAACGACGAGTCACGTTGGTGTGTAGAATATATGAGTCTGGCGACATACCATCTGACTTTCGAAAAGACATCATCCACACAATTCCGAAGAAGGCAAGAGCTGACAAGTGCGAGAATTATCGCACAATCAGCTTAACAGCTCATGCATCGAAACTGCTTACAAGAATAATATACAGAAGACTGGAAAAGAAAATTGAGAAGGCGCTAGGTGACGATCAGTTTGGCTTTAGGAAAAGTAAAGGGACGAGAGAGGCAATTCTGACGTTACGGCTAATAATGGAAGCAAGGCTAAAGAAAAATCAAGACACTTTCATAGGATTTGTCGACCTGGAAAAAGCGTTCGACAATATAAAATGGTGCAAGCTGTTCGAGATTCTGAAAAAAGTAGGGGTAAGCTATAGGGAGAGACGGGTCATATACAATATGTACAACAATCAAGAGGGAATAATAAGAGTGGACGATCAAGAACGAAGTGCTCGCATTAAGAAGGGTGTAAGACAAGGCTGTAGCCTTTCGCCCCTACTCTTCAATCTGTACATCGAGGAAGCAATGATGGAAATAAAAGAAAGGTTCAGAAGTGGAATTAAAATACAAGGTGAAAGGATATCAATGATACAATTCGCTGATGACATTGCTATCCTGAGTGAAAGTGAAGAAGAATTAAATGATCTGCTGAACGGAATGAACAGTCTAATGAGTACACAGTAAGGTTTGAGAGTATATCGGAGAAAGACGAAGGTAATCAGAAGTAGTAGAAATGAGAACAGCGAGAAACTTAACATCAGGATTGATGGTCACGAAGTCAATGAAGTTAAGGAATTCTGCTACCTAGGCAGTAAAATAACCAATAATGGACGGAGCAAAGAGGACATCAAAAGCAGACTCGCTATGGCAAAAAAGGCATTTCTGGCCAAGATAAGTCTACTAATATCAAATACCGGCCTTAATTTGAGGAAGAAATTTCTGAGGATGTATGTCTGGAGTACAGCATTGTATGGTAATGAAACATGGACTGTGGGAAAACCGGAACAGAAGAGAATCGAAGCATTTGAGATGTGGTGCTATAGACGAATGTTGAAAATTAGGTGGACTGATAAGGTAAGGAATGAGGAGGTTCTATGCAGAATCGGAGAGGGAAGGAATATGTGGAAAACACTGATGAGGAGAAGGGACAGGATGATAGGACATCTGCTAAGACATGAGGGAATGACTTCCATGATACTAGAGGGAGCTGTAGAGGGCAAAAACTGTAGAGGAAGACAGAGATTGGAATACGTCAAGCAAATAATTGAGGACGTAGGTTGCAAGTGCTACTCTGAGATGAAGAGGTTAGCACAGGAAAGGAATTCGTGGCGGGCCACATCAAACCAGTCACTAGACTGATGACCAAAAAAAAAAAAAAAAAAAATGTAAATACCACCCCATGCCCTTGGGGAAGATACTATTTACCTCGGATTCTGAGTACAAGCAGAAAATTACAAATCTGAGGGCTGTGGGAAAAAGAGAATTGAAACTTATATATCAAAGAGAGAGGCTGCAAATATGTTTTTGGAGGACAACCTGATACATCAGAAACAGGTGGTAGCATACATGTCAAACCACAGAAAACAAGGAGTTATTAGAACCATAGATCCTGAATTAACAGAGTTAAGAGTTGAAAGATGCTATTCAGTCTACAATTACAGCCTGCCACATGTGCAAAATGGTCAAGAGAATAATTAATTTAGAAACAACGAACTAAATACCCTGGGAAGCATTTGCATAGCAGTTCCTACCAGAATATGTGACGATATATGGCGTGAAGTGTAATGTTACACTGTATATACCCCTACTGAGGCAGTGTTTGAAATGCCTTCAGTACTAACATCTTAGTAATCAATGTCAGTCACAGACTTGACACAGTCAATATGAGGGGAACCATGAAACAGCTCAGTGCAGAAGTGAAGTCATGTGATGTGTCCACTGTAAAGGGAACCAAACATCGAGAAATAAGTCTTACCCAGTGTGTCTCTAACAACAAGAGATATAGAAACCGTCAGCTACATGTAGTATATCCTTTAAGGGAGCTGAAGATTATGTAAACCAAAGACCTTATACTGATGTGGCAGGGAAACTTGGTAGGAGTAAATTGGATTGGGAGAGTTCCCCCCCCCCCCCCCCCCCCCCCCCCACACACACACACAACGTAATAGGTATTCAGCATAGATTCATGACAACTGTTCATCACAGTGGGCGAGAACAAATAAAGACTATGCCAGCTACAAGTCCTCTTTTTTCAAATATAAATTTACCAATATTTCTTATTAAAGACAACCCATATGTACCACGACCACATACTCCTGAACAGCAACAGACAATTATAGCGGGAGTGGAGGATAAGAATACAGTGATAATTGAACAGTTGGTGGCTGGAATAACAAATCTAATAATACAGTTTACCTCATGTAAAGATAGTCTGCGTCAAGCTAACATATACAATATGGTTGCTTTTATGGTATAAAAAAATATGGATCAGAACAGAAATAAGTTATACTTACACTCTACTCAGATAAACAGAATAACAGATATTAAAGTTTTCCAGTGGAATGCCAGATCATTATATGCTAATAGAGAGTAGTTCAAACAATGAACTTTATACTGATGACTACTCTATTGCGTTATAAGTGAAACCTGGATTAAACCAAATATGTCTATTGATGTCGAGGATATCAAGAAACAAGATCGAATAGAGAAGATGGAAAAGGGGGAGTAACCATACTGGTTAGTGCAAAACTCAACTACAAACCAGTTACCATACCACTACCTAATCTTGACTTTCAAGTAATAGCAGTAGAAGTAAGTACTAACAAATGGCGGTTCTCCATTGCATGCCTGACAATGCTGTAGAATTACATCTTCAAATCTATAATGGAATATGGATGAATCAAGAATTGGTCCCAGAATGAAAGACACAGATCAGCGTCCCAATATATAAAAAGGGAAGATCCATTATTAGCCACTTCCTACAGACCGACTGCATTGTCGTCATGTATTGCTAAAATATTGGAAAAACTAATAAAAAGGCGATTGGTATGCTTGGTAGAATCTTTGTCCTAACTAGCTGGATCGCAATTCGTGTTCCATAAAGGTAGAAGCTGCATGGACAACATTTCAATATTAGTCTTCTGTTAGCTGGCTCTGGTAAGAGCAAATATACAGCAACACTATTTTCGGATATTGAAAAAGTATAGATAATATTCAGACAAGTATACTCTTAGATAAGGTACTACTTTTAGGAGCTCCACCGCACTTTGTATAAAGTATGTTGTCATTAATCAGAGAATGAGCAATATGTTAGAAAGGATACTAGATTCAAGGGCCCACACTTCGTAGACAATGACATAAGGATCAGTACTCAGCCCACTACTACATGTGATATACACCTGTGATATGGAAGGGGCAATAACTCAATCTGTTAGAATTGTACAGTTTGCAGATGACATATGTGTATTTACTTCCCATGTCGTCAGCTACCGGGGCGGACTTACTGGAGGTGATGAACAATCTTACATCATCGATAAAGAACCTGAGTCGGTGCCTCTGTGAAAATGGCCTGATGATGGCATCTGAGAATTTTTGGTACTCATATACACTAAGAAATTATTTAATACATGTAAATGATAAAGTAATACAAGTTAAAGGACTTATTCGGTTCTTAAGAATGGCACGGGACAGCAAGCTTTCTTGGATGGTACATATTAAAACTGTAAAGGAAATCAGTGAGCAAATGCTTAATTTTATTCAGTCACTTACTGCAGCATGGTGGGGAGCGCACCCTTCGGTACTGCTGCCCGTATATCACTCGGTCATTAGATACAGATTAGATTATGGATGTATATACTAAAAGTACACGACATGCAAAATGTTATAGAAACTGATAGATTGCAGTACCGGTGTATATGCACCTTCTTAGTAGTAATGAAATCCACGCCAACAACGCACTCCTGGTGAAAGCACAAGAGATGCGTCTCCATATAAACGGGAAGATGCTCATGGAACGATACACAATAGAGAAATTATCATGCTCACACCATCCAATCCATCAGATTTTACGACTGCACCGTCCTTCTCACGAAATTTGGGGTAGAAAACCTTTTGATTTCATTTCAGCATATAATTAATTATGTGGCAGATGAGGGCAGAGCTATTGCCACAAGTACGTGGTGGCCTGTTTACCAATACAACTATTTCATAATCAGGAATCACATCTCATTCTAAATGATAGAGGGAAAATATGACTTCTTGCAGACAATTACAACACTGCAAAGACAAATGGAGGAAACAAACCAATGTGTAAAACACATATACACAGATGCAACAAAGACAGCAGAAGAGGACAACACAGGATGAGCTATATTTAGACTACAACTGCAGATGGCTCAAAAATATAGATTACCAGCAACTAATTGTGCCTATCTGGCTGAAACAGTCACAGTGTTAAAGGTGATACAGAGGTGTACGAATAAGAAATACACATCCTGTGTAATATTATCAGATTCGAAAAGTGTACTTGAAACACTATCAAACATAAAAATCTCAAAAACCACCAATGAGTACATACTCCAATTTCGTTATTGGTATTATGAATGTCTCAGAATTCAGAAACAAATTTCATTTATGTGGATGAAAGCCCATGGTGTAACCCTAAGTAATGAAAAATCAGATCAGTTAGCAAAGCAGGCTACGAGCAATGGGACAGCACTAGACATAAAGGTTCCCTATACGGAATATGGACAACTTATTCAGAAGAGGGTAGTCCAATCTTGGCAGGAAGAATGGACGCAGACCTCACGATACAAAGGAGGCGACTATGCGCAAATACTACCACGAATTCCGAAATGACCTTGGTTTGAGTACGTTTCAGGACCCCAACGAGCAACATCCACATTAAGGAGAATGAGGGACATATCCGGAGCATTTATTTCGATTGCATTTAAACTGAACACCAGCCTGTGACTGTGACGATACTACACAGGGAGACACGAACCAGATATTATTTCAGTGCAGAACATATAGTGAGGCGAGGAACAAGTTATCAAAAATAAAATCTTGCAACCAATGTCGTCAGTCAAGCCCTTGCCATCTGAACTTAACATAAAAATCTGCAGGAAGATAATCAAATTTATATGTAATGGAGAGATAAAGATATAAAGTTTAAAACAGGAAAAAACAAGCTATACTAAAAGGAGCGGACATTGAGTGAACAAACATATTATTACTACGCAACAATGACTGAATGGTGTGTCCTGTGTGGAGTTGCTAGTCTCCCATCAGGTGCCTCCCCGGGTGGCATATAGGGGAACTATCACCAGATATGGTGGGTACTGGGGAAATACAATACCCACGGCGGACCAAAACTAGCAAGCCTCCGCCCCTCTAACAAGGGAAGGGGGTTGACGGCATGAAGGGCATCCGGCTGTAAAAACATTGCCAAAACAAGAGGAATGATGGATGCTTCTCAAGATAAATGTTCCGGAGAAACAGTCTCCCATTCAGATCTCCGGGGGAGGCATTTTGCGAAGGATCCAAAGGTGTTCAAGATGAAAGGTGTTCAAGAGGAATGATGGATGCTTCTCAAGATAAATGTTCCGGAGAAACAGTCTCCCATTCAGATCTCCGGGGGAGGCATTTTGCGAAGGATCCAAAGGTGTTCAAGATCAGAGTGGGAACTCTAAACGTGGGATCGATGACGGGAAAGGGAAGAGAGATAGTAGGCATGATGCAGAGGAGGAAGATAAAGTCTTTGTGTGTGCAAGAGACAAGGTGTAAGGGCAATAAGGCAAAGATCTTAGCTGAAGGCTATAAGCTACTTTATAGTAGTGAAAGCCCAGAATCAAGAAATGGAGTTGGAGTTATTTTGCACAGAGAGCTTCAAGAAGAGGTATGTGAAGTCAACAGAGTAAATGATACGGTCATGTATGTTAAAATGATGTTTGGCAGAGAAATGGTAACAGTGCTGACAGCCTATGCATCCGAAGCGGGATGTTCGTAGGATGGGAAGTAAAAATTTTGGAGAGATTTGGATGGAGTAATGGTCGGAGTACCAGAGAATGAAAGAGTGATAGTCGGAGGGGATCTAAATGGTCATGTTGGCGGAAGGAAAGGTGGGGAAGAGAGGTGGCATGGAGGAGGGGGGTATGGCAAGAGAAATGAGGAAGGAAAAAAGATAGTGGAGTTTGCAGTGGCTTTTGATCTAGTGATTATGAATACCTACTTCCAAAGAAAAAGAGAAAAACTAATAACATACAGGAGTGGCGAAAATATAAGCCAAATTGATTACATATTATGTAGAAGGAAATATGGTGGGGAGGTGCGAAATACTAACATCATATACGGTGAAGGAATAAACACAACGTAAGTTGATTGTAGCGGATTGTGAGATGAAAGTATTTAAAAGACAGAGGCACATAAATCAATTTGAAAGGAAAATTAAGTGGTTGAGATTAAAGGATAAAAATTTGAGAGAGGAGTTTAGTGAAGAAGTACAGGGAAAGGTAAAATTGGCAGAGAGTGTGCAGGAGTGGTGGAAAATTAATAGTGCTGTTATAAGGAAGACTGGGGAGGAAGTATTTGGGTTAACATCTCAGAGAGGGGTGCCAGGAGATAAGGAAGCATGGTGGTGGAATGAAGAGGTGCAGAAGGTTGTGAAGGAAAAGAAAGACGCTAAGAGGAAGTGGGATATGTCCAGAAGTGCTGAGGATGGGCAAGCATACAAAAGAGCAAAGAAGGAGGCAAAACGAGCCGTGGCTAAAACTAAAGCTGAATCAGTAAGGGAGGCATACGAACAACTACAGAAAAATCAGGATATGAGACAACTGATATGGATAGGCAAATCAAGAGATAAAGCTTCTAAGGATCTAACAGCAATAAAACAAATGAAAGATGAAATAGGAATAATTCTGCATGGTCATGGAAAAATAATCCAAAGGTGGTTGAATTATTTTGAGAAATTGCTGAATGAAGAAAACGTAAGAGTGAAAACTGAGGAAGGAGGGCAAACAAAGGATTAACGATAGATATCAGTAGAGATGAAGTCGAAGGGGCATTTGAAAAGACGAAAAATGGGAAGGCAGTTGGCCCAGACCAGATCTTCGTTGAGGTATGGAAGTGTTTTGGTAAAAAGGGAATTGAGCTCCTTTGGGATTTAATGAAGAAGTTTTGGCGACAGGAGGAGATGCCAGACAAGTGGAGAACTAGTGTACTGATCCCAATATTTAAAGGGAAAGGTGATGTGCAGGACTGCAGTAGCTATTAAACTAATGGCACACACAATGAAAATTTGGGAAACAGTTATGAAGCAAGATTACGCAAGGAGAATGTGGTGCGTGAAGAACAGTTTGGGTTCATGCCTGGAAGAGGAACGACTGATGCAATACATGCTTTAAGGCGGATAGTGGAGAGACATGGGGAGCTAAAAGCCGATCTACATATGGCTTTCATTGATTTGGAGAAAGCATATGACAGAGTCCCACACGATGAAATATAGAGAAGCATGAGAGAGCAGTGCGTGCCAGAGAAGTATGTGAGGTTTGTGAAGGAAATGTACAGAGGAGCAATGACACAGGTGAGAAGTAGTGTGGGCATGACAAACGAGTTTCCAGTAAAAGTAGGGTTACTTCAAGGGTCTGCGCTTAGTCCCTACCTCTTTGATCTGATTATGGATGTGTTGGTGAAAGATGTGAAGAAGGAAACGCCGTGGGATATGATGTTAGCGGATGATGTGGTTCTTTGTGAGCAGAGCATTGACAGACTTGAGGAAAAGCTGGAGGATTGGAGGAAGGCACTAGAATAAAGAGGGATGAAAATTAGCAGGACAAAGTCATAATATTTAACACTGAAGAATGTGCATATGAGGTTTGCAACATCCAGGATGATGAGCTGAAATCAGTCTGCAAATTTAAATACCTGGGGTCGTACATACAGAGGGACGGAGGACTGGAAAGGGAGATACAACACCGAATAAATTGCGGTTGGAACAACTAGAGGAAAATGAGTGGAGTGTTGTGTGACAAAATGGTGAGCATTGGTTTGAAAGGGGAAGTGTACAAGTTGGTGGTAAGGCCTGCTATGATATACAGGCAGAGACATGGCCAATCACAGTAGCCCAGGAAAGGAAGATGGAACTGGCCGAAATGAGGATGCTGAGGTGGATGTGTGGGGTAAAAAGGAAGGACAGGATTAGAAATGAATTAGATGGAGGAGCTGTGAATGTGGGGCCCATGGGGAAAAGGATACAAGAGAGCAAACTAAGGTGGTACGGACACTTACAGAGAAACGGGGAAGAGTATATCGGAAACAGAGTTGAAGATGTAAAGATTGAAGGAGCGAGAAGGAGAGGAAGACCGAAGATGAGGTGGAAGGATAAGATATCTGGGGACCTAAGGGAGAAAGGATGGAAGAAGGAAGAGGCAATGGATAGAGTACTATGGAGGAGAGGGATCCAGAAGAGCAACGCCGACCCTACGTGACATGGGACAAGGCGACGATAAAGAAGAAAGAAAGAATGACTGAATGGTGTGTAATCGAAGTCAAAAAACCAGACGATAAACTAACATAGACTGTGAGTATTGAGCTCACTGGATATAACCTGCCGCGTTGTGTATGCAACTTCGCGCGTAAAGAAAACTGAATTCCCGTGGGGGGGGGGGGGGGGGGGGGGAAGAGTTGAGCAGTGCAATAGGAGTTTAGTTGACGTGAGTGAACAGGCTTGACGTGAAGTACACCGTGAATACACCTTGACGTGACGGTGTGTACTGACCTTTTAAATCAAGGCAGTGATTTT
This sequence comes from Schistocerca serialis cubense, assembly GCF_023864345.2. NCBI lineage: Eukaryota > Metazoa > Arthropoda > Insecta > Orthoptera > Acrididae > Schistocerca > Schistocerca serialis. The sequence goes on from NC_064641.1 coordinate 862,783,691, forward strand.
CTGTGTTGAGATCTGTTTTAACTTCGAATTTTTATAGTTCGAATTTCACTCATTCCAGGGGTACTCCTTTACCTCATCGAGGATGATAACATCAGATGTCTATTTTTTGAGAAGACAAATATTTTAACTTATCACAACGTGTGAATCAACACAAATTTTTGCTCCTCTGTCCGAAGTGCATCGAAACGGAAACGGACAAGACCGCCGTAGACATTTATTGGCATTTGGCAATAGTGGGCCGGATCGACACAGCCACGGATACATTTTTTTTTCTCTTCTGTTTTTTCAGCATGTAACAAACATGGACCACCAAGCAGTGTACGTAAACTGTTGCGAACATTGTTGCAAAACATTTTTCAAACTTAATATAAACGAGGCGTCATTGGCTTTAGAGAAATGCTGACTATTAGCAACTAATTGAGATTGTAGCCGTTTGACCGTTTCAGAGCACTACAATGTCACAGTGGGCACATTAATGCTTATAATACTTCTGCATGGAACAATACACAGCGCCAGACGTATCTATCTTACGCGCCAGATAGAATGTTGGTAGTAATGCATTGAGATGATTGGTGGGTTATAACAAAACAGTGAGTAACCATGTTGAATTGCGGCGAGAGGCCGCAAGTTATTTAGTGTTTACGTTTTCCCGTAAATCACAAGCAAAATGTAAACAGTCTTTTTGATAACATCACTGTTTTTTTTACTTTTTGATAGCAAACGACAAATATTTTCGCGGTGTCAGGCATCAGTGTCGTAAACACCCTCGTAGTAAACCTATTACTGTAACAGTTATCATGTTCTTAACTACGAGACCAGGACCTCGAGGAAAAAACCTTTTGGATCCATGAAATTATGCCAAAAAAGGCATCAAGGTAGAACATCGAATCTACTATTCTCAGTTTTTTACCTGCAGGAGCTTTGTTTCTTACTTTCTTGAAGCTGCATACCTGTAAAATATTTTACATGTTATTAATTAACCCTTGTGTACATTGCAGCAGAAACAGGGAATGGGAACGTGAACGTCGCGAGAGACTAAATAATTGCTTTAAGTCGCTCGAAAGTCTTTTACCCAGTCATAACCCAACAGCATCACTCAGTAAGGTAGACATCGTTAAGAAAGCAGCCGAATACATACGTGAGCTCGAGAAAAAGAATGCAAACCTGCTAGAGGGAAACACAGATACAGAATGTTGTAAGTTTTCAGAGATTCATATTGTCTTGTTATTAACTTAATGCAAAAACTTTTACTTTGTTGATAGATGATGTAATAGCTTTTCATCACAGTGTATCTGTTTTTATTTACTCTATGTAGGGTATAGTGCCAGGAGAGCTCATACAGTGTTCCATTGAAGAAAAGTCTAAGGGCAATTCCATAGTTACGGGTGTTACATGTACACACCTTAAAATCAGGAAAAGTAATTTAAGGAAAAATATTTATTGAATTTAATATTGAAAACTTTTAAGTCTTACATTATATTTCATGTTAGAAATGTTGATGCTGTAATTGTTTTATTGTTCTCCTGGTTATTAATCAAAAAAGTAGTGTTACGGGTGTTACCAAAAGTAGACCTGGCTCCTGTTATGAGTTAGGGAATTCTCTAATTTCTGCAAACTTGATGAAGCTCTTATTCTTGTAAAACAACTGTTAAGAGATATTGCCCCAAATTTTATTTTGGAATATAAATTTTTATTTTTTTGGACATCATAACTCAGTATATATATGTTTTTTGCTGTTACGGGTGTTACATTAAATGTTACGGGTGTTACATAGATGTATCAGATTTGATTCTTGAAGGAATAAATCCACCTCTTACAATTGCATAAAAAGAAAAGAAGTATTGTAGTTTATTTGGAATAAAAGTATGTACTTAAGAAAACATATTTGAATGATAAAGCTATTTATTAAACAAAAAATTTTGTTACAATTTAATAGTACAACTAGGCCAAAATATCGTTACTTACTTAACATTTATCTCATTTTGCAGGTCTAATAAATTTATGACAAAAATGTTTTCTTATTATTGATAGGTTTAAAAACTTCATTTAATAATCTTTTTCAGCAACATCCAACTCAAAATTGAACTCATAGTACAAACGGTTACCTTGTTGTCTGATTTCTGGTGTTGTTACCTTAGATAGTACTTGACTGAATTTCACAAAACAAACATCAGTTTCATCTAGTTTAAAAAGTGTTTTACTTTTTCCTACTGACTTCAGAAACATTATTTGCACATCCTCCTCTTCATCAACCTCACTCTGGCAGATTCCCAAGTAACGGTATTGAATTTTGGATAGGGTTGGCTTCTTTTTGTCACTTGGAATATCAACGAAGACAAATAACCCAAATTTTAAATCAGACTTTTCAATTTTATTAGTTAGACTTAACTCACAAGCACTTCCAATATTGTATTGTAATTCAGATAGTGAAACAGTCTCCTGATCAGAATCATCAGAACTGCAAACTTCATAGAAGTTTATGCATCTTTTTGCATGTAATGTTTTAACTTTGGCTTCCTCACTAATAAATACTGACACTCTTGTCATTAATGACTCTGCTGTTTTTGAAACCAGCAAATCAGATGTGTTATAAGGCCGAAAGTGATGGCAGCCCTGGATTTGAGGAATTGCTTGTAAATTTTTCCATCTTTCATCCAAAATAGGAATGTTATGCTCCACTGTTGTCTTATCCACCCATAGTACCTTAATTTTAGAAAAATTCTTCAGAGTGTAGTCATAAAAGTCTATTGCGTTGTTAATAATAACTTTCCTAGATCTAACAGCTGTCCACACACTCCTCTTCAGTGCACCTCCAATGCCATCCATGGCTCCTTTACCGTGTGAACTGGCAAAAAAATTCCACTCAACTGTCAATCCAAAGTCTCTCTCAAAATAACATAGATTGGACAAAGTATATTTATTTTTGAACTGCCCAGCACAGTTGTCAGAAAATATAAAAACTCTTTTGACTTTAGGAAACGCTTTTTTAATCTCCATTATAACAGTTTTAAGAAAAGTCCACACAGAATATTTGTGTGTGAAAGGTCGTTACTGATGATTGCATAGGACCTGACTTCATGGCTTGCAAACCAAATGCAGAAAGTGCTAATAGTTACTTGTGAATGCGCCCAGTGTGCACTCTGTACCTCATCTTGTGAAATTAGAGCATAATTCTCTGCAAAATCCATTTGAAGAACACATTCTTCAACGTCAAGGCTGTTTTTCTTTCCTTGGAAGAAATCACTCTGCTTTATCTTCACGTAGCAATGTTTTTTAAACTGAGGCAATTTGTCAACCAGTGATGCTAACGCATCATTGCAGCTCCCTGAATGTTCACTAAGACAAGGACGATGTTTCGCATCATTTTCCCATTGCTTCCAGACAATCTTTTTAGTTAAGTCAAAGCCTTCTGGGATAAATTTGCTCAATTTAATTTGACATTCCTGGCATGACCCAAAAACACAGTCTTCGTTCTGTGAATTACAACTTAATTCGTTCAATAATTCCTTGTGATTGCTTGGAACAGATGGAACAGCTTTGCTCAAAGACTGAAGTATGCTTATGAAATTGTAGTGGTACTTACACACACATACATTATGTGGTGTATATGATGATGGGAGAACAAAAGGTGGCCGCAGTGAATAAAATGTGGACTTTCCTACAGAAATATCTGGATGGAGTTTTTTGAATTCCTCATAAACCTCTCCTACAGTCAGAAGTAAGTGACGCTTTTGGAATTTCTGTTTATATTCTCCCTTTTTCCATACAGTTACAACATCTTTACGCCCAGGAGCTTGGCGGCTAATGTCGTCCCTAGTGAAGAACTCATGAATTTTTAGTTTTTCCTCTTCACTTAAGACTGGGGTTCTGTTATGTTTTGTATCACATATGAAAGTTTCAGAGCCAATTATATTGGAAACTATCTTTTTAATAACAGCAGATTTTTTACTGGGGCTTTTTGGAAGTACCTTCAACACTTTCTTCACAGCTTTACCAAATGTCTGTTTACACTTACAAGTCCCAATAGGAGAAGATTCATTTGGAACTTTTGATCTTGCCATTTCTAGTTTTTTCTTTTCTCTGAATGCTCTCACTCTCTCTCTTGTTTTTATTCGATTCTCATCTCTAAGACGTTGATTATTTTTCAATTTTTCTTTAACCTGCAATCTTCTTAATTTGTCTCTTTCTCGTTCTTTCTTCAAGTAAGCTTCTCTGTTTTCTTGGTTTTCTTTCATCTTTTCTCGGTGCTTCTTCACTCTTTCCCTTGCTGGTACTGGTGCCATGGTCTGCGAAGACAGAAATCCTGATAATGTAGGCCTATTTGTGTATAAACATAACACTGTGCAGAGAGATAAAAGTAAAAGACATTGTTAAACATGGGCTCCTATGAATGACTACAATTTGCCTCAATAAGCAGTTTACTGGGCCTATATAAAATTTAAAACTGAGGTTAGCAATATTGTTGTTCTTGGAAAAGTTAGAATGGAAAACATAAACCATATGTAATCAAAGAATTTTGGGCTTAATTAACTTTTTAGGAGAACGTCAGTTGAGTCATGTTAATGCCCTAATTAACTTTTATATAATGCAGGTATAGTGCTTAAACAAATGTGTTGTTGTTGTGGTCTTCAGTCCTGAGACTGGTTTGATGCAGCTCTCCATGCTACTCTATTCTGTGCAAGCTTCTTTATCTCCCAGTATCTACTGCAACCTACATCCTTCTGAATCTGCTTAGTGTATTCATCTCTTGGTCTCCCTCTACGATTTTTACCCTCCACACTGCCCTCCAAAGCTAAATTTGTGATCCTTTGGTGCCTCAAAACATGTCCTACCAACCGATCCCTTCTTCTAGTCAAGTTGTGCCACAAACTTCTCTTCTCCCCAATCCTATTCAATACCTGTATACAAATGTATACAGAGGAATAAAAATTTTAGTTTTCATGCTTAAAACTGTTTTCATATGTAATAAACACAGTTAAAAAACTTTTTTCATTCTTAATACTATCCTTTGGTTATAATTTAAATGTAGGGCATAGGCCTACTAAAGATGAAGGTGCCATTAAACCTTCCAATTAAAGTTACGGGTGTTACGCATGTGTTAAGTAACACCCGAAACAAAAATTAGTAACACCCGTAACAGCTCTAAGAGTGTCAAATAAGATTTCAAAATGCCATGTAATGGTATGATATTGTAAAACATTTGCATAACCTCACTTTTACAGAAAGGTATTGTACAGAACAAATTTACTAGATTACAAATTAAACTTTTGTATCTTTTTTGTTACGGGTGTTACAAGCTGCATATATATTATAAAACTAACAAAATAAAGAAATGCAATTAGCTTACCTCAACAAAACGAATTATTATGAGCTATAACAATGTTGACTTCAATATTCTTTGCAACAATAGAACAATCAGCCATAGATAATACAACCAATGCTCATCTGGAAATAGCATAAAACATACCTCTCTGTGGTGCCATAGAGTAGTGCACTTTAAACACTTAGTGAAGGTAGAAATTTAATTTTTTCATATTCATGATTATTTTGCAGTGAACAATTGTACTTTTAACTTTGCATTTTCAAGGTTATATTTGTAATATTGTCATTTTAATTTTTTTGTCACGAAGTCTCTTTAACATGGAATGACCCCTAACCAACATCATTTGTACAGAAAAATCGATAGTTTGATGATATACTCTACGTAGTCAAGTGATAGTTGTTGACATGTAAGAGTTGTGTAGTATGTATTCATGTGACACCTTTCATT